>NC_089045.1:19862500-20462500 GCF_034140825.1 Oryza sativa Japonica Group | reverse complement strand
TGGGAATCTTAAACATGATAAAAATTATCTAACCTTGGGTCCAGTGTAATTTTGATAAGGATCATCTTGGTGGGCGACAATCTTATTTCTTAGAAGCATGACGGAGCTCAACAAACTTTTAGCTTCGTTGTAGTTAAGTCCAAGCTTGGTGATACAATCCTGTAGACCCAATGGAGATAGTTTGGAGAGTGTTGACTTTCTTCCTCCTGTTTTGTCATTCTCTAAGCACCAAACTATCTCTCTAACAAAACGCATTTTGATTTTCGATCCCCATAGTGCAGGTTCCCAGAGAATATCCTCAAATCTATTTGACACATGTAAAGACAAAATAAATATGAGCAATATTGAGTGCTATATATACATTTTATTGGTAAATTACTTAGGAAACTCTAGTCGACATATAAGCCCTGTTTGTTTCAGCTTAAGATTATTGTAATCTAGATTATTGAGCTAGATTACTATAAGCTGGATTATAATAAGCCGACATAAAATAAGTTGTTAGTTGTTTGTTTCTCTAGATCATTAGCTTTACTAGCTGTTAGCCACTTAGTAATCTAAAAAAGCACCTTTAGAGTGCATTACCATATTATAGTAATCTGACTTATAGATTGTAATAATCTATCATAATAAGCTATCTGTTTGATTCAGCTTACTACTAGTAATCCAAATTATAATAATCCTAAGCTGAATCAAACAAGGCCTTAGTCCAATGTAAACAACAGCTTGAGGCCAGTGGCCTAGTGCTACAGGCCCAACCAAATATTGAGCATTGGACACTAGGACTAGCTAGTTTCTACATATACAACGTACATTCCATAGCTTTAGCTACCTACTGGAATTCTCGGGTATTAACAAATGGGAAAAGTCAATTCTATTGTCTCGAATTATTTCACCAGAGCACTTAACCCCTAAATTATTTTCCAGCATATTTTTTATTCAAACTAATAATCATGAAAATATTTGTGAACTTCGATATAATTCCTAACCACGCTCCCCCTCCCATGCAACATTTGATTCAAACTACTTCCAGCAACAGTAAGAAATTTGTAATTATTTTTTTAATAACAAATATATTACTCCAGTTCAGATGAGTTAGTTGTCAGGCTTCCTTGCATTGAGTCATTAAAACTGTAACAACCAATTTACCTTTATCAGGACATCTACAAGATGTATCAATTCAGTATTGGGCTTATGGCCGGCCATGATAGTTGAAATGTATTTTCCCAGGCAATTCCAGTTGTGCCTCTTGAGATCTTCAACTGAAAAGTCTAAATATACAGAAATACCAAAACTGAAGTTAGAAGCTATTTGGATATTTGGTCTAGAAAGAAAAGAACAATAGCTAATATTTTTTTCGGGAAGTGTACAGTTATCCTACTGCCAAGAAAATAAAGCAAATTTTTAAAAAAATAAAGCAAATTAGTAATTAATATATTATAATCATCATCTAACAAGTGTCTATTCATTTATTTGTGTAAAGAGTAAACGTGCATCGTCGAATGCACTGCATGCAACTAACCAAGATTAATTTCTATTGGTGCAATGTCATGTAATATTTAAAATATGACATAATCCATGGAATACAAAGTTATGAAGCATATTAACTGATAAGGATTAATTTTAGAATAATAAAGGTTTTTTTGTACTTGGTTGCTACACTTTTGCTTAGGTAATCATGAAAATGAGATGGATGGAGTATTACACTAGGGGTATAAATAAAGTCTAGCTACCTTCATTTAAAGGTGCATAATTTCAGAAATTTAGTTCTACGAGTTTTTTTTTATTGGCAAGTACAAAATGACCCAAGTAATTATTTTCGTAATTTCATGAGAACATACAAATATCATAGAGGTAAATATAGCACTTAATACTAAATGAAACGATAACTTACTCTTTTTCATTGTTTTTGGCCAATGGTTAGTCGTGGATATATCTCCAAGAAAAATCTTGTATTCTCCTGTTGGAATCTTCTCATATAAAATTTTGTGAGAGGCAAGTTCTAGTGGAAACATCGTAAGTGGCGGTATGGCACTTCCACTAGAACTAGTGCCAGCTTGAGGATACCGCTCGTTCACATAGTGAACCGAGCTCACAATATCTCTATAAAAGCAACAAAAAAAACTCATAATATTTCAGTTTTGCTCAAGGAAACAAAGTCAATGGCATTTTTTTTTCAAAAATAGACTAAGCTCAATATCGTAAAATAGATATTATCTATACAAAAGGATGTGAAGATTAATAAATTAACGCATAATGACATGACATGAATAATTGAGAATTTGTTTAGCAAGGTTACCCATTATTGTACCTGATTATTTGCATGCCACTTGGAGAAAAGCCTTTGAGCCAGGTAACCTTATTCGCATCGATCTCCACAGAGAACAACTCATCTGTTGGAAGGTTACCTAATGTGCCTTTGACACGTGGAAATGCAATAAAACCTTTGTTATCATTATCCTCCCAAAATCCATAGGGCTTAAGGATGTTCGGGTGTTCACAAAGGCTCAAGAAGTTGAATGTGTCATATGCATCTTGAAGTGGCTTTCTTCGAAGGACAACATATTGCCTAATGCTTTGATCTATCGCAGTTTTAGGATTTAAGAGATCATAAACTGAAGCATAATAAAATGGGTAATTGAATTTTGTAGTCCCTGGAACAGGATCCCTATAACAGATTAACTTCACATTGTTGTTAACGACCTCCACCTCCTACAAACATGTGTAATTTGGAATTAGATCCAATAATTTTATTTAATATTTTTTTAAAAAATGCAAAAGAATATTAATAGTTTGTATGAGAAATTGATTACCCCCTCCTTTGAAATATTGCTTACTTCAACTGGATACCTGAAAAACAGAAGATTGTTTAGAATATAGGATTAATTGATCCATGCCATTACAAATGTGCCATTTTGCTACAGGACACACAAAAATGTGTAATTAGCTATGAGACACCGTAGACGTGAATTTGTCCAAAGACACTTCAGAAGTGTGGTAATTTGCTGCAGGACACTGGACGCATTAAAATATAATATCCACCCAATTGATGAGAATGAAACCACATAAAATGACATTTTTTCCCTTCTTCTCCCTTCTTTCGGTTTTCTTGCAACGCTCATTCGCAGTGAGCTCCACCGGCTTACCCATGACGGACAGCTGCTCGGTGTAGTCAATGGTGCGGTCGCACAGCATGTCGAGGCTGTTGGCGACGAGGACGGAAGGTACAGCCAAATGTCATCGGTGACCGTGGTGGCGTTGCAATCGCCGGTGCCACTCGTGCTCGCGCCACCGTCGCGGCCGGCACTTGAACCGGACGACCACGTGAGAGACATGAACCACATCGTGCTCTCCACTAGGTACCGCCTCGCCCCGAGCACCGCCTCCTCGAGGTGGTTGACGACCCGGCGGATTTCCTACATTGTCTCAGGGAACACTCTATGGACGATGGCGAAAGCTGGCTCACCAAGGTCACCCACTTCGGCAACGTGTTCATAATTAGGGAGTTTGCCGACGGCACCATAGCACACCCCCCCCCCCGGTGCGCACTAGCTAGACGGTGTCCAATCTCACCGGTGCCGGCAGCATGTCGACCGACCGCGCCATCGACTACGTCGAGTGGTTGTGCCGCCATGAGCAAGCGGGTGGAGCTTGCTGTGAGTGAGCGGCGGAAGAAGATTGGGAGAAAGGAGAATAACATAACGGTAAAACTATCATTTTGTGTGGTTTCTCTCCCATCAATTGAGTTAATATTATATTTTAATGTATCCATTGTCCTGTAGCAAATTACCACACTTGGAGTGTTTTCGGACAAATTCACGTCTTTACAGTGTCGCAGCTAATTACACATTTTTTTAGTTTTTTTTGGGAAAATTTTGCCTTTTTAGATAAATTCATTACTATTCATCTATTCGTATCCATACCATTCGAATACGCACAAAATTAGAAGCATGCCATCGCCGTCACATTTTCCGTCATCATATAGACCAAAATACCCCTAAACATGGGACCCATATGACAGTTCCATCTTATTCCTCTATCATCTCTTATGTCTTCCCCATCTCTCTTCCACCTCGTTGATCCATATGCGGCAGGCCGCGAGGATCCGTCACCATCCTCTGCCACCATGTCCTCCTTACCCGCCTTCGCGAGCGACAGGGTGGAGCTCGAGGCAGCACATCTCAAGGAGGAACGCCTCATCCTCGAGTGTGCGGCCGGCACCGGGAAGCACCCGGATGAGGCGCATGTAGGCCGCGCTGCTAGCGCACAACCCGGTGACCTACATGTCGGTGAGTAGGTGGAGCCGCGGAGGGAATAGGCAAGGTCGAAGCTTGCGTGGGATTGAATACCACAGTTGCAAGACTTCCATGACCACTCTTGGTGGTCGACAGGGCCGACGGTGGTGCGACACACGACGGTCATTGTAGCCTCGCGCTAGAGGCAAGGCGGGTGGAAGCTTGAGTGGTGGAGGAAGATAGAGGCTCCTCATCAACCGCCACCACCGCCTCCTCCTCGTCGGTACCATATAGAGAGAGGGGAAGCTGCACCCATGGTTTCTCCTAGGCAGGGGACTTGGCTGTGGAGGGCACAGGCCCATCATCCAGGCTAGATTTGAGGTGGCTCCACCGGATTCCGATTGCATCGAAGCAATGACGGTGGCGTCAGTGCCGCTGCTATAGCCGACCAGTCGAGGAGGAAGGGAGAGAGAGGAAAAGAAGAAGAAATTGGGGAAGAAGATATTCAATGTTATGTTCAATTTGGTGTTACAAGAGTTGCTACATTTCTCTATAAACTTAATCAAACTTATAGGAATTTGACTTAGAAAGAAGTCAAAGCAACTGATAATATGAAACGGAGGGAATATAGTATAAATAATATTTTGACTAGAATAATTATAAAATTAATTTAAATCCACAATGTAATCAGGCAAATAGGCCTAGCATTCACAATCACTTGCAGTGGTGAGGAAGGTGGAGAGGAGGGCTCATTTAAGATACATCAGGCAGGCTCAAATAGTCAAATGAAACAAAAAAAAAAGGTTCATTCCAAATTTTGTTTGACAATTTCAATCAATATTTTGATGTATTTCTAAAATTTTGATCTCTTAATGTTTTTTTGCTATATCAAAGGTTTGAACCCAGAGTAGTAAGAGCAGATAAAGGATGGCAACGACAAAACCATCACTGTCTAGTGACTACTAAGCTGCTGGGATTATATAGGAGAGCTAGAAAAAAGAGAGAAACTTTTAACTTTAATCTTGCTTGTCGGCCGGTACCATGTTAGTCTATGGTGTGCATTATTATTTTTGGTTTATAGTCTATAGTGGGCATTATAACGTTTTTAGGAAACTATGGGCATTATATTTGTTTTATTTAAACTACTACCAGGGAACTATGGGTCAATAGTAATATGGACCAATCACTAAATTATATACGGTAGTGCATAGCAATTAAATATTCGTAAGGACTCTATAGAAGATATATAAATGCACAAGTAGCTACCAGAGATGAAAAAAAAATACAATCAATGAAAAATTGAGATGTATTGGAGGCACTAACCTTTCGTTATCTGAAACCTTGGCCATGCATGAAACTCACGGTTGTCTTCCAAATAGCTTGAGTATGTCTTGTCCTTAATCACACCTGCTCGGTTTTCATCCAACATTTAATTACTTGGAGAGGACTAATTAATGATGATTTGTAAGCAAAATTAACTACATCAATTTACTCATCACTAACTAATCCATGTTTAGTGCTGGCTAAAATGGATTTCAAGGTTAATTTAGTGCTCAGAAGTAGGCGCCGCGGCTGCAGTTTGTGTGCGTGTGTTAGTTTAACTCATCACTAACTAATTAATCCATGTATTGGCGATGGCCATCCACCAATCTCTACGCGGCACTGCATTGACATGGTAAGCGCACAGTTGCACGTCACGCAGTCATCACGACACTCAGAAGCTGCGCGAAATGGCCGGCGGCGAGACGCGCGCGGCGGCGCCTATCGTGTCGTGCGTGCGCCGCGGCAAGCGGACGAGCGGAGTGCGTGCGTGCGTGCGTGGGTGGTGGACACCATGCTAGATGCGGAACCAAATTAGTGCGTACCTGAGCTGAGTTCAGACGATCAAATGCAGAAGGGCTCTCGATCGAGGCGGGCGCGCGGCGGCGAGGGCCTCGATCGATCAGCCGCGGGCGCAGGTTCGCCTCCCTCGACTTGACGCGCTTCGACCCCGACTACCTCACCGGGCGCCGCACGCAGAGGGAGCAGAGCAGCAGGTGTGGCCGCTATGTTTCGGCGGCCTTCCTGGCTTCCTCAGCGCCCGCCCGCGAGCGACGCGGGATTCTCGACCCCCTTCGGCGGCGCCGTACGCCTGGTGAACCGCGCTTGTCCGCCTCCTCGGCCTCGGCGTCGTCGTCGCCAAGTAGCGAGTCGCGCGTGGTGGTGGCGTGCTTCCCCTCCCTCGACGCGCACCCGCGAACGCACGCACGCGCCTCGGTCGGCGAAGACCGGCGGCAGCAGGTGGTGGCAGGCGGGCGGCGACGGCGGCGCTCGCGGGCTCCGACCCTTGCCCTAGCTAGCTAGCGCCCAGAGCGCGCCCCCCCCGCCCCCCCCCCCCCCCCCACCTCACCTGCCACCTTGCGGCTTGCGCGCGGCCGGCCTTCTCCCTCCCTCGCCCTCAGCGCCGCTGTAACCCGCAGCTGCTAGGTGGCGGCGTCGTCGGCGGCGGCGGCCGGGGCCCCGGGAGCAGGATGCGGCCGACGCGGCGCTCGGCGAGAAGAGAGAGGGTGGAGGTGGAGAAGGAGCAGGCAGCTGTCACGACTCACGACTCACGAGACGGTGACGGCGACAAGGGGAAGAAGCTTCAAACACCTCTCGGTTCTTCCCCATCTCCCACTGACACGGTGGGGCCCGGAAACCGCGGGGTCCACTTGCAGCGAGAGACACAGGGAGAGAAATGGTTTCTTCAACGGTAATAAATCTTAAAGAAAAGAGGAGAAGATAGAGAGAGACAGGGGGTGCGGGCTTTGCACGAGTATCTCGTATTCCCTTCCCTTGATTGGTCGGTCTCGCATACTCCCTTCGTCAAAAAATAATAATAATAAAATAAAATAACCTCTAGAGTGTAAATTTTATCCCACAAAATACCAACATCTGCTATTCTACCTACTCTCAGTTTTATTCCTACAATACCCTTTACCTATCTATCACTTTTACTACTTTTTTCAATAATTAAGGATATTTTAGTTATTATTCATCTCCACTAACTCCATGTTACCTATCTATCACTTTTACTACTTTTCACTTTTACTACCTTTTTTAATAATTAAGGATATTTTAGTTATTATTCATCTCCACTAACTCCACGTTAAGATGCTAGGAATTAAATTATGTTTGTAAGTTGAAATTTAAATATTGGAATCTAATTTTGAATTTGATTTTTTGTTTTTGCATCATAATTTATTTTACAACATGTACTTTTGGGTCGCTAAGAACACTACATAAAAGTTTCACCCACAAATGATTATTTATGTGCTAATAAACGATTTGGATAAGCATATAAATAAACGAGACAATGGGCATAACTTCTGTAAATTATCCAAACAAACACTTCTAGGAAGTACTGTACGTTGATTTCAAAAACTTGCTCAATCAGCAATCAGCATTGCTTCTATGACTTTTCTAAATGATATTTTAATTCTAGTATTTAATTTATACATTTGAGCCCTTGTCCATCGTCTACAACTATAATCAATCATCATCACACTACGGTTATCTTATATAAATCCTAAGGCCAGGATCACCTAAGGTTACAGTTCATACAAAAAAAGGTTCAAGTACACCTGAGAATAATAGAAATATTATGTACTAACAATAAACATAATTTATATAAGCTAAAAGAGACGTAGCATGACAAGCCAAACGATGCCATCTTACAGGAATTCAGGGAGCTTCAATCTAAAATCAACAAAACATAAAGTAGCATGCTGTATTCTCTAGAGATATCGGGCAGAATTGAGCAACAAAAATAGCTCCAGAAAAATTCGTGAATGGTAGAACTGAAACTACAGGGATAAACCACA
Source organism: Oryza sativa Japonica Group (assembly GCF_034140825.1). NCBI lineage: Eukaryota > Viridiplantae > Streptophyta > Magnoliopsida > Poales > Poaceae > Oryza > Oryza sativa. Next base: position 20,454,426 of record NC_089045.1, on the reverse strand, counting down.
ATGATCAGATGGCTACATGGAAGAGGATGACATCCAAAACAAAGATCCATGAGCAATGTTCCTGGACGATAAACATAGCACCACACTAATCTGCCTTAGAGCATATGTAGCTCCTTGCTGACAGCAGCCTACTTTTCTTTGTTTTCCTCAGATTCCTGCTGGTATCGGCGGTTGAACTTTGCAATCTGGCCCAGGCTTTGAGCCATTTGACGCTTTGCTCTCATATGATACACTTTGCCAGTATGGTTGACCTTGGTCATCATGATATTGATCAACCTGCCGCTTTGTGTCACATATGAAATCCACTGCATCTGAGGATGCAGTCCCTTCTTCATCCTTACAACCTATTCAAAAGGAATTAAAAAAATGCAAGGATGTCAGAAAAGGCTACAAGTTTTTATGCTGAACAATTCTTCTTACACTATACACGAAAAGAAATGTAACTAGTAAATATCTATTATCATGGTTCTGGACATTAACCATGGAAGAAATATCCAGTTCCTAAAAATACACTACATAACAACTAGATTAGGAGATAATGGTCAGTAATAAGAAGAATCCTCGGAAAAAAGCAAAAAAAAAAAAAAGGTAACAAATGCATGACCTTTGATATCATCATAATGAATGTTCACATTACGGTGGATGTCAAGCCAATTAAGGAGTGATGCTGAACAAGTTCTGCCACACAAATGTTGCATGAGCATAAATGTACCACCCAGTCATAAATGAGCATAAGTTCTCCAATGTTAAGCAAAACATGCGAGAACCACCCAATCATACAAAAGAAGGTAGGATGGTATAATATGAAGAAGAAAAAGACAGTCAAATGACCATTTAAGATAAATAATATGAAAGTAGGGATCGAAGTAGTAGTTGATTATTAGTCACACGAAAAGACAACAAAAGTCAAAGATCACATTCAGATGTACTCCATTAGAAAACAAATCTCCATCATCATGTATATTCAAATTCGTCCATTGAACTTATTAAGTGAGATTGTTGAACCATGTAACAAAATATGCTCGGAAATACCATTCCTAAGACCATGAGTAGAGCCTAATATGCAGCGCAAAGTGAAGGTATATATGAACTACAGAAAACAGACGAAGAGTGATGCCTATTAATCCCCTGTTACCCATGTATAATGGTTCCATCTAGAACTCTTCCACATTCCTGTTGCATTATTAGAGATAGGTAGTTCTTCATAAGAAATAAAAGATGACACAATAGTCAGAGTACCGATCTTCATGCTTCCACAGGTACGGAAGTTAAAATGATTAAATTATATGGGAGTACATCCTAAATTCCCAATCCTGTGAAAGATTCTACTTCTATTCAATTTCCGAATTCGCAGGGAAAATCTGGCTGGCAACCTTGCTCTTTATAAGCAAAAGCAGCAAAATATGGACAACTGGACTGTATTCTGTTTTCATAAACAGAATTCTTTGGTAATACCCCATCAAGCAAGTGCCGTGTAGGATTTCTATGTTTTGACTTACCCATTCATATATTGATTTTGTTCATTCCGATGTCAGCACAAACCATAGGTAGTAAAATAGTAACTGTACAAAATAACTATATAAGCAACGCACGGTTATTTGAAATAAGAACAAGGATTCAAGGTAAAAAAAAAACCACCATGATACAATTGATAGGAACGACTGAAACAGATTCAATTAGCTGTCCTACCTAGGAAACTTGTACACTTTCGCCAAGACAAAAATCGGCCTACACATGGTTCCATGGGTGACGAACCATAAGTTGCGCATGCTCAGGGAATCTTACTAGAGAATTGAAGCTAATCACCAGTCTATTCAAAGCACTCAAAATCTGAATGGAATCCCTGCCTACTAATTCCTGGTAAGACACATATTGAACAGCAAACAAAGGTAACAAAAAAACATATGAGGCAGTCATATGAATCCCTGCCTACTAATTCCTGGTAAGACACATATTGAACAGCAAACAAAGGTAACAAAAAAACAAATGAGGCAGTCATATGAATCCCTGCCTACTAATTCCTGGTAAGACACATATTGAACAGTCATGGCCATTTAAGATAAATCATATGAAAGTAAGAATCAAACTAATAGTTGCTTAATTAGTCACACAAGAAGGCAGTGCTGCTTAGAGGTTGTAGTTCATTAGGGTATATCCTAAATTCCCAATCCTGTGAAAGATCATATGCCTATTCAAGTTCCATGTTCACAGAAATAAACTTACAATCTGGCTGATAACCTTACTCCTTATAAGAAAAGGCAGAAAGAAAACATATGGACTACTGGACTGTATTATTCTGGTTTCACATTTTCCGATCCAACATACAGACTTCTTTAGCAATACCACAGTTGCTACTACAGCTATACAGCTGTAGTGTAGAATTTAAGTTTTGGCTTACACATTCATAGATTGATTTTATTCATTCTGAAGTGTTAAGAATACACATAGGTAGTAAAATACTGCTATACAGCATAACCATATTAACCAGGGTAGTCATTGGAAATCAGGTCCGAATAAAACCAACCACCACAATATAATACACAGGACGGCTGAAACAAACTGAATTAGCCGACCTACCTTTCCACACTCTCTTGCAACACAAAATCAGACCTACACATGTTTCCGCAGGTGATGAATCATAAGTCGAAGATGCGCAGGGAATATTACTAGCGATTCGAGGCTATAACCAAAAATCTATTCAAAGCGCTTAAAATCGGCGGCGCGGGATTCCTTTCGGCTAAAAATTCCTGGTAAAGACACCGTACAGAGGTAACAAAATGGAGCAAATCCCCCTTGCTCCCAATAAATAGCCCAGGGGCACCGCCACATTAGAATGGCTTTCGACTAAATTTGTACTAACATCAAGACGAGAGCTCCGTGGAGCATCCTAATTGACGATATGGCGAACTAACATCTCTCAACTCTTTGCTGCACTCTGCCACTGCCATCTTAGGCGCAAACGGCGACACATCTGAACTAGGGGGCGTCACGTGGTGGTGCTGGGGGTAAATGGGGGTTTCAGTACTAAAAAAAAACCAATCCAAATCCATGTCCTGATGAATCTCCCACATCTGCTCATATGGGAGGAAGAGGGAGAGAGAGGGGAGGATGAGTTTACCTTCGATTCGATTCGAATAGAACCGAGACGGAGGGCGGGGGGCGGGAGCAGGGAGGAATCGGGGAGGAGAGGAGAGGAGAGGAGAGGAGAGGAGCTCGTCTGCGCCGTGCCTCCGGTGACGTGCTCGCCGGCGGCGGCGCGCGAGAGGAGGGGAGGGGAGGGGAGGCGAAGCGGGGGGAGGCGGCTGGAAAACAGAGAGAGAGAGGAGGCAAGGGTAGAGGATGAGATGCCTACGGGTATTTTGGTCATTTCCTAATTTCTCTTTTTTATTTTTCTTTTTTTTGTGTAGACTAAATCTTTTTTAAGTGCCTGTCACATTGGATGTTTAGAGCCTATTGACCTGTTTACTTTGATGCCATTTTCAACCTTACCAAGTTTTAGTAAAGTTACCAAAAAAGTGGCTACATTTACTTTGCTGCAAAATTTTGGTAACTATATAAGAAATCCTGCCAAAATTTTGGCAACTATGCCAAAATTTTGTAAGGGTTTTTTTGCATCAAAGTGAACAGGCTCTTAGATGCTAATTTAGAGTATTAAATATAGACTAATTATAAAAACCCATTCCATAATCTTAGACTAATTCGTGAGACGAATCTATTAAGCCTAATTAATCCATGATTAGCCTATGTGATGCTATAGTAAACATTTACTAATCATAAATTAATTAGGCTTAAAAAATTCGACTCGTGAATTAGCTCTCATTTATGCAATTAGTTTTATTATTAGTCTATGTTTAATACTCCAAAATAGTGTTCAAACATCCGATATGATACGGACTAAAGTTTAGTCCCTAGATCTAAACACCACCTATATGAGAACTCATTTAGGCTGTGTTTGCATCTACCGGATGGGAACTCATTCCCTCCACACGGAAAACGGAGCAGTCCATTAGCATGTGATTAATTAAGTATTAGCTATTTTTTTTCAAAAATGGATTAATTTGGTTTTTTAAGCACCATTTAGCAGTTTGAAAAGCGTGTGCGTGAAAAACGAGGAAGAGGGGTTGGGAAAAGGGGTGCCGAACATACCCTTAACACTCCTCACTCCGTTTCATATTATAAGGTACTTCAAATTTTTGAAGTTAACAACGCTTAAGTACCAAATTAGTTTTATTACATTTAACGTTGAACATATTGATATTTTGATTTTTTTTTTGAAAATATTACTATACTTTTTCATAAACTTTGTCAAACCTAAAAAAGTTTGATTTAAAAAAAATCAAAACGATTTAATATGAAAAGGTGGTATATACTATAGACTTTCAAGAATTTAAGTCAAATGATATTAAACTTTAGGTGATTGTGCAAGGCGAATTAAAATGAAAATTTTGTTCCAGTGACTACCCGTTTTTATATTTTAACATCGTATTTACAAAGGTTCTAGAAACTCCAGTATATATTTCTCTAATACTAAGTGAAATAATGCAATCCAAAGAACTGCTGTAAAGGAGATTGGTATACAACATAATACATATGCATCTGCTGTATCTCAAATACCGCATTGACTGAATATGGAGAAACACATGAAAAGCATTGCTTCATTTGCTGAAAATGGTTACTTCAACTTTCCACAGAAATCAATAGAAATGTTCTATCATAAATTTAATTTATATTGTGTCTATCAAGTATTACATGAAGAAAATCGATTAACAATAGAACAATCAAACTTCGACCAGCTATACACATTTTAGAAGTGTAAATTGTACAACCAACAGTAGTCAGCTAATGAGACAGGCTCTGGATTCTCAGGTATCAACAAAATCCCAAGTCAAACCGATGAAACCAATCAACAACATGCGCCTTGTTTACAAGATTCCAGCAACTTGAGCATTCAATGGGGCAACCCAGTTCATCATTTACTCCAGCTTATCGTGATCAGCTTCAGCAATCTTTGGCGGCTCCGCAGGGAAGTACTTGATGCCCACAAGATCACCAACTCTGCTGATAACCTGAGTGGATTACAAACATGAGAACAATGTGAATTGGAATCCGTTTAAACATATGTGAACAGCCGAAAATTAACAAACGAAAGCACTCACATCAAGGGCTTTTATCAGGTCCTCCCTAGTGTGCGAAGCAGAAATGCAGATGCGCGCCCTTGCAAGGAGCAGAGGTGTGGCAGGGAATGCCACAGTGACAACAGCAACCTGAAATGCCAGTGCCACATCAGTCGCACGGTAATAGGGGCTAGGGAACGACAAAAAACTGGCAAAAACCATTATTCTGTACCATTTCTGAAGATAAATAGCATTCTATACCATTACTAACCTTTTGTCTAAGGCACTCCCTGGAAAAAGCTGGAATTTTGGCTGGATTGTAGAGCATTATTGGCATAACTGGAGAGTCATTGTCTCCGAGAACCTCAAAACCCATCTTCTTGAGCTCTGACCTAAAGAAATTGCTGTTCTCACGGATGCGTGCAAGTTTCTGGGCACCTGCAAGACATCAAAACCAAAATAAATAAGAATTGAAAGTAAAACTTACATGGATAGCCTGCAGCGCATTGAAAGGGTCGAAGCAGAAGAAAAGGCTAGTACCTCTGTTGGAGCCATCCTCTCCAAGGATCACTTTAATGGCTGAAATAACTTGTTGTACTGCTGGTGGTGACATGGAGGTAGCATAAATATGCGCTGGGCAGCTAAGCTTCAGGTGCTGAATTATCTCCTGAGAGTTCAAGCAAGGTGAATCAGTAAATTTTCAATTCAAGCAACTGAAAGAAGTGCTCTGAAGATGTACCTTCGATGCTGCAATATATCCACCACATGATCCAAATGACTTAGTGAAAGTGCCCATCATTATGTCCACATCAGCTGGATCAACCCCAAGGAGCTCACAAACACCCCGACCAGACTGGCCAACAGCGCCAATGCTATGGGCCTCATCCAGATAAGTGTAAGCCTATTTTACAGAATAAAGAATAATTCAACATGGTCAACTCTCGATGTTGCACTTCATATAGATTGCTAATTGATTGAGAAGCTAATTAAGCTGCTTTATGCGCAGAACTTAAACTGTAAATTAGAAGAAATTTCCTCGAACCTTGTATTTCTTGCATACAGCTATGATCTCAGGTAGTTTGCACAGCTCGCCTTCCATGCTGTAGATACCCTCAACAATGACAATGATCTTTTTCCAAGGTCTGTGTGTGCGTGGTTGACCACCAGCTATCTGCTCTCTCAGGACCTCTTCCAAATGAGCAGGGGCTGTAAGCAGCATGCTGACAAATAAGTCCTTGTGAACCACAAACAGTGAATATTGCTTCGCATTGCATAAAGGCATAAAAGCTTACAGTTATGCTGGAAAACCCGAACGGTTGCACCGGATCCTCTTGCACCATTGACAATTGAGTTATGGTTCAGTGAGTCACTAATTATCAGCCCACCCTGGAATAACATGAAATTTAGTCATGTTAATTGCTGCTAAGTTTAGTCATGTTTTCTGTTACTGGATAGATCAACCACTTGACGTTTTGATTGTACCTTTCCTACTAGGCAAGGAATGATGGCCGAGTTTGTAACATAACCCATGCCAAATAGGATAGCAGCAGGCTTTCCAACAAAGCGTGCAACCAACTCCTCCAACTCAGTGTGAAGTTTGGTCGTGCCTGTTGCCAAATAAAAGGAATCAGCATGGTGCCTACAGACTGCAGTTCTTTAAAAAAAAAAGCATGACAAGCATCCAGGCATACCGCCATCAACGCGAACACTGCAGGTGCTGGGTGAGTATTTCTTGAGAGACTCGATCACAAGTGGAGTGCAGTACTCATCTGCTGCTGCAAATCCAAGGTAATTGTAGGATCCTAGGTTGAGGCATCTTGTGGTATTTGAAGTACGCCTGAAACAATATTTGGAGTTTAAACAACAGTTGAAACTTGTGCGTGTTTTTCATTTCATTTATTTTTGGATCATATATTTTTATCATAATCATCTATATGTCAGAACAGATCATTGAAGCTCAACCGACAACTTTCCAATAAGTGCATATTGACAAACTTGATTATGGTCATTATGTAGTATATATAGCTTAAAAGGTTGTACAGATATAGGTCCAGATCAGGTGGGTTGACTTTGCCTGCATGATCAGCTGATTTTTGTTTTGGTCAATGCACCAAGTATGCAGCTGCATGTGGAAATGCCCAGATAACAGAACTGCACGTAATTTTTTCAGCCCAATTGTCTTAAGCTCAAGCTCTATCCTAGAATGATAACAATAAGAAGAAGAAGTGCTTACTTTAATGTCTTGTTACTGTCATTGGAGTAGCGCTCAACAACATCAAACCAAGCATCTGGTGCACTTGCTATGGGCCTACCGAAGCAATCCTGTGAAACCATAAATATGGATTGGTTAATATCCAATGCAATTAACACTGAAATAATTGAAGGAGATAACCTTGCAACATAACAGAGTCATGCAAAATCCAGTCCAATACTGACTAGTACAGTACATTTAGCGTGCGGTGGACTAAATCCGTAAAACACTTGAAATGAGCAGCATGATTGGATTATGTCATACATATATTCAGGAAGTAGATAACATGGCCCTTGCCATTTCAGGCCAAACACATTTCAAACAGCCAAGTAAAAAAAGACATGAACATCAAGCATGTTATGCTACCAATTATTTTAGAAAACCAGCACTTTAGAACTGGAACTAAAATCTTCTACAATTTTAGTTGGTATTTACATATTAGTGTCAGCAGATAATGAGATTATTTCAAGCCATGAAAGAATCCAGCATATTGCTTCAGCTCCAAAGACAGGGGGTTGCATCCAAAGTTCCTCACAGAGCTTAAAAAAATACAAAATAATCTTCTCCACAATAATAAACACTCACCCAAACTCCTAAATAATCAGAAATTTCCCCCAACATGCTCCCATATACTCGTAGAATATCGAATGCAACATTTTGTGAAAATGCAACAAAATGTGTTCCGGAACCAGCAATTCCCCCATCTCATCGTCACAAAGCCCACCCCAAATCACAGAAAACATTCATCGAATCGCCGATACAACTCAGACATTTCTAGCTACGAGGCATAAACAGCGAGCATTTCAATTAATCTCTAAAGCATATCAGAATTTCCTAAACCAAAATAAGGCGAGCAAGCAAATGCGTCGATCCAAAGCGAGTACCTGGATCCGAAGGTACAGGCGGCGCACGTAGAAATCCTCCAGGCCGAGGCAGATCGGCGCGTAGCCCTGCGTCCAAAAAGAAAAATCCAAATCTCTCATCAAGAATTACGAAGAGAAACACCCGGATCCGACCAGAGAGAGCCCGCAGCGATTTTCGCCAGGCCCTACCTTGACGTTCTTGGCCTTGAACCAATCGATGAGCTTGCGGAAGAAATCCCTGAGCTGGCCGAACGCGAAGAGCAGCCCGTAGCTGAAGAGCGTCGTCAGCGCCGTGGTGTACGGCAGCCTCACCATCTCGCCCGCCTCCTCCTCCCCCCTCACCGAATCCCCGATTGATAGGGTCCTGGAGCTCCCTCCCTCGCGGAAATCCTCCGGTTCTTGGCTGTTCTTGGCGGGCGATTCTTGGATTCCAAGATGATGGATGGTTCTCTTGGGAATCTTGCTTGCGGTGTGGATGGGGAGGGAGGTGGGGCGGGGAGAGGAGGGATTTAAGGGAGGGGAGGTGGAGGTGGAGGAGGAGGAGGTCGCCAATGGCGACTAGGCGACGGGAGGAGGAAGGGTTTGAACGTTGAACAGGACGGCGATGGAAGAAGGAGCCGAAGCCAATCTGGAAAAAGAAAAAATAAATCAGTTTTTTCTTTCATTTTCTTTGGGGCGATTTTTTGAGTTCGTTGTTTCATTTCGTTGTCAAGGCATGTCGTTGTCTCCGGATATATGTTTTTTTTTCCTTTTAGTGAGGTACAGTTTTTTAAGCGTTATATTCATGGAGAAAATGTAAGAAATGCACGAAATACCATTGGCCATCATGACTTTTAGAAAATACCGTTGTAAAAGCCATATAAATACTATGATCTTGGGGTCTCATACAGTCATACATTCCTCTGCGTTCAAAAGGTTTCGTACAATTCTACGTATTAAAATGTGATGGGTTAATAGAGTGGAATGGTTGAAACTCTAACGACAATATTATTTCGGAATAAATTGACTCGTATAATGGTATTTTTTTGAAGTTGTGTTTGTCGATGGTCTTAACGTTTGTTGATGATATTTATTAGATTTTTTTTCATATTTATATGGTTTTGGCATATATGTTTATTTCAGAATGTGGTCTTGGTGGTCGTGTAAGATTAGCTATTGACATTAGGTTATATTAAATTTATTTTTATTAGATGGCGTCATTGAGTTTTTTAAAACATTTAATTGTTAGTTTTATATGATGCTTAAATAACTTTTAGTGTTAAATCAAGCCACAGAAATAATAATAATAATAATAATAATAATAATAATAATAATAATAATAATAATAATAATAATAATAATAATAATAATAATAATAATAAGACAAGGTTAGTATTAAATAACTAAGCCACAAAAGATGGGCTTGTATTAAGAAAAACCATTAATACAAGGTTAGTACCTTTTTTTTAAGTTAGTAACATTGGAGTACCATGTAATGATTAGTTGCATTTAACTAGCTAATATCTGATAGAAAGAAAATGCAATTCTTTTCTTAAGTAAACTGTGATAAAGCAATATGGGATTCCTCTAATCCTCTTACACGCCATATGGCACATTCCAACAGTAAGCTATTCTTGAGTGCATCGTTTTACGGTTGATGTACATATGTTGTTTCGACCCACATGATATACAGTTGACAATACTAAAGATTTTGCCAACGGGTCAATATAGACTGATGACAATTAAAGGTTCTTACTCCCATGTGCCACTTAATAATTTTCCAAACGCTTAGTTTAAAAAAGAAAAAAGTATGAGTAGATATGTCTTAAATGATACTGTTGTAATATCATAAACTTATTACTCCCTTAGTTATAAAATATATTTTTTTAAGATTTAAATTCTACTACCTCCATTTCAGGTTATAAGACTTTCTAGCATTGTCTATATTCATATATATGATAATCTAGGTATATATATATATGTGTGTTGTGTCTAAATTTATTAACATATATATGAATGTGAGCAATACTAGAAAGTTTTATAATCTGAAACAGAGGAAGTATTAAATTTTATATACAGTACGAGCATTTCTGCATTGATGCTCGATTTATATAGTTTGACAGGATATGACCAAATTATGGCCCTGTTTAGTTCCCAAAATTTTTTTCTCAAAAACATCACATCGAATCTTTAGGCACATATATGGAGCATTAAATATAGATAAGAAGAAAAACTAATTGCACAATTTGCATGTAAATCGTGAGACGAATCTTTTTGAGACTAATTAGGCCATGATTAGCCATAAGTGCTATAGTAACTTACATGTGCTAATGATAGATTAATTAGGCTCAAAAGATTCGTCTTGCGGTTTACAGGCGAGTTATGAAATTAGTTTTTTCATTCGTATCCGAAAACCCCTTCCGACATCCGGTCAAACGTCCAATGTGACACCTAAAAATTTTCATTTCCTCAACTAAATACACCCTAAACGTGGACCTCAAACGTAGATTTCCCTTTAATTTGGGTCAATATGTGGGCGCTAGCATCAGTGATTTAGTATTCTTGAATCGATGTGACCAAGGAATCCTTCAAATCTGTCCACCCAAGGCAAGACAGACACCACTGGATCACTGAACTGATCAGAATTTGTGGTCGGTTAGGTCAATGCACACTACAACTTCCACTGATAATCAATTAATGCACAGATACTTGCTAGTTATAATTAAATTCAGTCGAATTACACTATGAGGCATTGTGATCAGAAAAAAAATGTTGTAGCTACCAGCTTGCTAGAAATTAATGACATTAGGGAGAATCAAACAACATTTATTATGGCATTAATTTGATTTTGTAAGTAGTTTAGGCTTTAGGCTGGTTTTGTAAGTATTTTCTTAATCAAGTTTTGATTATTTTTTAATACATGGATGCTTGACCTCTTTAAAATTGGATATAGCTTTTTTAAGCAAAGACCGGAATGAATTTCACTTTGTACAAAAAATTGCATTAATTTAATTATTAAGAGTGAATTGTACTTAGGGCCACCTTTTGTCGCCTTAGTTTCATTTTAGAGCACCCTAGTTCGATCTTTTCATTTCGAACTAGTTATATTTATGTTTGTTTCACTTTAGACTACCCAAAACCGTTTCTTTAGCACATCAATAACCTCGAGGACGTCGTCTCCAGGATGTCGGTGAAATCCTTCACATATAAGCAGGTTATAACTTATACGTATCTTTGCCTGTGTATAGGATAAACATGGCTAGTAAGAGAGTCGGGATGATTCAAAGTATAAAATCATAAAGTGAGTTAGTATAACGTGAAAAGAGTATAAACTACGGCAATAATATGTGGCCAAAAGTGCGGCCCACTCTTTAATTTATTACCACTCAGTAAACATAGCTACCATCATGGTACGTCATCACCAACATCCAAAAATATTAGTTACTTAAAAAGAATCCAGAAATAATGTCCATTAATTTCACTAAGATTGGAGACACAGATCATCCAACCTCACACAAAAGTCCCTGCAAATCACGACTTCATGCATGTGAAACATCCACGAGGAAAATTAATTAAAGTCAACAAAATTGACAAGTTTCTATTCGAACTAACGTATCTGGCTAGTTAATTTTGTTGTCCTTTCGATGGCTGCACTCCAAAGTTGACATGAACAAGGAACATGATTCAATTGGGTAGCTAGGCCACGTATTACTTCACTCGAAATATGCATATGCACGTCAAGCACGGCTAACATTTTCCAAACCCATGTACCTACTACTTATAAGAAGATACAAATTTCGGCGTAACGAGTTTTGAATAAGAACAAGTATGAATCTAAAAAAAGGAATCAGAATGGATACAGTTAGAGTGCATATCTGCCACCGGAATGATGTACTCCCTCCCTCCCTCCATTCCAAATTACAGGACTCTTTATTTTTTTAGAAAATTAAACCTACTAACTTTTAATTAATAACCACACTAATAATATATAACTATATATATATATATATATCCCAAGTATTATGTTACTTATCATTAGATTCATATTTTAAAATAGTTTCATATGATACTAATTTTATAATCATTGATATCGTAATATAAAATAAATGAATGATCAATGTATATTATTGAAAACTATATACTTATAATTTAAGATAGGGAGTATTACATATGCACAAATTGTCTTATCAAATCTGGCTATATTTCGGATAATATTATATAATTGAGGGTTTGTTGAAACCATGCAAATTAAGTTGTTTTCATATATATATAAGCGTAGATATACTGTATGACAATATCAATATTGTATTCTCATTATTTATATATTTAACCATATACTCCCATTATGTTGGTATTAGTTGGTCTTTTAGAAAGTTCTCAAGAAAAACGCCAAATATGACGAAAATACCTAGCAAGATCAAGCTAGCAAGAAACGTACAAGAGGAGCTTACAAGTCGTTTTCGCCTCACTAATTTTCTGGGCGGCACTCCAAAGTTGACTCCATAACACGTAATCTAAATTAACGAATCAGAAGGTATGACACGTCGACGGTATGATAATAAATAAATTATACACAGTTAGCAAACTGATGGGTTTCATCGTAGAAAGCGAACCAGTAATTTAAAATCAAGTCAAGGGCAAGGTCAAGCTCACACGGCCGACTGGTCATTTTATTTATTGTTGTCTTTTCTGGAACTCAATTGTTAATTATTTCATTTGGGCACCATCTCCAATGTTAGCATCCACTTTCAACAAATAACTATAAAATGGGTTCATTTTGCCGAGTGATCATCCATGATCTCTGGTTATTAACTCCTGTTTTTTTAGCCTACTTCATTCGTCCCATAATAAATTTATTTTTTACTCTTTTATTTGTTTACAATAAGTTTAGTTTAAGTAATTATTAAATCAAAATTTATAGAAGTAGAAGATAAATGTGGGAGTAGGTAGAGTAGGAAATAATTGCACTGTGATATGATAAAGTAGGGTATTGTATTTTTTTATTGATATGTGTAGAAGGAGTAAAAAAATGAAGTGTGTAGTAAAAAAATTAAAGTGAGTAGGTAAAAAAGGAGCACGCGTTATTGCACGATTAATTATGTATTAACTTTTTTTTAAAAAAAAGATTAATGTGATTTTTTAAAACAACTTTTGTATAAGAAATTTTTTTGCAAAAAACACACCGTCTAGCAGCTTGGAAAACGTGCACGTGGAAAATAAGAGAGGTGAGTTGGGAAAAGTGGGATAAGAACAAACTCAGCCTTAGGGAGTACTTGTTTAGTTGGGAATGATATCCTCTCCCATCGTTAGAGAGATATGTCGTCGTTGACATGTACTCCCTCTATCCCATAAAAAAACAACCTAGTACTACGAATCTGGACATAATTTTATCAAAAACATTATACTAGAGTATGTTACATCTAATTATAGATTCGTTTTTTATGAGAGAGAGGGAGTACTACTTATTGTTCTTCAAACTACATGTCAGTAACTACGTCGTTGGGAAGTTTGTGGTAGTAAAACTACTTCTGTTTTGTTGTATACTTATACTTAGGAACGAATTGAAGAATATGCATCCATGTGACACGCTTCTTGAACTATTAAAAACGGAATTGAAGAATGATCCATGTGACACTCTTCATGAACTATTAAAATAGTGTGCTCTTAAAATACTTTATATATATATATATATGATTTTTTAACTAAAATATTAAATCTATTTTCAACTTTATAGTATTTTATAGTAGTTAACTCAAATAATTTGTAAAAAAAAAACCAGGCCTGACCCCTTTTCTCTATAAATAATCATGCATATATTTCTCTATAGATAGAACCTTGCATATCCCGGTTAAATCTCTAATTTCTGGTTTTATGTACCATATTTTGTTAAAAAAAAACACCACCTGACTCGTATAAAAGGAAGTACTCAAACCATGACGACAGCCAAAACACGTAAGCTCACGGAATCAATTCCATATCATATCATATTCCGATGAACCTCAGCGCGTCTTGGGTTGCTACAGGGCAACAGTTCCTGCTTGCTTCTGCGCCGCTTGATCTGCTCATCTCGGTTGGATCCATCCGTCCGTCGTCTCCTTATGGCGGGCGCGAAGCTTCCTTCCTCCTTCGTCACGCGTCGCGTCGCTTCACTGGCCCCACATCCGATTCCGCACTGCTGTGCTGCCCAATTCCTCCACGCATCGCTGCATTTGGGTGAGAGGGGAACCAAGCTAGGGTTTCGCCTCCCCCGCACGCCTCCTCCTCCGCATCGCGCGAACCGACCCGACCCCCGCTTCGCCGCCGCCGCGGCCGCGATGGGGACGGAGAGGAAGCGCAAGGTGAGCCGTGAGCCTCTTCGACGTGGTCGACAAGACCTCCGTCTCCGCCAAGCTCGGCGGCGCCGCCACCACCAACGGCACCGCCGCCGCCGCGGCGGCCAACCAGCCCCTAATCGGCGAGGTACCTCGAGTCCCAAGACACTCGAGAAGCGCCGCACGCTCCCCGTGTGGCAGCTGAAGGACGATTTCCTCGCTGTCCTCCACGACAACCAGGCCCTCATCCTCGTCGGAGAAACCGGAAGCGGCAAGCACTCAGGTATTGAATCTGCACCTTTGCCTGTACATCTCCACATTGAACTGTAAAAGTATTTTAGATTAGTCATTATTGGTTGTTTATTAGGGGATTTTTTTTCCTTCTAGATGGAATCGCACCACAGTACCTCGACCCCCAAATCCATCGATCCGCCGCCATCGGTTCAGGGGAGTGGCACTCCGGTAGGCCGCTCATCGAGTTATCTTGATTTCCCGAGCCTCCGCTCATCCGCCACCACGCGTGTTCGGGGTTCTCTGCGCCATCGTCGCCTTCATCCTCCTGTTTGCACGCTGCCGCCAATCTACTGACTCTGGTATGCAAGTCCTAAATCGATCTTCTTCTCCATTGTTGTCATCCTTGCTTCTATCCTCTGCATCGATCGATTTGGGTGACCTATGTTGTGGGTCTGTGATTAGGGTTTCAATACGGAGTGGACAAAGTGTTCCAGCCATTGCCATCGTCGCCTTCCATGGGGCATGAGCTCCTCTGTTGGGGTTCAGTACTGAGTGGAGAAAGTGTGTTCCGGCCACTGCCGTCATTGCCTTCCACGGGACAGTAAGCTCCAGCAAGCGGATATAGGTAAGCTTCTATGCCACCATTATCTTCTCTCTGGATTAGGCCATAAATCTTGATTCCGATGCGTGCCTACACTCTTCCAACTGCTCCCGGTCACGGATAAAGCTTGGCCACTTCCCCGCTGCTGAAGCATCATTAGTTTCAGGCATTAATATCTAACATTTGATTCTTTTCCTTGTAGATCTGCATTTCCATCCGCAACAGCTCTTCATCTGGTCTGCCTCTATTCATTTTGTTGTCAATTGGTTGGTTTCACCATCCTTTACTCTACAACAGATGATTTGCATGGCCATTGTTTCATGCGCAGGAAATTCATGGACGGTTTACAATGTAAATTTGATGTTGGATGGTGTCTTATCTCGACCAAAGTTTGTCAAATTCGCTTGCCTGTTGCTGCGTTGTATAACTTGCAACCTATTTTTCTTATAGCCATGCCATAAGCTTAGATGCACCTTCTACTCGTTGCCTCATGTATGCAGCCGTGTTTTGATATATATGGTGCAGTGACTTTGTGAGCAGCTCAGTTTAATAGAACCAAGGTACGTTCTCTTCTCCTTTTGTTTTAATATATTTGCAGATTTTCAGAATTCTTCAGTAGCTTAATTTGATTTTCTTTACAATCTTATAGGTAAGATGGTTGATCTCGATCATTGTTTCAAATTGATTGCCTACAACTCTTTGAAATAGAAGGTAAGTTAACCAGACATTCATCTACTATATATGTTTGTGTATGTCATATACTTGATGAAATGCTTGATGGACTTAGCCCGTCGATATGCATTATTGGTTAAGTACTCAAAACTGCACACTGCTGTCACTTAATTTTAGATTTCTCATTACGTTCAGTTATATTAGATTCAGGCCTTAAGGGATATGGCAGCTATTAACTGTATAATATTTTGACCCAAATGATTCAGTTCTAGAGCACTTAAAGATGGCTATTGCAGGTATTATAGGCCAGCACAAAGTTTGTTGTTGTTATCTCTTTGTTGCTTGCAGTATACTCATATCACATTGAAGCCAAGTTATGCTATGTATTACGTTGATTTGGTCATGAAACGTTTCTCTCTATTCAGGAAGCATTTTTATTCAACAATGTATGCGCCTTCTTTGCTAAACTACTATGCAGTGGATGTGTTCATGATTGTTTTCTTCTGATCCTAGCACATTCCCTGAGATATCCTTCAAATATGATGACTTCAAAGTCATCGTGTGCCTTTTTTCCTCTCATATTTACATTGTTATGCCTAGGACAATAGCTTCAGTTTAACAGTGCACCTTCGCTGCTTGATAATTGCGATGGGTAAGATACTATCAGTCAACTGTGAATGTATTATGTACTAATGTTGTTTCACCTCTACAAAGCCAAAAAATGAAGTTCTCCCTAGACACACCCAAACCTTCCAAGTAGAGCAATAATTTTATTAGCAACCATTATTTCCACATATCTATCGCCTCTTTGATTTAAATAGTCATCCAAGATAAAGGAGTTAACGCAATAAACTAAATGGGCTGCTCATTTTGTTTAATGTCCATAGATTTGCAAGCAGGAATCCCTCAATCTATATTTTCTTTGCTTGGCAGGAGTTACATTTTTTTAGATGACATCCAGTAGGGATTCAGGCCATTGGAGCTTGAGGGATACACACCATTCAGTAGTTTGAGAAATTGATGTTTCAACTTCGCCTAAATTTATAGGTTAAATATGATACTAATTAGTTGTGCTTGTCGTTTTTAGTAATCAGTGCCACATATAAAATGTAGCTCAAGCCATTTTTTTGTGCTTTTACCTCTCCTATCAAGGTAGGACTGATGTTGGCATTTGGGAACGCCTTTTCATTTTCTTTATGTAATGAGGATTAATGTATTTCCAACTCCTAATTAGTAAATCACAACAAGAGGAAAGCAATAAGGATATAATTACCCTTTCTAAATTGAGGTGATGTATGCAAGAAACTAGCCAATTGAAATAACCAGGCTATGAATGTAATATGAAAATACAAAACATTGAATGATGTGTAAGGAGGATCATTTCCATCCACTGATTGCATATGCTAATTCTATTATTTTATCATCTCTTTTTTCAAAGGTCCTTCCGGAGATTCTTCATATGGCTATCCTGGTCTGCTAACTTCTACTCCCTCCGTCCCATAATAGGTGACGTTTTTGACTTTTTATTTGCAACGTTTGACCATTCGTTTTATTTGAAAAATTAGTGCAAATATAAAAAAAGATAAGTCATATGTAAAGTACTTTTGATAATAAAGCAAATGATAAACAAAATAAATAATAATTTCAAAATTTTTTGAATAAGACGAATGATCAAACATTGATAAACAAAAACTCAAAAAGACAAGTAATATGGGACGGAGGTAGTATGATTTAATCTGTGTGCGCTGCTGCTTTCCATGTCTCTGCAAATGCATATGTATTGATGTGCCCTTCAATCTCCATGCAGAGTATGCTATCATGACACACAAGGATTTTTTTTGTTGGGTGCTGTGTAAAATTATTGTTACCGAAGCCTTCAAAGGTATTACAGTAATATATTGTTACATCTCCTTCACCGGGCTTCTATACTAGAGATCCTCCTATTACTATTTTAGTTCTTTTTAAACCAGACAACCTGATTAGCTATTCTTACTTATCTTTTTATACAAGATTTTTTTTACAAGATTATATTTGCACCATCAGATGTAGAATGCCAACTTTGTTCAAGCTCCCCCTAGCCATATACCATATATTCATGTTCTGCTTGATTTCTACTCTGTGGTTGAGCAAAATCCTGTGTATAATACTTATGCATCTTGCATTGCACTTCAGCTTAATTTTTGTAGAGGCCACCCTGTGCAGCTTTCTCAATTTCATCCATAACAAAACAAGGGGCATTTTACATACTCTTAGGTAATTGCTTGGGTACATTGTATTTTGATATCCTTCAGGTCTACTATTTGAACTCATCAATTAGTGAGTAGGATGAATAGATATTTACTTAGGCTTGATGTTGCTACTTCCCTAAAGAGATTTTCTATTGGTTCTATCAACTATAAATAATTTATTCCTTCATATTCTGCCAGTGTCTCTTTCAGTGTGATACGTGAATTCAGTATGCATATGCTCTATTAACCTAGGTGCTACTTTCATTATGTCATGATAAATTGAGTTATGCCCATTTCAGATATATGATCTCTACTTTTATTTAGCTCATAAAGGTAGATTGTTTCTCCTTTGGCAGTTCAAACCGGTATGCTCCGTTTGTATCAAGTAAAACAGTTACGGAGTTGCTAGAAATATGGCGCCATATACTACAGTCGATTTTTTTTCAGCCACTTACACAGTAGTTACACCTCATTTACACCCCACTTACATATGTAATTAGTATATAATTTTCGAATTTACATATGTAATTTTAGTACTTACATATGTAATTTTGAGACTTACATTGTAAATACACTAAAATTACATATGTAATTTAGGGACTTACAATGTAAATACATGCCGACTATTTTTTGATAAAAAATATGGCGCCATAAATATAGCTACACCCAACAGTTATAGGTCATGTACATGGAACAATTGATACATTTTTCGCTATATTGTAATGATAAAGGATATTTCATTGATTAGCAAAAGATTCATATAACTTTTGATTTGATTATTCAATATGTCCCCGGCAACGCGCGGGGTCCCGGCTAGTATATCATGTTCTCATTACCTCGGGCTTTATGGGTTGGATGGAGTGCGGCCACACAGTTGGCCATTCTCTTTTATCTCTCCAAATTGACGGTAGATGCATCTGTGCAAATTAAGGCATGTTTTTGTTCCTTATGCCATTCGATGCTATCAGGTTCATTGCCAACAGTGTTCGTTTTTCCAATTCCTTTGCTTTGCTTATAAACCACACTTATCGTCGTGTTTTTTTTTCATGGTGGTAATCTCTATATATCTAATACAAAAGCTCGAATTTGAGTTTGAATGATTTTAGGCTTGGCTCGAATGTGGGTTTTGGCTCAGCTTATTAGCAGCACGTACGCAAATCAAGTCTGGTCATCAACTCATGATTAATTAACTGCTATAAACTTAGACATAGATTTATTTATTTTTAATAAACTTCTATATAGAAAGTTTGTATCAAAAGTGTATCTTTTTTAGCAGTTCATAAAGCGTGCTAATTAAAAAGGCAAGGGAGTAGCTAAATCCTAAAGGTGCATTCAAATCACCCTTAGTTATTTACAAATTGTTAGTTACAATATATTACCTCCGTCCCAAAATAAGTGCAGCCGTGGGAATCCTTATCTAACGTTTGACTGTTCGTCTTATTTAAAAAATTTATGAAAAAAATAAAAAAATAGTCACACATAAAATATTATTTATGTTTTATCATCTAATAACAATAAAAGTACTAATCATAAAAAGTTTTTAAATAAGACAAGCGGTTAAACGTTAGACAACAGTGCAAAACTGCACTTATTTTAGGACGGAGTGAGTTTCTAATTGAACAATATGGAGTTTCTAATGAAAACCTCCTTCTCAGTGTCTCTTTTCATTGTCTGTACTACACAACATGACGTTTGCAAAAGAAGACTAACAGAAATATAGGAAATTACATTTAAAAAGACATAAGGTCTAGAAAATAAAATGTCATGAAGTGGGTGTGCATGCTCAAAATTTTCGTACATGAGTTTGGTGTTACAATGTAATTTTTTTCTGAACGCACAAAAGAAATTACATGTTATTCCTTTAAATGTTATTCCTTTAAGATGAAAGAAGGGTTTACACAATGTAAAAGTCGGAGGGCGTCTGCCAGGGATTAGGGGATTGAAGGATTAATACCAGAAGGTGCTATTAGAGGAATGATCCCCAAAAAAAAGGAAGAAGGGAAGGAAGCTACATAGGTCCTATCCTCCTAGGAAGCCCACTAGAAACTACAGAAGTATTGATACAATGTCACATATATACTCACATAGTTACTATTTATTAGTGCATTCAATTATTTATTGTGTTGATCATTATTTTACCCGAGATGCCTGATTTAATTTGTCTCCAGTTTTCTTCTCCTGTTCGGTCTCCCATATTGATTTTATCTATGACATATGCTAATGACCTTTCTATAACCCATTTATTCATGTCTCATATATATTGCCCAAATTTGCTCCTTGGTAACTGCGATGAGGTTTTCTAAAGCAATGGGATAACAATTAGGTAGGAGATCAATACATACATGACAACTAGAGCTAGAGGGATCCAAGAGGTGTGCCGCCCGACTACTTGAGTAGAGGCATAACCTGTAGGTTAGTATTGAAGACTATTGGGAATCTGAGATGAGAGAACCCTGATTTAGTAGAGATGGGGGAAGAAAAAAAAATGAAAACTTAAAATTAGGCGGTCCGATAAATTTTTCAATAATACTTTTGACCACAACTACTTATTATGAACTATATGAGATTGTAATATAATCAATTTTTCCACTGTATTGACAATGCACAACATGCCCGATGGTATGGCCTACCCTTTCACATCATAGAATTACTCTGCAGCGGCAGCCCGGCAAAGGTATCATCCATGACAAACGAGTTTACCCTAAAGATTTTACCATAAAAATTTGAATACTATAAAACATCTTAAATGAAAATTTGAACAAACATAACATAGAATTTATTTAACTAGCGCTATACATTTTGTGTAATTTTACATACAGGCAACAACTTAAGTTGCCAAATAAAACTCATTACAAACCAAGTTGTTACCTTCTAATATAAGCTAAAACGTAATTGTTGTGAAAAAAAACAAATACAGTTTTATACTCCTTCTGTTTCATATTATTTTTTTCTACTAGTGAAACATTTTTTAATTTGACCATATTTATAGAAAAATATAGTAACATTTATAAAAAAAAAAATATTATCAAACTGTATCCAATGTTACATTTAATGAAACTAATTTAGTATTAACAAGTTAATTTAGAAAATAATCAACATGATTATAAAACAGATGAAGTATAATTTATTCAAGCCTCTTCATTTATTAAAACTGAAAAAAGAAATGTAATTTGAGAACAAAAATCCCTTGCTCATCTCCCTTCCCTTCCGTTCGCCATCTAACGAACTTTCGCGGAATAGGCGGTTCCCACTTCCATCCATGTCCATTCCCCTTTTTCCTCTCCCCTTCGCTACTCGCCAACAGAAGAAAAACCCTCACCTCCACTCCCCCCTCGCCGGAGCCACGGCGACCCTCTCCACCCCCTGCCTTGCCGCCGGCGAGTGTCCTTGCGTGCGCCGCCGGTGAGCGGGTGTGGATCCCAGCGGCGGCGCGATCGGCCTTCGAATCGAACTGAAAGGTATTGGGCTCTTCTCTCTCGTAACTGGGGATCGATTAGATCGGTGTTAGATTGGCCTATTTGCGTCCAATTAGCCGATCCTATTTCGTCCCGATTTCATTTATATGATCCGTGGTGCGTGCTGCAGTACTAATTGCAATTTTGTTTTTATTTTTTTTTGCAAAATAATTGGGGCTCAGCTGAACCCTCGTTGCCACTGCTGTGAACATGTCCCAAATTGAGAAGATCGTATGAGCTATGGGGAATTATTAGGATTCTTGGAGGCGGCGGCGGCATATGGTGTTCTTCCCGGAGGAGGTGGTGGAGCACATCCTTGGGTTTCTAGCGTCGCACCGCGACCGCAACGCGGTGTCGCTGGTGTGCCGGGAGTGGTACCGCGTCGAGCGCCTCAGCCGCCGCTCGGTGCTCGTGCGCAACTGCTACGCGGCGCGCCCGGAGCGCGTGCACGCGCGCTTCCCCGGCCTGCGCTCGCTGAGCGTGAAGGGGAGGCCGCGCTTTGTCCCCGCGGGGTGGGGTGCCGCGGCGCGGCCATGGGTGGCCGCGTGCGTCGCCGCGTGCCCTGGCCTCGAGGAGCTCCGGCTGAAGCGGATGGTTGTCACTGATGGGTGCCTCAAGCTGCTCGCTTGCTCATTCCCCAATTTGAAGTCGCTCGTCCTTGTTGGCTGTCAGGGGTTCAGCACTGATGGGCTTGCTACTGTCGCTACCAATTGCAGGTGAGACTAATGCAAGCTTCTAGATTTTGTGTCGTAATGATCTGAATTTAGGAGTCCTCCATTAGATATTGACTTTGTTGGCTCTGACTGTTTAAGTTAATCTTGCATAGCCATTTTAATTAGCTATGCTTTACCTATTGTTAGGTACTCAGGTTTTCAACCTTCTTGATGTTCAGTTTATGGCAATGCTCAAGTCTAGTTCACATCATGGAACCTCATTCGTCCTTGTGTACTTCGTTTCAGTTTAGGCTATATCTATCTATTACAGGTTTAGAGATCATAATCGCGTAACTAAAACTGTCAAACACAATGCACAAGCTCCTCACAAAATTTAGGGGCAATCTAAGTTTTGCATAATTTAGTTTGAATCTCCAGTTAAATACTTACACTATTTTTTTGCATTAGTTGTTATTAGTTAACACTCTTTTATTCATATCAAATCGTGTGATATGATTTGCTTGTCTATTTATTGGGATTTTGTGTGACTTATGTCAGAAGATAATTATTGAAATCACGAAAATATCACATATTCATTTTTCCATGAGCACTTAACTGAAATACTTCAAGATTCCTTTATCCATAGTTCTCAATGTTTATGTGAACTCCATATAGCAAGGTGGAAACACCAAGAACAACCATGTAATGTTGGAAAATTGAGCAAGTCACTGCTACTAGTATATTGTTATTGCAATTTTAAGGAGCACTGGAAACACTTCATTGTATACTTACACATGTTTGGGAAATGTTTTGACTAATAACCAAGAAACAGTGCTGGAGGGTGGAGAACTGGAGATCAACAAAAATTATACTTCCTAAATCCATCCTAAAGGACTAAAGAAATTTAAACTATTCACTGTTTTACTTTTTCCTATCTAATAGCTTTTGCATTTCTCAGTTTCACAGTTTCATTTATAAGCCGTCTCATGTTTTTTTAATAACATCTATTGACCTTTTACTCCAAATTGAATTATGATAAGTTGTTTGGTTATTTGGATGATATCATCTTTAAGGGTGTTCACCATCCAGTATTTTGTGCACTACCTGTTTGTTTTTGGTGGAACTGGTGGTCAGTGCTCAAGAGGCACCAGTGCTAAGCATATTTCATCGGCTTGATTACCTTGATAGTCATTTAATCATAGTAGCTGGCAACAATTTGGACAACTTTAAATTTGTGATCTCATACTTCTGTTCTGTTACATAAAGCTAACTTTAGATTTATTTTCACCTCTACTGTCTCTAGTTTTTCTGCAGAAGTATTTTGGCTGACACAATGCATCTTATGAATTTTATTTATAACTCTTCGCTCTTAGATTTATGAAGGAACTGGACTTACAAGAGAGTCTGGTGGAGGATCGAGACTCTCGTTGGCTTGGATGTTTTCCCAAGCCTTCTACATTACTAGAATCCTTGAATTTTTCTTGCTTGACCGGGGAGGTGAATAGTCCTGCATTGGAAATACTGGTTGCAAGGAGTCCAAATCTTAGAAGCTTGAGATTGAACCGTTCAGTTCCACTTGATGTTTTGGCCAGAATTCTTTGTCGCAGACCTAGGCTGGTGGATTTATGTACAGGATCTTTTGTACGAGGCAATATTGTTGGTGCATATGCTGGGCTATTCAATAGTTTTCAACATTGCAGTTTGCTGAAGAGTTTATCTGGGTTTTGGGATGCTACAAGCTTGTTTATTCCAGTGATTGCTCCTGTTTGCAAGAATCTAACGTGCTTGAACCTTAGCTCTGCTCCAATGGTCAGGAGTGCTTATCTTATTGAATTTATTTGTCAATGCAAGAAACTCCAACAATTGTGGGTAAGACTTACTAGAAGTAATGCAAATGATTTGCTAGGGATTTATTTAAGTAATCTAGTTATGAAGTGTGATACTGTGTTGGTTGTTTATATTTTCAACTTACAAAATTTATAGGGGTTGCTGGCGAATGGGAAAAAATATAGGTGTTTTTTTGCGAGGTTAAGTACACTGTTAACGTTCCTGCAGTCGATAGGTGCATTTGTTGTGACTTGTGAGGTTGATTATACTGTTTCCCTGTTTACAAGACCGTTGCACTGGAAGTATATGGAATGACAGTGTAGATGGGATATCATTTTCTTCTTATTTGGAACTTCTGTTTTGGCAATCATATCCTACTTCAATCAGCTTATGGTTTGAGTTACATGCTTAGTAGGCAAGAATTTCATATACTTAAACAAACCAAAATTCATTTTAGTCCACTTTCTAGTAACTCTCACTGTTTAGCAGAGGTGAATTGCACCCCTCTGAGTTAAATAAAAAACCACAAATTTGTTTGTGCGAATGTTGATCTGTTTGTGCAAATGTTACTAAAATATCTAGATGGTGAGATAGATTTACAAATGTTCTAGAATTTTGAAATAACAACGTTTTGAATTTTCCTGTATCTTTAGTAATGCTACCATGGTTTTAATGTTCTGATTTGTGTTTTGGTCGCATCATATACAGTTCAACGTTTGTGTCAACATGGTACTGATTCCTTGATATTGGAAGATTGTTAATTGATAACTTGATAAAACTAGTCTGGATCCACTTCATACCAGGGAAAAAGGGAATAATGCCAAATATTTGTTGGACTAGAGTATCAATGTGACCTAATCAGTTCACTGTGTGATTAGTGCACATAATGACACAATAAATCAAGTATAATAATAATTGGGGTGTTATACTCAGGTTAGATAAGCTTTGTATGTGGGTTGTGTTAACAACTATTTGAATAGAAGTTAAAGCTTACTAACTGCAGTAGAATGCTATCCCTATGTTTCTTCTATTTGTGATGCAGTTGTTGGTTGTTTCTTCATAAATGTGTTTTGGTTACCTAGGCCTTATCCTTGGTTTCAGGTGTTAGATCACATTGGTGATGAAGGATTGAAAATTGTAGCCTCATCCTGTATACAGCTCCAAGAGTTGAGAGTATTTCCTGCGAATGCAAATGCCAGAGCAAGCACTGTGACAGAGGAAGGGCTAGTTGCCATATCTGCAGGCTGTAACAAGTTACAGTCTGTGCTCTATTTTTGCCAACGGATGACAAACTCTGCACTGATTACTGTCGCAAAGAACTGCCCACGATTCACGTCCTTCAGACTGTGTGTTCTTGATCCAGGATCAGCAGACGCTGTGACAGGGCAGCCATTGGATGAGGGTTATGGGGCAATCGTACAGTCATGCAAAGGCCTTAGACGGCTATGTTTGTCTGGACTTCTCACAGACACAGTGTTCCTCTACATTGGCATGTATGCTGAGAGGCTGGAGATGCTTTCTGTAGCATTTGCAGGAGATACCGACGATGGCATGACCTACGTGCTCAATGGCTGCAAAAATCTCAAGAAGCTGGAAATCAGGGACAGTCCTTTTGGTGACAGCGCGCTTCTTGCAGGCATGCATCAGTACGAGGCAATGCGCTCACTCTGGTTGTCGTCGTGTAATGTCACCCTGGGGGGTTGCAAGTCTCTTGCAGCAAGCATGGCAAACCTCAACATCGAGGTCATGAATAGAGCAGCAAGTATCAATGAGGCAGACAATGCTAATGATGCAAAGAAGGTGAAGAAGTTGTATATTTACAGGACAGTTGCTGGACCGAGGGGTGATGCGCCTGAATTCATCTCAACGTTCTAAATCCATATATTTTTGAAGTTGAAGGTTTGTTCTTCGACAACCACCTTTTGTTTATATCATACTCTGCTACGTCGAGTTGATCTACATGTTCTAAAGATCTATCTATCTTCACGGTCGAAGGGATCTTCTAGGATTATTTTGTGTAAATTCCTTTGCTATCACCTCTGCTATGTCATTATCTTCCAGCAGTGCTACACTTATGATTAATCTCCAAAATTGAAACTCTATAGTTATGGTTAACTTGGCAGATTGATTACACATCATGGTAACATCTAAGCCTTGTAATACCATAATTCTAGCAAGTCATATGCGTGGTTCATCTTCATGTATATACGATTTCATATCGATGCTCTCATGTAATGTCTGGGAAATTTGAAGTGCCAAATTGTTACTTTTCTGAGTCGAAAGATATGATCAGTTAAGCCTGATGAACAGCTGATTCAGTAGTTGGACCCTCCAATTTGTTGCAGCATTTCAGCACTGGTCAAGACTAATCTGTGATTTACAAGTTGAGAATTTGAGTAGATCCCCATCCTGTTTACCTTCAAATACTCTGAAATTTTTCTTTCTGATGTCGCAATCCAATGTCCATGTCGCTGCAAGACAGGGTGGCTTGGAAGTCAGTCATCTCGCTGTCAGTTGTAGCGTGGGGGTGTACTGGTGTTGCTCACAGTTTGATATCATCATCATGGCCATCACACAACATGCTTATTCCTGCACGGTTTAGCAAGCTTTAATTGACCACCATCATCGCTTGCTGTTTGATCATTAGTACTACATCAATTGGAGTCCAAATTCCAAAATGTTTGGTTATAATTGCTTCGAGGCAATTAAGATGTTTATGAGGGTAAATTAAGGACTTGTTTAGTTGGGGAAAATTTTTATATTTGATTGTCACATTGGATATACGGACACACATTTGAAGTATTAAATGTAATCTAATAACACAGTAAATTATAGATTCCGCCTGTAAACTGCTTGGTGAATTTATTGAGCCTAATTAATCCGTTATTAGTAAATGTTTACTGCAACACCACATTGTCAAATCATGGCGTAATTAGGTTTAAAAGATTCTCCTCGTAATTTACACGTAATATGTGTAATTGTTTTTTCTTACATTTAATACTTCATGCATATGTAAATATTCGACGTCACAGCGTGAAGATTTTTGTTTTGGGAACTAAAGGTGAAAACAACATGATGGTAGGAAAAGAATGAGTATGAGCATGCAGCGACGTGTGTAGGACAGTACGGGTCTGTGTCATCATGTGATGGGAGAGCCCCATTGCTCTGAAAATTAATGTAGAGAAGTTTCTGCGAACGTGATATATATACGATGGAGAGGGAGAGGGGAGACAGATTGGGCGGTGAGAATTAAATCATAAAATCAGGATCTCATCGACATGTATGCCTATGCTTATGTGTCGGCGCTGCGTATGGGTCACATGCACGCATGCTACTGTTCGATGACTCTGTAATTAACATTATATTTTTGTTTCTTTAATTAGTTTTTTTCTCAAAGAATCAACCCACTTCTTTTTTTTTTCGTGAGTCGTTGACGCAATTCCTGACATTTGACCTTATCAGGTACGAATGGCAGTATGGCAGTGAGAACCGAGATATCCAGTACAAGTACAGTAGAAAAAAAATACTCATCGAAGGGTGATAAATTACACTAAATTTCTCCCCCAAATGTTTTGATTGATTTATGTCAAATCATACACAAGTACTATATCCGTCCCATTAAAAAATCAACATAGCACCACGAATGTGATCATACATTTGTCCAAATTCATTGTATTAAAATGTAACAATTCGTTTTTTCTTTCGTGGAACAGAGGAAATACATAGCAATGATACAAGTGTACTGGTAATAGTGACACGTTCTTTATGAACTGAACTTCATAAATATTTGATACTCATTCTGTCCCATATTGATTCCTAGCAATTCTTAGATAAATTAGTAATGAGAAAATCAAACAAATACTATTGACAAGCCAGCAAATATTTGATATTCGTTCTGTATAATGTGGCGTGGAGGAGAGAGATGCGAGTTGAGATAGTCAGGCCGGCACTTTACATGAGCAGTCGCTTGCACGGGTACCTATGCAACCAGTGGGATCCATAGTAATATCTCCGTCCCAAGATAAGTGAAGTTGTGGGGAACCATGTCCAGTGTTTGACCGTTTGTCTTATTTAAAAAATTTATAAAAAAATTAAAAAAAATTAGTCGCCCATAAAGTACTATTCATGTTTTATCATCTGATAACACAAAAATAGTAATCACTGAAGCATTGGATATGAATAGTATAAAACTGCACTTATTTTAGGATGGAGGGAGTAGTAGCAATGTAGCATGCATGGAGGGAGCATGGCTTAGGGTTGTTTCTGAGAAGTTGGTTGGAAGAATATAAAAAAGTTAGGTTTCCTAACTCCTGGCTTTGAATTTATTTTCTGGATTCTACAGCTATAGCTTCTTAGAATCTGGACACGTTTTTGGTGGGCTCAGGTGAGACTTTTCATCCATTAAATGTATCATGTGTATATAGCCTCGTAGAGCTTTAGGTGGTGTTTGGATCCAGGGACTTAACTTTAGTTTCTATATTTAGACACTAATTTAGAGTATTAAATATAGACTACTTACAAAACTAATTACATAAATGAAAGCTAATTTGCGAGACAAATTTTTTAAGCCTAATTAATCCATAATTAGAGAATGTTTACTATAGCATAACATAGGCTAATCATGGATTAATTAGACTCAATAGATTCGTCTCGCGAATTAGTCCAAGATTATGGATGGGTTTTATTAATAGTCTACGTTTAATATTTATAATTAGTGTTTAAATATCCGATGTGATAGGGACTTAAAAGTTTTAGTACCATCTAAACAGGGTCTTATACATCAACTCTTCGACTAGGGCTGTGTTTAGTTTTACGCTAAAATTAAAAGTTTGAAGAAAAAAGTTGAAAATTTATGTGTGTAGAAAAGTTTTGATGTGATAGAAAAAATGAAAGTTTTTTAAAAAAAGTTGGGAACTAAACTCGGCCTAGCTATATATAAAAATCGGAGTAAGCAGTAAGTTTTTTTATTGACTTTGATCTTACAAACAAGTAAATAAAAGTACGCCGCTAGTACAACATCTAGTAAGGCCATGTTCCTGCATTAGTAGCAGATAGATTTTTTTACACATAAAACGAGATAAACCATTCAAACATAATTAATCAAGTATTAATTATTATAAATTTGAAAATATATTTATTTGATTTTTTATTTTTTATTATATATCAGTTTTAATAAAAATATCGTTTAGCGGTTAAAAAAGCGTGTTAAACAAAAACAAAAAAGTTTATAGTTTGGAGTTATAGTCTAGAACGGGACCTAATTAGTACTGCCAGCAAGACTATAAATACGTTGAGTGAGTTGACTGAGATCTATCAGGATTCGGTCATTCCCAACCCAAGACACTAGACATAGTTTTGATAAACTTCACATCATCATGAAACTAGTACTAGACACTACTCTTTCAATGCAAACATCACTATTCCGTACTTAAATTTAATGCTACTTATCTCACATGATGTCTTGGATGTTGTGTAGAAACCATGTCTTATGCAAGACATGGTTTCCTTCTCTTTCCTCATTTATTCACTTGCCACATCATTTTTCATTCTAGATGGCAGCTTATTTAATGCTATGGACTCTATCCTGGTCATTGGGTTGGGAATGGGCTTATAATTATTTCCATCAGCTTTGCTTGCTTGCATATGATACATAGGGGACACTGGACACACCATCTGATTAAGGGTGTTTAGTTCGCCAAAAGAAAATTTTTGGTGTCATATAGGATGTTTGACCAGATGTTGGAGGGGTTTTCGGACACGAATAAAAAAACTAATTTCATAACTCGTCTGAAAACCACGAGATGAATTTATTAAGCCTAATTAATCTGTCATTAGCATATGTGGGTTACTGTAGTACTTATGGCTAATCATGGACTAATTAGGCTCAAAAGATTCGTGTTTAATGCTCTATGCATATGTCCAAAGATTCGATGTGACGTTTTTAGGAAAAAAAATTCGTTATATATATAGCTATTTCATTGGTTCAAAAATAAATCAATCTTATATAGGATATGACACATTCTAATATGATGAATTCAAACACAAAAAAATATTCAGATTCATTATACTAATATATGCCATATTTGTTATAAAGATTGATTTATTTTAAAATCGTGATAGTAGATACTTCCTCTGTTCCAAAATATAAGGGATTTTAGTTGGATGTAACGTATACTGTACTATAAATCTATACAGGGTATCATAATACTACTATTATGAATCTAGACATGTTTCTTATCTATATTTATATTACTAGCATACGTCATATTCAATCAAAATGCTAAATATTTAGGGAGCGAGGGAGTAGGGCCATAGGAGATGGAGGACGACATACTTGTAAAATCAAAAGGTGTTTTTGATTATTATTCTGTGATGAACAATTGGGCATTGGAGATTATTGGTTTTGTTATTTGGAACTTATTCACGAAGTGGTTTTGGAGATGATTGGATTTTATAGGTGATCGCAGGATTCGTCATTTTATGTGACCGGTCAGACCGGGATCTGGTAGCCGGTCAGACCGGCGTGTAATGCGCGGTCAGACCGGCGCAGCCCGCGGTCTGACCAGCCGACACTGTGTCGGTTTCGGTTTCGGGTTGTTTATTTGGATATCCGAGTTTATTTCATGATTATAACTTCTAGATGGATACTATACGTATGTAATACTATTGTTTGTTGCTAATGAGTCAAGTTGGAGATAGCTTGGTCTCGGAATATAGTTTCTTTGTTTGTTCCATATGTAAGTGACTCGATGTCTTGGGAGAGTATTTGTGGTGATGGACCGGGAGTCGGCTTGGGGATAAGACGACGTCCGTGGTGGTCAGAGATCATGCAGGATACTTAGGCTAGAGTTGATACACGTGGTTGATGGAGATTCTATATGGCATACGATGGAGTTATTGTGTGCATATGGGATGCGGAGTCGAATTTGGAAGGAGTCCAAATTTGGTACGATTGGTTATGTAAAGTTTCTTTCTTGTACTATAGAGTTTTCTAAAGTGTTTAGGACTCCTAGTATGAGTTTGGTTTGTGGCTTTAGGCTGCCTACCTCATATATAAATAGAGGGGGAGCGTGAGGCTTCCCGGTATCGCTTTAGAGACCAATTGAGTTGAGTTTTCAGTTAGGGTTTCAAGTTTAGTCGAAATTTTTGTAAGGAGTGCTGTTGGTGCACTTTGTAAACACAGAGAGAATCAATAAAGTCGTCATCTACTTTAAGAGTTCTTCGATTTGTGTTTCACCGGGTTTCGGCGGTCTAACCGGCGATCTACGGGCGGTCAGACCGGCGGCAAGTGGCGGTCAGACCGGCGGGAGCACGGCGGTCAGACCGGCGGCGGCGACAGGCGCGGCAGGCGACTTTGGCGGTCAGACCGGAGATTCAACACCGGTCAGACCGGCGGCATTCACTCGGTCAGACCGGCAGATCAATCTCGGTCAGACCGATCTCCGTCGATTTCGAGGGTAACTTTTATTTCCGCTAAAAGTTTTCGGTTTTTGGTATACCAACCATTCACCCCTCTCTAGTTAGCTTAGTTCCTGTGATTTGATCCTACCTGTATGCATGGAAGAACGATGAATCAGCATAATCAGTGCGATCCGATATTGCGGAGAGCAGCTTGCCGCCGGACCAATCATGCAACCCTACATAGTGCGTCGAAAGCGACACGTGCATGCATTCTCGTTAGTGGAAACGTACAATCGAACTTTGGAACTTTCTACGTGTGTGTCATTTGGCGCATTTAACTTTGAGCAAATTTCGTTAATGAAAAACCCCAATTATTATATTTTATTTAGAGGAAGTTCATATTTTGAGAGACAAAATGTTTCAAGGAGCCCCAAAATTATATAAAACACACTCATTTTCATTGTTATATATGCTTTCTTAATATACATTCACAAATATAATAGGCGCAAAATGCCCATATATTCCTCATGTCTAAATTATATTCTTCCTCACCCTCGCTCTCTATGATTGCACAAACACTCAACACAATCCTCACCGTTAATGACAGATTAACTGGTTACATACATACAAAATGGTTTATACTTTTGATAATTTACAAGTGTAAAAAATGGGGCTAATGTGTATATATACTTGAAAAATATCACATACCATTTTTTTAAAATTATTATATATAAATATATTAGTCAAATAGATAATATAAGTTTAAAAATAGGGTTCTCGAAACATTTTACCTCAAAACATGGGTTCCTTGGAACAAAAATCAATACATGGGTTTGTGAGTTACACAAGCCACCAAAACATGCGTTTAATTTTGTGGAATTTACTCTTTAACTTTCTTCCGGCTTCATTATAGTGTAATTCTTCCACTGTCTTTGCCGCTCGATCACATCACTTCTCCTCCATCTTCATTGGCTCCAATACCTCCTATCACCATCCTACACTGTCTCTGGTAGCTCATGCCACCAGCTCCCACAGCCCCCTAACAGATCGAACGGCGAGATTCCTCTGCTACCAACAACGACCCATCGCTCTCCTTGATCTTGTGCGGCCAAGGAGGCACCACCTTCGTCCACCCCACCACGGCGGCCACAGCCCCACCACCATTCTAAGCTAGGGAACAATCCCATCTTCCCCTAAAACCTAACCACTCAGGAGTTCACTGGAGACGAAGACATAACTGAATCATATAACAAACCGTAAGGTCAGATATTCACACATTTTGCCTACAATTAACTTTATACTCGGCACTTCTCCTACTCTAACACGACTCGATCAACGGCTAACTTTGCATAATTTGCGACATCTACTAGGCTAACACTAAGCAAAGATCGGACGATCCACGTAAAGTGTAACCAACAAAATAAACCGTGACCACACCAGTCGGGCAACCCTTGTTTATTTTTATGTAAAAAAAGATGGAATGCTACAGCTGCGAAATGAACTAAACAACTGCCTAATAAAATGTGGCACACGTCTAACATTTAGAAGAATAAACCTCAAATTAATAAGAACAAATTAACTAAAGCTAGCTATGTACTCCCTCCATATTTAGACTTGATCAGCATATATTAATCTATAATCCATGTAATTAGTGCATCGAAGAAAGAAAATTATTGCTTAATTTGGTGGATGTTTCATTCACTGCGTGAAGGTGAAGAGATGCAGTGATTCCCTACATATAAATTAACAGTCCCATGCGCATACAAGCACAGATTCATTCACTTCATATATAGAAACGAATAGACCATGAGTAGAGTACCAAATATATGTGCCGATCATTTATGAAAAACATCGAAATCTTATTATGACGATCATTTATAAATAGAGGGAGTATGCATCAATGATGTTGAGAGGGCAGACGTTTACATATGCATTTAACCTACCACTGCACTAGTGCACACCCTTAGACAACATTGTAGGATCATAGGATTGACAAGATGGATCGACCATAGCTTCTAACCTACCTGGCTGGCATGGCATGCATGGCTGCCGGATCTTTGCATTGGTGGTTGTTACATGCACATAAGGTTAAGTTGACGGTGTAGTCGGTTGGGTAGTTGCCATCACTCACTCATGCATGCTGAATACACAGCGCAAAAGCAGCCGACAATTTGGGATTAGGGTTTCTTTCTCCTGGCCGGCCCCTCGGTTCATTTATTTTCTCAATCCGACTTAATGTGCGATTGAGCAATGATAATAATGAGCTATACACTTACGTGAAAAAGAGAAAAAAAATGAGTAGTATTGGCTCTCACGTATAAAAGTTTAGCTCTATACATGCTCCAAAAAATACGCATTATAGAAGGTTTAATAGAGTATACATAACCGCTGACGATTAAAAGTGCCACTTCAGATTGGAGTGATCAAGAGACCGTATGTTTAGCAGCTGGCTATTAACACGAACTCCAATAGATTGATCCATATTTTTTAATTTAACTTTCACACACAAAATGCTTTTACGTGGACCCCACAACCGTATTTTTACTGGTTGGTGGCTTGGTGCTGCCTGTCTCACCTAGGAATGTGTTTGGAGCCAACAGTTCATCTTCCAGTTCATCACTTCTGCATGCATGCACACTACAGAAAAAACCTCATATACAGAGGCACTTTTGTAGAGGCGTTTTGTAAATTACTTCTAAGATCAGAAGTTTTATACTGTAGAGACAATTTATAGAGACACTTTAAAAATTGCCTCGAAAACTTTTACTCTAGAAACATTTTCAGCTCAGTTTATTTGATTTTATCTTGATGCATTCTTTCGGCACGGTAAAATGTGCCTGATATGTAAAGGCATTTTCTTAAGACATTTTAGACTATGTAGAGACACTTTTTAGAATGATAATGTGTACTAAAGGACTAAATATAAATAATTAAAGGCATAAACATACGAGTAATGACATGGAGTTGAGTTGGTTAATGCATCAAGAGATCTTGAGTTTAAAGCCTAACTAAAGCAAGGAAACTATTTTATTCTCCTCTTTTGGACTAGTTTCATATGTTTGGTACAATTTAATTCCTTTTTTTACTAGTTTCATATGTTTGGTACAATTTAATTCCTTTTTTTACTAGTTTCATATGTTTGGTACAATTTAATTCCTTTTTTTACTAGTTTCATACTATTTTATTCTCCTTTTTTTTTGACTAGTTTCATATGTTTGTGGTACAATTTAATTCCTTTTTTGGACTAGTTTCATATGTTTGGTACAATTAAATTCCTTTTTTTGACTAGTTTAATACATTTGTGGTACAATTTAATGTCTCTAGAAAATGACTCTACCATCTAACATGCATTTTATAAAATATATCTTCATATGTAGAGACAAATCATCATAAGACACTTATTAGACTTTTTAAAAATGCCTCTACAGTATTGTAAAGGTATTTGAAAAGTGTCTCTACAGTAATAGAAAAATATCTCTACAAAGTATTTTTCTTATAGTGACATTATACCATCAGTTTAAACTGTCTATTATACTTGCTCTTAATAAATTTATAGTAAGAGAGAGAGAGAAGGAAAACAAATAGAGCTAACATTATAGACATGTACATGTGAGCTCTGCAAGGAAAAGCGATCGAGCTCTACTATTAAACTTGCTAGCTTTTAAGTTAAAACACATGTGATGCAGTACACTAGTCATCATGTAGGAAATGAGTAGGATTAATTGCAAATGTGCAATTGTGTTAATTAAGTTACTAAAACATATGTGATGCCGTAGTCATCATCTCGGAAATGATGGGTAGGGATTAATTGACAAAATTAGAATGTGGCCACAGCATGGATCAGGCCCATGTGCTTTCGTCAGTGTTTTTCTTTCCTTTCGCTTTTGTTGATCATGTATGCATATGCTGGAATTTTGTGGTAGCCAGCGAAGAATAGTGACAGAAAGGCTAAGAAAAGATGTCTTGTACGCGTATAGCAGTGGTATACATATGCAGCTTGATCTCTGCAGGCCCTACCTGTAATTAATTAGTGAATGGATTATATATAATTTTCTATTATACTACCTGTATTAATCTATCTGTCCTACAACTATCTTCTTAATTTGTGCCTGCCCATCAGCCGGCCTTTCTCTAGCAAAGACATGTGTATACGCTTAATTGTCTCTGCTTATATATTGTGATTGTATATATTAACGCGTACACGCCATCTATACTTAGTATTCATGAATTGTGTTGTGTTGGCCATTTAGCATGGAATTAATGTTTTCTTGGTAACCAATTACTTACTAAAACACCACTTGTTTGATTCATTGGTTTGTCTGGTTATTGTGATTGTATATGTGTGTATATATAGTACTACCAGGGCCCAACCCTACTGGAATTGGAGGTAGCTAGCTAGCTAGAGAGGATCAGTATATATATGTGTGTTTATCTCTTGTATGCTTGCTTTGATTGGTGATTCCAACAATAATTAATTAACTATATCATCTTCTTGGTGTTTTCTTAACTTTGTCTTACGTGTGGGATTAGTGATGAGCCTCTTTTGCTTTGGCCGGCCTCTCCTGCATCGTGCATGTGCTTTGTTAGGTCGATTGATCACATCCCTAGGCAGTTTACTGATTTGCCAGAAAGGAAATAAAAACTAATTAATAATGTGCTCTTGAGAAAATAAAATCCCTTTTTAATTGTGAAGAGAAAATATCCAATACACACAAGCTTCCTGTGTACACTCTGTGCATACCAATTAGCAAATATCCTAGAAAATTCTAGAAAAAATTGGACACATACTTCCAATAGTATTACACATATCTGTAAAGTCTCATATTCAAATTCATTATATTTTAGCCGTAACAAAAATGTGAAAAATCTGGCAGTTTTAAGAGTTAAAATATATCAAAATTTTGTCTTTTTGTTACGGCTAAAAAATATATAATGAACTTTTAAATAAGATTTCACTCATAGGAGTGTGTTCATTTTCTCTAGAATGTGTTTATTTTTTCTAGAATTTTTTATGATATTTGTTAGTTGGTGTGCACGAAATGTGCAGGATAAGCTTATGTCCATAGGATGTTTCCTATAGTGATATGATTATTTAGGCATATATATTGCTATAGTTTTTCACTGTCTATTGGAGCTATAGCTGCAAAATTGTCATACTGATTCGTGCACACACTGGCATTACTTGCTTCAACAACAGGGTGTCTCAACTAGCATGTACACGTGTCACATGAAGATAACACTTTCCAAAAAAAATGCCTGGCTTTCCAATATTTTTACAAAAGGAATATTCAGCAAACAATTAACAAACTATAAATTACTCAAATCTAGCACATATATGTGTATGTACTATATGTGGCAAGTGCACTGTTACTTTCTCACAGTTGCTAGTAGGCAGTAGCTCCCTATATATGCATGGTCCTCTAATCCCATATGCATTCATGCAATATGGCACTAATTAATTACAATTAATTCGATTATATATGATTATGATGACACAGGAGTACCCAGCAGCTACGGCCTACAAACTACAAGCCAGCAGCTTTCTGTTACACCTTCCGCTTAAGAAAGCGATCCAATCTCTCTTGTTGTTAGCAAAGCTAATTAAACTTAATTGATGAGATGCCAAATGCAAAGGCTTTGATTTGCCGCTGTCAGCAAAGCTCTCTCTACTTTTATATTTTGAGCGAAAATTTGTCAGCTAGCTCTTGCATGGATATATTATCATCATATCGTACGTACGTACAGTGTCATTATCTTAATCCAATAATTAATCTGGGTTTTACTCTTTTGCTCCCTAGCTTCTTGTTGTTTCTTTCACGTCGCTTTTGGTAGTACACCTAGGCTTGGTCCGGGTGCATGACTTTGACTCCTCAATTTCGTGCATAAAATTGACAGGAAATCGGGAAGGAGGTACGGACGCAGGATTTTACAAAAGATGGGGGGTACAAACTTGAAAAGAAACATCAATTAACATATGGAAAAACTTAAAAGTTTTTTTACTAGAGGAAAAAAACTAAACTATGTAAAAAGATATAAATAGTAGCTCACTATAAAAACGATTTTCCTGTATAAGGAGCTCTTTTGATTGCAAACGGACCGTAATTGGTCGCGTCTGCAAAAAAATCCTCCCATTTTCGCGTGCAGACCGTTAAGAGTATCGCAAGCGAAAATCGATTTTCGCAGGTGGGCACGTAAAAATAAGCCTATTTTTGCAGGCGGATCTCTTAAGGGGCCACA
This sequence comes from Oryza sativa Japonica Group, assembly GCF_034140825.1. NCBI lineage: Eukaryota > Viridiplantae > Streptophyta > Magnoliopsida > Poales > Poaceae > Oryza > Oryza sativa. Next base: position 20,416,600 of record NC_089045.1, on the reverse strand, counting down.
CGATTTTCGTGTGCGGGCCTCTTAAATGCCCGCCTACAAGTCTATCCTCCCTCCTCTTTTCCCTGCTCAACACTTCAAAATTTCATCCTTATCCACTCATCCTTATCCTCTCCTCTCCTCTCACACTCTCTCACTCTGTCTCCTCCCTCACTGTCCTCTCGTGGTCATGTGTGGGCGACGCGGCCGACGACGGGCGGCGGCGCGTACGGCGGTGGGCGGCGAACGCGGACGGCGGAAGCGACCGGCTCGGTGGCCGGCGGATCCGCCTTTGCCGGCCTTGCGATGGGCGACGGTCAACGAGGGACGGAAGGCGGTGGATCCCTCGCTCTCCCCCGCACAGCTCCGGTGGCAGGCTCGAGCGGGAGGCCGGCGGGGCTCTCCCCTGCCCTCTCCCGCGTGGATCTAGCGGCGGGCGGCGCGGTGGCCACTGCCGACGAGGAGGAAGAAGAGGTGGCCGGGAATGGCGTCCTTGGCCCCACCACGGCCGGACCCGTGCCCCCCGACGATGACGAGGAGGAGGAGGCGGCAGGCGGGAGTGGCGCCGCCAGCCCCACGCGCACGCGCGCTGGGCGGATCTGCGCCGCCCTCGCCGCCGACAAGGAGGAGGAGGCGGCGGCCGGGAGAAGATCCGCTGGATTCTAGGGTTTTTGTTTTTTCGAATTTTAATTTTTTCCATGCGGGCGACGTAAGCAACCGCATGCGATTTTCGCGTGCGGGTGCGCCACCCTCATATTAAAATCAGATTTTCGCATACCTTTTGGTGCAGACGGGTTGGGCTTACACACGCGAAAATAGGTTTCGGCCCGCACAGAAAAATTGTTTTTGTAGTAGTGGATTTTTTTTGTTTGAATTGTTTGGGGTTATTTTGCAATTTTGGAATCAACTATAGTTTAGTCAACAAATCATTTTACACATATATAATACCTAACAAATCCAAGGGTATTTAAGAAAATTTTGAGGTATAAGTGTAGCACATGTCCCATGCTGTGTCCGCCATGTGTACGTATTATATAGATAGGCATAGATATCATGATCGGTGTTTTATGGAGAAATTTTTGTATGGGCCTGGAATATTTGGAAGCAAAGGAATAGTTTCATCTTTGAGAATACTCTTCCTTCCTTGGTTTATTGGAGAACACTCCTTAAGGGTGATCTCCTTCTTTTGTTATTTAGACTGAATGAATGTGAAAACTATAGTCTTGAACTGGATTAGATTGTGGTAATCTTTTATATTTTCCATTTATTATTAATAAAATTTTTTAACGGCGGGGGCCTCCCTGCTGTGTTTCTTATAAAAAAATGTATTATATAGATTGCATATTATTGCCACCTTCTTTATTGTCGATAATGTAGATATTAAGATGGTATATATGTGGGGATATTGTTTTATCATTGACTAGATTATCATGTTAACCCCACGTATGATATAACCGCTATAAATTTAGGCCCATATGGGGTAAAGGGAATAGTTTCAAAAGTTCAAAACGATGTACGATTTGATAGAGTTCATGACTTAATTTTATAATTCAGTGAAATTTCCAAATTATAAAATAGATTTTTGTCATGGAGAAATTGTGAAATCATGTGATAAGCAATTGTCAAAAGTAAGTGTTTTGTGAAATTGTAGTGAATAGTATTTTTGAATGGTGAATAGTGTGCTTGGCACTAGAGGCTGATCAGACCGAGCAGGGCCTTCCAAGCAGATCGGAAGTGTCCGAGCGGTTTGATCGGGCAGACCGACGACTCTAGGAGGGAGTCGGTTTGAGGTGTTTGGGTGGATTTTCTAGATTGCTTCATATTGATGACTTCTAGATGGTTTCTATACGTATGTGATATTATTGTGTGCTGATGTGAGTCAAGTCGTTGGTACAAACTTTTACTCGGATATGGAGTTTCTTTGTTATTCATGTGCGGGTGTTGCTTGAAACCAATGGAGTATTGTGGTGATGGATCTGGACAAGGCTTGGGAGAAGTTGAGATCCAGACGGTTAAGGAGATCATGCGTGATACTAAGGCTAGAGAACGATGCATATGAAGGTGAAGGTTTCTATATGACATTACGTGGTGTTGTGTGCATGTGGAAAAAGGAGTCAAATTTGGATTGGAGTTCAAGTTTAGGAATATTGGAGTGTGAAGTTGTAAAGGGATGTTGTTTCCCTAGTTTGAGGGGTTTCTTATGTGATTAGGAGTCCTAATTATATTTGGATTCGTGGATAGGTGTAGCCATGTTTTGGGTATAAATAGAAGAGTGGTTGAGGCTAGAAGTATATCAACTTTTAGGAGAGAAATATTAGGGTTTGCTTCTAGGCTTCGATTATAGTTCATGACTTAAGAGAGGAGTGCTTTGGATGCACATTATAAATATCTTGATGCAATAAATTTGATCTATATTCAAGATCATATTTAGTTTGATTTTCTCTAGATCCCAACGGTCTAACCGATGGCAAAGGAGCAGTCAAGCCGGCAGTGGCGGCGATGGTGGCAGCAAGTAGACGAGGAGAGCGACTGGAGGTCTGACTAATCGGTAAGGCAGTGGTCTGATCGGTGAAAAGCAGTTATTTGACCAATGTTAATCTAGTGGTCTGACCGGTGCACTCCATTAGATTTAAGGGTCCTTTTAGTTCCATAAAATGATTTGGTTTTTGTGGTCCTACCATTCCCTCCTCTGATAGTATTCGATATTACAAAGTGGTATCACAACTCTGTTTGCTATTTGGATCTTTATCGATCTTTGAGTTTTTGTCATGACTGAAAAGTTTTCGACCAAGCCTTATTTTTTTTATGGAGTTGATTTTCCTTATTGGTGCAAAAAAATGAATCTTTTATTATCTCAAAGTTATGATATTTGGCAAAAAGTTGATAACCCCTACGAGATTTAGTGTTGTTCTCAAAGTTGATTTTGAAAATAATTGTAAAGCTTGCAATATTCTTGTTAATGGAATTTCTTGTTCGAATTTCGATCGGGTTTCGCGTCTTGACACTGCGCTTGAGATTTGGATGTCTTTATTTGATTTTCATTAAGGTACTTCCAATACCAAGGAATTACGCAAAGAAGTTTTTAAAAAGAATTACATAAAATTTGAGATGAAATCTGGAGAAGCTTTAGATGACTATTTTGCACCTTTTAACAAAGTTTTGAGCAATCTTCGATTTATTGATGAGTCTTTTGATATTAACAATTCTTAATTTGAAATTGCTCAATATCTTTTGAAAAGTGTTGATATGTAAATTTGGGAGATGAAAGTCACTTTGATTCAAAAGTCTGGTGATATGTCTTATTTGAGTTTTGAATTCTCTTTACACTAAACTGAAAACTCATAAAATGAATATTAGTTACCTCAAGACTGATTTGAAATCTACTCCTTTGGTTCCTTCTTCGAGCTTCCATTGATGCTTCTTCTTCATCGGTTTTTACGAGTTTTGAGTGCCATGTATGATGATCAATTTGAGCAACTAGGTGAGGAAACCTTGGTTTTGATTACTAACAAGTTCTCTTGAGCTTTGAAAAATTCGAAGAACATGAAGCGAGGTTGACTAGTTCGGTGCTTTGAGTGTGGAGTTCAACCACATCAAGTACAATTGTCGTAAACACAAGAAGACGATCAAGGAGGAGGAAGTTGACAAGAAGCATAAACAAGAAAGAAAAAATAGTCGCAATTAGCCTGAGGAAGAAGGATGCATAGCTATTGTGCATTTTTAACATTCCTTAATACTCTCTCTATTTCATATTATAAGTCGTTTGACTTTTTTCTTTTGGTGTGGTAGTTCTTCTTCTGCTGCTAGAAGTACATGTATGATAGTCTTTTACCACTGTCACCTGCAAATCAAATGGAAGAAACCTTCAATATACAATCATTATGAGACAACATACAATTATCATCGAAATCAACAAATATATACCATCACTCTCTGCTGATTAGGTTGCTTATGCCCAACAGTATGCCAAGGGAAACTTTCCACTTTACAACCACCTATAGATCGTTCAGGATCAGTTTTTAGCACATGTAGCTCAAATTCCTTGTTTATGGCAAATTGCCACATAGACAATCTAAACTCCATACTTAATTCTAGCCTTCATGCAAGGATTATCAGGGTCGTGGGGGCATCACCAACTCTCTAGGCACTTCATGACAGGTATTGCAGCTCCTTTGGTGTCTTCAGTACCACCATCTGCACCGGTAGCAGCATCTGCAGCACCCACACCATCTGCAGCAGCATAAGCTCCATCACCACTAACAACCTGTTTAGACATCTCGGCTTGCTCATCCTCAGCCCTCAAACCCAGCAACTTGTAGAATTTTTCATCCCCAATGATATCTAGCCACCCTTCATCATCATTTGGGGGCAAGAACCTCTAGCCTATCCCAATCCACAATATCGGTAGGAACATATGGGGCATCAACAATAGGGACTGAAACTAGTCCATTACCCCATCGGTCGCAACGAGGAAAACAAAATCGTCACCAAATTCAGGTCCAGCTACCACGATATTAGGTTCTAACATAGCTAATTAAGCTAAGCGCAGGCTCCTCCTCAAGCTTGAAGGAAAAAAAAAGGTGGACGAATGTTAGAGTCCTCTCTAACTGATTCGCACCACTCGCAAGAACAAATACATGCAAGAATCGATTTGAAAACCAAAAAGAAGTTGAAGTTCTTACCCCATCAGTAGCTCATGCCAGGTGCGCTTTGTCGATACCATCCTGCGCCTAAGCTAGCACCATTTGGTAGTGACGGTTTTGTGCGCCAGGTGCTAGGTTGCCACTCGACATGGTGGCCTCGACGCTAGCGGCAGTGGCGGTGGCGGTGATGGCGATGACGGGAGCGGTGGTGGTGGTGGCGGCTGCGGCGATGATGGGAGCGCCTGGATCTGGATCCCCTTTCCTCTGCTCCACGAGTGGCCAAGCTAAAAGAAGCAGCTTGTAGGGGTATTTTCGTCAGCCCGGGTGCGAAATTTGGTGGAAATGGAGAGAATTAGCGAATATGGTAAAAGAAATATTTGGCATCGCTTGGGCGTGGCATTTTAATGAATCCAATTAGCGGAATGTCATTTAGGCAAAACTCTTTAGTAGTGGCAAAATGTTCAATTTCTTTTCTAAAACGGACTATGCAGTAATTAGTAAAATTAATGAAGCATCCTTGAGTTAAATAAGAGACATCTACTTATTTTATATTTGAACTTAATTTCTACTACTATGTGCATTGCGTTTGCTGCTTTGGTCAGCAGTGCAACTAATCGTCTGACCACGAATTAATAATGCCAATAATGTCTACTATCAAGGACACTACCAACCCGTACTCACAAGTGGCTCTCAAATTATCCATTAACTGAAATGCGATGACCTGTACTATAGTATAAATAAAAAATTTTATGGAACGTTGTGACTTGTGAGGATTGCTGATCACGCTACGTAATTAAGACAATCAGTAGGTCGTCAAAGTCATTATGGAAGTAAACTAACGAAAAACGTCGTGACTTGACGAATAGAAATAATATATGTTCTTCTCACCTCTCATGTGAAAATTAATTTTGGATCTAACACATCATCTTTGGCAGTCGTCACGGTTTACGTCGTCTATACCCACGGCTCTCCATGATTAAATTGTTGTTTAATTATTCATTTAAAGGGTTTCTAAAACAATCCATTTTGCTCTTGCGGAAGATCAGGGGAAAAAATTACTAGCTGGCGTTCTAACTAATGGAGGCCACCCCACCCTGCAATTTATAGCTTTCGCGAAACACAAGAACTTTTATAGAATTTTCATATGAATTAGTTCATTTTATACTGAATTTCTCTAGTAATTTATAGAAAACCAATTGCATGTGCAGGTGAATCTTATGCTTGAAACCTTAGAACCACTATCTTGAAAAATTCTGCCAATAATTTTGCTGCTTTCCAAACATGTTTTTTTTAAGATAATGGAATAGATAACATATCAGCCTTTGCTTAATAGAGTTATAGCCAATTATTAAAAAATACACTCAAACAAAGAGTGTAGTTCAAATAAAATTAAACATACTCAAACAGAAATAAAAGTGACCAAACCAAGATAAAAAGCACACAATTATTTAAGTCTATTTGTAAATCTCCACCCATAGTTGGCAAAATGTTGCATGGCCGCCGTCTTAAGCTTATGACATGCAACCTTCGAAAGCTTCTTCATCATACCTTAAGAAACATGTTAGCCAACAATCAACATGATCTCTAGAAAATCCTTCTGCCAGAAACTTCCTTCGTCTCCCATTAAATTTCTCTAAATTTCCTTCATTAATTCCAAACTGAACTTTATAATTAAAGTGTGATATATATAAGTAATCTAGGTTTCTCATTAATTTGATAGTATTCCACACAGTGTAGCTGGCTAGCAGCATGCATTATATTTGTTAGACAGGTGCCTGCAGGCATGAACCCCAACAACCTCTAGGACCAAAACCGCATAACATGTAGAATTGGGTTCCATGTGAGTGCAGCCACTTTCCAACTCTCACTTGTCTTTCCTCTTATCTCACCCCTCACCATCTTTCCATTTCCACTGCAAACAGTTGGCCTACCCCCCTTATGTGTGATCCACATGACTGCCTGTAAAAAAAACAAATTAATTAATTAAAACAAGATGTGGACCCCAGGGACAAAAAAAATACAGGCAACTCTACTGTCAGAATACTATATAAAGGAAGTAGAATACAGTGACAGTGCTAGTTTGATATACTAGCTAGTAGCAGGTAGTAATTGCATGGAGGCATTGTTACTCCCTTCTTTGTGAAAAAAGAACTAGTAATTTTTAAGCTAGAAATTATATTTTTTTATGGAGGGAATATTTATTTGAGATATTTTATTCGTTAATTTTTTTCAGACAAATTTAGTATTAAAATTTTCAGATTAAATTTTGACTATGGATTTGTCATAAATTGCATTCTTTGTAGCCATAAAAATAATATTGGCTGTGTTTAGATCCAAACTTCCAACTTTTCCATCACATCAACCTGTCATACACACACAGCTTTTCAGTCACATCGTACCAATTTCAACCCAAACTTCTAACTTTGGAAGGAACTAAACACAGCCATTGTGTAATAAAACTATAAGAGCCAAATTAATAAGAGAAAAAAAAGGCAGCTCTACTGGCGGAATACTATATACTGGTATGATACTGTGACAGTGCTAGTTTGATAGTCCTCCGGGCTATTAAATAGCCAATCTTGCTATTTAGAAGTATTAAACATAGATTACCGACGAAATCGATTCCATAACCTCTAGGCTATTTTGCCAGACGAGTATATTAATCCATGATTAGTGGATGATTACTGTAGCATTATTGTAGCAAATTATAGATTAATATACCTCGTTAGATTCGTCTCGCAAAATAGTGTAGGGGTTATGGAATGAGTTTTGTCAGTAATCTATGTTTAATACTGCTAAGGCCCCCTTTGATTCAAAGGAAATTCATAGGAATTTTAAAGGATTTAATTCCTATAGGAATTTTTCCTATATAGCCCTTTGAATCAAAGGAATGAATCCTATGGAATCCTATAAAATTCCTATGGAATGCCTCTTCCCATGCAAATTTTGAAGGAAATTTAACATGAGGTTCTACCTCATGTTAAGAATCCTTCGAGTCTTTCTCTCTCCTCAAATTCCTGTGTTTTTCCTGCGGCTCAATCAAACGGTCATTCCTATGTTTTTCCTGTGTTTTGCAATCCTCTGTTTTACACTTGTATTCCTATCAGAATCCTATGTTTTTCCCATTCCCCCGTTTTTTCATTCCTGTGATTCAAAGGGGGCCTAGATAGCAAGATTTTGGAGAGCTATTTCCGGATCCAAACTGGCCAAGCTAGTGACAGTGGCAGATAGTAATTGCAAGAAGGCAGGCAGCTATTGCGTCAGAAGAAAAACAGTGACAGTGCTAGTTTGATATACTACTACTATATTTCATTCGCTATTTTTTTAAGACAAGTTTAATTTGAAAAGTTTCAGATTAAATTTTGAGTATGGATTGTCATAAATTATATTCTTGGTAGCTATAAAAAATACTGTAATAAAATATAAGGGACAAATTAATTAATAAGAGAAAACAAACTGTTCGACCCATCCTATACATTTCCATCGCTAAATCTATGTAGTAATAAATAATGTATCTGCTGGAGGACTGGGAAATTAAAGTGGTTGAAATAGCTTGTAAAATATTACTAGCAGTATCATGCCACTTGGATTTTGAAGACTAGAAAGTCATAACACGAAAATTGATATAGCTAACACCCAAATGTATATAACAAAACAAATTTGCTCTGTAATATGGTTATGGAGGAACGGTTAATTTGTGAATCTAACTTTGACATGGTTGTTAGGGTTTGCGAGCAAATTTTCGTGGGGATTAGTATGCGTGTATTTATATAAGTGCATGCCAATGCACTGTGTTAAAAAAATCCCTTTTTTTTTCTATACTTCGAACAAAAATGTTGTGTAAATGGCTCAATTTTTCCTCTTGAACAAAATAGTCGAGAAACATAATTTGTTGGAAGTGCCTTACATGTTAAGCTCCTCTTCATAATTCAAAAATTTCACGAAAATTTCAAAGGCTTTAACTAAATCCTAAAAAAATCCCCTAAAATCACTCTGTTCTTAATAGCACAAAACCCTTTTTTTCCCTTTAATTCTCATGTAAATTATTATTATTCTGAAACAAGGCAAAATCATTTCCATATAAAGTATTATACACTCTTTAATTTTTGAGAAGCAAGTATTATACACTTGCTAGTAGTAGTTGCTCCTCCTACTGCCTAGTGTAGTGTATTAATTCGAGTTGTTGGCTTTGCTTCCCCTTTCTCGTGGCGCGCAGATTCATCGCGGTTTCGCAGTTTCCCCCGCCAACCCATTCCCGCTCCCCGCCGCGCCGCGCCTCGCCACGCCACGCCACACCGCGCCACGCCATGCCGCCGCCGCCGCCGGAGTCCGGCGAGCCAGCCGGGGACGACGTCCTGCAGAAGGCGGAGTGCCTCCGGCTGCTTGACGCGCTCCCGGCCGCCGCGGCGGCCTCCCCGGCCTTCCGCCGCCACTGGCCATCCATCTCGGCGTCGCTCGCCGCGCTCTCGGCGTCGCTGTCCCACCCCGCGTTCCCGCCCTCCGCGCCGCGCCTCCTGGCGCCCCTCGCCTCCGCGCTCTCCGCGCTCGTGTCCGTCGCCGGGAACGACGCCGCGAGCAGCCTCGGGCACCTCCACACCGTGTCGCTGCTGTCGTCGTCGGCTGCCGAGCTGTCCCAGCTCGCCGCCGACGCGCGGCTGCTCGTGTCGCCGGGGAATGGTGGGGGTGAGGGGGTGGCGGCGGGGGTGGATGGGCTGATCCCGCGACTCCGCCTCGGGTCCGCGGCTTCCCGCGCGGCGGCGCTGGACGCGCTCGTTGACTCCGTCGGGTCGCTGCCGCCGTCGGCGGCGGCGGTGGCGGTGTCCGCCGTGGCCGCGATGCTCGACTCGGGGGAGATCCTGCCGGCGTCGCGCGAGAAGGCCGTGTCCGTGCTCGCCGCGTTCGCGTCCTCGGACGCCACGTGCCGGCTCCTGGCGCAGGAGGCGGGGGCCGTGGTGCCCCACCTCTGCCGCGCGCTGGAGTCCGGCGGCGCCGGCGCCGAACAGGCGTGCGTGGCGCTGCGCCCTCTCACCGCGGACTCGCGGGACGCCGCGGCGGCCGTGGCGGCGCGCGGCGGGGTGGCGGCGCTCCTCGGCGCGTGCGCCGCGGGCACCCCCGCGGCGCAGGCCGCGGCCGCGGGCGTGCTCCGCAACCTCGCCGCGTTCCCGGACCTCCTCCCGACGTTCCGCGAGGAGGGCGCGCTCCCGTCGCTCATCCAGCTCGTCTCCCTCGGCACCCCGCGCGCGCAGGAGCTCGCCCTGGGCTGCCTCCAGAACCTCACCTCCGGCGACGGCGACGAGTGCCAGCGCCTCAAGGTCGAGGCGTTCCAGGACGGCGCGCTCGGCTGCGTCAAGGACTTCCTCGAGTCCTGCGTCGGCGACGAGCCGGGCCTCGCCCCGGCGTTCGGCCTCCTCCGCAACATGGCATCCTTCCGCTACATCGCCGAGATAGCCGTCTCGGCCAGCTTCGTCGACCACGTCCTCGCCGCGCTGGGCAGCGACAAGGCCGCCACGCGCACGGAGGCCGCCATGGCGCTCGCCGAGCTCTGCAACGTCACCAGCCACGGCAAGACGCGCAGGGACGTCGGCGACGCCATCCCGCGCCTCATCTGGATGCTCGAGGCCAAGCCCGCCGCCGAGAGGGACGCCGCGGCGAGGGCGCTCGCCGCGCTCGTCGCGGCGAGCGGCTACAGGAAGCTGTTCAAGAAGGAGGAGCAGGGCATCGTCAATGTCGTCCAGCTGCTCGACCCGAGCACCGCCCGCGGTGGCGTCGACGCGCGGTTCCCGGTGTCCGTGCTGCTCGCCGTCTCGCCGTCCCGGCGGTGCCGGAAGCAGATGGTGGCCGCCGGCGCGTGCGGCTTCCTGCAGGCCCTCCTCGCCGCGGAGGTCGACGGTGCCAAGAAGCTCGCCGACTGCCTCGCCAGGGGCAAGATGCTCGGCGTGTTCCCACGGTCATGACACGGCTGCCGCCATTGCCACCGATCGGTGAAGAATTTCAGAGCCCTTGTGAAGATCAAATCTTTGAGCTGTATGTATGTGCTTTTTAACCAACCTGAATTTTTACATCCTGCTTTTGCTCTCTGTATCAAAAAATATGATATCAATGCTTCTGATGAAACTTTGTACAGGCTGCTTGAACCTTTCTGTTCCATAGCTTTTAGAGTGCTAGATGATGCGTGGTTTTTAGTGTGATCAAATAAGAACATGGAAAAAGATCTTGTAATTTAATCTTTGATCTGAAGAAATTGAGCTTCGTTTGCCGATGCGCATTACTGTTGCTTGTCAAATTATCTTGTGTTGTTCATTTGGCCTGATGGTTTTGTTTTTCTTCAGGGTATATGCAATTATGCATCTAATGTCATTTCATAGGTACTATAATTGTATTGGTTGAAATGGATACAACACCGACAATTGCATCATTATTCATGAGAACTAGTGGCTAACAGTTTTGGTTAACATTTTCTTGTCCGAAGCAAGTATGGCATTGTTCTCCTCAATTATTAACTTTTGTTCTACATTATTGTTCTCCTGAATTATTTCACCAAATGTTCTCTTTGATTATGAACTGGTTGCTAATGAGGGTACAATAGGTCTGAGTGGCTCATTTGCTCATAAGTCATAATTCAATGTGTAGAATAGAGATGGTTCCTCTTTTAAGATGAGGGATCAGCTTTGGTACATTTTGGTACAAGTTGGGCAAGGCCTACAATAACTTCGAACAGAGAAATGAGTGTACGATTCTGCAATACCCATCCAGTCGTGTCTTTTTCTTTCCTGACTGTATGACCACCAGTAAAATGGTTAACTGTCCACTGTTACTTAAGCTTAATTTTTGTTAAAGTTTATGTAGTAATCCTTGTTCTTTTGTAGAGTAATTGGTAATTAGGAGATGTTGATCCTAGCTTCATTTTTAACTGGAGGATTACTGATGGGTTTATAAGCTGAAGCTAGATCCAAACTCCAAATTTAAGAGTTATTTTCAGTAAGATGTTACCTGATCTAGTTGTTTCACTCGCTAAGGTCCAACAGATATGTTTGCTGGTTTCAATTGCATGATTTAATTCACATTTGTTCTGTCTTCATAGTTCATCAGTAGAAGTCTGTAAAACAATATGTGCAGAGCTAGTGAAATGTTGAAATGTTAAAAACCACCCTGTGTTGTTGGTCAATGGTAAACTGCCTATGGACTCAACTCAAACTCACATGGGGATGGGGTCAACTGGTGCAGCAAATCTACCACTCTGGCACATTAATGAGCAAGCTTAAATGTGACTACTTGGGGGCATGCTGGGTTAGGTAACCTTTTTTTTCTTCTGGACCAGACTGACTCAGATTGGAGATGATGAGCACTACACCAAAGGTTTACTAGTAACATCCATGCATATACACTCACATACATCCATAAAGGTTATGTTTAGTTTACACTAAAGTTTAGAAGTTTAGTTGAAATTGATACGATGTGATAGAAAAAATGTGTGTATGAAAGGTTTGATGTGATGGAAAGTTGGAAGTTTGGAAAAAAAAACTTTGGAACTAAACAGGGCCAAAGAAACAAACAATTCATATCTACGAATCTAATTCATAGCTAGTATTTGGTTTATTTTGGGATATATTCATAGCCAGGAATTGATTTATTTCGAGGCGGAGGAAGTACACATTGTGCAATCATGCAAGAATCATCAATCATATCACACTGTCCATGATACTGGTAGCTATGGCATTCTGTTGAGATGCAACATTCTTCTTCTTCAGTCCAAGATGCATGCATGGATGCACAGCCAGCCACATGGCCACAACTCATGGACACCTGGTGGGTATAGTTGGTGGGCAATGGTAGGAGGAGGCTCATGTCATGTGTATTGCTGTGATCCAAAAATGCTGAACAGTGTCAGGAAAATGGTTTTCCCAGAGAGGGGGCATGCCATGTTCTGATGCTGGTTAGTTTTTTCTGGAGTGAGTGCCCTGAACCTTCCTCTGATGATAACTGATCCCTCTGATCGCCACTGTTGTCGCCTTGTGATGAACCATCATGCATCTCTCATCTCTTCATGCACATCATCATTATGGCCTCATCATCCATTACGGCTCGTTTGCTGATTTTTTTTTTCTGAACGGGCAAAAGCCTTTTACCCTGAGCATTGATATATTAGCAAGGAAAAATAGTTTTACCAATTAATTGCAACCAGCTGACGCATGTCATGGAGGATTACATAGAGGGGGAATGGCACACTAGGCTAACGGCTAGTGTCACAGTAGTCGTTCGTCTCTTCTTTAATTTGGTTTTTTTTTTCTCTTTTCTTGGCATAGGTCGGTCTGACTGATTGCGTCGCGTAACAAATATTCTATTCCTCTAATATATTGACGTGCAATCCTTTTGCGCGTTTGAGAAAAAAAGCACACTAGGCTACCTAACGAAGACAACCAGACTCAAAAACAACGAGAAAAAAAGGATAGAGAAGAGTCTCTGTGAATATGGTAAGGAGAGCTCCTAGGGGACTAGGTTTCATCGTAACCTAAACCTTTTCTTCTTACACGATGTGATCGACCAAATATCACTCTCTTTATACAAAAATAATCACTTATAGTATACTTATCTACTCCCTCCGTTTCACAATGTAAGTCATTCTAGCATTTTCCACATTTATATTGATGTTAATAAATCTAGACATATATATCTATCTAGATTCATTGACATTAATATAAATGTGGGAAATATTAGAATGACTTACATTGGGAAACTGGAGTAAGTAGATTTGTAAATACACATACCATAGGCAGTTGCTGTCGTAGCCGCAGTGCTAGCTAGCCTAGCCGAACGCAACCTATATCTTGCAACAGATGGAGTAATATTTAACTTCAACCTTCGGTCTCCTTGCCAAGTTGAGAGTTTCAGGCATGAGGTGATTAATCAGCAAAGGCAGGCTTAACACTGGATTGGGAGTCAGTATCATTAGCTCCTAAGCCTGGGACGGTAATGGTGCTTAACACTGATTTTTTTTTTGGCAATTGCAAATTTACCACTACTTTAAATCGTTATCGCAAGATTGCTACTAAAAAATTATAAAAATACCACTAAAACTATCATTCAAATGACATCGTTATAATATTAAAAAAACCGGTGACAAATTTACAAATGCCCCTGCACCGACGCACACGGAGCATTGCAGTTGCATTTGCAGGCAGCAGCACTAGCTGAGCTGTCGGCCTGATCGGCAACGGCCCTGCGTGTGCCTTGAGCGGCGGACGGACCCCGGATCCTCTGCGCCCAAGGGGACCTCCGGACCTGTAATGTTAAGGGCATCGTGCGTCGCCCGAAAATTAATTGTAAACCGTAACGGTATACTAGCGATAAAAATATGTTGATTACACTGTTTGACTACTCGTCTTATCCAAAAAAATTTATGTAAATATAAAAAAGAAAAGTTATGATTAAGTTACTTTGGATAATAAAGTAAGTCACAAATAAAATAAATAATAATTCTAATATTTTTTAATAAGACGAATAATTAAACAGTACAAGTAAAAGGTCAAAATCTCTTATATTATGTAACGGAGGGAGTATTAGGTATGAAAAATTTTAACTTAAAAGTTAGTATCGCCGAAAAAATTATTTTTACAACTATCTAAAAATCAAATTTAAAATTATGTTTTAAAATTAAAATCTTTACTTTGGCTTATTCTTTTTTACAACCGATAGGAATAGGGAACTATGAGAAGTTTTTTTTATTTTCTTTGAAAAGGTATGATTATATAATTAACACAATCCCCACGGTAAAAATATACTTCAAACAAGCAATTACAACGCTTTTGTCCTAACAAAAATAAATAAAATATGTGCTAGAGAAAACAAACAGGCTTCACTTATTGGAATGACGAAACAGTGAAGTACGGACTGCTGAATTTATTTTCCTCGAGAAATTCGATCTGAATTATTTTTCCTTGACAAATCCACACATGTGACATTTTCGTGCCGCCAACATGTTTTCCTTTTTTTTAATTAACCGATAGTTTTGCTTTAATAAAATTCCAGCACAAAAGAATCTTAGAATATTTTCAAATAAAATCTTGACTTTCCCTATTTCTTAGTGAAAGGAGAGGAATCACAGAGAGTTTTCCGGCAAAAGGAATTATGGACAATACTCTTGGACACGAAAATTAATGGAGATGCCAAAACTTGAGCCATAAGAGGAGCAAAACATCTCTCAGAGTGAATATCTTAGTATTTTCCATCCCTATGTACAGTTTATTATTATTTTTATTATTACCTATTTAGCTTTTTTTTTCATGCTTTGATGAAATTGGGACAAACCAATATTGGTTTGTTCATATTTTTTTGCCCTATTTCTTGTATAATCGAGTATAATTAATTGGAGCCGGACTGTTGTTCAAATTAGCATTTGTCAATTGTCAATTTGTCATGCTTCCACCAGAATTGGACTACTCCTATCTGAATTTTGAGACCACTGTGTTTCAAACTTACCGACACAATGCTTGGCTAAATTGTGAGACAAGCCACAGTGAAATCAAACTGTTATTATGTCCATGGTGAAGGGCTCAACGCACTAAATCACTGTTTAGTGTTATTAACTTCTTCATGCACGGCCGTAGAGGTGGATCAGAGACAATTAAAAATTTTTCCGGCTATTTATAACGGCCACAGTGAATCCAGGACATTGACAGCTTTCTGGAGAAAGGGCTCTTCTGTTTAGTGTTAAAGATGCTGCTGCTGCGTGCTTTGTTTGACCTCACTAATCTCGCTTTTCCACTATGGAAGTCTTTCTAGCTACTCCCTGCAACTGTCCTGTCCTTTGTGTTTTCCTTTTTGCAAAGTTGAATCACTGTTGTAGAAGGCTGAAAAGAAAATTTTTAGGTGTCACATCGGATGCTTGACTGATATCAGAAGGGGTTTTTAGACAGAAATGAAAAAACTAATTTCATAACTTGCCTGAAAACCGCGAGACGAATCTTTTGAGCCTAATTAAGCCGTCATTAGCACATATGAGTTACTATAGCACTTATGGCTAAGTTCAAAAGATTCGTCTCGCGATTTCCATATTAACTGTGCAATTAATTTTTGTTTTTATCTATATTTAATGCTTCATGTATATGTGCAAAGATTTGATGTGATGTTTTTAGGAAAAAAAATTAGAACTAAACCAGCCCTTAGATAATATAGCTAAACAGTGCAAGTTCATGGATGGAACTCGATCGTAAGCTCCAATAATGACTCGATCGTTCGGAACGCACAAATTTTCAATGTTTTCATTGGATTTAGTTCAATTATTGTATTTTAAGAAAATTCTCTATTTTACAGCTGATTTACAGGATTTATGACAGCTAGCTTAAAGCATACTCTCTGCATGAAAAAGATCCTTTTTAATTTTTAGGTTTTCCAAAAAAAAAACATATTTTTATCAGTGGGGTCTACTCTATTTCTTAATATCACTGTTTCTTTTGGGTACATTTTATGAAACCCTACCTATTATGGTCTAAGTTGCACAAAACCACATTAATTTTGGTGCGTCACATAACCTTAGATATTATGATCTTAAAGTTTCATAAAACCATACCGTTAATCAAATTGATATACTACTGTATCAAAATTTTAAAGCTATACTTATATACTTATATGAATATAACATTTCTATGATGAACAAAGAGCTTATAATTTTGAGATGTAATTGTAGAATTCCAAAGTATGATGTAATTTCTATGATCAAAGTATGATATCACATAACCACACTATTGTTCATTTTGACTTTGATCTACTTTGGTGGTTCTTTGAAATTTTATAGCCATAATACCTAAAATCATATGCCACGTACTGAAAACCCCAAGGTTTTGTGTATCTTAGATTATAATACATGTGGATCGGTGAAATTTACTCTTTTCTTTTCAATTTTTCTATGCAACCATTAGACTCCCTTCGCCTCCTCGTTTTAAAAAAAACATTTGGAGGAAAAGACGTCCCTTCAATTTTTTTTAAAAAGAACAAATTATGAGCATATGATTGAACATGGGATATTGGGATTACTACACACCTCTTGTCACTGCACTATCAATTATATCTTTCCTCCTTGTTTTTTCCCCTTAGTTTCTCTATTCAGTAATGAAGGGTATGTTTGTCTCTTGGCTCTTTGCATGATATGCATTTGACTTTATAAAACATCTTTCTTGGCTCCTTGCATGATATGCATTTGACTTTATAAAACATCTTTGTGGGACGGAAGGAGTATGCAATAGTAATTAATATCTGACCCACAAAACTACCTGCTGTGCTAGTAGACAAATTTGTTGATGTGGAAGGAAAAGAGAGGGTGAGGGGAGAAAAATATATATTAACCTTTTTGACTTGTCATCAATCTTCGACACCAGCTACATACGGTGAATTTTGTTGTATACTTGTATGTGATTAGCGAAGATGAAAGGTAAATAAATAATAATAATAATTTGATGTATTAATTTTTAGAGATTGGCTCCCCGCAATAAAAAAAAAAGAGATTGGCACTATCTCAACTATATATACTACTTTAATTAACAGACTCAACTATTTTAATTATCCTTATGGGTAATTTTAAAGGAATTAAGAGCTTAATAATATGTCCTCACAAAATAATAGCTTAATAAATAGTATTATATATTGTGTAGTACTATGTAATTGGGAAAGACAACTCTAGTAGTGCTAGATGGTCTAGCTCGTGGTGGGTGAATCTTAGCCCAAGTTCCTCTTGTTCGAGCGTGGACTGAAATTGGGCTTCGATAGCTTGGGCTTTAGGACGAATATTTAACTTCTTCCCTGAAGCAATAGCTACATGATTTGTGCACAATTTCCACACAGTCTATAATATAAAAATGCAAATTTGGAATAGAAGTAGAACTTTCCAAAAAAATGGACTTAATTTCTTTTCGAAAATAAACAAGCCACTGCAGATGTTACGGCACAATTAGTACTCTTATGTAGTGCTTAAATAGTTGGAATCCATGCATTTTTCTAGTTTGACACAACTCACAACCTTCTCAGATGTTTTGTTTGTTTTGAAACCAATATGTTTTGTACTTCCTCTGTTCCATATTGTTCCATATTATATATGTAGCATTTTTGATTGTCTAAATCAGTCAAAGTTTTTTAACTTTAACCAAATTTATAAGAAGAACATAGCAACATCTGCAGCACAAAATTAGTACCATTAAATCCACCATTGAATATATTTTATGGTATATTTTTGTTTTATGTTGAAAATATTCCTATATTATTCTATAAAGTTAGCTCGGAGAAGTTTTTTTGAAACAAATTCAAAGAAGTTTAACTTAGAACAAACTCAAAATGCCTTGTAATATGGAACGGAGAAGCAACCTTTTATGCTTAATTTTAAACTTTTTTTTATATATTTAGCTTAGTCAGCTCCATCTTTGCGTCAAAGGCTATGTACTATATGTCCTGATATTATATATCTATTATACATTCATTCAATCTAGATCAAGTTTTTCAAACCAACATATATACCTAGGCGGTTGCTTGAAATTATTCATATGTATCTCTCATAATCCATGTTTCTTACAATGCAATTGATCTTCATGTCAATCAGCTGAGCTTCTAATTAACTTAAGCAGTACACACTTGGGGTACATAATGCATGTATATATGATGCATCCATGCACGCAAAAATATAAATATTTATCACTGCAACTTTGTTGCTAAGTTTTAATAATATATGTTGATGTCAACTTGAGGACGTAATTAAAGAATTAAGATCATATCGAATTGTGATGCACGCAGTGATATCACGCTATTAAGCCGATCGATGCAAGAACGGCTTGGGAACCTACATTCCTCTGTGGAATGGATGCATGCATGCTTGCTTCAGAAAATGCAGCAACTGATTAATTAACAAGTGCTATATAATATATACTAGTAATTGTATATCTACCCTGACTTAGAACTTACGCTGCTGATCTATCTCACCTCTCTCCATCCTTGCACTGGAATTTTTAATTTTCTGCATACTAGCATATTGCCCATACATTAAAACGGATATTTAACAGAAAATTTTAACCCATTTTTTACCACTTTCTATATATATCTTCTCTTAATTCATTCATATCCTCTCAACTGATAAGTGGGCACTTTGAACTCATATTCTACGTTCTTTAATTCACAAAAGTAGGGAGCTAGTTAGGGGTGCATGGTGGCAGATTTACCATCGCCCCACTACTGTTTATTTTAAAGTACCATATATATAGATTAATTTCTTCATCCTTCCATACTGGATGCTAATCAAGCAGAGTTTTTTTCTAGATAATTAATGGATAACTCGACTACTGCTGCGTCATCAGAAACGCGCAAATTAAGCACAATTATTGGCAGAGTTATATAGGAAGAGTGATTTCTTGGATCATTAAGCACATCAGTTTGTAGGAGTATCAGCAATGATCAGCCATTCAGCCTGATGAATGTTCACAATAATGGTTCCTATTTTTTTTGGGTACATTCTAAAACTCTAAATTGTTAATATTTTACTGACCACCAAGCCTGCAAGCATACATGATCAGTCATGTGGCAGTGGTCCTTAATTACATAAGGAAGCCAGGTTTTATTTTATTGTATTTTTTCTATATATGCAAGCAAGTGGAGCATATACTAGTACAGTTCATGTTCATGGCTGGCTTCTAGACAAGTAAAGCTGTAACTGCACTATGCAAGTTGCATATCTAAGCTAGTAGCCCCACATATCTGATCTACTGATGGTTGCATCATGGGGAGTAGTTAGCTAAGCTATCTGGTGATAGTTTTGCATGTGTGATCCACTTGCCAACCACCTTCCATTGGCAGAAGAAATCACTTTAATTTTCCTTTTAAAAAAGCGGTAGAAACTTCAATGGAAAAAGTGTGATCCTAATCGTTTAATGCCACACATCCAACGGCTGATATAATGTGTGAATGCTGCATTCATACAGGAATGAAACAAAATCTTAAATAAATATTGCTAACACCCTGAATAGGACCTAGTCATAGTTGTTTCTGGTTAATCAGGAGGAACTAGGTCAAAGATGATATCTTTAATTTCTCCTGAAAGAACCAAAGAGCAGTGTACTTTCAAATAATGACCCTAGTTGGGGCATGCACATGGATGCATGTCATGAGCAAACCTTTGTGTAACCGTGTTGCTCTTGTTTTCTATGTTTTGGAAAGATAGCTTTTCTCCAAGTGGTTTTCAACTGGACTAGGAGATTTGTAAACAATATGCATGGTATCATATTGTTGATCTTGTTTGTCAACATCCAACATTTTCTATCTTTTTGGATAATTTCCACCCTTTTCTATTGGGAATATGTACATATCACTGGTGGAGAAGTGCTTTTTACTCCCGGTTCGTAACCCCTATATAGTCTCGGTTTTCCAACCGGGACTACGAAGCCGGGATTAAAGATCGCTATCTTTAGTTCCGGGTGAAATAACCGGGAGTAAAAATACATTTTTAGTCCCGGTTGGTAACGATAAAGCATTTTTAGTCCTGACTAAAGAGACTAGATCCGGTTGCTTCTTTATTCTTTTATTTTCTTCATTGTTTTTAATATATTGATTTCACCCCATCCCATCCCCAAAATCCCAAATCAATCATCCTCAAATTGCCTCCAAATCCACAAATCGATCATCTCAAATACATCACAAAATCTTAAAAAAAATTACATCACAACTTCTACAAAATTCATCACATATTCACATCACACACAAATCAAATACATCACACACCAATCTCATATCCAAATCACAAGTTCTCCCAAAAAAAAAAGAAAGAAAAAAACGTTGGCGCAGACCGCCGCCTCGTCGTGCGCCGTGCCGGCCGGCTGGCCCTCCACGCCCTGCCGCCGCGAGGCCGCCAGCCGCCGGCCCTCCGCGCCCTGCCGCTGCACTAGAGAGGAGAAGGAGAGGAATAGATAAGGAGAGGAATAGATAAGGAGAGGAGGAGATAAGGTTGAGGAGAGGAGGAGAGGAGTTAACGAAGAGGAGAAGATACCTCGATCCGATCGCGCACGCCTCTCCAATCTCCGCGTCGATCTTTTTTTCCCGGTTGGTGTTACCAACCGGGACTACAAATAGATCTTTAGTCCCGGTTGGTAACATCAACCAAGAGTAAAGCATATGGCGATCTTTTTTCCCGGTTGGTGTTATCAACTGGGACTACAAATAGATCTTTTACTCCCGTTTGGTAACACCTTACCAACCGGTAGTAAAGATTGAAAAGTACCCTGGAGCTTTTAAATCGGGACTAAAGATGTTTTTAGTCCTAGTTTTTAATACAACCGGGACTATTGTGAAATCTGATGGACCAACCAAAGATGGTTTCTCCACCCGTGAATGGAATCCTTATAAACCCCATTGGTCATGCACATATGCCTTTTCACTTTACACTTTCGTTCATTCACAACCCCATGTGTAAAATATTGTCCCAAAAAAAGGCCCTGGCAACACAAGTGTTTCATGCCACATCTTCTCACTACTTTTATGCCAGACGCAAGATATATAGCTACCAGCCTACCACCCACGCATATATATAGATATATATAATAGCTTTACACATAAGAAAAATTAATTGCTACTAATTAAATTACGAAGTGAGCTTAACATTCAACTGATTGATTACATTGGAACCTGTCTACCCAGATTAGTTAAGTCCTAAATTGACATAGGTGCTTGCATTTATGACTAATTAGTATTATTTTAGTGATAAGCGATATGATCAACAAGGCGCCTGTGATGATTTTCATTTTTGAATCTTAAGACATATATATGACGGTCTCCCCAGTCTTCAAGATGCTCATAGGGGTAAGGTGCACACGTGTTTATATGAGCATCCGCGTCTACACTGTGTTTCGAAAAATAATGTATATCAAATTCAATGTACAACAATTGCTTGCATGGATCTTAGGTTAATTAGATTAACTCTTTTGGATTTTTAACCCGATTTATGGCATGACAAGTAAAATTAAACATCTGCCTTGACAAGGCATAACGGTCTGTTTGGTTGGAGGGAGTTGGTGATGGGGAATAGGAGTTTATGATATCTAGGAGTTTAAGTCTGTAGTTTGGTTGGAGGACTTGGGAATTCGAGGGGGTTTGGGATGGGGAATTAAGGGGTCCAATTCCCACCCATCTCTTACCTAGGGAAGGCCTGTTAATTCGTGAGACTTGGAGGGAATTCGATGTGAAACCAAACAAGGGATGAGGAGTAAAAAAGTAACTCCCATGACCAATCCCACCATCAACTCCCTCCTTCAAGCTCCCATTCCTCTTCCCTTCTCTTGCCAAACAGGCCGTAAAGGAAAATGAGGCGGACACGTGGGATTCATGTGGAATTTTCGGACAACATTTTCACTTGGGTGCATTTATGTATTATTCTTTTCTTCCTTTTTTGATCAAAAGTTGTGTACTGAAGAATTTATACTCCTTTGATCAAGATTTGGTGCAAGGGTGTGGTTTCCAAAACAGATTTTATCTAGGACTAATTTCAAGAAACATTGAGTACTATGTCCTCAAAACAAATAATGTATTCCAGAAAGCATTGCATAATTATAATATTTCTACAATAATTTGAAATGGAAGTACTACAACTACCATTTAATTATGGAGTATATCACAAAGCACCATTGACTCCATCTACTATGATTCAAATCCTGTTGTTGGTCGTGTGCATCCTTAGTTGGTACAGAGACCGAAGGCTATATCTTTTTTAAAAAAAAATAATTTATTATATCCAAATGAATACTGTAGACAGTTTGATGGCTGAAATTACAATTTTCTTTCCTGTAAATGAATACTCCAATTTTATTTACTGCCTTGCAACAGATAACACAATTTCTCTTTTTCACACCAAACGTGCCAATGTGCCTATTTAACCATCTTTGACGAAGATAGTGAGAAACACGTCTTTAACGAAGCGTGAAATGAGTAAAACCTATTTAACCATGAATATTTATTTTTTGAGAATTAACCACGAATAAACTAACCATGCATGTCTCACACTAAAACGAACAAACCTATATATTTAACCATGCTGAATTCTTGTGTCAGGTAGAACTCCACGTCAATCCTAAACTCCAGGGAAACTTTCAGAGATCGATCACTCTTTTCTGTTACTCCAGGGAGTATATTTTTCTTCATCCGAGCATGATTCCTGAGCATAAAATAATGTCAGCAGTTAATTGCACTGGCACCCATGCACCCACGACGGTGACCATCATACTTTAGTTCCTGTCAGTACACCCCTCTTAATCTTCCACCTGTGATGTGCTCCTCGCCATGTGATCCTCGCCCCCTCCTCCTCCTCCTCCTCCTCGGTATCTACACGCCAAGATCTCTCTCTCTCTCTCTTTCTTGGAGAGTTGCAGTGTGATCTGAACAAAAGCTTCAGTTTTCAGTGCCATCTTGCGTTGCATCTCCTCCTCGCTTTGCCGCTTGTTTCGCCAAGTATAAAGCCTGGTCCAGTGACCCTTTTTGTTTCGATGTGCAGGGTCAAAACAAACACACACACACACATCTGTCTCTTCTTCAGGTTTCAGGTCTCCTGGCTGCTTTGCTTCTGCTGCCTCTGTGTGGGGCTCCAGCCTTGCTCAGATTGTAAGTGTGTGGGGATTAGTATGATTGGTTGAGTTCTTGGTGGTTCTTGGATGTGTTGATTATTGGTTTGCTGATCTGTATGCCCATCTGTGTGTGTGTGTGTACTGTTGCCTGCATCTGTTGAGTTGATGCATTATTGGTTTCAGAGCTTCAGAGTTGCGTGTATGTATGTGTGGAGATTCAGAGCATGCTGATGCCCCATCTGGATAACTAATCAGATGGTTAAATTTGTATCATTAATTTAGTTAGAACAAAAAACTAGTATGCCAAATGCTGGGTTTTTTTTTTTGGTGTGTTATGTTCTGGTTCCCCTCTGCTAGTGTCAAGATCCAGCATTTGTTGATCACTTCTTGGATCTCTGATTCAGAGGCCAATAGCTTTCACTTCATTGATCCAGTTATCTGCACATTAATGTTAGTGTTAGTTACTAGTTTCATATGTTGCTTCTAGATATTTTGTCTGGTAAATCTCTTGCCAGAGATGAACAACCAATTTTTATTTTCTACAAGTAAATTGCAAGCTGCTATGATATCTGATCTCTGCTTTTTCTCTGCAAAAGGATGATTGGTGATCCAACCATCTTCATCACTTACAGAGATGGGGTGTGGTGCATCAATCCCTAAGAAATGCAAGGTAGGAGGGAAGGGGAAGAAGCGCCGGAGCGTCATACAGGAGGTTGCCATATTCGTGCCGACAATTCGCATTCCGGTGGACAGTGATGTTGCCCATCCACTCAGAGGACTAGTATCCAAGGAGCTCGTCGACCGCCTCTCAAAGTTCAGAGACCGCGTTGTCGCGCTCTCTGAAGATATCTGTATGTCACTGCCTCTCTGGCTACTGGATTCTGAACATTTTGTAATGCTAGGATACTGACAATTGTTCTTTGATTTTGTTGTGTTCGGTTGCTGACTACATATGAAGATTGCGCGGATGTTTCGGATGTTTCAGAGTTACAGCATGCCCTTGAGGAGTACTTGCCAGTTGTTCTTGGTTTAACAATGAAAGGTCTGGCCTTTTGCTTCCTAAAATTTGTGTTAATTTCAGGATCAAGCTTGATGTTGACAGTGAAATTGTTATGATTTCAACAGAAAGCCGTCTTGAATCATCGGTGGAATTCAGATGGAGGACCTTGGATGATGACGAAGTGAGTATTCTGGATAAGCGCCAACTGTAATTCCAGTTGTCTGATGTTTTTCATTGCTTTATTGAAAGATGATATTTTGAATTCAGGAGTGTTGTCTTTCAAGTGCATGGTATGAAGTTCTGTCAGTCATCCACATGATGGCGATGCTTGCATTGTTTGAAGCCAACCTGATACTTATTCCGAAGAACGGTCAAGTTGGAGGTGAAAGGAAGGTATCAGAAGGTCTGTTCATCTTTTTGCTGTAAATATCTCTATAATTTTTATGAATATTCATACATTGGTGATATGTGCTTAGTTTTTAATCTTAATTGTAACATAGTTGAATTGTCTGAACAATATTATAGAATGCATTTTGATATCTATACAAGGAAATTCTATCACTTGAAGAATACATTACTTACTAAATTTAGTGATATTGATGAAAAATGAAACATTGACTGATTTATTTCTGTAGATGCAAAGAAGGATGTCGTCGATTCGTTGCTCAGAGCATCAGGATGTTTAGATTACTGCGTGCACCGTATACTTGTACAGATGCCGGCACAAGTCAAGTATGCCTGAAACCTGAAATGCACAAATCCTTGACTATATATCACCTTTTATCAATCCCTTTATGGATACCTTTTCAGACTTGCTTTGTACTATTGCAGGAAAAGTTTTCCTAGTTATTTTCAGGAAGGTATGCTTGAGGCCATTTCAATTCAAGCATTGGCTCAGGTAGTAAAATGTCTCCTTTATATAAATCCTATGAATAAAATTTTATTTTGAAGAAACTATAATGAAATTTTGAGGCATGCATTTCTTTATGTTTGTCTCCACTATGAAAACAGTGTGTAGAAATACAACTTGGATTGGCTTCAGAGTGTGAGAAGGCAACTCTGTCAGTAAAGAGGAGGCTAGCCTGTGAGCTAGTCAGTTATTTCTCACAGGTAATGCAACTTTTTTATTTCAGAACTATATCTGATCATGCATACTGAACATTGTCTGTGAAATTTCTGATATATCTCACTATTTTCAGGCTCACTATTGCTTATCGGGATGCGACACGAGCGACTCGTTTGGGAAGAAGCTCCTGCTGTTTCTGAAGTGGAAATGCATGGAAGCCAAGGTTGCCTGAACAAACAAAACAAACACAGATCCTGAAATCTGCAAGAAGGCCTTGAATTCTGATATTTAACTCAATGTTGCATCTTGTCATCAGGCAGTAGCATACTACTACCATGGCCTTGTGCTTGACAAAGGCAATGAAGCCAGCAGCCACATCAGTGCAGTGTGCTGCCTCTCTGCAGCTGATGATCTAGTTGCAGATAGCAAGAGGGCTTGTTTGAGCTTCTGCTTGGCAAACCCCATCACAAGGTCTGAATTTTCTCTGAGAAGAATGTATTTTTATGTGTGATGCTAATCGGAATATGCGGTGATAGGAATTTTGTTTCTGAACTGAATTCAGGGTACCTCCTCCTTGGGGTATCATGAGGAATATGCACAAGAAAATCCCAGATTCTGCGTGCAAGAGATTCCAAATGTATGGATATCTTTTTGAACAAGACAATAACAGGTAATACTCTGATCTCAAGAGAAATTCCATGAAAATGATTCAAAAGCTGGAAATTGAAGCGAAATGCTTTTTCGTGTTTGTTGATATGATAATTTTCTTTGGATTTGGCTCAAGAACATGCTTGAACAATCTGTTCCTCATCTTTATTATGATCATACTCAAACTCTTATTTCCTGGAGCAGTGCACTTCAATCCTTACCAGATCTACCAGAATTTGCGCTGTCGCTGAGACCCGAAGGGTATGAACTGCCTAGCACTGATTCAATCTGGGATAATGTTGATAGCCAGCCTCAGATTCAGAGCCTCAAGGAGCATCTGGATGATGAAGACGAAGTGGAAACAAAATGATACTTCAGACATCCAAAACGCTTCATTTCATTGTGCCATGAAAAGTAGCATTAGTACTAGCAAAGACATCGGAATGCTCAATTCAGAAGTGTTTGGATTCAGCATATGGCATTGAGCCAAAAAGAAATCAGAATATGTACCTTCTGTGTAGTTGAAAGTATCTATCACTGATTATAAACAGAATCAACAATAATAGGAAAGAAGGGTGTTTCTTATTTTTCATCTTCTTGCTGCTATAACAGATATACTCCCTCAAGCCTACAGTATTTAATATTTGATGTCGTTAACTTTTAGACATTAGTTTTATCATTCATCTTTTCAAAAAAAATTATGTAATTATAATTTATTTTTGTTGTAATTTGTTTTAACATTATAAATACTTTAAGCATGACTTATATTTGTACATATTTGCACAAACTTTTTAAATAGGATGATCAAAGCATGTGTATAGAAGTCAACAGTGTCCAACATTAAAAAAAGAAAAAAAGAAGGGAGTACAATATGTTTGATTAGTTAATTTTACTTAACTACAATGCCATTCTACTGTCGTAGTCTGTAGTATAACAGACGAATCCATCATGAACAATCTCTCCTGCTTAGCCTAAGGAACATCATTAACTATTATAAAAGGTTCTTTTGACAATATAGATGAGAAAAGTCCAGGTCTAGATAAACAAAAATACTTTTTTTCTACTTGAAATATAAAATTTCTGCTAGAAAAAAATTTGCCACAATGCTCCTCCATTGACTGCGAGACTTGGACACATGTGCCGTTGGAAGCTTATGTAGAAAACTTTGTGATTGCTTAGATGGCAAGAACGTTCTTCTGGCCGGCTTCTTGTTTTACCATTGAAGTTAACCTAACTAAGGATAAGCATTGACTGCCCTAGAGTCAAGTCCAATGGGTGGTAGGAGGCAGAATTGTTTAATGGTTTTCAGCCATGGCTTGGATTGTGTTTGAAACTTTACACCATCAAGGATAGTGCAAGCATGTTTGCAGTTAGGCCGAGTTTAGTTCTAAACTTTTTCTTCAAACTTCCAACTTTTTCATCACATCAAAACTTTTCTACATACAAACTTTTAATTTTTCCGTCACATCGTTCCAATTTCAACCAAATTTTTAATTTTAACGTGAACTAAACACACCTTTAGTCAAGTGACGTGCAGTTGAAAGTTGACACATAATTTTCTTAAGAGTTTTATATTTTATTATATATTTTTAATTTAAAATTATGATTAATTTCTCTTATGGCATAACCCATGTATTTGAATTCGCACTCCCTCTGATCATAAATATTTGATGTTTAGGATAAGATTTGGTCAAACTTTTAAAATTACAAACATCAATTTTATATTATAATAAGTTTATAAAATTTAATAAGTTTTTAGTCAAATCCACGCATACCATTTCTTTTTATTTTTAACTTAAACATTTGAGCAATTTTCAATGGCTGGAATTTTATAAGTTCGAATGAATCTTATCCTAAATGCCTACTACTACTATACCGAAGGGAGTGTGTATCTACAACGCCTTTTTAACCCTTACCCTTTTGGTATTCTCAACAAGTTTTTCTTTTACATTTATCATTATATAATTAAATTATTATTATTTACATCCCTTAAAAACGGTTGTTTATTTTAACCTACGTTTTGACATTAATCCTAGAAAATAAATCCTTCCATAACCTACGTATTTAAACATGTTTTTTCCTTTTTGTTTCTTTGATACTAGGATTATGTGTAAAATGCATGAATGGTCATCCAACTTGTTTAGATGTGTCATATATGTTACTCTAATATGAAAATACACATTTGGGTCACTAATGTGAGTTAAGTGAGTTATTTGCCAATCTAACTATCCATACAAGCATACGTTGTACATATGGCATATGCCAAATAGGATTAAAAAATGCATCTATAAACGTGTAGGAAACTCTCATTGTATTTTCCCTTTCTCATAGCATACCAATTGACAAATACACGAAATTAGTGAAACCAAATCATTTCACGTGTGCCAGTTTTGATGAGTTCTAGTTCTCAATCCTCTCTCAGTTGCTATCAAACCCTAGCAGCTTTCATTTTTACCATATTTTTGTTCCACTCAATTGTATTGCTAGGTATGAAAATTTTCAGAAGAGTTTTTTTTCAAT
Source organism: Oryza sativa Japonica Group (assembly GCF_034140825.1). Taxonomy (NCBI): domain Eukaryota; kingdom Viridiplantae; phylum Streptophyta; class Magnoliopsida; order Poales; family Poaceae; genus Oryza; species Oryza sativa. Next base: position 20,388,172 of record NC_089045.1, on the reverse strand, counting down.
CCAAGATGGCAGGGCAGGCCTTGTGTATAGCCGGTATGCTCACATGGATAGTTAGATGAGCACATGACTCACTTAACTCATATATATTAGTGACCCAAATGAGCATTTTGAATGTAAAATGGCTTGTTATTCATCAGATGCACTGGAGCGTCAGAGTGTAAAGCTGAAAGTATCACAAAGGATCACCACAATTCTAAAAATAAAGAGGTCCTTTACAGTGGTCTCTACTATTAGTTTTCTCTTACCAGTATTATGGAACTAGAAGTAGTGTCAGCCATTGATTTATGAGTTCTACTTTCAACAAAACAAATTCTATTATCGGGAGTTGATGTGGTAGTATAAATAGATATGATCAATTGAATTAGAAAAACATAAATGGTCTAGATTGGTTCTACCACCAGTAGAGAGCACTGTAAAACACCTCATAAATAAAAGGTTTCACAAGATTCAGCATAATTGCCGAAAATAATATTTATCTCACAAGGTTCATCGCATTGTTGAAAGCGATAAACATAGTTTATTCGTTGACTACCTTTGAAAAAGTTTATCCTTGAGTGGAAGAAAAAGCTTTACCAGGTCAAAAAGACTTGAAATATTGGTTAGAAACCATATTCTTAGTTCCTTGCAGTTGTATAAAAGCCTTCCCTCTCAATGCACTTCAATGTAGTACAAGCAGCTCTCAAAGTTTCAAAACATTCTCAATCAACCACGGTAATGGGGGCTAAGTTTGCAGAAGCAAAAGTATCAGCTGTTGTCCTCACTGGCCTTGTTGCTCTTGCAACACTTGTCAGCTGCAACACTGAAGGTACATATATATACACACATACTAAATGATGTGTGCTCACATAGTATTAAACTTCTGAAATTTCCGTTCTTTATTTTCAATGGTGAAAATTGAAGGTGACATACTGTATAAGCAAAAGGTAGCTTGGGAGGACCCTGAAAATGTGCTGCAAACATGGGATCCAACCCTTCACAATCCCTGCACCTGGATGCATATTACCTGCAACAATGATAACTCCGTTATCCGTGTGTAAGGCCTTCCTTTCTCTTCTAAAAATTGAAATAAATGTCAAAATGTGAAGAGATAAGAAATACTCCCTCCGTTTCAAAATATTTGACACCGTTGACTTTTTAGTACGTGTTTAACCATTCGTCTTATTCAAAAAATTTAAGTAATTATTTATTTTTTTCATATCATTTGATTCATTGTTAAATATACTTTCATGTACACATATAGTTTTACATATTTCAAAAAAAAATTTGAATAAGACGAACGGTCAAACATGTGCTAAAAAGTCAACGGTGTCAAACATTTTGAAACGGAGGGAGTACAAGAGAAGGCATCAGTAGCATGTGCACGCACATGCACAATTGCGTCTGTACATTTTCGTTGAAGATTCAGAGCTTTTATCTTGAAATGTTCATACAACCGCTGAAATTTAATACGCCATAAAAAAAAGCCAAGAGATACTTTATCTGTAAATCTTGTGCAGTTCAAAGTGAACATAATTGTTCGATTTCTTTTGTGCAGGGATTTGTTGAATGTACTCATCTCAGGGCCTCTGATTCCTCAATTGGGAGGACTGAAAAATCTCCAGTACCTGTAACAATTTCATAACACACTTTGCTTAGGACATGACAGCTTGAACTCAGATGCTGAGTTGCTGGAAAAATACTAACAGATCATGTTTGCAGTCAGTTGTATGGGAGTCGCCTAAATGGATCAATACCAGCAACACTGGGGAAGCTGAAACATCTTGTGAGCCTTGATCTTTCGAACAACCTGCTCACTGGCGCGATACCACCTTCGCTTGGCGCCATCAGCAATTTGCTAATTCTGTATGCTATTTTTTTTACAACAATTTTATATGCCGAATGGTGAAGAAATTGAAGTAAAATCCGGATATTGTTTGAAGTGCCAAAATGAATGCTGGTTATATGCAGGAGGTTATCTGGGAACAACCTGACAGGGGCTATACCCCCATCATTGGGCAATCTGAAGAGCCTTGAGATCTTGGAGCTTGGCAATAATGCACTGAGTGGCTCTATTCCAGCTTCTCTCGGCGATATTGAAACATTGAATTACTTGTATGTGCTCATTTCTAAATTTCTCATTGATAAGTTATAATATATCTCCTCCTCAAAAAAAAAAAAAAGAACTTGCAAGATGTTTTTAACTTGAAATAATATTCGTTTGAATGAAAAACTAATAAAACTTTAAAGAGATTATAAAGTTGCAGAAATGTTGATAGAAATGCTACTAGAGGAGACTCTGGTATAAGAACTAAGAAGCGAACGAAAGCTTATAAAGTTACAATTCTGTATTAAAAACCTTGAAGTATACAGCTTTGATGTGTAATTGTTCTCAAATAAACTGAACGATATGTTTTATATTTATGTCCAGAGATTTGAATGACAATATGCTGACTGGCACCGTGCCATTGGAAATCCTTTCTCGTCTTGTCACCACCTTGGATGAACTGTGAGTTGCATACATGTTATTAACATATTGAGTTATTACATTCCAGAGCATCTGTGTCCGGCATAATTCATGCCGAGACATGTTTGCGAGAGAAAAAAAAAAACATACTGAGACAAAACTAAATTTCCATACAGGAACGTTGCACACAATGATTTGTACGGCACAACCAGGAAATCTGTAACCAGAGGTATATATGTATCATTCTAAGATTTTGCATTTTCTTTATACATACATGCCAAATGTGTGCTTACATAAACTTCGAATTGTCATTCTTGCAGTTACTACCGTAGTCCATGACATGCCGAAAACTTCAAACTGAGTCCAGGGACATGATTCTGTACTATTTCAGGCATATTTTTGGAAATGAAGGAATAAAATAATATCGCATTACCATATGCTGAAGAGTTTTTTTTTTCCTTGGCATTTTGTGTTTCCCCTGTGGAGCATATGCCTGCACTCTACGCAGAAGCAAGGCTGCGCGCCTCAAGTTACATCGTGTACCCGAGATCGGAACGTGTGGGATGGCACTCGTCGTGAACCAATCATGGCATGTATGCAGGAGCTCGTGGCTATGGGCTCCTCTTATTTTTTCCATAAATTGGCAATGAGATAGAACAGAAAAGCTGCAGCAAAACAGCAGCACCGCGATCACTCGTGTTGTTCATTGTGCTCTGGAGTTCGAGCTCGTGCGTGAGTTGAAAAATCGAGCGAGAGAACCGACACCCTATGTGCTCACTGAAGTGCTGAACATGTCCTAGCTTAATGTTCACTTTAGTTTGCAATAGGTTGGAATTCAAACTTTGTGTTTACTGATAAGGTTATTCCATTATTCTATTCCATACCTACATCAATCATTTCTACAACTTCCTAATAATTCTAAAGTAAATCAGAGAAAACATGAATACATCTAGTTCACATAAACATGTCTAGTTTAATTTATGCTTCAGATGAAAGGGAAACTTTCACCTCGGACAAATGCAGTTGTTACTAATTAATACTCTAGCTGCAATTTGAACCGAACCAAACCGAAAGAGCATTTTCCTGTTGTTGTTAGTTTCTTCTTGAGTTTTGATTTTGTGAATTGCTAAAAATTGTCAAGTTCTTTAGGCAGAAAATTTTCAAATGTAACTATAGTATTATTGCAGTGTAATTACATTTTGACTATAGGCAAAATTTGCTACATGGCATCGAAAAAACGTGTAATTGGCTGGTGGACATCGCAAGAATGAGAATTTACTGTCAGGCATAAAAAAACGTGTAATTAGCTGGTGGACACTCACGGGCTTATTTTATTATTTCCGGTGGATTTGGAGAGAGAAACACTGGTGAGAGTACGATTTTGCCCCTGTCATTGTTCCACTTACAACGAGGGAGCGAGAAGGCGAGCACCGCGTGGTGGATTGGATTCGATTCATCCCCGCAAACCTTAGACGCTGATCCCCCCACTTCATCTCCGACTCGATCGCCGCCGGTCGCCATACCGTACAAGCATGTTTCCGTCGTTTCTACTCCGGGCACTCTCCCTCGCCAGTCGCAAGGCGGCGTGCCCACCTCACCCCCGCGACCTCGTCATGCTCGCCGGCGCGCACAGCGCAAGCCAGGCCACCACATCCTGTTGTCGTCCCTTCTCTAGGCGCTCTCCAGCGGCGGCGTCGACGGCACGAACCTGGTGTCACCTACCACCACTACCTCTGGTGGCGACACATGGTCGGAATCGGGATATCTACGAAGCCCGCTCCTTGGCAGATCAGCCTGCCGGTGCGAGCGCGGAAATCAAGTTGGGGTCAGATTTGGTGGCTTCGGTGACCGCTCGCGAAGACTCTGCTCTCCTCCGTGCTCGTCACCTCTTGAACAAGGTACAAGTCCAGGCAGAGCAACATCACCTCGCCGTGCACGACGGCTACGGGGGAGTGAGACTGGACTGAGTCTTGGTTCGAACCAGACACAGTCTACTGTAAGCAAAACGATGGCAGGGGCAAAATCATACTCTCACTAGTGTTTCTCTCTCCAAATCCATCGGAAATAATAAAATAAGGCCACGAGTGTCCACCAGCTAATTACACCTTTTTTTTATGCCCGACAGCAAATTCTCGTTCTTGCGGTGTCCACAAGCTAATTACACGTTTTTTCGATGCCCTGTAGCAAATTTGCCTTGACTATATTGTAACTATTATATGATTGTAGTGTATTTACACCGTAACTACATTATAACTTCTATATACAGGTTATTTAAGTTATGTGCATTTTTAATAGTTATATACAAGTTATATAAAAGTTACAATTTAATTATATTACAATTTGTTCTTCAAAACCCAGTAGAACTGCGATTCATTTCATTAAGAAGAAGAAAACAAATATTTACACCGGAGAGGATCAAAGATCACCCCTCCCTCCAAACAAAAAATGTCTCTTAATTACATTACAATTATACTATACTATAGTTATGTTTGGCATGCGGCAGTATTTAGGTAGCCCTTTTTTTCTTGCATAGCTCAGGATTTCGCTTTCGGCTCGGTGTTCAAAGGTAGAAAACTGATGTTATCACATAAACCGAAGTAGGCTATACCTCTCCATGTTCTGTGCAGTTGCCCCTGTCAACCAAGCTCTTGCGATCAATCGCTCGCACACTCCCCTCCATAGCCCTTCCGCCCTCACTCGGTTTAACCCAAGAACCGAAGAAACCGACCTGGCCTGGAATAGTTTGGCTTTTAAAGCTCTTTTTTTTCCGACAATTTCTCAAAAACCGAACTTCCTAAAAAACGAAGAAAATGACTGAAAAAACCATAGAAATCTACTCCATTGTAGTAACACAAACGTTATATGCTTTATGTAAATGACCAGGTACAATTTTAGATTGTGGTAAAATATGTTGAGGGTTAAAATGAAGTGCATGGTAATGAGAATTACAACCATTAATATCCAAAAAATATCATTTACTGAAACATCTACTCACGTGTTTATATAGCAATCGAACCAACTAGGGGGAAAATGAAAAATTAGAAAAATGAAAGAAAAAAAAGGAAATAAGTAATAAATTTTATTGTTTACCAAAAAACAATGGATTTGCTACAGTTGTTGGAAATCTTCACATGAAAAGATCTCTTACAAGTTAAATAAAAAAAATCAAAGCAAGTAGCATAACAACGTTGCATGATACCTATATTTCTAGAAAATAATAAGGTACTTAATGAAACTGAAGGACACCTTTCACAACTCATTGTATGTTTTTCAAAGTAAATGGATAAAAATAAGTATGAGTACAAACAGACATAATAGATATAAAAACAAAATCAAAATTCATTACCGTAAGACACATGCCTATTACAATGTGATTTTCTGCTCGCTTATTCTATTAAAAGTAGCATTAGTACTTGTAGTCACATCAAAATTCTCAATCCAAAAGAAATCTGAATCTGTACCTCCCGTGTAGTTGAAAGTATTTTTCACTGATTATAAACAAAATCGACAACAATAGGAAAGAAAGGTTCTTCTTATTTTTCATCTGCTTGCTTGTCTAACAGACATATACTAGGCTGCATTCGGTAGTGAGCTTTCCCAACATATACCCTCGTTTTTCATGCACATGTTTTTCAAACTGCTAAATAGTGTATTTTTTTCGCAAAAAATTGCAAAAAATTTCTATAGGAAAGTCACTTGATAATACCATATTAATTTATTTTTAAAGTTAGTTTTAGCTAATACTTAATTAATCATCTAATGAGTTGCTTTGTTTTTCATGCCGAAGGGGGAAAGTTCCCAGTCAGAGCAATGAACGCAGCCTAGTATGTTTGATAAGTTAGTTTTACTTAATTAATGCCAATGTACTGTGATACTCGGCAGTATAACAGAAGCATACACATGAACAATCTACAAAATAAATGTGTCTAGGTATAGATAAAAAAAAACCCTTTTTTCTACTTGAAATATAAAATTCCTGCAGGAAAAAATGGCCAGAAAGCTCCATTGACTGCAAGACTTGGACATATGTGTCATTGGAAGCTTCTATAGAAAACTTTCTGATTGCTTAGATGACAAGTACTTCCTCCATCCAAAAATATAAACGTATTTCTAGAATAGACTTTGACTAACAATTACTCTAATACGATATAATTCATACAACATAAAATTGATGCCATAGATTCATATTCAAAAGTATTTATGATTATGCTTTTGTAGCACACAAGTGATGTAGAGTAATTGTTGGTCAAAGTTTTATCCTACGAGATAAAATAAGCTTTATATTTTTGGACAGAGGGTTTATGTTCATCTGACCGGCTTCTTCTTTTACCATTGAAGTTAACCTAACAAAAGATAAGCATTTATGGTCGAGAGTCAATCCAATGGGTAGTAGGAGAAAGAATTGTTCCATGGTTTCCTTCTATGGCTTGGTATTGGAGTATTTGAAACTTTAACAACTTCTGAAATAGAATATGAAATGACAGTACATGGATGTTTGCAATTAGTCAAGTGGTGCACAGTTGAAAGTAGATGTATACTTTTTTCATATATATTTTGTTAATAGCTTCATATATATGTTTGTTAAGAGATTCGTATATATATCTTAAGAGTTTCATTTTTGCATATATATTTAAAATTATGACTATTTTGCCATAACCCATGCATTTGATACTTAAATTCACGTATATATACTCCCTCTGGTTGTAATGTTTGACGTTGTTGAGTTTTGGACATATGTTCGTTCATTTGTCTTATTCAAAAATTTTGTGAAAAATATAAAAATATAATTCATGCTTAGAGTAATCAAACATATCATGACCAAATAAATGATAATTACATAATTTTTAATAAGACAAAATGGTTAAACATATATCCAGAAGTGAACAATATCAAATATTTAAAACCGGAGGGATTATAGTGCAAAATAGCATGATCTTTTTAACCCTTACTCTTTTGGTATTGTCAACAAGATCCCCCTCTATATTTTATCACTCTATAATTAAATATACATATTTTTACTTCCCTTAAAAAGGGTTTGCAAAACAGCCAGTAACCGAGCGGTAACCGCGTTTACCGTGGGGTACGGTAAAAGCAAAACCGCAGTAATCTCCTTAAATTCAAATAAATTTAAAAAATAATTTGAATTTTTTATAAATTTTACACGGTTTCGTACGGTTTGCCACGGTTACTGCATAGTAACCCCGACCCCGGTGATTTGGAAAACCCTGTCCTTAAAAATAGTTGTTTGTTTTCCGTGAACATACGGACATACCCTTTGACATTCCTAGAAAAATAATCTATATTCTTAGCCTATACCATCGAAAATTTGTTTGCTGTCTTCAAACTAGTTTTTCCTCTCTTTTTTTTTCTTTCTGGGTTTGATACTAGGAATATACTGGCTTGTTCTTCGTGAGATGCATACAGACAAAATTATTAGAGATTCGAAGCGTAAAGCTGAAAGTATGAGAAAGGATCATCACAATGCCAAGAACAAAAGATGCCAATGGGTTCAACATAATTGATGAAAATAATAAATGCCAAAAGGTTCATCACATTGCTGAAAATAGTAAATGGAGTTTCTTCTTTGACCACCTTTAAAAAAGTTCATAGCTGAGTGGAAGAAAAAGGATTTTTCAGGTCAAAAAGACTTGAAATTTAGGTTAGAAACCATTTTCTTAGCTGCTTCCTCTAGTTGTATAAAGAGCCTTCCCTCTCAATGCATTTCAGTGTATTACAAGCAGCTTTCAAGTTTCAACACATTTTCAATTAGCCATAGCAATGGGGTCTCAGTTTGCAGGAGCAAAAATATCAGTTGTTCTCCTCACTGGCCTTGTTGCTCTTGCAACACTTGTCAACTGCAACACTGAAGGTAAACACAAACTATATGATGTGTAACCACATAGGCACGCACCGTTACAAAATGCGACTTGGTGAAATTGATTTGTGAAATTTGCATTATGTATTTTTCAATTGCAAAAATTGAAGATATATGATGTGTAATCACATAGGCACACACCGTTACAAAGTGCGACTTGGTGAAATTGATTTGTGAAATTTGCATTCTATATTTTCATTTTTCAATGGCAAAATTTGAAGGTGACATACTGTACAAGCAAAGGGTAGCTTGGGAGGACCCCCACAATGTGCTGCAGACCTGGGATCCAACCCTTCACAATCCCTGCAGTTGGATGCGCGTCATGTGCAACAGTGATAACACCGTCATTCGTGTGTAAAGCCTTCTTTTCTCTTCCCCCCCTTGTTCTGAAAACTGAAAATTATATAAAAACACAAGCTATCACCATCAGTAGCATGTTCAGTTGCGTTTGTACATTTCATCTGAGTTTCAGAACTTTGTTCATGAAACGTTCATAGAACCGTATAAATCTTAATATACCATAACAAAAAGCAAGTTGTTATCATCTGAAAATCTTGTGCAGTTCAATTCAAAGTGCGCATAATTGTTCGATTTCTTTTATGCAGGGATTTGGGGGATGCAGACATCTCAGGGCCTCTGATTCCTCAATTGGGTGGACTGAAAAATCTCCAGTACCTGTAAGAACTTCATAACTCGCTCTGCTTCGAACATGACAGTTTGCATTCAGATGATGAATTACTGGAAAAATATTGATAACTCATGTCTGCAGTGAGTTGTACGGGAATCGCCTGAATGGATCAATTCCAGCAGCACTGGGCAAGATGGAACATCTAGTCAGCCTTGATCTTTATAGCAACCTGCTCACTGGCACGATACCAACTTCGCTTGGTGCCATGAGCCGTTTGCGATATCTGTATGATAATTTCACAATAATTTTATAATACCGAATAGTGAAAGATTACGGTGAAACTTCTGGATATTGTTTGAACTGCCAAAATGAATTATGGTTATATGCAGGAGGTTATCTCAGAACAAACTGAGAGGGGCAATACCCCCATCACTGGGCAATCTGATGAGCCTTGAGGATTTGGAGCTTCACAAGAATGCATTGAGTGGCTCTATTCCGGCTTCTCTGGGCAATGTCAAAACATTGAATTACTTGTATATGCTCATTCCTAAATTTGCCAACAGAGAAATTACGAGATATTTTTTCACCAAATTGGGAACCTCCAAGATACTTTTAACTTATAATAGTAGTTTTTGTTTACATAAACTACATCCTCCACCCCAAAAGTAATAAGAAAAGATTATAAATTTTCCTTTTTTAAAAAAAAGATTTTACTAGAGGAAATAGTCATATACTAGGTTTTGCACAAATCTGTGATATAAAAATTCAGGGGATGAAAGCTTACAAACCAGTATTAAAGACCTTCAACTAGAAGCATACAACTTTGATATGTTATTCTTCTCAAATCAACAGAACTATATATATACCTTTTTAAATTTGTTTGCAGGCGGTTGAATGGTAATATGCTGACTGGCACTGTGCCGTTGGAAATCCTCTCTCTTCTTGTCTCCAACCTAGTTGAATTGTGAGTTTTACATGCTTGTTTTTCATGTATTGATTAGTTAAATTCCAGAGAAACAGTCCTGATTAACTCATACTGACAAGACTAAATATTTCGTACAGAAATGTTGCGAATAATAATCTGGATGGCACAGACAGAGAATCTGGAACGAGAGGTATGTATCATTTGAAGCTCTTTTGGCTGCGTACATCCATGTTGAATATAGAGGCCGGGTTTTAATCCATTTTTTATAAAAAAAACATTTTGAAGCTTTTGACTTTTTCTTTATATACGTGTAAAAAAATCAGTTGTGTTGATTACATGAACTACCGATCGACAATATTCTTGCAGTTACTACCATTATCCAGGACATGCCGAAAACTGCAAGTTGAATCCAGGAATCCAAGTTCAAGATTTTGTATTTCAGGCACATTTTGGAAAATGGGATAAATAAAAAAAATAATGATCCCTCCTGTGCTCACTGAAGTACTATTACTGAACATATATCTCCTAGCATTTTAATGTTGACTAGGAGTGCAATGGAAATTATGGTGCTAATATGTACTTTCTCTGTTTCACATTATAAATTATTTTGGGCTTTAATAGATTCATGCATCGATACATGTATGTACTTCATTTATGTGTTCAAATTCATATGAATGTTAGTGAATCTTGACTAGAGATAGAGAGACCAAAACATCTTGTAATATGTAATGGAGGGAGTAGTTGTGTGTTTTACTGATCATGTGCCTCTATTCCAAAACTTACTAATCATGTATTTCCTAAAAATTCATCTATGCGGTGAAACTGAGAATTATTATGGTTTCAAATTAAATAGTAGATTTCACTTCAGACTAGCTTTGTTACCCATATTTAGTCTGAATGAGAGTTTTACAAAATTTAATCACTTTGGACCCGTTTTTGTTACAAAACAGCTGCAGCTCGAATCTGTGGCCCACCTGTCCAAGAAAGGGAGAAACATATCCATGTAGAGGAAAACATGGATATACGGTGTAAACCCCAACTTAGGTGAAAAATCGTGCAAACCATGAAAAAAATGTCAATTTTTTGGAAGATTTTATTTCATGGTTTATACAGGTTTTCAAGTAGGGTGGGGTTTCCACCACGGTCAATAAAAAGTTGGGATTTCCGGCGTATATTTTGGTCACATGCTGTTGTTTTTGTTCCCCTGTTTCTAGTCCTCTGTTTTTCGCATGGAGAGAGCCCCAATCCTCATGTAAAGTAGCCAAGGAGAGGAACGGCAGATTTTGCAGCCCAAGGGCTCTCTCTGTGTCATTGTTCCTGTTCTGATCTGGATCTGAATTTACCATTTACCGTAGCAAAAAATTATTATTTTTACATATCTTGTATCAGCAGATGTCGACCATCGGATCAAAATACCGATGATTCACATGTCAATTTTAGGGGAGAAGATAGAAATTTGGGGATTAAGCTTGTTCCATTGTATTAGACCAAATGGGTACATAACATGTGTACAAGTGTTGTAAAAAATCCAAAATGACCTTAATATCCTTAACATCATATTGTTTGGGATCCCTATTGTGCAGTTGTAGACTTGTAGTACAAGTACCAACAGAACTTGATTTCTGTTCTGGATCACGGTTGTTGATCAGCGTGAGTGAGCGAACGATCCAGGACATCTAGTCTCCAGGGAAATATGTATTGAAAACTTAGAAAGTACGTATGATCGGAAAAATATAATGATGTTTGAGAGTTGTTCACATCATCTTAAGTAAATTTTTTACTCCCGAAAAATATCAGATGTTTATTTTTCGATTCTACGTTAACTTTCCGGTTTGCAATTCATATTTCCGGTTTTCCGTATATCCATGCTCGTTCAATGGCTGCAGTGGGTGTGGTTATACGATTCCTTCACGTAAACCACTACATGCCGGTGCATTTATTGATGGAGGAAACTTTTCAGACTTGATAATGCTTGCTAGAACCTTTGCTGAGTTGGTCAACATTTCCCACTTTCAAACCGATGTCCAAATTCTTTGTGGCAAATACTAGTACATTACTGTATTCCGTCAACAATTAGCAACATCACAAATTTAATTATCAGAGGGGACTAGATATTGGGCACCCTAGTTTTCTGAAAAAAAAGAAGGCACCCCCTCATGTGCATGGTGTGATCAGCCTCCTTTGGTGACTCAGTATCTCCTCTGTGTCTCTCTCCCCCCCCAAAGTGCATGGATCTGCATAAGCACTCCATTGAAAAATATAGTGCGTATTTTTTTGTTCAAACAAATCTTTTGGCAACATAAAATTGATGTTATTATATTCATATTCAAAATTACTTATGTATCACATATATAACATATAGTATATTAGTAAAGCAATTGTCCATCGATGCTTTGTCTTAACCAAACAAAGTAGTCATATATATATTTTTGGACACGCAGGAGATACGCTTTAGATATTTCAGCGGCAGGAGTAGATCACTAAATTTTGTCATCCTCATACTGTACATACTCTCTTTGATGTCAAGTTTAAAACAACCCCCCCCCCCCCCCCCCGCGCTCACAAAACATGCACACACACCATGCACGAGAAAAAGTTTTTTTTTTCAAATATAAGTTATTTTAGATTTGTCCACACGTATTTGAAACAAATTGAATAACTTAGTTGTCGTTCATTCATACTATATTGGGAAAGGAAAAGTGTTTATTTGTGTGTGTGGGAGATAACATTTATTTAACATGGGCAAATAAGGAATTATATTTATAAAAGTGACTAAAATTTTGTCTAAAGGTGAGTAAAAGTGATTGGCAACAAACTCCTAATTCTACTTCAAGCGGATGAATTGTGGTTACTATTATCAAAACATGGGGGAAATGTACAAAAGAAGGATAAAAATTACAGGCTAGTGAAAATTTCTGTTTAGAAGTGAATACTCCCTCCGTTTCTAAATATTTGACGCCGTCGACTTTTTTTAAATATGTTTGCCCGTTCGTCTTGCTCAAAAAATTTAAATAATTATTAATTCTTTTCCTATCATTTAATTCATTGTTAACTATACTTATATGTATACATATAGTTTTACATATTTTACAAAAGTTTTTGAATAAGACGAATGGTCAAATATGTGCTAAAAAGTCAACGGTGTCAAATATTTAGAAATGAAGGGAGTATTTGGAAACTTAAAAAGGAAAGAGTGGGGTTGTGTTGTTCTTGCAACACCTGTCAGATACAACTTCTACATGGTATTATGAATTTTTAATTTCTGAATTTTTTTAATTAAGAAAAAAGGATTCATGTCATGCACACGTAGTAATCATAATTCAGAATTATGGAATTATTTTATTGAACAAAAAAAATCCTGATTCCAAGCTAAGAACTATCTTTGAAGTGAGAAAGATATATTAGGATGGTTTCTCTACATAAACTTAGAAGTCAAATATGTATTTGCCATTAAAGTTCTAGATGATTGTACTTGATTTGCATTATGCAAAACATCAATAGCCCATGCAAATGCACAAGGTAACCCAGTATTAATGTCAATTAGTTTTCCAATCCATGATCAAAACCAACGGTCTGACATCATTTCTAGATAGGACTTTGGTTGCCATTAACTCATAATGACAAGCTAGAAATTCAATAAGAGAAGTCAGATTAAACAGTAGGAATCCATTCTAGATCAAGACTAATCCTTGCCTACTTCAGTAATAATAGGACTATAATTAGAAGATCTCCGTTCAAACATTCTGACTAGGATTGTGCACATTCTTAACTTGTAAGCTTTGACATAGGAGAGGTATGTAGCAGTGTTAAGAGTAAATTGTCCAATGGCATGTTCTGCATGAAAGGACGTTTATTTGGTCAAAATAATCGATCTGCTCCTGTACTCATGTGGTAGGTTATTCTAGAGCAAGAATAAAATATCAGGTCAATTCGGAAAATCTTTACCAGACCAAAAAAACGTCAGAGTTTCTGGTCAGAAAAATCATTCCCAGGTTTATCTGCACAAATTGTATATAAAGAGCCTTCCCTCTGCAACAATTCATTGTGCCAACTGCCAAGGAACTACTCAGGTTTTTCAGTAATGGGGGCTCATTCTTCAGCAGCAGCAGCAGCTCTGTTCACTGGCTTTCTTGCCTTGGCTACACTTGTGAGCTGCAACACTGAAGGTACAGACAGTTAGATGAACTACTTTTGTTATCATCATGAAAACATAGTAAGTGAATTGTTTTCTGAATATGTATGCTAATTCGCAATTGTTGTGTGGTCTGAAAAATATGAAGGTGACATTCTGTACGCGCAAAGGCTGGCATGGAAGGACCCCTTCAATGTGCTGCAGAGTTGGGATCCAACCCTTGTAAATCCCTGCACCTGGTTCCATGTCACCTGCAACAATAACAACTCCGTCGTCCGCGTGTATGCCACTTGCTCTTTCCTTGTTCTTCCTTGTTCTCCTTGTTCTCAAGATCAAAATTCTTGATAGGTCTAAGCTTCAAACCATGCGGAGTATACGATAGTTTTCTTCTAAGCTTTAGTAGTTCCTATGATAGTAGTACTTCACATGAATGAAAATTAAAATTCTGATTTTCTTTTTCATCCCTTCTAGATTCAAAACTTATAGTGCCAACTATTGAAAACCGGATCTTACCAACTTACCATATGAATTAGATTTCTTGAATTTACAGTACTGAATATTTGTTTCTTGTGCAGGGATTTGGGGTTAGCAGGTCTATCAGGTCCTCTGATTCCACAGCTGGGAGGACTGAGTTACCTTCAGTACCTGTAAGAACTTGAACTAAACTTTCTGTACAGCTCACAAGCCATGTCACTGAAAATGGATTTGGATTTCTGCAGTGAACTGTATGGGAATGAGCTGAATGGATCAATACCAGCAGCACTGGGCAACCTGAGCAGTCTTGTCAGCCTTGATCTCCAGGGCAACCTGCTCACTGGCGCGATACCGGATTCGCTAGGCGCCATTAGCACCCTGCGAAATCTGTATGTAGTTTATGTCCAGATGTTGCCAGATACAAGTTTTTCCAAAGATTATGGTGAAATTTGTCTGTTGTTTGGATTTGAAAATTTTGTGTTCTGCAGGAGGTTGTATGGGAACAACCTGACTGGCACCATACCACAATCTTTGGGCAGCCTGACGAGCCTTGTCAAATTGGAGCTTCAGAAGAATTCATTGAGTGGCACCATCCCTGCTTCTCTCGGCAACATCAAGACATTGGAGTTGTTGTACGTGAATTTTCCTAAATTTGCCGAAAGATAACTCGAAAGTGCAAATTCTAAGTTTTCTCTAATTTACTAGATATAACTACAACATTTGGACAAGCAAAGCCACAAGTTTCTGCAAATACCTCCCAGAGTCCCAGTGATTTGATAATTGGAAGCTTGGGCCATAAAAAATTTCTAGGAATCATATAATTGTGAAATGTATAATCATTGAATTGCTTTCTTTTTGGTAAAGTTTGCAGCATATGTGCGAACATGTTGATTATAAAAAAAAGGATTGGTGGGTGCATTATGAAATGACACTAGTTCTGTTTCGTTTTTACAGGCGACTGAACAAAAATTCACTTACCGGCACAGTGCCAATGGAAGTCCTCTCCCTTGTCCTTGTCGGCAACTTGACTGAGCTGTGCGTAATACTGTTTCTTTAATCAATTAAACTAAATTAATCAGATATTATGTATAGTGCTCTTTTTTACAATTATTTACACTGACGCAAAAAGAATATGTACCTGCAGAAATGTTGCTGGAAACAATTTGGACGGCACTGTCGGATCAACTGGGTGGAGAGGTATGTAAATCTGCAGCTTTGATGCAAGCATAGATGTGATGTTTACGGTTAATTACAAGTTTAATTGAGAAATTGGTATCATTTTGCAGTGACTACCATCATTCAGGACAATCTGAAGACCTCAGGCTGAGGCAAATATCAGGAGTCAGGATTTGTTTTACCACACACCTTGGGAGATGGGAGTTGGGAAACAATTATTTGATGCTTCATTCTAGACATATAGTAGTGTATTTTTTATTTGAATAAAATTTGTTCTGCCCCTTTGTGGCAACTCCCATTTATGGAGATGAGATGTGTGTATATATTTCTGAAAATAAAGATGAGCTTGGCATCATTCACCATGTGCTATGGAGACAACAGTGGAAGTGATTTTCTGGCCTGAACCCAGCTCTATTAATGGGGAAGGCTTGGGCCGGAGAGAGAATACTTGGGGATTTGGTTATACAAATGGACACTAATCTGTACAAGGATGTCCTCTTACATTATTGCACTCCTAAAATGCAACCTAAAAAGTTATAGAAACTCCATTAATACATTGAGAAACATAGAGTTAATTGCATTCCGAAGCAAGGAGTTAGGATCGACAGAGCACGATTTCGGTTTTGAATTGTGATAGTAGAGAGATTAATTTGGTTGTTGGATTCTTCAATTGGAAATTCACTAGTTTTTCTTATCTAACATAGAAAATTAGTTATTTCTTTGGTTTATTGTTTGTTGGTGCATGATATTATATACTAATTTTTATTTCATCCACAGTTATACACTGTTCACACTATTATATATAAACTGTTACGAAAAAAAAATCTGAAAACTTATAATTTAGTGTATATAACGCGTATATCTTTGTGGACACACTCATAAGATTGTTTAACAGCGGAATCATATCCAAAAATTGAATAAATCACTGGGATTATTTTTATTTTATGATAGCATGGAACATGCAGACACACACCACTATGCATGCACTCACAATTGTATTTCCCTAAAATACACTCAAAAGAAACTGACACACGCCATTTAGGATAGGAGAGGTATTAATCCTAGGTATCACAATGGTCAATATAGGTGATTAAGTTATAACTAACTACCTGAATTGATTGATGTTGCAAACGATTGCGTTAGAAAAGAGAGCTCTTACGTGGATACTGGATTATACAGACCTATTACATTTACTTCAACAACTTGTGTTGGAGATATGTCTTATGTCGAGAGAAATCACTCGCTCACCCTCACCCACTGAATTGGTAGTAACACAAACACAAATTCTGAACTTTTTCGGATCAGCTATAGTAGACTGAAGAACAGATTTCGGATCTGCTACAGTATACTGAAGAACAGAGTTTCCAGAGCATAGCAGAGAACTTGTTCGTTTGATTGCAGCTTTTCTGTTTTCTTCCTTCTATTTATTCTCCTCCACTTAGGGAGTTTTTTTAGGAAACTAAGGGAGTTCGTTACATTCACAATTGACCTTAATAATGTCTGGATCGATGAAATCGCTACATGGTAACTGAACAACTGAAATGAAGGAAGCTAAGTCTAACAACTGATTATAAGCCACAATACTTATTAGTGATAACAAATAATTTGTGGGTAAAAATTTCATATATGTGTTCTTAGCGACTTAAAAACCAATGCTGGAAAATAAACTATGATGAAAAAACATCAAAATCAACTCTAAGATTAAGTTTTAAAATTCAAATTTAGCTATGGCTGATAAGTTGAAGACCAAATGATGGAGGTTTCAAATTATACTGTACTTCAGCCATCCTGTCACATTTAAGTCATAAATTTACAAGGCTCTCGATTCATTCAATAGCTATACCTTACTCTCTCTTTTTGCAGTAAGATAATTATACCTCATATTCCTTCGTTCTCAAATAACTGTCATTGTTGACACTATGACTTTCTTACTTTGACCGCAATTTTGTACATTTTAATGATTATATTATGATGATGAAAATTGTATTATTATATTTATGACACTACAATACTTCGATAATATAATATGTTTTCAAGTATTTATATTTTTCTGTAAAAAAAAGACAAACAATCAAAGTTTAAACTTGAAGAGTGACACTGCCAATTATTTAAGAACGGAGGGAGTACAAAACTATAGTTAGAAGAGCTCCGTTCAAATTTTCCGATTCCAATATATGGACAAACAAACTGGTAGAAAACACAAAATACACATGCTGACTAGTACTTTGTACATTCTGATCTTGTACACTGACAGAGGAGAGGTCGCAGGAGTACAGAATAATCCATCTTCACGTGTGTTTTGTGTAGTTTTCTACCAGTTTGTTGAATGGCAGGTTCTGCAGCTAAGGATGTTTTACTTGGTCAGAATAATAGATCTGCTCCAGGACTCATGTGGCTATAAGAACAGTAAAATATCTCAATTCAGAGAGTAAATATAAGGTATAATTATACCTTGAGAAGAACAGTAAAATATCTCAATTCAGAGAAACTTCACCAAACCTAGAAACTTCAAAGTCTCTGGTGGAAAAGAATTCCAGGTTTTGCGTTGCAATTGTACTATATATATAAGAGCCTTTGCCTCTGTACCATTTCATTGTGCCAAGAACTACTCAGGTCTTGCAGCAATGGGGGCTCATTCTGCAGCGGCAGCTCTGTTCACTGCCCTTCTTGCTTTTGCTACACTTGTGAGCTGCAACACTGAAGGTACAGGCAGCTAGATTTGCTGTCTTAGAATCACACATATTAACTGATTTTTTTGTCTGAAGATGTTTGCTACTTTACAATGTTGTGGTCTGAATATGAAGGTGACATTCTGTACGCGCAAAGGCAGGAATTGAAGGACATCAACAATGTGCTGGCGAGCTGGGATCCGACCCTTGTCAATCCCTGCACTTGGGTCCACGTCACCTGCGACAATAGCAACTCTGTCATCCGTGTGTATGCCAATTTGCTCTTTCCTCTTGTTCTTCCTTGTTCTGAAGATGAAAAAGAAATTCTCAGTAGGTCTAAACTTCAAACCATCAGGAGCTGCGATTTGCTTTTCTCTACGATAATTTTCATCTAGGAAAGAGTAGAATAGCTCCTCAGGTACTAGTACTTCACATGGATGGAAGCTAAAAATTCAGAATTGTTCATTCCATTCAAGATTCAGAACTTAATTAGAATCCAAAATATAAGCATTTTTAGCAGAGTGACAAGTCAAATATTTTTAACTTTGACCATTAATAATAAAAAATAAAACAAATCAATCTGCAAAATTGATGTTACTAAATTTATCATTAAATAAACTATCATAATATATAACTCTTTTTATTTAAAACATCTTACTTTTATAGATATTGTTGGTCAAAGTAGCATATCGTAAACCGTGTCAAGATCCAAAACTGCTTATATTTTGGGACGGAGGAAGTTTTTTTTTTTTTATAGCTGCGTCTTGCTGTAAACTAGACTCCTTGTGTTTTTATACACTACTGAATGATAGTACTTCTATAAATCTTGTGAATATCTGTTTCTTATGCAGGGATTTGGGATCGGCAGGTCTATCAGGCTCTCTGATTCCACAGCTGGGAGGACTGAGTAACCTTCAGTACTTGTATGACTCGCAACTTTCTGAACCATTATCCCAAAAACTATCTCCCATGTGTTTTCTGATACCGTTTGTTTAAAGATTGTTTTGACATCTATCTGCTTTCTATTTCTTTTTAAACTTGCAAAAATATATTTCTGCAGAAACTTGCATGGCAACAACCTGACTGGCACCATACCACAATCCTTCGGCAACCTGACGAACCTTGTCAGGTTGGAGCTTCAGAAGAATTCACTGAGTGGCACCATCCCTGCTTCTCTTGGCAACATCAAAACATTGAAGTTCTTGTACGTGATACTTCCTAAATGTGCCGAAAGAAAAAAAAAATTATGCTTCTCAAAGTTACAGAGATATAACTATACCTTCTATTTGCACAAGTAAAACCACAAGTTTCTGCAGAAATCTCCTAGAATCTCAGTACTCTGAAATTTTGAAACCCTGACCATCAAAAAGTCTTGGAACCCTATATTTGTAAACCGAATTTTATCTTTTGTAAGGTCTACAGTATAGACGCAAACCTGTCGAATAATCATAGTAAAAATCGGTTGCTGCAGTAAAAAAAATGACAGTAGTTTTTGTATTTTGTCCACAGGCGGCTGAACGGGAATTCTCTGACGGGGACGCTGCCGTTGGAAGTCCTCTCCCTTGTCCTTGTCGGGAATTTGACTGAGATGTGAGTAATTTTAGTTCTACCCGATAAATTAAATTGCATTTATCAGATAATATTGTGCTTCTTCTACAATGGTTTTTACTGAAAAAACAAAGATATTTACCTGCAGAAATGTTGCTAGAAACAATCTGGACGGCACTGTCGGATCAACTGGACTGAGAGGTACTATGAATGTGTAATCTGCAAGCTTCGATGGATTAACTAAGATTTTGGTTTCTTTCTTTGATACATGCATATAGATGTGATGGTTTATGGTTAATTACATCTACTAATTTTCGAAATTGGCATCGATCATTTTGCAGTGACTGCAATTATCCAGGACAGACTGAAGATCTCAGGCTGAGGCCAAGATCGGGACTTATTTTCTCACGCATGCTGGAAAATGGGAGTGGAAAATAGATGATTTTAATGTATTACGCTAGACATACAACATTATAATTTTGTTTGAATAATATTATATTTGTTGTTCACATGACAACATGTATGGAGATGAGATTTATGTATGCATTTTTCTTCAAAGTAAAGATGAGGTTAACATTATTCACCATGTGCTAAGTAGACAACAATAAAGTTATTTCTGGGCCAGAACCCAATTCTCATCTCGGGTAAGACAGAATATTTGGCGATTTGATTATAGGAAATGGATTCTAGTTTCTCCGAGGATGTCAACATTCTTGCCCTCCTTCTACTGTAGTAGCTTATTTGCTGTTTTAAAAAAAAGGTTTATTTAAAATAGCCTATTTCAGTCCACGAAAGTTCAATCCTGAACTCCATTTACACGGTGAGAAACTATGTAGTCTCTCTTTCATGTAAGGTGTTTTAGACTTGTCATAAATCATTTTTTTAATTATATGGCAGACGCACAAGTACACGTATCACACACACGGACACACCCGTAAATATGTCTCTTAAGACATGCTAGTTCAAAGGGACAGAAATAAGTGGCACATATCCAAATTAAAGTTCTTTAAATTTAAGCAAGTTTATAAAAAAACATAGTAGTTAATATCTATAATAGTAAACTAGTTTCATTAATAAACCATCAAAAATATTTTTGAAGTACTTTTGTTTTGTGTTAAAAATGGTATTATATTTTTCTATATAATTGCCATATAACTAAAAAACGACTTAAAACAAAAATGAAAACCAGTAACCAATTTTGGTTGTGAATAGTGATATTGGATAAATTATTTTCGTAGCCGGATTCTTCGATCAGAAATTCACCAAAATTCGTTCCGGATTATTTTCTCTCTTTTTTTTAATGCCGCGTGCTAATTTTGGTTTCCTCCATCATTGTGTAACTACACACGCTATTCTACATTAACTATAAAAAAACGCGCCCTTTGGCGTGTTTGCTAATTAGCCCGCGTGTGTAGCTGTAATACTTATTTAAATATTTACAACGCTCTAACATATCGTAGTGAAATTTATTGTATATTTTTTAAAGAAAATCGGAATTCTATTTTTCAATAAATTTTATGAATTTTCAATATAATTCGTGTTTTGCTGCAATTTGTGTTTTATCTAACTTTTACAATCTAAAAAATTAGAGCATAATAATCTGTACCATCGGATGATCAACAAAAGTTTTATCAACAATAGTTGGCATAGTCTTTTTTATGTTTTATGAGGAGTACGAATTGACTATGGGTGGGACCGTAGGAATGAGGGCTTAGAACCGATGATTTTGTCTATTATTTTTTATGCCTTTTAATTTATTTTTTCACTTTTTAATTAGGGTCTATTTGGTAAGACTTCAACTCCTAAATTTAATTACAGGAGTTTGGTCAGGAGTTTGGTCTTGAGTGTAGTTGTGAAGCTGTCTAAATCAGCTCTACCTCTTTAGTTTATTTTGTGAGAACACTTTAGCTAGTAGCTAGCTCCACTTTCATTTTTATTTTTAGTGAAGTTAAAACTATTTGGTTGGACTCTTTAACTTCAGGAGAGATGAAGCTAGAGCTATACCAAACAGATCCTAAATATATAGTTTGTCTTGCTAGTTGTTTATTCACAAATTTTGTTTTTAATTTTTCACATATACGTGAGCCAGAAAATAAGTGGGATTGCATCAATAAAAATCGGACCCTACACTCTCGTATGCATGCTGTTAACTAGTTTCTCATTCTTCTTTAATTTTCTCCTCTCTTTAAATATTTTTTCTCCTAAAATACTTCTCCGATATATGATCCGATCATATTGTTGTATTCGTTATAATTAAATCTTTATACAAGATATCATATGATTATATTCTGATAAAAAAGCATGTGTTTCAAACCGTTTAAACTCAATGTTTCATACGTGTTAGTGATATGTTTCAATGTGTGTCTTCAATTAATGCGATCCACAAAAATCATGGAACTATCCGCCACTGGTCTCTCTCTCCTCTCTTTTCCCTCCATTCATCTATGGATGCATGTATTTTTATAATTTTTAAAATGATTTTTCTCCTAAACTACTTATCCAATCTATAATTAGATCATACCGTTGTATTTATTATAATTAAATCTTTACAGCAAGATATCGTATGATTATATTTTGATGAAAGAAAAACATATGTTTTAATTAGTTAACACTAATGTTCCACTATCTTTTTATTTCCCTTTTCTGCAAGCAAGAGTACTGAACCAGTATTCACTAGTTATGTTTCTGGCATAACAAAGGAAACAGAGCTTGGTCTCTCCATATCCGGTCTAATCCATACTTTTCTTTAAAGTCTATAGTGGGTGCGAGTGGCTCACCATCCAAAAAGTCAAAAATGGTGTTTCCATTTACTTATTATTCTCTCTTCTAATAATGGTCCCTGATATTCAGGCCAAGAACCTGAAAATAAAAACATGTTGAGATTGGATAGGGTGACTAGCTAGTGAGGCCATACAAACTAGTAGTGAATTTACAAAAGAGAAAGATTAAGAAAAGGCGAGAGCAGCATAATTGTTACTTAGGGGAGCTTCTTTCGGTCAATGTCACTACCCAATTCTGCGTCATTTTCTTAAAATGATGATCTTATTATTGATTATTTTGATAAAACCGCAGTTAACCCTACATGCTATGAAACCTCAGGGTGGGTAGAAGCAGATAGTCATATCACCGCGGAACAACTGCAGTGTCCGGATCAGATCTATCTACTTTACAATTCATTCGGTGACTTCATGGTCGCCAAAGAAACTCCAGGAAGCATCAAACATTTCCGATGAGATGTAATTCTTCGTGAATAGACTGGATTCTCCCGCGCGAGACTTTCATT
This sequence comes from Oryza sativa Japonica Group, assembly GCF_034140825.1. Lineage (NCBI taxonomy): Eukaryota > Viridiplantae > Streptophyta > Magnoliopsida > Poales > Poaceae > Oryza > Oryza sativa. Next base: position 20,365,019 of record NC_089045.1, on the reverse strand, counting down.
ATTCCAAATTTACAAAGGGAAGATTCCGAGGGACATCGCCGCAAGCAAGGGTAGCAGATTCCCATAGAGAATTCTCGTGTTACTCTGATATTAGAAATAGAGAAAACTAGCACTTTAGAAACAATGCAGAAAAATGATGGAACTGATATGAAACCTATCTTATTGTGGATGAATTAAATTATGAGTGGAAAGCTTACTACAGAAGAAAGTTTACGCCAGAAGCCAGCTTGCGAGAGAAGCCAGCTTACAGAGGAAGCTAGCTTGCAGGAGAAGCCAACTTACGGCGTAAGCCGGCTTACGACGCAAGCTAGAAGGTTCAAGGCTTACAACTTAAGTCTCCACTCTCCTCCGCCTATAAATAGGGCCCAGAAGGTACAAGGCGAGGACAACCGATCTCTGGTCGCCTGCTTCTCCTCTCGTAGCTTGTACTCAAATTCAGAAGAAATAAAGCTTCCACTCGCTCATATTTTCTGTATTCCACAGCTTTGTGTTTGTCTGCTTGTGTGCTGACCAGTAGAACATATTGGTTTCTCAACAGGAACGTTCCGCCCATTTACAATTGAGATTTCAATTGTCAAGTGGCTTCTCGGAGAATTCGACCCGCCATTTTGTTTCCTTTTCTTGGTTTCTCTTGCACGATTTTTTTTTTTAAACGGAGGAAGTGATGACAAAGGAGTGGAGGAGATTGTGGGCTCATGGCTGGGCCTTGGGTGGTGGACCGTTCTTTTTACTGGGCTTTCTGTTTCTTTCGACGATTTGCCCTTTTCACATGTATGGCGAAGCGCTGGGTGTGGTGTTTTTCATTGGTTTTGGCGGGAGAGGAAGTTGCTCTCGCGCCAACTTATTTTTCGCGCCAAGATAGTTACAGCTTATGGGTGCCTTTGTTAGAAGGACAAAGATGGAAGAAATGCCTTTTTCCGTTCACACACTTTCCGAACTTATTTGATCATCCTATTATGAAAACGAAAAGCATTCCAATTTGATCGTTGCATAACGTGAGGAGCCAGCGAAATTCTCCTTTTTCTCGCGTGCATGCATTCACGAATTTAACGAGAGATTGGTTAGGTCCTTGCTCGTTTTTACTGGTTGCAGGCATGCATGATTTAAATGCCCAGCGATTATTGCGAGATTAATTAGTTGGCCACCGAACCGGCATTGCAACATTGTGGTTTTATGAAAATTAACTACCGCTCGACACAAACACAAGTACTCACCTCTATATATTTTATATTTTAATGTATGATGCCGTTGACTTTTTAATCAACATTTGACCATTCATTTTATTCAAAAATTTTATGCAAATATGAAAATATTTATGTCATGCTTAAAGAACATTTAATGATGAATCAAGTCATAATAAAATTAATAATAATTACATAAATTTTTAAATAAGACGAATGATTAAACGTTAAATAAAAAGTCAACAGCGCCATACATTAAAATATAGAGGTACTCTATATTAGTAGTTTAGTACTCCTTCTATTAGTAGTTTAGTACTCCTTCTGTTCCTATGTAAAGTTATTATTCGGGAACTCCATATTAGTAGTTTAGTACTTCTGTTCCTATGTAAAGTTATTATTCGGGAACGAAGGTAGTAGAGTACTCCATATTAGTACTCCTTCCGTTCCTCTGTAGATGACAGCGTGATCACTTTATTATTATTTTTTTTAATATTTGGTAGCCCATAGTCATAACATACCACCTTTCCAAATTTGCCCCTTGCAGGCTCAATAAGGGGACAAAGGTTTTTATTTTCTTATGCGCTGGAACTCTGATCGAAGGAAATAATCTAACCAGGGGTATTTTAGTCATTTACTTAGACAAAAAAGTACATCTTTGAGAAGTGTGGATTGCTCAAGGGTGCCATCTACTATAGAAAAACCGAGGCAGTACTTAGTTAGGGCAAGGCCAATGTATATGGTAAAATGCATAACAAGAGTGGGCCCATCCACAGGTAGCAATAGTTAAGGTAATCTCTACAATGGTACTGCTTGTTTGATGGAAATAAGGTGGGTCCCGCTGGGCCCCACGGGAGAAAAAGAATACAGATCACTCCTAACCATCTGCTTGTTCGCGCGAGTGAAAAAAATCCCCATCCACTGTTGCTCTGTCCGATCCCCATTTCCTCCGCCTTAGATCCCCAATTCCTCTCTTCGTCGCTCCGCTCGATCCCCAAATTCTCCCACAACGCATGCACTGGATCCCCAATTTCTCCAACGATTGCTCCTCCCGTGGCTGCGCCAACGTCGCTGCTCCTCCCGGCCTCCCCTCCTTCGGCTGTGACCTCGCTGTGCCGCGGCTTCGGTGCCACGTTGCCGCACGCGGCCTCGCCCATCGATGACGCTGCGTGCGCGAACTACTCCGGCCGCGACGCTGCCGATGCGTGCTTCTCTGTCTCGTCCGCGCCACAAACTTGAAGCTGCTCTCAACCATCAGCACCTACTAGACGGTCACCGCCCTCAACTTCGCCTACATCGTTCGTGAGTTCTGCGTTAGAGACAAGGTGATTGATTCCGTGGCCTCTCCTTTTCCGTGTTGTGGAATCTCTTCTTGCTTTTGGTTTGCCCGATGATTAAATTTATATCTGTTTGTGCAAGTGCTGCTGCTGCTACGATTAAATTTGTCATCAAATATGTGCAAGTGCTGCTACTACAGATTCTTTTTCTGTTTGTACATGTATGCATCTTGTGAATCGTTGATTTCGATCCCGATGGAATTTTCATAGAGTGTTTAGTTGTGCTCCAACAGATCTGAAATTAAAAAAAATGACAAAAAAACATGATATTTTCAATATGACTTGTGCTTGACTAATTAAGGCAATGGTACTGGTACATTACTCTTAGTGCATGAAAAAGTAAAGAGTCTCAGTTACTAATAAGAATAAATTGGACGACTGAAAGAAAAATGGAAAAAAGAACACAAGTTTCATAATACAAATGAACTCTAGTTTTGTTGTTGTTGACCACTATATTTCTGCCAAATGTGCTCCATCAAATCTGCCTTGAGACGTCGATGGGTTGTTCGATCGCGAATATTCATGTCTGTGTCTAGGACCTCTGCAAATCCATGGATTGGCCCATGGTCGAGTCCTGCTAGTTGTACAGAAGATTGTGATTGCTCATATGTGTTGTCATCAGGTATGTCATAATCGTCTCTCTCATCCTCAACTATCATGTTGTGCAAAATAATACATGCATACATGATATCAGCTAGTTCATCCCTTTCCCAAAGCCGTGCTGGGTGGCGAATTATGGCCCAACGTTTTTGCAAAACCCCAAATGCTCGTTCCACATCTTTCCTTGCTGATTCTTGGCGTTGTGCATACAATTTAGCCTTGTCACTTTGAGGTCTAGTAATTGATTTGGCAAATGCAGCCCACTCTGGATAAATATTATCAGCTAAATAGTATCCCATGTTATATTCTGTCCCATTGACAGTAAATTGAACACTAGGAGCTCTTCCTTGTAGCACTGCAGTAAACAATGGTGACTGATCCAACACATTGATATCATTGTTTGAACCAGCAGCACCGAAAAATGCATGCCAAAACCATAGGTCAGCAGATGCAACTGCTTCAAGCATGATAGTGGGTACACCATAATCACCACGTGTGAATTGTCCCTTCCATGCAACCGGGCAATTTTGCCACTCCCAATGCATGCAGTCAAGACTACCCAACATGCCAGGGAACCCATGAGCCTCTCCTTGTTGAAGTAAACACTGGATATCTTGTTCATTAGGCTTGCGAAGGTATTGCTGACCAAATATATGTCTAACACCTTGAACAAAATTTATCATGCATTCCATTGTTGTGCTTTCTGCAACCCCAAAAGTCTCATCCATAAGGTCAGCTGGTGTACCATATGCCAACATGCGTATGGCAGCTGTGCATTTTTGCAACGGTGATAGACCAACCTTGCCAAATGCATCTCTTCGCAAACGAAAATATGGAGACCAAATGCCAAGAGCTTCAACAATGTGCAAAAATAGATGCTTTCTCATGCGAAATCTTCTACGGAACTGATCATCAGTATATAAAGGATTGTCGGAATAGTATTTTGCAAACAATCTGTTGTGGTCGTCTTGGTGATCTCTATTGATGTACCTTCGTTTGTAGCCCCCACGACGATTAGAATGACCAGCTTGTTGTGCTTGCATTTGAGCTTGAAGTTGAGCTTCAATCTCAGCTTCCATAGGATCATTGATTTCTTCCAAAATTAGCTCTTCAAGGTAGTCACTAGAGCTAGAATCATCTGACTCACTAGATTGATGTGGTGACTCGCTGGACATTTTTTTTTTTTTGAAAGTGGGAAGGCTGTTGAGATGAAGTTGAACAAAATGAGAATGGGTGTTGTTCTGCTGAACTACATTACCTATTTGTAGATGATACATTTTACAACAACTAGATTTATGTCAGATTTTTACAACAGCTATATTTTGCTAGCTTTTGTCAATATTTATCCCAACAGCTAGCTCTTGCTTTTGTCAGTCTTTTACAACAGCTATATTTTCCTGGGTTTTGTCAATATCCTAACAGCTAGCTCTTGCTTTTGTCAGTCTTTTACAACAGCTATATTTTCCTAGGTTTTGTCAATATCCCAACAGCTAGCTCTTGCTTTTGTCAGTCTTTTACAACAGCTATATTTTGCTAGATTTTATCAACATCCCTCTTGCTTTTGTTCTCTATTAATTATTGCTCATATGTATTCAGGTGGAGAAAAAAAAACAGATTGGTCATGGATGGAAGGAAAAACATCAACACCAACTAGATCCATGTGAAAAGGTGATTTCTCAAGTACTAAGGATATTGTAGTTTCATTCCATAGCTGTAATACACAATATTTATACAAATTACCATAACATAGCACAATACAAATAGGTTCACAGTACAAGCATCAACACAGTACATAATTTTAATATATGACAAGAATACTGACATTATAAAATAAGCATAATTGCTAACATTGCTTGCTGGTCATTTATTCCTTAGCAAGTTCTCTAGCTAATTGGTCCAACACATTTTCATGTCTCTTCAGTTTTGCTTCACTGAAGGTTGATGTATCCTTCTCCATCAGTTTTAAATACATTTGGTATTTTTTTGCCCTTGCCTTCTCTTTTTTTTGCAATTGCCTTCTCTTTTTTTGCTTCTGCTCCAATCAGTGTTGCTTCTGCTGCCTTTAGCAATGCTGCTGCTTTAGTTGTAATAGCTTCATGAAAGAGAACCATATTTTGATTTGGCTTATCCCCTAAAGGTGATGGTGCACCTTTTCCTTTTTGCCTCTGTTTTGCTGCTTTCTGCCCCTCAGGGCGCTTCTCTTTGCGCTCTGTTTCCTCCTCTGTGTCTTGGTTCGACGATGAAGTATATGCTCCTGATTCAGAAATCTTGTTCCTCTTATTATGGCTACTCTCTTCAAGGACTCTACGCCATTTAGGTTGATCTTTAAGATCTTTCCACATATACTCCAAGGTGAAAGGTTTTTGGTTGTTATGCTTTTTGTACCATTCACGGGCTTTCTCCATTATCATATCATCAGAATACCCACTTGTGAAAGTAGTTCTAGCTTTAGAATAAAATCCACAGAACTTAGTGACATCTCTCTTGACATTGTCCCAATGTGTTCTGCATTGCTTGGGGTTCCTTTTGTTCCCATTGCTAGGCATATTGCTGTTGAACTCTCTAGCTACAGCCTTCCAATATTGTTCTGATTTCTTGTCATTGCCTTTGATGGGATCAACTGAATTGTTCAACCAAGAACTCATTAGTCGTATATTGTCATCTTCAGTCCAATTGATGCGTGTCCCTCTTCTTCCTTCTTCACTGCTATCACTTGCCTCTTCAACCTCAACTACTTCTTTCTCATTATGTCTTGTATGACATGGAGAAGCTGATCCATGAGAAGAAGTGTTGGCTGCAGCCCCAATTGAAGTACTATATTGCATACCAAACTGTGATCTATTGGCTGCAAATCCAAATGCTTGGTTAGATGAGTGCACCAGATTTTCTTGAAGTTGAAAACCTTCCAAGCTTCCTGGAGTAGGTTGCCCATAATAATCTTGTTGCTGAGCACCTTGAAAGATTGGAGGGTGTCGATATGGCTGATAGTTGCTTGGAGGACCAAAAGGATGGAAATTTTGGAGAAAACTAGGTCTGAAGTTTTGGGGATAACTTGTGGGAAATTGGGTAGAAGGGGAGTTTTGGGCATCACTATTTGTTGCTTGGCTTGAGGAACCTTGGTTGAGGAGGTTTGAGAAGTTTCCTTTGAAAGGCTCCATTTAGTATGTGGGGAAACTGAATAGATCAAAAATTGTTGTTCATCTCACTTGTTCCTCCTTTTGTAGGCAGCAGAAGAATGCTAGAGGAAGGCAACGGCTAGGAGACCAAATGAGCAACTCAAATGGAAGAGCAGCAACGGCTAGTAGTACTCGTTACTGTGTTTAGTAACTGACATGTATATTTTATTGGTGTGCACAGAAAAACAGTAAAAGTATTGTATTTTATAGCTTTGTTGCTACACCTTAAGCTTAAGGTGTACTTTGGTTGTCTCGGACTTGTGGTTTGACTCCACAATGCTAAATGTGTTGTACTGTAGCAGTATTTAATGTCTAAGGTTACTTTCTAGTGTACATTGTGGATGCCCTTACGACTAGTAGAAGGCTAGAAGCTGAAAATGAAAAGAAAAAGGAAAGAAAAAGGAATCCCGAAAGCCTCGCCAACTCCTCCCCCCCACTCTCCGATGCCGCCGTCCCCTTCGCCGGCGCCGCCACCGCCGGCGGCAATGCCGCCGCCGCGGGAGCACGTGGAGAGGATCCGGCGCGAGCGGTTCTTCATCGGGCGCGGGGAGAGGAACCCGCTGGCGGAGGACATGCACCAGGCCGTCAACTACCTCAGCCAGGAAATCTACTCCAAGGACGTCCACTTCCTCATGGAGCTCATCCAAGTAAAATTACTGCTGGATTACTTCTTTGGTTTATTGCTCTCTCCATTTCATCATCTGCTACTGAAATGTGCAGCGAAATCCATGCCGGGCAACTACACGTTGGATTAGGGTTTTTTTTTTTCGATTGGGAACTAGTGGTATATTAGATGAGTTCGTTTAGATGATGTATGGTAGATTAGTTGAGTAGATATGCAGTTTTTTTTTTGTTTCGTCTTGGTTTTGGGCATTGGAATTTCACGATAAATGGTTCAGTTAAATACCTAAAATAAATGATACATGGAAAATTAAATTCCTCAGTTATTGTTGGATTTTTTTATTTCTTGTCTTTCTTCTTGCATATATACCCCTTTGGGCCTCTCATCCCCTCCTTTATTTGCAACTATCCTTTGATTATATTGACGGACCATTTTTTTCCCTATGTGATTATCAAGTCATGTTTGTTGACTATGGTCAAGTTCTGCGCATAATTGGTGTTAACAGTAAAAGTTATTTGCTTTTCCTTCCCATAAAAAGTACTCCCTCTATTCCAATTTGATCTACATATTTATATTTCATAGGTGCACCAAGACCAAGAAAAACTAATAACTCTCTCATACTATATTTACTCTAGCAACAAACTCAATGCATGCACTATCCCCACTATTTCCTAGCCAATAGCAAATCAAGATATTGCATATGGGTTATAAATACTTGTGTGCATGGATGCATGCATCAATGTCCATTTACTCCAATGCACAAATAACGAATAGACTTAATGAATGAACACAAATATGTAGATCATTTAGGAATAACCTCAAAAAAAACTATATGTAGATCAATTTGGAATGGAGGGAGTACTAACTACACTGAAATCACATCTTCTTGTCCTTTTTACCACATTAATAAGCCAAGAAATGCTTATGACTGTTGTGAGTTTTACTATTTGTTATTAAACTTGCCAAGTTGACACATGCCGCACTTATGTTTGTGTCATCTCTTATAGTTACATTGTTTGCTTGGCTGATAGAATGCAGAGGACAATGATTATCCCTCTGGGGTAGCACCTTCTTTGGAGTTTCTGATAACGTCAAAGGATATTACTGGTTTGGGTGCACCATCCACTTTACTCATCTTCAACAACGAGAAGGGATTCTCTCCGTCAAACGTAGAGTCCATTTGCCGTGTGGGTAAATCAACAAAAAAGGGTAATAGGCACCAAGGTTACATTGGAGAAAAAGGTAAATTTAGACTTCACTATATTGTTTTATGGTAACTGCTAGTAAAATGATAAATGATTGATTTGTTCTGACAAAAAAATATAATAGAGATAATGTCTTTACTCCAGTCCAGACAATACATGATGAAGTTGAAGTCAGTTTTTTTCCCTTCACCGGAAAAGAGTACTAAGGACTTTTGAGTATTTGTCAGTGAAGGAACTGAAGCTTCTTTTTTGCATATTTGCCACTAATTTGCATTTTGTTGAAATGAGACTAGCACTGACAGCCTGAGGCTTTCAGGTTTTCACCAGGAAGTCTAACAATCTAAAATGCACCTGGTTCACTATTGTGAGATCATCATGTGTGCCAATTTGCTTAGGGTAGTTATCGCAAAATACAATCTAAACTCGGATCTGATTTATCACATATTGGCAGTTTACTCTTACACAAAGGACTTTTTATCACATATCATTTGCTTACAACATTCTTTAATTCTCTGTAACCTACATAGTAATCTTGTAAATGTTTGGTTAGGTGTAAGCCATTATTCTTACAATCTTGCTTTTGCAGTTGTCAGTACATCATCTGCAAACTGTTCACCTTATTCTGCAGTAAAACTCTTGGTTATGTTTGATGATCAGTGGAACATGTTTTATGCCAGCATATATCCTCATACTTTCTAGATTTCTAGATTATGCATTATCCGTACACTAATACTTTCTTTTCTGTGGATTCAGGTATTGGTTTCAAGAGTGTCTTCCTGATTTCACGCCAACCACATATTTTCAGCAATGGATACAGAATCAAGTTCAATGAGGATCCTTCGTCAGAATGCAATATTGGGTACATTGTCCCAGAATGGGTTGAATCAAAGCCAAGCCTTTCAGATATCCAAGAACTACATGGGTCTTCTAAGCCACTTCCGACAACTACTATCATTTTACCTCTGAAGAGCGAAAAGGTTGATGTAGTGAAAAAGCAGCTATCGAGCATACATCCTGAAATCCTACTGTTTCTCACAAAGATAAGGCGGCTTTCTGTCCGAGAAGATAATTCTGATCCAAAATGCAGCACAATAAATGAGATATCCATGGAGAGTGAAAAAAATTATCAAGTGCGGAAGAACATACATGCTGAGTCGTACACGCTCCATTTGTCGGCTCAAGAGAATAAGGAACAAGAAGAGTGTGGCTACTACATGTGGAGACAAAAGTTCCCAGTCAAACCGGAGAATAGAGTGGATATGCGTGCTGACATAGATGAGTATGTGATCACACTAGCCTTCCCACATGGTCAGCGTCTGTCCCGGGGGAAACAGTCATCACCAGGTGTCTATGCTTTTCTTCCTACCGAGATTTTAACGAACTTCCCTTTTATCATTCAGGCAGACTTCCTCCTTGCATCCTCAAGAGAGACAATACTTTTTGATAGCATGTGGAACAAGGGGATTCTTGAGTGTGTCCCAAGCGCTTTCCTGAATGCGTTTGTAGCGCTTGTGAAGTCAAGTGCTGATGCACCAGCAATGTCATTGCCTTCCATGTTCAACTTCCTGCCAGTACATCCTTCACACGTTCCTTTTCTTGAGCCAGTTAGGTCTGCCATCAAAGACAAGGTTCGTACTGAGAATATTATGCCATGTGAGTCTTATACTCTGCAGAAGATGTTCTGCAAACCAGGTGAAGTTGGGCGTATCAAGCCAGGCTTCTGGACTATCCTCAAGAAAGCACAAGAATGTGGAGTGGATTTGAAGAATCTATCAGCCCATGGAACCTACATTCTTAGCTGTCATTTTGATAAGAGTACATACGACAGTGTGCTTGCATTTCTGGATGTAAAAAATGTGAGTGCAAAATGGTACGCGAAATGCATTGAAGGGTCCAATCTTGTCTATGAGCTACCTGAAGAACTTTATATAGAATTTCTATATTTTTTGGCAACAAATTGGGATAGTTTTTCGAGTACAAGTATGAAATCTATTCCCTTACTGAAGTATGTTGACCGTTATGGTGCTCCCACATTCTGGAGCATATATAAAGCTAGTCAATCCAGTGGCAGACTTTGCATCTCATCTCACAAGAAGTACATACAATGGCTAATCAGCTGGAACCAGGAGTTTCCCTCTTGCAATCAGTTCTTTATGCCTCTCAGTACACAGACAGCCCTATATGATTTCTCTAAGAACACATTTGTGACAAACTGGTTACGTTGGCATGTGAACGTGCAGGTTGTTTCTGTCCATGGCTATGGACTCAATATTATTGCTAAATTGCTGGACCATGATCGCAGATCGATAGTCGCATTTGCCCACTTTTTATACCATTCATTTAAGATGGGCCACATAGAGGGCTACTTTGTGACACAGCTGTGCCATGCCATGCCAATCATTAACATCTACGGGAAGGTGGTGAAGACGAAAACAAATATTGTTGTTCCTGCCAAGGGCAGCAAATGGGTCAGGTTAATGGGCACCAACCCATGGAAGGATGAGAAATACACTGTATTGGCAGCAGACTACATGTCATCAGGTTCTTTTGCCAGGAAATCCACACCTGATGGCCGGCTCTTCAAATTCTTGACAAAGCACCTGCAGGTCTCAGATGTACCATCTATAGACCCTCCAGATGCAAGCTTCCCTACAGTCTCATCACAATTAACCGTTGATAATGCGTTATTACTCTTGGAATGGCTACGGAATCTGAAGTCCCGTGGAGTAGAACTCCCAGCAAAATTTATGGATTGTATCAGAAGGGGAAGTTGGCTGGTGACATCTGTTGGTGACAGACCACCAAGCGAATCATTTATGTCCAGTGCAGAGTGGACAGGTCTTTTGCAAATTGGATCTTCCTTTGTTGACATACCAATCATTGATCAACAATTCTACCAAAACAAGCTGAATGTGTATAAGGAAGAGCTCAAAACAATTGGGGTGAGGTTTGAATTTCAGGAGGCGTCCGTGTACATTGGCAGTCACCTGATGTCCATTGCTGAAAGCAATATGCTAACCAGAGACAATGTGTACTCACTGCTTCAGCTAATTCGGTTTCTGCAAGAGAATAATCTATCTACTAGTGCTCTTGTCGATAGCGTGAATAGTGGACAATGGATGAAGAGTACTCTTGGCTACAGATCTCCAGCTAATTGCATTATCTATGACTCTGACTGGGCAGTGGCATCACGTATCAGTATCCTACCATTTCTTGATGTGCAATTCTACGGAGACAGCATCCTTGACTATAAACCAGAGCTTGAGTTGCTTGGTGTTCTTGTTGGGTTTAAAGATAACTATACAACTGTGATCGATAACTTCGAGTTCAGTTCCAATGCTATTTCTTCAGAGGCAACTGTACTAATCCTGAAGTGTGTCCGTTACGTGAGCCCATGTGATGATTTCATAACAAAACTCAAGGATATAAAATGGATAAAGACTAATGTGGGATTCTGTGTTCCAAGTGAATCATTTCTCATTGATCCTGAATGGGAGTGCCTTCTGAAGGTGTTTGGTGAAGTAGCATTAATTGATCTTGGGTTCTATGGGAGTGTCATCAGTTCATACAAAGAAGAGCTGAAGAAGACCGGGTTGATTGCAGGACATCTGGAGGCTTCAAATGCTCTAGCTCTTCTTTTCAAGCAGATGGTGTCAAAATCATCACTCACTAAGGCAAATGTCCTTGCACTGCTTGCATCCTACCGACAGCTGAAGTCACACCAACCGTCTCCCATGAAGCTTTTCAACTGCTTGCGTGACGAGAAGTGGCTGCATACATCACAGGGATTCAGGCGCCCATCAGATGCTATTCTCTTTGATGAATCATGGTGGTTGTTATCTCCGATTGCAAGCCTACCATTCATAAATGATGAGGACACTGGCTATGGTTTAGGATTGGAGATATATGATTACAAAGATGAGCTCAAAGATTTAGGTGTCACTGTGGAAGTGAAAGATGGTGCTAACTTTGTCATAGTGAATCTTAAGATTCCCAATGATCAGTCAGCCGTGCCTGCATATACTGTATTGTCATTGCTTGAATGCATACAGAATTGGATAGCCTGTCAAGTTTCACTTCCTAAGGATTTTCTGGACAAAATATGTAAGAAGTGGTTAAGGACTACGATGGGATACAAATCTCCGAATGAATGCCTCCTCTTTGATCACAAGCATTCTGCCATCTGCATGGAAGATGGCCCTTTCATCGATGAAGTGTTTTATGGTTCAGAGATTGCGTCATTCAAAGATGCCCTCGCAGCAATCGGAGTAGTCATCAATATTGAAAATGGATGTGATCTTGTTGCCCAGCATATGAAGTTCCACTCGTGTAGTGACACAATATCCCGTATCTACATGTACCTGATGGATTGCAACTGGAAACCTGTAAACAACAGTAGCAATTGGGTTTGGGTACCAAGTGGAATCCAAAGTGGAGAATGGGTGAGCCCTGCAAATTGTGTTCTTCATGACAGGGACAATCTTTTCAGCTCACAGCTACATGTTTTGGACAAATATTACAACAAAAAGGTGCTCGGCTTCTTTGCACTTGTTCTTGGTGTGAGGTTTAATCCAAATGCTGAAGACCATTGTAAACTTTGGAGTAAATGGGAGGCATTGGTTACTGAGCTGACGATGGCTGATTGCTCAGCATTCTGGGGGTTCGTCTTGGAGAACTGGACCAAAGCCACAGAAAATCTTCTCTCTGCATGTGTCATAAAGGTTCCTGTTTTCAATGAAAGCAAGATCATCCTGTCCAAGAAGGAGGATGTCTTTATTCCTGATGATCTACTAATAAAAGATTTGTTTGACAAGCTCCCTCAGGAGTCGATCTTCATTTGGTATCCTCCTGCAAGCCTACCTTACATGTCTCGAGCAAGGTTTAACTGCATCTACAATAGCATCGGCGTGCGGACAATCTCTGAATCTGTCGAATGGAATGAATCGTTCACCTTGGGTGACACCGGCTTGCAAGAAGTCAATGTTAGTACTGTGATCAAACATGGTTTGCTCCAGATAGTCACTGCCTTCCTTGCGAACCCTGTTCTTGACATTCCTGCCAAAGAGAGGCATAAAATGGTTTCCCATCTTCTGAGTGTGACAATCCTAGAGACAAATGAACCGATCACAGCAGGTTACAGTGTGAAGCTGTCCTCAGGGAGGCATGTGTCTGTGAAGGCCAGCCGAATGCTTCGGTGGGAGAGATAATTCCAAGCTATACATGCAGAGATGCGATCAAGAAACCAGCCACAGAGGAAAGATCGAGTTTGCGACATACTTCGCAGACGAGATATCGCAAGGCTTGCTGTTTGAGATGGAAGATCATATCCCTGAACTCACTGAGCTCGTGAAATTCGGCTACTTGTTGGACTTCCAGGACTCGGCGGTCGAGTTCTTGCTGAAGTCCAAGAATCTGCAGCTATTCCCTGAGGACGAAGAGTTTTTGGATTCTGCAATGTGGTCGTAGGATCATTCTGCAGAACGCTGAAGATTTCTCATCTTATGACTCCTCTTCAGTGATATCTAGTTTCTGCATTGTATATATCTTCCGTGGTAGGTTCACAGTGGCAACATGAGCTGCTAGTGTTCTTCAGAATTCGCTCTTCAGCCGGTGAGATTTTGTTTGATACATTGATATATATATTTCCTCCACTCTATTTATCTTCTGTGTTTTTTCACTTATGCTTTGTCTGCAATTAGATGCTTAACTTGTTTTCTCGTCTTTATTTGCTGTTGCTGTTGCCAGGACAAGTTCCAGTGCTGCATTTTGGAGGTTCTGGATGGAACAGTTCCTGTGGCTCCAGATATATCAGTAATAATTCAGTAGTGCATTTTGTTGCTCCCAATGTTAGCTTTTGCTTACTACTAGTAGCTTCTTAGACAAAAATGTGTGTTTCCAGTTACTTTGGAACTGTGTCAAGCGTGTGGTATGGTATCGTTCAATCTCACCATGACCTGATGATGCAGAGTTTCGTGATAGTCGTTTGGTATTGCAGTGGATTTCTATGATTATGCTTGGTAGAATTGCTTTTAGAAACTTCAGTGTTTACATAGCAGTTTCTTTTAATCTATTGTGTCTTAATGCAATGACGAATAAATCTTTAATATGTTCCAAGAAATACGTTTATTTAATCCAAGAGAAACAACAGTTAATTATTAACCAAATTTATTTGACATTAATTTGGTCTTTCAAACTACCTTTTGGAGATGGATAACAAAACAGATAAGTAGTCAAGTACTTTCACACTTATCATGCGCACGTATACCCGATCCTTGCCCCCCAAAAAGAAAAGAAAATCTAGTACATTCACTAATTTGTATGAACAGTTCAGTTTCATATAAGTATTTGTATTATATTTTTAACGAAAATGTTTATTTTTTTACCAATGCTTTTGAAATAAATCTAGTAGTCAGGGTTGTAAATACTTTTGACCATCCATAATTTTTTATATGCTTAGCTTCAAAATAAAAGAGTTGGTAGACGTATATTTGCTTTGAAAAATATTATAATAAGGAAAAAGTACGAATTATCCCTGTAAACTATTGAAGTCGACTGAATTACCCCCCTAAACTTAAATACCATATATTTTACACCCTCAATTAAATACCGGATGAATTACCCCTATAACACTGTTTTGAGCTGTTTTGATGGGGAGTTTGCACGTGTGACGTTAACATGTCAATCCAATCAGCAATAATAATAATAAATTCGTGGGGTCCACCTGTCATCTATTTCTTTCTCTCCCTCGATCTCTCCTCTCCCCTGTCTCTTTCCCAATCTCTTTAGCTTGGGGCAGCGTCAGCTGGATGGAGGAAGCGGGAGAAGCGGCGCTCAGGATAGGGGTGGTGGCTGGTGGCGGAGGCGGGGCCTGGGATGGGGGCGGCGGCTGGTGGAAGAGGCAACTAGAGGCGGGACTCAGGATGGGAGTTCATCGACTAGCGATGGAGATGTCTGGAGGCTCAGCTTGACCTCTCTTCAGCGGTTGGGAATGGCGGCGACGGCCAGTGGTGGAGGCGAGGCTTGGGATGAGAGCGGCGGCTGGGGCGAGGCTAGCAACGGGGGCGGTGGCTAGTGGCGGAGGCGAGGGAGGAGAGGTGCCAGATCCCGTCCCTGCTGCCTCTTTCGCCCGCCTCTTTCGCTGCCGCCACTACCGCTAGCCTCTTCCGCGCAGGGTGCTGCCATGTGGGGGAGAAGCTGTGCGAGGGGTGGCTTCGATTTCGCTGTGGAGGCGGTGAGCTCAACGGCAAGCTCCACAACCTGAGCACCGCCGCTACTACCGCCCCCTCCTTGTCGCGCCGAGCAACGTAAGAAGAGGAGAGAGAGGACGTCCACCACCGGCCGCGCAGGCGAGCTCCACCCACCTTCGCGTCGCCGCCGCCGCAGGGCGCTGGAGCAAGGTCGTCCCAGCAACGCCGCTGCCTCCAGCGCCCTCCTCGGTGCACACTTCTGCTAACCGCACTGCGCCCTCCCCGTGATGTCGCTGCCAGCCGGCCACCCGAGCTCTCTCCTGCTTTTGCTGTCGGCCGCTCAAGCGAGCGAGAGAGAGAGAGCAGGGGGATTAGGAGGGATTTCGTTGAGGGAGAGGGATGACAAGTGGGTCCAAGGAGTTTTTTTTATTTTCTTTGCTGGCTGGATTGCCACGTTGGCGCCATGTGTGCAAGCTCAAGTCAAAAACCGCTCAGAACAGTGCTCAGGGGGGTTATTTGCCCGGTTTGCATAGTTGGGGGTGAAGGATGTCTGGTTTTATTGTTCAGGGGGATAATTCGATCGATCGTGATAGTTCGGGGGTAATTCGTACTTACAATAATATCACAAACTTATTGAATTTTATAAATTTATTTAATATAGAATTTTAATATAAAATCAATGGTTGGAATTTTAAAATATTAATATACTTTTGTTGTAAACGTTAAATATCTGAAAGAATTTCTATTAGAAGCATTGAACAACTTTCCAATCTCTGACATAAACATTATGCCCCGAGGGCCGAGGCAGAGTGCTGCAGAGCTATCTAGTCATTATCAAATACTCCATCTATTTTATATTATAAAACTTTTTAGTAGAGCTGTCAACGAGCCGTGCTCGAGCGAGCTTACCCATATAAGCTCGAGCTCAGTACATATTCGAGCCAAAGCTCGAGTCGAGCCTACTTTTGCTTCGAGCTTATAGATGGGCTTGGTTCTAGCTCGCTCGAGTCTCGAGCCTGCTATCAAGCTTAGCGTCATTAGTTGCTTGGTCGGTCTGTTGAATTAGTGGCGCTCATACTGGCCATGGCGTGTGTTGACTTCTGAATGAAGGCCGAGTTTAGTTATAAAACTTTTTCTTCAAACTTCTAACTTTTCCATCACATTAAAATTTTTTAACACATGAACTTCCAACTTTTCCGTCACATCGTTCCAATTTCAACCAAACTTTTAATTTTGACGTGAACTAAACACACCCGAAGAGATGAGAGGAGGTGTGAGGCCTCCAGATGAGAGAGAACAAATGGAATGGTGGACATGCATGCGCTAGTACTCTTCCACTACTACTACTCTTTAGAGCAGGTACAATAGCAGGCTTACATATTTTAAGAAGATAAATGAGGAGAGAGGAGAGTAGCGGGCTATAGATTTGTAGCTAGCTGTAGCACGGATTCCAAGACGCAATGTGTGTATGACAGGTGGGACCAGGTATTAATAGTGTAGTATGTAACTATTGTATAAATGAGCTATTAGATTAGCTATGGATAAATTGGAGCCAGTAGTTGGCTATACTATTAAGGGCCCCTTTAATTCGCAGGATAGGAAAAACATAGGAATAGAAAAAACATAGGAACTGAAGTAGTAGGTTTCTCAAATCCTACAGGAATCAGCAAACACAGGAAAAACAATAGGAGTCCTTTGATAGTGCTATAGGAAAAACAAAGGAAAGTTAGGTCACATCTCTTGCTATTTTTCCTATGAAATGTGAAGCATAGGAATACAATCCTATGGAAAGTTTTCTTTTTTTCCTTTGAATCAAAGGGACATGTAGGAAAAAATACATAGGAATTTGAATCCTATAAAAATCCTTTGCCAATCCTATAAATCAAAGGGTCCTGAAACTTGCTCTTCCAGGAGGCACAATGTTAGCATTGATGGAGCTATAGGCTAGGAGCCTAGCTAGGAGGTAGAAACTCTGCAAGTGCTGCTCATTGGGAAGTGATGTTGCATGAAAAATTAATTCTATACCACTACTCACAGCCAAAGGAAAGTAATGTTAGCGGTTAGCAGAAGAAAAAAAAATGTAAAACACAGGCTCGTCGAATAGTTCGAGCTCGGATCGTGAAGCTCGCAAGCTCAGAGTGAAGCTCGAGCTTGATTCGAATAGTAGACGAGCCGAGCTCGAGTCGAGCCTTAAGCGAGCTGAGTTCGAGCTACTTGCGAGCCTCGAGCTTTTTTTTTTTGACAGTCCTACATTCTAGCATTGCCCACATTCATATATATGTCTAAATTCATTAACATATATAAGAATGTAGGCAATGCTAGAAAGTCTTATAATATGAAATAGAGGAAGTACTTTGCTTAGGCCCTGCTTAGTTCTCAAACAAAAACTTTTCATCATGTGACATCGAATGTTTCGACACATGCATGGAGTATTAAATATAGATAAAAAACCTAATTACACAGATTGTGTGTAAATTGTGAGACAAATCTTTTAAGCTAATTGCGCCATGATTTGACAATTTGGTGCTACCGTAAATATTTGCTAATGACGGATTAATTAGGCTTAATAAATTCGTCTCGCAGTTTATATGTGGAATATATCATTTATTTTGTTAGTAAACAAATCTTTAAATGTGTATCCGTATATCCAATGTGACATGTAAAAACTTGGCCCTGCCCTTAGCATGAGAAGCAAAATACAACAGCAGCACCCAACTTTCTTAGCAGTACTGATGGCAGCCTGATGACAGGGAGAGATATGTAGCGGAAGACCGACTGCTACCTTCCTCTTATAATATACTCGCTTCCACCCATAAAAAAAAATCCAATCGTGAGTTTAAACTTAGGATTTTATTAAGCGTGACTATTTTATTTTATTTTTTTATAAATTTTTTAAATAAGACGGACAGTCAAACGTTGGAAAAAAAATCTAAAAATAGAGTCTTTGTAGGATGGAGGAATAGATGATAGGGCAAGTTTTATTGATAGTGCAAAGTTTATAACTTTGACCACAACCCTATTCGAGCATAAATTTGACAAATCGACCCTGTTATAAAACTTATTTGAAAAATAAACCGTACCAAAAAATTATTGCAGAAATAGAACTTTTCTTAGCGCCAATCTTACTAGCGCTGAGTTATAACATCTCAGCACCATCAACATTGGCACTAAGGTCCCATCGGAGGTACTTCAAATTGGTTAAAAGGAGACGCGGGCCTATGCTAACAGTAACGTGGGCCTATGTTGTTCATTGATTTGACATATAGTATATGTTACGGTTATAGATAAGGCATATCTCCTATCCCACACCTTATGGAAAGTACGAATACGGTATAACTTCGTGTATATGGTACGTTTCCGTATGCGACAAGGGAATTTACAAGATATCATAGAAAATATCTTCACGGGCAAGTGATTGTCAGATCCCTACTCTTTTTGGTTTTCCTCTTTTTTAAATAACTACTTGCTCTCTAAGCTTCTAGTTATAAAAATGTCATCTTGTTCATTGATTTGACATATAGTATATGTTATGGTTACGGATAAGGCATACCCCCTATTCCACACCTTATGAAAAGTACGGATACGGCATATCTTCGTGTATACGGTACATTTCCGTATGCGATGAGGGAATTTATAAGATATCATGGAAAATATTCTCACGGGCAAGTGATTGTTAGAGCCCTACTCGGAAAGGATTGGATTTATTCTATATCGTACATGGTTTGTTGTTTCTGAGTCGTATTTGTTTATTCTATTTGTTTCAAGCGTGTAGTTGCCATTGGTTGGTGTCGTTCAAACTTACCCCAACCTAGACCTAATGCAGAATTTCGTTACTCATTTGGTATTGCATTGAATTTCTTTGATTTTAATTGATACTATTGCTTTTAATGTTTACATAAGCCATTTCTTTTAATCTATTGTGTGTTAATGCAAGTGTGAGAAACACCAGTTAGTACATCTAAAAGTAAGAGGCCCATAGTTTACCCAATGCCTGTCGGTGACATGGGATCAGGAGTATCATGACTAGAGGTTTGAGGCAGACACAATCGCCCACGTGGCCTGGCACCCTCGGGGGACGTCGGGCCCGAGGGTGATGTGTTCGCCCTCCTCTTAGTCCCCCTGAGGGGGTCGGACCGCACCCGCCTCGGCCCCGAGGCCGAGGCGCCCCGACCCCTCGTGGGTTTTTGCTCCGCGTGTATGGGTTGGGAGAGCACAGCGGGGCTCACCTAACCACATTTATTGCGGTTTGGCTGAGCGAGTCACGCCGTATGTAACGCAGCGCAGTGCACTCGTTTATCCGGTCCGTGACCAGTCACAGACCGGTCAGATCGCGGGTTAGGTGGCGACAGGCGATCTGACGCACGCCTCGCCCCATCCCGTCAGGACGAGGGCTTCTAGGCGCTCGTTCCCAGCTGGAGCTAGCGTGTTACCTCCCAGAGATGGCACGTTAGTCCTGGTTAGATATATACCAGGCTTCACCCTAACCATTACAGGCAAGATGTTGTGTGAAGAAGGGCCAACATGCAGATTGTTAGACTGACACATGGTGGACAAGAATGACCGATTTGTGACCAGTCTGGCACTGGTCATGTCTTCGGCAGACAGCCATCCTCCCACGGCACACCTGCTTCCGGTGGAAGTGGAGGTAGGTATGGGCTGTCCCATCAGAAGGTCATTCGGACAGCAACCATACAAATCTCTGTCCGTTTATGAAGAAAAGAAAAGTCCAGTTTGGAAAGAGAGAGGAGAAGTCTCCACACAAAAGAGAGAGATGGGTGCATGTGGTATCCCCTTGAGATATAAAAGGAGGACCTTGCCCATTTAGAGGGGGGCTTTTTGGGAGATTCGGAACCCAGAAGAAGGGAGAGGCTGGCTCATACTTTGTAGCTCCTTCATACACAGATCCCCCAAAACACAGGAGTAGGGTATTACGCTTCTCAGCGGCCCGAACCTGTATACATCGCCCGTGTCTTATGCTCTTTCTACGGTCGCGAACTTTCCACATACAGAGAGAGCTTAGAATTTCACCCAGAGTCCCCGGCCGAACCGGCAAAGGGGGGCCTGCGCGGTCTCCCGGTGAGGAGCCCCACGCTCCGTCATCTGGCGCGCCAGGTAGGGGGCTCAGTGTGTGTTTTCTGAGCTCTCGTACTCTTCCGTGTGCGCCAAGCTTTTCCTGTTCAGCCTGATGGCCGGGCAAGCAAAGGCGCACGACCTCTCTCCGAGTGTGAGTGGCGACGACGGGGAGCCGAACCCACGCCGTCGAGCTCGTACTCCACCGCCCCCTCCATGCCAAAGTCCTAAGCGGGGGGAGGCGCTCGAGAGGGTCGAAAGATCCGCGACTTCACCGATCGCGGGCGATGGAGAAGAACGGCGAGATGGGGAGCGTCGCCTCCTCGTCTACGGCGACGGCAGCACGCCCCAGGGCGCGCTCCAAGCTGCGGGCGTGCTCTTACGTCACCCGCCTGTCGTCCCTGACCCGGAGTCTCCAGCCCAACGATGGCTGGACGACGTGGCCAAACTAGTCATGACGGCACGGCAGCACCTAGATGCTGGTGGGCGGACCTCCGCCACCAAGGCCTCTGGTGCTGCTACCACCGGCTCCGCGTCGTCAAGACGGAGGGCACGACGAGCGGCAGCCGCTGTTCGCCATTCGGCCGCCACTCCTTCGTCGACTCCTCCGACCCGGGAAGATCTGCGTGGGGGGCCGGTCGCCCGCGCCAGCATCGAGCGCCGGCGTAATGACCGAAGTGCTGCCCACGCAATGGAGGGCGCTTCCTCGTCCAGAGTGTCACCTCAACACGGACGCGGGAATCAGCCCTCCGTGTCCCCGGTTGGTGGTGTCGGCTGTAGAGCCTTTGTGGCGAGTCTTCGGAATGTCCGTTGGCCCCCAAGGTTCCGGCCCACCATCGCCGAAAAATATGATGGCAGCGTCAACCCCGCCGAGTTTCTCCAGGTCTACACGACCGGGATTGAGGCCGCCGGGGGTGACGACAGGGTCATGGCGAATTTCTTACCCATGGCCCTGAAGGGGTAGGCGCGGGGTTGGCTAATGAACTTGCCACCCGCGTCAGTCCACTCCTGGGAGGATTTGTGCCAACAGTTCACCATGAACTTTCAGGGCACATATTCGCGCCCAGGTGAAGAAGCGGACTTGCACGCAGTACAGCGAAGGGATGATGAGTCACTTCGCTCGTACATTCAGCGGTTCTGTCAAGTCCGCAACACCATACCATGCATCCCTGCACACGCGGTAATCTACGCGTTCAGGGGGGGCATGCGGCACAACCGCATGCTCGAAAAGATCGCCTCCAAGGAACCACAGACTACCGCGGAGCTTTTTCAGCTCGCGGACCGAGTGGTTCGCAAGGAGGAGGTCTGGACTTGGAACCCCTCCGGTTCCGGTGCGGCAGCTTCGGCCGCCCCCGGATCCGCCGCTCAGACAGGGCGGCGTGACAGGAGGAGGAAGAAGAGGTCAGTCCATTCCGACGACGAGGGTCATGTCCTCGCTGTCGAGGGCGCTTCGCGGGCCACCCAAAAGGGGAGGCCTGCGAGCGACAAAAAGAAAAAGGCCGGCGCTCCCAGCAGGGAGCGCCCAGCCGGCAAGTGGTGCCCCGTCCACAACACTTCCCTCCACGACCTCGTGGACTGTCGCGCAGTCAAAAGTTTGGCAGAGCGAACGAGGAAGTGGGAGGAGGAGAAGAGGCAGGAGCGCCGTGAGGGCAGGTCCCCGGCGGTTCCCTCCGGTAATCGGCGAAGTGAGGCCAAGCAGAAGGCCCCCGCCGAGGACATCGATGATGGCGATGATGATCTAGGCTTCCAAGAGCCTGGGGCCACCATTGCCACCGTCGATGGGGGAGCGTGTGCTCACGTTTCTCGCCGGAGCTTCAAGGCTATGAAGCGAGAGCTTCTGGCCGCGGCCCCTACTCATGAGGCGACGCGTCGGGCGCGGTGGTCGGAGGTTGCCCTCACCTTCGACCAGACCGACCACCCACCGTGCGTTGCCCGGGGAGGGCAGATTGCGATGGTGGTTTCCCCCACCATTTGCAACGTAAAGTTGGGGCGTGTCCTCATTGATGGGGGAGCAGCCCTCAACATCTTTTCCCCTGCGGACTTTGACGCCATCAAGGCCCCAGGGATGGTGCTCCGGCCGTCCCAGCCGATTATCGGTGTGACGCCGGGGCACACGGGGCCGTTAGGTCACATCGACCTACCGGTCACCTTCGGTGGATCCGCCAACTTCCGCACGGAGCGGGTGAACTTTGATGTGGCGGACCTCAGTCTGCCCTACAACGCGGTCCTGGGGAGGCCCGCGTTGGTGAAGTTCATGGCGGCGGTCCACTACGCCTACCTACAGATGAAGATGTCGGGCCCCGATGGCCCCATCTCTGTCCATGGCGACCTCAAAGTCGCGCTCGCTTGTCTGGAGCAGCGCGCGGACCACCTCGCCGCTGCGTCCAAACCCGAGGATAGCGACGAGAGGCTTGGCGCCTCCGCCCCCGCCACCTCGAGGCAGCGGATGATCACATGCGACGAGGTCCCGGTCAAGGAGGTTGCCCTGGGCGACGGCCCGTCCAAGACCACACGGATCGGTGGTCTTCTGGACGGCAAATAGGAAGACGCGCTCGTCTCCTTCCTACGGGCAAATGCTGACGTCTTCGCATGGAGACCGGCGGATATGCCCGGGGTCCCCAGGGAGGTGATTGAGCACCGTCTCGCCGTGCGGCCGGGCGCAAGGCCGGTCCGGCAGAAAGTGCGGCGGCAGGCCCCGGAACGTCAAGCCTTCATCCGCGAGGAGGTGGCGCGACTTCTGGAGACCGGATTCATCCGTGAGGTCATCCATCCGGAGTGGCTGGCGAACCCGGTGGTCGTTCCCAAGGCGAACGGCAAGCTTCGGATGTGCATCGGGTCTCAATGTATGGAACTACGCCCTATGAACCTACTGGCTGGTTTGATGTAAACATATGGACCCACTTGTCAGTTGCATAGAAAGAAGGGAAGGATGGGATCAACGGAGTAGCAAATGTATTTGTTCTGAAATAGAAACATTCATATTTAGATTCTTAAGCAGAGATTAGTCTTGAGACAAAATACTTTGGATTTAATTAATACTCCCTTTGATGTCGTTAACTTTTTAAAACATATTTGATTATTCGTCTTATTAAAAAAATTTAAGTAATTATTAATTTTTTTCTATCATTTAATTTATTGTTAAATATACTTTTATGTATCTTGTCCTATCACTTAGTTCATTGTTAAATAAACTTTTCTATATACATCTAGTTTTACATATTTCGTAATAGTTTTTAATAAGATAAATGATCAAACATGTTTAAAATGTCAACGGTGTTGACGGAGGGAGTATATATTGATAACAAATGGATTTTTATACATGTGGCTTTTCATTGTGAATTTGTACGTTACACTTTCTCCTGACAAGTAGGCCCCACCTGTCAATCTCCCATCTTCCCTCCTCTTCTTCTTCTTCTTCTTCCTCACTCTCTTCACCCCGATGGCGTCGCGAGCTCGAGCGAGCGGCAGAGCAAACAATGGCAGCGCCGCCATGGCCATCGTCGACCTCTGCCCCGATCAGATCTGGGTGACGCCGCCGCAACCGCTAAGCGTTCTCCACGCGTCTTCGTCGGTGGATCGATCGATGGAGCGCCGCGGGGCCATCGATCTCCAGCGCCCAGCGGTGCCGGTGCGCCGCGGATTATGTCGGTGGCGGCGGCCATCGTCGCGCCAGGGCTGCCTCTCAGCTCGATCTACTTGTCTCTCCAGCTGATGGTGGATGGAGGAGGAGGAAGGAGAAGAGGAGGCGGCTTTTGGGGCTGACAGGTGGGGCCCACCTGTTCGTCTCAGGGGTGAATCTCACAGAACTGGGTGTTTTTGGTGAAACTCTGATGGATCAACAAGACCTGTGTGGTGTGGTTAACTGAAGCAAACCTCAAAAACCTTGAATCGATGAGCTTGCGTGTGGGTTAATAGTTGTGGTTTATTGCCCTTGCTGAGATGGTTGGCATATAGCCTTGAAAATGCACTTCTTTTCTGTGAGTCTTAATTGCGTATGAATGATGTAGTATATCCAAAATTCTGTGATCTTGTTTTTACCCTTTTGAATTATTGTCGTCATATGGTACCACACACATAATGCATGAATCTTCTATTCCTTATGAATGAGATGGGAAAGTCTGATGTCAAGGCTGTGTTTAAATGCTGTAACCTGAACTTGTGAGCCTATATATTTGCTTGTTTCTCATATCTTATTAAGCCAACAAATTTTTAATTCCCCCATTTCACAATGTAAGTTATTCCAGCATTTTCCACATTTATATTGATGCTAATGAATCTAGATAGATATATATGTCTAGATTCATTAACATCAATATGAATATGGGAAATGCTAGAATGACTTGAATTGTGAAACGGAGGGAGTATCATTTTAGCAAGTGACCTTCTTGCTCTGTATGTTGTGTATTATTCTGCTTTTCATGTATCCTTAGTAAAATGCTATAACTACATGTCTTTTTAATATTTCCTTGTTTCATAAATAGAATGCTGAAGATAACGAGTACCCTTCTGGAGTAGCACCTTCATTGGATTTTCTGGTTACGTCGAATGATATTACTGGATCTGGCGCATCAGCTACTTTGCTCATTTTCAACAATGAGAAGGGCTTCTCCCCGGCCAATATAGAATCCATTATTCGTGTGGGGAAGTCGACGAAAAAGGGTAATAGAGACAAAGGCTACATTGGAGAGAAAGGTAAATTCTTGGAACTCACCATAATTTCCGTGTTCTTCATAGCTAGTAAGAATCTTGTTTACTTTGTTATTTGTTTAATTTGATTTGAAGCAACATTAGTTCGAGCCATTCTTGTTAAGCACTGTGATAGCTGCAACTTAGATGGAATGCTGAATGGCTTTAATTTTGTGGGGGTTGTTAAAAAGAATGGGTGATCAGGTCTAGGTGCCTAGTTAAAAGTCAGTAAGTCCAGGACTATTATATGCATTTTTCATTTTTGAGGAAAACTACGCAGATAATTGTCACCAGTCTGAACATTTCATTCATTAGTGCAGAATTTATTTTTCTATCATGTTTTGGGTGGATGATGAATTGCATTGATAGTGCAGTTGTGTTATTCACTTGAATTATTCTCAATGTCTTAAACACAAATATACCATGGTTCTGCATTTTCTTGAAAAGGACTTCTTAGGGTTCTTAATGTTTTCATATTAAGAACATACTGTTGAATATGAACATATTTTATGATATGTGGGACCAAGATATGTTTTGGATATTATGAGGAGGTGAATAGACTGTGTACAGATGAAATTGATGGTTTAACCAAAGGCAATTTTTGATAAAAAAAATTGGCCAATTAGTTTTGACATTCAGTGAAGGTGATGAGGGCTTTTTGGACTGATACTTTCATGCCCACATTTTGCTTGAATACAACCAGATCATTTATAATATATTGCTTTTGTACTACAAATCTTCTTTGTGTCTTATAATATAGTGGATCCCTATATGATTATTACTTTATTTCTAAATAAATGTCAATGTATAAATTTCTTGCTTTTGCTGTTGTATTTGGCAATCCTGTCAATTTTACATAATGAGTATACCTGAGGTCTGCATTGCGTGCCTGGATTGTCCACAAATAAACAAAACCATTTTGAAACCTAAATCCTATTGAGCTAAAACTAAGGTGAGGTTGTGCTGAGTATAACCTTCATCACTCTTTGTTGATCAGTTCTTTGAGCATTCTTATTTTCCTCAATGGAAATGTTTGGTTCTTCAGCGATCCCTCGTATGCATGTAAGGTAGTGCACACACTTTAGGCTTGGAGAAGTAGAGGGTCCCATGTTTTCACGTTCTCTATGGGCTGTAATTATGGGCATGTAAAATGGTGAGGTCCCTGTGATTGTTCCTGTTGATAAGGTGTAGTGATTTTATTAGGCTATGGTATTAATTTAATTGGCCTGTTGAACCAAGATAGGATAGTTCATCATAAAATAGTTCATCATAAATTGGGTTTTGATACTATATGCACAATTTTTCTGTCCGTTTGTTTAGATAAAGGAGATGAATTATATCCCCAGTTTCTGCATCCAGGATGTACACAAGCAAAGTTACTCTTTTAACATGCAACTTAGCAGTGGTACTAGAAGATATTGATCAAATACATTATTATACTTTGTTAATGATTCGTAGCTAGTGTGAATGATTTAAAGTTGTAACATGATATTGCTCTTTATTCAGGTATTGGGTTCAAGAGTGTCTTCCTGATATCGAGCCAGCCCCATATATTCAGTAATGGTTATCAGATTAAGTTCAATGGGAAACCTTGTGCTGAATGTGGTATTGGATACATTGTGCCTGAGTGGGTTGAATCCAGACCTAGTCTTTCAGACATCAGAACAATATATGGGTCATCCAAAGTACTTCCTACAACAACTATCATCTTACCTCTGAAGAGTGAGAAAGTTGATGCAGTGAAGAAACAGCTGTCAAGCATGCATCCTGAAATGCTATTGTTTCTGTCAAAGATCAGGCAACTTTCTGTTAAGGAAGAGAATGTCAATCATAAGTGCAGCCCTGTTAGTGAGATTTCAATATCTAGTGAAAAGAATTTCCAAGAACGGAAGAACATGCATGCAGAGTCTTACACACTCCATTTATCAGCTTTAGAGAATGGGAAAGGAGAGGAAGAGTGTGGCTACTATATGTGGAGGCAGAAGTTCCCAGTCAAGCCAGAGAATAGAGTGGACAAGCGCGCTGAAATTGATGAATGGGTCATCACCCTGGCCTTTCCGTATGGGCAGCGCCTATCCCGCGGGAAGCAAATGTCACCAGGTGTCTATGCATTTCTTCCCACTGAGATGGTTACAAACTTCCCTTTCATCATTCAGGCAGACTTCCTCCTTGCATCTTCAAGAGAGGCAATACTTTTTGACAGTCCATGGAACAAGGGAATTCTTGAGTGTGTCCCAAGTGCTTTTCTGAATGCTTTTGTTGCACTAGTGAAGTCGGGAGCTGATGTGCCAGCAATGTCACTGCCGTCCATGTTCAACTTCCTGCCAGTTGGTTCTTCACTGATACCATTGCTGGAGCCAGTTAGGTCTGGCATCAAAGACAAGGTTTTAGCTGAGGATATTGTACCATGCGAGTCTTACACTCCACAGAAGATATTTTGCAAGCCTGCTGTTGTTGGGAGGCTCAAACCAGACTTTTGGGATATCCTCAGCAAAGCGCAGAAATCCGGAGTGGATCTGAAGAATCTCTCTACTCACGGTACCTACATTCTCAGCTCTCATTTTGATAAGAGTGCATATAACAGCGTGCTTGAATTTCTTGGTATCAAAAGTGTGAATCCTGAATGGTATGCTAAATGTATTGAAGGATCTAATCTTGTGAAGGAGGTGCCCGAACAGCTTTACCTGGAAATTATATCTTTTGTTGCAGATAATTGGCAAATCTGTTTCTCCGGCACAAACATGTCTTCCATTCCCTTACTGAAGTATGTCAACAGGCATGATGTTCTCTCATTTTGGAGCTTATCAACGGCTAGTCAACATTGTGATAGATTGTGCATTGCTTCTGAGAAGTATATATCATGGCTGATCAGTTGGAACAAGGAGTTCCCGTCTTCAAGCCGGCTCTTTTTGCCTCCCAATACACAAGGAGCTCTAAATGATTTCTCACAGAAGACAAAAGTGACAAATTGGCTTCAGAATTATGCAAAAGTGGACTTTGTATCAGTCTACAGTTATGCACAGTTAATTGTTAATTCCTTGGGTTCTGACAGGAGGTCTGTAATTGCTTTTGCACACTTTCTGTATCACTCAACCCAGAAGAAATACATAGAAAGCTACTACTTGCCAGATCTGTTGCGGGCTATGCCTGTAATTGACAACTATGGCAGTGCCATTACGGCAAGAAAAGGCATCCTAGTTCCTGCCAAGGGTAGCAAATGGGTTGGATTAATGGGCAGTAACCCATGGAGGAACGAAAAGTATGTTGAATTGTCATCAGATTACAAGTCAGCGAACTATTTCGCTGGGCAGTGCACATCTGAAGATCAGCTCATGGCATTCCTCAAGACACAGCTGCAGGCCTCAGATGTGCCATTCATAAACCCACCAGATGCAAGTTTTCCTACTGTCTCATCACCTCTAACAATGGACAATGCAATTTTGTTATTGGAGTGGATAAGAAATCTTAATTCAAAAGGTTCACAATTACCAGCTCGATTCTTGGCTTGCATAAAACAGGGAAGTTGGCTGAAGACTTCAGTTGGGTACAAACCACCCAACGAATCATTTCTATCTGGAGCAGAGTGGGGAAGCCTTTTGCAAACTGGATCTTCCTTTGTTGATATACCAATGATTGATCAACAGTTCTATGGAAACAAGTTGCAAGAGTACAAGAAGGAACTCCAGGCGATTGGTGTGAGATTTGAATTTCGGGAGGCATCCGCTTATATTGGCGACCGCCTCATGTCTATGGCTGAAAATAATATGCTCACTAGAGAGAATGTGTACTCATTGCTTCGGTTGATTAGGTTTATGCGAGAGAAGGTTCTTTCTCCAAGTGAGCTGATCAACAGTGTCAAAAATGGGAAATGGATGAAGACTGATATTGGCTACAGGTCTCCTGCTGATTGTATCATAAAGGATTCAGGCTGGGAAGTGGCATCATGTATCAGTGACCAGCCCTTTCTTGATGTGAAGTTCTATGGCGAGGCCATCCTTTCTTATAAACAAGAGCTTGAGTTGCTTGGTGTTGTTGCTGGATTTAAAGACAATTACAATCTTGTCATCAACAACTTCAAGTTCAGTTCCACTGCTATTACTCCTGAAGCTACAATATTAATCCTCAAGTGCATCCGGCATGTGAGGTCATGTGATGATTTTGTAAATAAGCTCAGAGGTTTGAAATGGGTGAGGACCAACATGGGATTCTGTGCTCCGAACAAATCTTTCTTTGTGGACCCTGAATGGGAATGCCTTATAAAGGTCTTTGACGGGATTCCAGTAATAGATTTTGGATTTTATGGGAGCAAGATCAGTTCATACAAAGAAGAGCTGAAGAAGACTGGATTGATCACAAGATTTGAGGAGGCGTCGAAGGCTATAGCTGATATTTTCAAGCAGATGGTATCAAAGTCAGCACTTACAAAGGCAAATATTCTTGCTCTTCTAGCATCTTATCGGCAACTTAGAACGCACAGCCCAATGCCTGTTGAGCTTTTCAACTGCATGCGCACCGAGAAATGGCTGTCCACATCAATTGGATCCAAAGCTCCCAAAGATGCAATCTTGTTTAATGAAGAATGGCAGTCTCTGTCACCCATAGCAAATTTACCTTTCATAGATGGTAGTGACTCACAGCATGGTTTAGGCAAGGAGATACATGGTTATAAAGATGTGCTCAAGGAGTTAGGTGCTATTGTAGAAGTGAAATTTGGTTCTAGGTTTGTTATCACAGGTCTCAACATTCCCAATGATCCACTGTCCAAAGCTACCGTTTTGGCACTTCTCAAGTGCATCCGTATCTACCTGGCATCTACAGCTGCACTACCCAAGGGCTTCTGCGAGAACATCGCCAGCAAGGAGTGGTTGAAGACAACCATTGGATACAGATGTCCTGATGAGTGTATCCTTTTTGATCCAAAGTGTACTTGCATCTGTAAGGAAGATGGCCCTTTCATCGATGAAGCATTCTATGGTTCAGAGATATCCTCATTCAAAGATGTACTCATGAAAATTGGAGTTATAGTGGATATTAAACGTGGGCATGATCTTGTTGCTCGGCATCTAAGGAACCACAAAGACAGTGCTACTATTTCCAGGATATACTTGTACCTGAAGGATTGCAATTGGGAGCCTGAAAATAAAACTAGCAACTGGGTTTGGTTACCAAATGGAAGTGGTAGTGGAGAATGGGTGAGCGCACCAAGTTGTGTTCTTCATGACAGGGACAATCTTTTCACGTCGCACCTGCATGTTTTGGACAAATATTATGACAAGAAATTGCTTGACTACTTTTCAGTTTTTCTTGGTGTGAGGCATGGCCCTAGTTCTGAAGACTACTGCAAGCTGTGGAGCACATGGGAGAGCTCGGTCAGTGAGTTATCTAAAGCTGACTGCTCTGCTTTCTGGAAGTTCGTCGCCACAAACTGGGGGCAGAACATGAATAAACTTCTCTCTGGTTGTATCAAGGTCCCTGTTTGTACAGATGGGAAGATCATTTTATCAAGCAAGAAGGATGTGTTCATTCCTGATGATCTACTGCTCAAAGATTTGTTCAGCAAGCTTTCTCAGCAAGCAGTTTTCATCTGGTATCCTTCATCAAGCCTACCTTCCATGTCTCGTGCAAGGCTCAACAACATATACAGTAGCATTGGTGTTGGGACTATATCAAAAGCTGCTCGAAAGAATGATTCTTTCACCCTGGGAAGTGGCAGTTTGAAAACTGTTGGCCTGAATATGGTGATCAAGGCTGGTCTGCTCCAATTAGTCCTCGCTTTCCTCGCTGATCCAGCTCTTGATATTTCCACCAAAGAGAGGCACAAGATGGTTTCTTGGCTTTTGAATGTGACTGTCCTAGAGACTGACGAGCCCATCACGGTTGCTTACAGTGTAAGCCTGTCGTCAGGAAGGGCTCTAGATGTGAAGGCCAGCCGAATGCTCAGGTGGGAGAGGGATAACTTTAAGTTGTACATGCAGAGAAGCCATGATGCAGCTGGTTACAAAGAGAAGATCGAGTTTGCGACATACTTCTCAGAAGAGATATCTGGAGGATTGCTCTTTGAGATGGCAGATCAGATACCTTCACTTGCCGAGCTCGTAAAAGTTGGCAGCTTACTGGACTTCCAGGATGCTGCTGTTGATTTCCTGCTCAAGTCAAAGAATTTGCAGCTGTTCCCTGAAGATGAGGCTTTCCTGAAGGCTTCTCTGCAAGGTTTGTGACTGACAAACTGAACCTTCTAATTTTGTTCGTCTAGATATTTTTCCACTACAAAAACATGTATGCTCAGTCTGATTTTTTGTTTACAGATGGTGATGAGGACTGTTAGAGGTATTCAGATCATTCTTCTTCGCTTGTTGGTGTGGTTGCTAAACCGGTTAGAACGTTCGCTCGGTTTCAGCATTTCGCCTGCATTGAAATTTCCATTTTGTCGTGATTGCAAAACGTTCGCTCGGTTTCAGCATTTCGCCTGCATTGAAATTTCCATTTTGTCGTGATTGCAATGGAGCTTGACTTGTCAATTCCATTTGTAGGTTGAAGATGGCAAGTAAGATGATGGTGCTTTGCATCTGGAGGACCCTCCTGAATGGGACTTTTGGTCTCTTCAGATAAGATATGCTGCTACTAGTATTAAGCTGTTATATATTTCTTGTCTGTAATGTGAGGTTTCGTCCTTCTGGACCTGAACATGTGTGTGGTTTAAGTGTGGATGTTTAATTAAGTGCGCTTATTAACATCTCTATGAACGGATTGAACTGTCTCATGAAAATTTCCCTATTCTATTTGCTGCAAGATCACATTCTTAAAGGTATCCATGAGTCCATCTGAATTAGCCTCAGATCTTTGTCTGCTGAGATTTTGAAGCCCTGCATCACTATTTTCACTTTCTTCGATCTAATTGTTTTCTGAGATTGTGAAGCCCTGTGTTACTCTCACTTTATTTGACTAGTAATATGCACGTGCTTTGACAGCTAAGCTTAGAATGATGTAAAAACAATAAACTTTAGAAAACTTTAATATGTGGCGAGGAAGGTAAGTTCCTGTTTTTTTTCTCAATTTTAATACGTAGTATTTAATTTATCCAAATTCTCTATATTGCTCGGAGTGTTTAATTTATCCAAATTCTCTAAAGTGTTTAATTTAAACTCCATAGGATGTAGTAAATGCATTATGCAAAAGCTGAGACATAAATTCTCAATCTACTGACATGAAGGAATAGCTGGGATGAATTATAATTCCAGTAATATTCATGGCCTGTGACCTGTAGAGCTGGTAAGACCTCACCCTGCATATTCATTGCAGTTGGATCGAAATAGGATATTTAGAACTGTCGGTTAACTTTGAGGATTTATTTAGAAATAATACCTTTTTAATAGAAAATTGCAAAAAATATAGTCTCAGTCACCCAAAATATGAAGTTTAGCACCCTATCAAACAACCGCTGTAAAAATGTAGTACAAAAGCCAGGCTGTTGGACCATTTGTCTAAAAAATATTAAATACTCCATCCATTTATAGATGGCACAATTGACCAACACTTTTTAAACTTAGACCAGAAATAGTTTTTAAATAGTTATCGTAAGATAAGCAAAAGCTTAATGCTTATATTTAGGATGTAACACATTTCAATAATATAGCATTATTTTTAGCGTTTATGATTTATTTTTTTGGAAAAAAACAAGGAGTTCAAATTTAAATATGAGTAGTGTCTGGTGCCATTTATAAATGAATAGAGTGAGTATTTTTCTGTGATGGCAAAGTCCAAGCAAACCCTAAAAACGAAAGAAGTAAGAGAAAACATCATGGCAATGTCTGTTGCTTGAACTTTTTTGCACGTTGTGGGTGTGTCTGTATATGTCAAAATGTAGCCTGGTAACATGATGAAAATTAGGATATATACACATGTGCAAGTGTGTTTGTGGTACAGGTGGACTTGATTAATCAAAAGCATCCAGCTCTGCTTAATTCCAGGTGATCACAAAACTTGGTGTGCGAGACTGGAACCATGGAGGTTTGGTTGATAACTTTGTATGCCTACTATTGTCGCCCTAGAGTCCTAGAAGATTGACAGACAGGTACTCCTTGATTTCGTGTTGCAGCAGTCTTGAGCCAAGTCTAGTTCATTCCGGCGGTGAATTCTCCGTTGCCATCTATAATCCTGCTACGACACGAAAACAAACGACGGGAAATTATAATATAAATAAATTGAAGACTTTGCATACAAATATGTCATGTCTATATAGTAGATTGTTTGGTTAGATCAATAGAAAAGGGCAGAACCTGAATCAAGATGTACATGGAAATTGGCAACTTCTTACAGATGGATCGGTAGTCTTTATTATTATACAATAGTAACAATAATAAAGAAGGAAAGTAATAAAACACAAACTACCTTGTAGTGTGTCCAACTGTCATCTCATTCTCATCACCTGTAGTCCTCCATATCTAATAGAAAACAATGTGACGTGATGTTAGGAACTTAGGATACACATGTAGTAGTACGTATTTAAGCTAGATTGCCTCTAAATTAAAGGTCAACAAGTAGTCAAGCAGGAAGGATTTGCACAGCAAAGGCACATTTCAATACCAGATCACTCTCTGCCTAACATCTAGCCCAACAAAGGTATGAAACACTATGTATGACTTGCTGCAGAGTAATATTATAGCATCTATATGTGAATAGAAACTAGTAGGACATTTTCATTGGCAGCATTTCTGAACAGTGAGGAGTCCGTTCCCAAATATAAGCATTTCTAGATTGTTTAGCAGGAATTGAAGTGTGGGAAATGCTTATATTACATACAAATTTTGAATCTAGAAATGCTTTATATTTGGGAATGTAGGGAGTAGCTAGTAGGAATCTGAGCAAGGATAAAAATTTTAGATGAATTAAAATAAAATATGAGAACTGACTAGGAAACTATATGTGCCTTGTTTCCTGGTAGACCATGCTGCATGATTTCTTAGTTTCGTTTAACTTTTTGAATGTTTTCATTTTTTCTAGAATTTGGATGTTTCCTTAGCATGAAAATAAGTTCATTGACAAAGCAATTATATTGACCAAAACCTGCCAGTATTTAGAATGGTGTCTCCAGGTTCTCTGGAGCAAGAAAGAAGATGGAGGTAATATGGGTCAATACCATTTTTACTGGCTCTTGAATGATGTCATAGTAACGATGCCTATAGTATCTTGTCTCCATCCAAAACTAACAAAATGAACGAACATGAATAAAATATAAAGAAATACAATAGAACCAATAGGCAAATTGTGAGCATATTTCAATACCAGATCACGATCTTCCATCCATCTACAGAATGCTCCACCAACAACCTGAAACAAACCAATAAATGATAATATGGACCAATAAATGATAATATGGACTTGTTTCACAAGGAAAATCCACCAATTCAAAGAGATGGCATATCCTACCACTGTGAAAGCATCATCCCAAGTGCTATCCTTCATATGTAACATTTCCCGATAATCCTGATATTTAACACATTGAATCAGGTTTCACTATTTTAGTTAACAGACAAACGATGGTGAGGCATGAGAAAAGATCAGACCATAACTCCACGAATAACATAATATTTTGGAAGGTGAATCCCAGCAAAAATATGCTCATTGAATTCGTCCACAAGTTCTGAAAAGTGTTCCTTTTCCTACAAATGCAAGCATATAAAAAATAAAACATAGAATTAGATAAAGCGCTTATTGATTTTGCATGCACTATAAAGCAAAAGTAAAACACTATTAGTGCCATAAGTACCCATTCAATAGAATCATCATCCACACGGAAGAAACCTTCTGACTCGAGCTCACATATCAAACTTTCAAGTCTATCTCTATGCTGAAAATTTATACAATCACAATTAGCTAAGAAACCATATCCAAGCTCATATAGTTGTCACTTCATAAATTAATGCATGTTGGCTTCAACACGTTTTTCAAGTGTTAAACCTGGAAGCAATGGGCATCAACAGACAATTTGTTTCGTTATTACACCAAAATAATTAAAAAAATAGAAAACATCGTACAAATAAAAAAATAAACAAAAATATGCCAAACTATCCACTAGATCCTTGAATCTTGGTTCAAAAACTATATGGAAAATGGCAACCACAAATTTTACATTGACTCTTTTGTTAGCAAAAGTGAAATGCATAGCCTACTTGGCAAATGATATAGCTGGTAACTCATTTGGAACAGCTTTTAGCTTTCGACATAGTCATGTGATATTGCAGTATCAAGTAAAAAAAATGAGAATGAAACATATAGATAGGATGCTATAGCATGTTAAATACATAGAGCGATACAAATTAACAAATTAACTTCACTCCGTGATTAAGTAACAACAAGAATGCTAGTAATTTGAGGGGAAAAAAAACTTTGAGGTAACTTTAGTGAACATTAAGGACAAGCAGGACATATAGATCACATACCTGCAAATTTACGACAGCACATTTCATGTGTTTGTAATATAAGCATAATTGATCTTGTTTACTAAGAAGTTTAGCTCGTCGCTGTAAAAGGGCACAAAGTTATCATGAAAATACTTAGGAAATAATTTGTGAATAAGGAAAATATGTCAGGAAAATAGCACCTCATGTGACAATTTCAGGAGATCATAATCCAGATCTATAAACTGACTATGCAAAGTATCATCATCAAGCATAATCTTCACGAAATTATCCTGAGAACCATAGGTACAACAATTAATAAGCAGTTGAGCAAAATGTGGTAGCCCTGTTTTTGTACGCACAATAAGTTCATAATATATTTCCTACCTTTGAAGAACTAATCTGACGAACATGATCATCCAATGCACCAGAGGCCAAATGTGTATCAAATGCTTCATGCAACCTTATTTGTTCTTTTACCCTGTCATACTGGGGGAGTAACCAATAACCGAACATGGTACTTGAGCAGATGGTCATATATGGTGATTTTTAATTATTAACTACAAACTATCTGCCAGCAAATAACATTGAAGCTACCACTGCTATGATCATCTTAATGCTTCTAGAGAAGCCGGCAACAACAAAAAAAAAATATACCCATGAGCTACAAGCTAGTAGGATAACAACATATACAGTGAATAGCATCTAAGCAGAATTGTTTATTTTCTGATGAAAAGCACAAATATGCTTGACATTAGTATTAGTATGATTGTATAGCATACCCCAGAACTTGCGTTCTTGACCTCAATATAATTCTGGGCATAAGGTTGTAAATGCAGCAAAAAGTCGCTGGAGACAGGCTGGAAGGACTGCAGAGAAGAACACTAGTTTCATTAAGTACTCAAGAGCATGAGAACTCAAAGGTAAAGCATACCTGCACAAAATGAATATGTTCCTGAGAACGTAAAAACTCAAAGGTAAAGATACCTGCACACAATGAATATCTTCCCGGGAAGTTAATAGGTAAGCTATTTCACGTAGCATTTCCTTGTCATCCTACACAATGAAGACACATTTAATTTGATAAACTCAAGAATAAATAGAAAGAGAACATGTAAATTTTCATCATTACCTCACGTATCAGAGGATGGAATTGAGGCTCCCAGGGATCTAATATTCTACAAAAGAGCTGAAAGCGGAGAGTAATTTGGCCAATATTCAACAGAGTGCATTTAAGCATTAGCACATACATGACAAAATGCCTACCTCAAGTGTCTCCTGCCTACAACATCCAGGAAGTGCAGACCAAACCTCTGAATCGTCATCCACAAGCTCTTGCACACTCTCATCATAACCAGAACACTGTAAAATGTCCAAATACGTATACATTATGGTGTTTCTGCTAGGTGTAGTACCATCTTAATTTGCTAAGGATAATGGATAATACACATACCTTAATGTAGGGTTTAAATGTGATAAGTTTACAAAGAAACTTGAATTTTTGTTCAGTCTCTCTCTTGCAATACATTGAAGTTATTTTACGCTTCAGAAAGAGCCAAAATAAATAATCAGTATGCAGCCCACAGATATACTTGCAAGTACATCAATATACTTACTGACAGCATAGATGACATGGCCCATGAATTAGAAATTGGACAACAATTATTGTCATGCTTGGACACAAATGGGATAGGACACCTAAGATAAACATCCTGCAAACAGGTAAACAGACTTCAATTCTCCCTCCCAAAAATAAGAAATATATAGTTACATCAGACATACGCAAGTTTAAGATTTCTCGTGTGCCAAAGAAACATGTACATAAATTTATAACGCGGATATCATTAGTTTATTTTCAAATTTTGTGGGAAACAGTCGCTTAAATATTAAGAAAAGAAAATAGGCTGGAAGTGATTTAAAGCATTGCGTAGCAACAACTGTTAATTTCCCAACTGAAATTCCACATCTGCCACTGCACCAACATTATAAATGCAACTCACTTTTTCATTTCTTCACTTGAAAGAATTTTTTTTTTATGGGGGAGTGGATAAATAAATAATTTACCTCTATTGTATCACCGATTCCATCCACTTTATGCAACATTTCAGTATAGGTGTGAAGATAAGCAGTAAATTCTTCTTCAATCTGATTTGAGGGGGAAAAATATTGTTCAAGTAAGGAAAACATTTCATACAAAATTAAAATCACAAGGATTAACATAGACCCCCCCCCCCCAAAAAAAAAAAAAAAAAAGAGGCAAAATACCTCCCAGATGCACACAAAGTCTTCGAGTTCATCAGGAGGTGAGTGTTCATAATGAGCCACTATCATTTGCTTTGACAACCAGTTTTCAAATATTTCTGCACTATTTCCATCATGTTGACCTTCACTTACTGATTCCTGAAATAAACAAATACTTGAGTCCAATAAAAGGGTTCATTTTTGTCCAAAAAAGAAAAGGGAAAAACCATTGTGCCAATCGGAGCAGTCAAAATATTGCACAATACTAATAATAATTATATTTATATAGCATTGCTCATAAAATAAGCACAGAATTCTCATGTATCAACCAAGATAACGAATAATGGCACCTGCCAAAATGGAGGGACTACAAGAAGCTAATGAATTACCTCTCTTTGTATGCAGCGGTATGCATCTTCACAAAGAAGAAGAAGATCATTATTGTTTGATATTGGCTCAAATATTAAGCATCGGACAACCATTGGAATTAAATTATCTTGAACAAAAGATATAAGTTTATCATTGTGCGTAGAAATAGCAAGTTGGATCAGCATATGACAAAATGACACAACTTTAATCCTTGCTTCACTATCTTTCCAATAGCCAATAATATTATTGATTAGCCTTAGTATTGAAGGTCTAAGATCATCATGGTATAAGAGATACCTGCAAAATAAACAATTTCATTGTCTTTTAACTTCCAAAATACAACAGAATAACTACATAACATCTCAAAATATATAATTATAAGCTACTGTTAAACCATCTTACCCAACAAGGGAGCTTGAACAAGTAGATTCCAAATCTGCAGATGTTTCTACTATGCTGACAATAGATTGATGCTCATTTGCTATTCCACCATTTAATTCAGGCAGTGCCATTACAGCAAGCATATATGATATTTCACGAGTCACCTCAAAAAGATGATCCTTTCCTAATTCCTCAATCTTTTCTTCCGTGAAAGAAATATGACAGAATTTATCAGGAACGAGCATTGTTTCCTTGTACAAAAAACTGCACCATGAACCATCTAATGTATCATCACAGTAGTGAAACACTGGCTGTAAAATCATATCTATCCACTTCGGCCAAAGTTCAGCAGGACAATTTTTCACCAACGGAACAATTGTATGTTTAATAAGCATAGTCAAATGACGGAACTCCATTACTTCTAGGTCCTTCAGTAAGGCACCACAAACAGAAATGTTGTCCAAAAGTTTATAAAATGCTCCCTCAAGACACACACACATACCTATGACATTATACCTACAGAATATAATAAAATTAATATTTATGTAAACACAAAAAAATTAAAAAAAATAAACATAACATAGACAAGCAAAACATCTCTTTACTTTAAAAATCATAGAAGTTTTCGCTGAACCGATATTATAGCACAATGTTCAAATGAAGCTATAACTTCCAAAATATATTGGAAAGGGATATTACTTCTTCCCATCACATCTTAATGTAACCTTAAACTATTATTATATATTAGAATCAAAAGTGAAGCTTCACTTTAGATTTTGTGGATCTATTGCCAAGTAATATGCATTCAGACTAGAGTTTTAAAGTGGTAACATTAAATAGCCCAGCATGATATTTATTGAACCTACTCATTAAGAATGCTATAAACAGTGAATATTGCTAGCAAAAAACATACCCAGTTTGGCGGATCTTTTTTAGCCACTTCCTTATCTCATTTTCCAGCAACTCTTCCTCATTCATATCTAGCATTTCAGTAGTTTCTTCAATAATACCAAATGGCTTCTCAGCTTGTATAATAAATTTAGCTCCTTCAAGTTTTTCTGATACGTTAGAAGCAACTTCATCCGTCCAAAGTGAATGCACATACTGAAGAAGCTGCAAAAAAAAAAGAACAGTTGTAATAAATATGAAATTACTACAAATAACTAAATTCTTCCGGTATGCTATAATCTCAATTTTAGAAAAGTATGGTATTTAGTTTTTTTAACCTTTAAGAGTAAGGGAAGTAACAGTGGAAGAAGGGCAAACAAAGTTGAATAGCTTAATTTCTCCTTATGGTCGATTCCATTAGAATTTTCTGTCGTGGACATTGTGAGCTGATCCTCGAAAAATGCAACAACATTGTACACAGATGTCCTGAACTGAGCATCTTCAAAAAAGTCCAATAGATTTGTCACCCATTCTGATTGGTTCCATATTTCTGATAAACGGAGAAGTATGCTGGAAAGCAGTATTGTATCTTTTTTAATCCTGTGACAAAATATAATATTTAGCAAACTTAAAACCATGTTATGAAAGAAAAAAATGATGTCATTGTCAAGTACCATGGACAAGCCACTATAGAAGTGAAAGCTCCAAAGAGAAAGTTATTCTCTTCAATAAGATGAGATCCCATTCCTTCACTGATACCCTGGAGAACAAACATAATACATTACATACATTAGAGATGAAAGTCATACATGGATAACATAACAAACATAATACATTAAAGATGAAATCCATACATGGATATAACATGTCAATGTGCAAGTTTAAATATATCTACCAGCTTAAAAACTAAAAAAATAATTAAACAACATCACAGGTTTTGAAGATTGAATATATGTTTCCATCACGGTTGTGGAACAAGATTTAGAAGATTCCATTACCCATCACAATCTAGCATAAAACTTGTTACTTACACATCTGCGAATATATGTTTCCATGAGTGGGATTTCAGAAATTTGTTCCTCGCTGAACAGCTCGAGCAATGTCCTCACCAAGGGATTCACAATCTCTCCATCCTCCATCTGTGACAATTGAAAACATCCATATTATTTATTATTCATTATATTAAAATTGATGATATGCCACCAAAAGAAGTAGAGAATTCTGGCATAAGGAAAAGGAAAAAAAAAAGAACATTACTATTATCACAAGCTAGCAATTCATTCACTAAAATCACACAATAAGGCCACATCCACAAACAATTTGTAAATCCTAGATAAATAAGTTGATGCAGAGAAGAAGTAATGGCAAACCAGCGGTGGGTCTTTCCGCGAATTGTCCTCGCCACAGCTGTCTGAAGTGGTGGAGTCTCGCTCCGTCAACGAATCGTCGTCCTCGTCGCTGATGGCTTCTAGTACGCTGAATCTGTTGCGTGCGCTGAATCTGTTGTGCCTCGCGGAGTCCCAAAGGATAGCCGGTCGAAACTTGTAGATTCCAGGGCTTGGAGGAAACCGGGATGTTCCCGGCGAAAGCGAAGTTGGCTTCTTGCGAGGCATGTTTTAGAGGGAGAGGGGAGGATAGGAGACCGCAGCCGGGACGGTGTTGGGGTTGTCACTTGTCAGACAGCGGCACGGCAGGAGTCCCGAGCCCGACACGGACCCAACCCTAATTCCTGGCCACGATTGGCGGCGAGGCCGGGTCGCGTCCGGGTTTCCCCCTCTCTCACGCCGGACTCCCCCTGTGGATCGGGTCGGGGAAGAGAGCCGATCGAGCCGGAGGGGGGGGCTCAGCACGTCACGGGACTCGTACGCGGCGGCGGCGGCGGCGGCGCCGTCGCCGTCGCCGGGAGAGTCGAGAGTCGAAGTCTCGAAGACGATGACGTGAATCCCTCCGCGGTGGGGAGAAGGTAATTGGGCCATTATGGGGGCCACATCTTTTCACGCAAGGCCACCTTACTGTCCAAGGCCCAGCCCAGCCGCACCATGGCCGGCATGTAGCGGGCCAGCACGTCACGGGACTCGTACGCGTGGCATAACGGCAAGCGAACGAACACGAGAAAGGAATTAGGGTGTGATCGGATGCCCCTTTTCCCAACCCCTCTCCTTTTCCGCATGTACGCTTTTGAAACTGCTAAATAGTATGTTTTTTTGTAAAAAAAATTTCTATACGAAAATTGCTTAAAAAAATCAAATTAATCCATTTTTAAAAAAAATAGCTAATACTTAATTAATCATGCGCTAACGGATCATTCCGTTTTCCGTGTGGGAGGGTAAGGTTCCCCACCATGGCCAGCA
Organism: Oryza sativa Japonica Group; assembly: GCF_034140825.1. Lineage (NCBI taxonomy): Eukaryota > Viridiplantae > Streptophyta > Magnoliopsida > Poales > Poaceae > Oryza > Oryza sativa. The sequence continues at coordinate 20,323,331 of NC_089045.1, read as the reverse complement.
AACACAGCCTTAGTCTATTTGCATACCTCATGTGCCTTGTTGAATCACATCCCTATAAACAACAAAACCGGATATAACATCTCCCCTAACTTTAAAACCAATGCAAATTGACTCCCTAAATGGTTTTGGAAACGGTTTTTGGAAACGGCCGCGCTGGCGCAGTTCTTCTATGTGCCAGCTAAGATCTTCCTGTTGTTACTTGATGCGGCGTTCCTCCTCTTCACGCTCCTGCTTCTCGGCCTTCGTTTCCAGGAGGATCACAACGAAGATGTCTTGTGAAGGGCGGTGTGACGTCGGGATGCTCCCGGAACTCGTCGAGGAACCCAACCTAGCGGGGCCCGAACTCATGAAGAGTTCTCGTGAAGAGGCGCACGAATTCGTCGAGGAACCCAACCTAGCGGGACTTGAGTTCACGAGGTAGATGTGGAAGTGGTGCGCCTTCCCTGCTGTCCTTAACGGGGATCTTGGCGGCGACGGTTTTGGCAATGATGGTGATGAAGTTGCTGATGCCAAAGGGTAGCTGAGGTGGCGTGATCTACGGCAGGACGCATGATGATGCGGGCTTGAGGAGTCGAAGCGAAATGCCGCACCTGCAGGAAAGCGGAGTGCTTGGGTGCATCCGATCACACCGGGGGTCATCTGGACCAGTTTGCCGACGTCGTTGGTGACAACATGAAGGAACCTAGCGCAATGAGGGTGGTGGCAAAAAATGTGGCGGTTGTCGCGCAGGTGACTCCACGGGTTGCCATCTCCTCCTAAAGAAAAATGATCGAGCGGCCCCTACCTGATGCGCCAATTGTCGATTTCTAATATCGGCAATATTGTTTATGGGGCTCACTAGATCTAGCAGAGAGATGATTTCTAATATCAGGAATATTGTCTACCCCGCATCGACTAGGTAGTCGACTCCACAGCTGGCTGCAAGCTCCTCTCCTTCCTCGACGTCTACTCGGGCTGTCATCAAATTGCCCTTAAAGAAGACAACTGCCTCAAGACCTCATTCATCACTCAATTCGGCGCCTACAGCTACATCACCATGCCCTTCGGGCTCAAGAACGTCAGAGTCATAATACCAACGAACAATGCAGAGGTGCCTACACAACCAACTCACGCAACGTGGAGGCCTATGTAGACGACGCCGTCATCAAGACCCGAATGAAAGAAGACCTCATCACCGACTTGGAAGAAACCTTCAACAGCTTTTGCGCCTTCAAGACGAAACTCAACCCCGACAAGTGTACCTTCGGCGTACCGTCGAGTAAGCTACTCGGTTTCATGACCGATGTAAGGGGGCAGACCGGGCAGCAGGTTGGAGCAATAAAACTACTTGGAGCGCTAGCCCTTGTTGTTGGATCTGAGTGGGAGATCAAAGAACTCCGGCTTCTGGTCGGACCGGATCTGGATGCTACTCCCTGCATCAAACCACCATGGGATTCTTCTTCTCCTGCTGCGGCTTGAGTTGGTAGAGATAATGGAAGAACGCAAAGTGTGGGGGTATGCCGCAGTACGCCTCACATAGATGAATGAAGATAGCAATTTGGAGGATAGAGTTGGGGTTGAGATGATGGATGTTGATATCATAGAAGTGAAGCAGATATTGGAGGAAATCGTCGGTGGGCAAGGCGAGGCTGAACTAGAAGAAGGGTAGGAACACCACGATTTTGTCAGTGTTCGGGGTCATGAATTGTTAAAGAACGTTGTTGTGAAGTGATGAAGTGAAAGTACGACTCCACCATTAAACTTAAGTAAGCATATAAATCAACAAATTGACTTATACATTAGAGAACGTTGATGTGAGTGAAAGTACGACTCCACCATTATACTTAAGTTTAAGCATATAAACCAATAAATTAACTTATACTTCCTCCGTTTCAGGTTACAAGACTTTCTAGCATAGTCCACATTTATATAGAAGTTAATAAATCTAGATATTTATATATGTGTTTAGATTTATTAACATCTATATTAACGTGGACTATACTAGAAAGTCTTATAACCTGGATTTTTCACATTTTGGTCCTTTTGAAAAACTTATTTCGCAAATAGAGCCCTGAAAAAACTTATCCCAGAAATGGTCCTTTTTGAGGCGCCAGAGTGGCTGGCGCCGTCATCCAATGGGACGGCGCCAACCTCTCTGGCGCCGTCCTCCTGCCACCGTGGCGCACGCGAACCGACGTGGCAGGAGGAGGGCGCCAGCATGCTGGCGCCGCCCCAGGGAGGAGGGCGCCACCATGGCTGGCACCGCCGCCTCCATTCCTGTTTCTCTGTATAGAGTTGCAATGGTGTCATTTTTATTTTATTTTTTCGGATGTTTTTTCACATTCAGGATCACGATACAACCAACCACAAAAAAAATTTAAACTCGAACTACCAATTAGCTAAGTCTGAAAATATCTAGCATACCACTTAGTCTACTTTACACCTTCACTAAAATTAGACCATAACTCCTTTAGTAAAACCCTTTGATCAGCATGTTAAACATAATGCACTCTACCACTATGGCGCACTCCCCCTAGCCACCTCAGCATCGCCCTGCCACGTCGGCAGGGGGATGGCGCGAACGACAGCGCCAGCCACTCTGGCGCCCCAAAAAGGACCATTTTTGGGATAAGTTTTTCTAGGGGTCTATTTACGAAATAAGTTTTTCAAAAGGACCAAAATGTGAAAAATCCAGGTCTTATAACCTGAAAAATACAAAATAATAATAATAAAAAAAGAGAATAATAAAGGTTAGCCCAAACAAAAAGAAAAAAAAAAGACACCAAATGCGCAATTTGGACAGGTTTGGATCCAATCCTACGGTGCAAGTCTGGCCGATCTCACCGCGCGCGCGCCGCCTCCTCCCCCTTGAGTCGGCGCCGCCTCCAATCCGACGCCGGCTTCCCCCTCCGTCCGCCGCCACCTTCTTCCCCGTTCCGCTCCCCCGGGGAAACTTCGCCCTCTTCACCCTCCCCCAACTACTCCTGCCTCCACCCCCAAGGCCCCAACCACCGAACCCTAGCTGGCCGGCGCCGTCGTCACCGCCCCCGGGAGATCGTCGGAGCCCGGAGACGAGGAAGAAGCTGTCTGCCGCGCGGTCGTACTCGTATCGTGAAGCATACATATCGTCAGGTCAGAAAATTCAACAAGAATTTCGCCCCTTCATTTTCATTTGAATGGCGTTCATCCATTCGTATGTATGGTCCATGAACAGCCTTTAATTTCTACTAGTGTTGAACAACTTGTCTCCTATCTATGCTTAACTAGCCAATAATAGGTTCAGTTTAGGCTGAGACTGCACTGCATAGGGAGTATGCTGTATGCATGCTTTAGTCTTGGGCTGTTGATTTTGGCCACGATCAACTAAGTAAGGGTTAATGTGATGTATGCCATTGCAAATATGTTAAATTAGAAAAATATCATTATTATTCACGATATCGGTTGGGTGCCACTCCAATTTTGTAAATTTGGAACCATACCATCGCTGTCACACTTTCCGTCATCTTCTCCCCAAACTACAGCAAGGAACCAATTAGCTCCTGAAAAAATATAGAGAGGAAAAAAAAAAGAAAAAATGGCGATGGCGCTGCGACAAGCTCATAGCCATCTCCAAACCTTGCCGCCGTTGCGACGAGCACGCTGGCGCCGGTAGGGTGGCAGGGGCGGCGGCGGTCAGCATGGAGGGGTGGCGCAGTGGCGGGTGAGAAGATGAAGCAGTGTGGGCTGCCGAGGCTTCATCTTCTCCCTCAATGCAATCTGACACGGGCTCGCCATGGCATGCGTATGCTAGCTTCTCATGTATTCAGACGCAAGTATGTTTGCCAGCGGTGATGATGAGAGCAACCACGAACATACTTGTGTGTCTTCCGTAGCAAGTATGTTGGACGCTAGCTGCACTTGTTGTGACACAGCCGACCGACCAGCAGCGTCAATCGTGGCGCCTCATCTGGCCGTCGCTGGATTTCCTGCTACGGCAGCGGGAGCAGTGACACCGTCGATGACAGGTGCATGGAGGGTGAGGGCCCGTCTGGCGGCGAGGCGTTGACCAAAGATAAGAAGAGTCGACGAACACCACCTGGTCATGGAGAGAATGAAGAACATGGAAGGAAAATGTGACGACGATGGCATGGTTATAATTTTACAAAATTCTAGTAGCACCCAGCCGATATCGTGAATAGTAATGGTATTATCTAATTCGACATATTTTACAATGGCATGGATCAAATTAACCCATTAAGTAATACTATGTTCTTTAAAAGGCTATTTTATTGTACAGTACAGCAGAATAGTAAATCAGTCTCTCAAGTTTTTTCTTTTACACAGCAAATGTTTTTTTATGCAGAAACCACTTTAAGAATGTATTTATGAACTGAGATACTGAATCAAACTTTTCTTTAAAATTTTGAATTATAAAAACAACGATTGATCAGGATACTCGGCATATTTCACATAATTCACCCTAGGTTCCTTGTTAGGAAAAATGTCAAGTTGCATCTTTCCTAGAATCCTATCAGCAGTAAGATGTGTGTCTGTGCATTCTTTTTTTCTTTAGTTCAAATGTTTCTCGGTTGTCTGAAGGAGACAAGATCAACTATTTTACACCAGAAACAAGCAAAATAAACCCTCCTTATTAACACTATTTTGCATATAGCTAATTTTGGTCAATTTAGCATAATTCATTAACACTATTGTTGTGTATTTATTTCTCAATGCTTTTGATTAATGGAACTGATAGTGCTGGAATAACCACTCCAACTTAGCTACCTGAGCTTATATCACTTTATGTTTCACTGAGCATTTCTCACATCGAGTTAATCAAACACTACCTCTTGATAACATGCCATTTTTGTCTCAAATTTATATCTATGTGTTGCCCACACTTAGTGTGTTCTAATTTGTTCCACATATGTAGTCTGACATCAAGTTAATCAACTGCAGAGTTACCAATGGCTACAGAAAAGAAAGTGAACAAGCTATCTGTGGCTAATTTAACTTCGGATGATTCATTGTTAGTTATTTCTCTCCCTTTACTAATTAAGGATATTATCATCCTTACTAAAGTACTTTCTTACTGTAATGGAAATTATCTTACAAAATCAATGTTTTGTTTTCAGCTATCCAGTTATAGTTCCTGGAAACTCTAAGGTGAATCTAACATATATGCAACCTTTAAATTATTTAATGCAAATAAAATAGTAAGATAAAAGCTTAAATCCTAATTAAGATTTTAATTTGTGCAGATTGAGATACAAAGCCGAGTCAGAAACTTGACTGTTTATGCTATCAAAATTCCTGGCAGCGTGGCATATAATGCTATGTTGTTATATTCAGAGGGTCAACAAGAGAAATGTCTAGCAGTACGACGAAGATCAGAACACGCCCATACTCTTTATGAAATCCTTCGAAATTGCTCTCACAGAAACATCATACAGCCTATGGGAGTCTGGGAAGAAATGGAGACGAACCTGGCATTTATTGTTTTCCCTTGCTCTGATGGAGTTGTGACTTCAATTCCAAAAGAAGCTTTATTTGATGTGGAAGATGCTACAAATGCTGAATCTTATACATTTGGTTTCAGTGACCAAGGTTGCAGGATCTTTAGGTAAGTATCATGTATCAATACTGAATTGTTTTCCAAGTACAAAATTATGAACTTTTATAGTACTTGGAGGCTAGTGTGGAGATTAACACTCCAGCTGTTAGCAGCTTGTTAGTACAATTGAGGCTAATGTGGCTTAAGGTGTAGTTGTAGTTGGTGGGTTTACTGCCCTGTTCTTTGTGATCTAATTGAGGCCATGTGTGCCAAGCTGTAGTTGATGGGGTTTGTACCGTCCACATTAGAAATTTAGCTGGATGAGGGTCAACTTATAAGCATTGGCTCTCCAACCATAGCACCTGCTGGTCAGTCCTTTTACATGAAGCAAGCACGAAAGTGTAAGTAAGGTGTTGTGTATGTGGGCCCGCTCCTCGAAGAGCTCAGCTAACGTGGATTTTGGAATTAGGGTGTGACAAGAAGCCCCCGTATTAATACTATTGACTAGAAATTACTGTATTAATTGAAAATAGCTAGAAATTATGACATTAATCAATAGAAAATAACCATCTGAGCCATTCACATAACAAAGGCATGTTGATTGTTGAGACACTATAGAAACACATATATTCATTAGAAACAAGTAGTGTTTGCATAACAGGAATCTGCATTCATGTCTGATTCAGTTAGCTTGATTTATATTTTTAGCCATGCATGACTCTACTCATACATGCAGGCCTGTTTCTTTCCCCAATTTTCTTTCCTTCCCTTCTGACTGCAATTGATGAATGTGTATAGATTACGACAATACTTGCTTCTTTTGCATTTACTTGGCACTTCTGACCAGTGCACATATAATTAAGCTTGATCTTCTTGATAAGTGAATGCCCAAAATATCCCTTGTAACAACCTCTGGTAATAGCGACAGATCTAGATGCAACATTTGGCAGCCATTAGCATGAGTTTAAATTTTGAGTTGAATAAATGTTTGGCACCCAGGATGGACAGATTATTCTCTAGACAACCAGAATGGTAAAATGAGAAAGTGCATTAGGAATAGTATAGTGCCAAGCATTTATGGAAGAAAATTTTAGTCAAAAGTGCCAAGAATATGCAAATAGGAGTATCAAACATGTCAAGACCATGCAGGTGAATGAGTTAATTTGCTTGAACATATCATGAGCTTTTAAACATGCAAGTATTTAATGGACACATAATTAAAATTTGGGTTGTTGCCTGCTCTTTGAGTTATAAAATTAGATAATGTTTTTATCTTTTTGCAGAGAGATTTGTATGGCAGTCAGATATATCAATGTGCTGTATGACGAGGAGAAAATTCCATTGAAGGCACTGGATTTGGATGAAAGTAAAATCTTTTATCAGTCGAAGGCTAAGGGGGATTATCATGTCCTATTAACTGACATCAAGATGGAAATTTCACCAACGGGCAATGTGAGAAAGAACCGGAGAGCCAAGGGCAAAGTTTCTAGCACAGGTATATGCCAAGACATTGAATGCATGTGAACCAGGATTAATCTAAAATGTTTTGTTCAGTGTTTCCCCTATTCTTTTGAGTTTGGTGTTTAACTGTTTATACTCTTATTTATCAATGAAATGAGTTGGGTTTTGCCTATATTCCAAAAAAAAACTGAAATATTTTGCCCTAAAATCTAAGATTTCCTTTCAACAAAGTACAGAAATGGAGTTTTGCATTAGATTTGTCACAAAACATGGAGTGTTATGAAAGTTATCAGTTATTCACAAGTGAATTTGTGTAACATACTTTAGCAGCCCAACTTGTGAATAATCTTGAAGTGTTTTTTTAGGAGTACCAACTGTTGATGACGTTAAAACTGCGAACTGGAATGGTTTGGGACAATTTCTTAAAAAGCTCCATAAAGACCTCAAGCTGCACATAGAATTGAGCCATCTTTCAGAAGAGCTCGGGAAAGAATCAGTAAAGTAAGTAACACTCCCTTACAGAAGTAGTGTAAGTATTTTTTTTAGCACTGTATCCAAGTTGATATGGAACAACGGTACAGGTATGAAGATTTGGTGTGGGAACCTGGATTGTGGGAATCAAGCACTAAAGTGCAATTGGTTAGAGATGTTTATTGGTGCTACAACAAAAACAAGAACAGAATATCTACACTTAAGAACAAAACAGCCCTTGGACTCAAAAGCTTTATTGACAAGTTGGAGGTGAACAAGTCTAGAGCACCAGACAAACAAATCAATGACGACAACTTGTATGAGTCTCTGTTTTTTCTTAGAGTTTACATGGTTGCCCACAAAGACGATACTATTAAAGGTTACAGTGGCACAATGGTGAGCTAGCTGTTGTTGAAATTTTGTTGATTTTGCAATTAATTTGAATTAGTATGAAATTGTGCATTAAAAGGACTTACAATATGTTTTATGTCTGAACTCTAAAGTACAAATACTTATATCCTGATGAGCTTTATGTTCTACTTTCTTTTCTTTTTTACAATTTGCCATACATTGTGTCATACAGGAAATGATGCATGACAAGAAAGCCATTGTAAGGTTGCTTATGATAGAACGCCCTGAATACATGGTGACACTCATTTCAGCAATACGGAAGTTAGGCTGGATTAGGCAATCTCCATTTTGCGCAGTAAGAAATCTGAAAATATTTTTTACTGTGTTACTTGTTCAACCTAGTACTTATTATATTATATTCATGCGTGCAGTGGATAACCAGTACATGATAGAGTTTTACACCCCAAATCCTGCAAAGTGCTTGGTATGCATACAATTTCTTCTTATACTCTTATCAAGCTGATTCTTTAGCTTATGCTCCTAAAAAAATCATTCCCTTTCTTTACTCTCATCTAATTATCTAACAAAATTTGATCTCCATTCTTGCAGCTATCTCTTAGGAGGATTGGGATCCCATGCAGTTTGAACAGGGACTGCAAGTTTAGCAGTCTTAGGTATTCACTACCATCAGATCAAAGGTTTCAATGGCCCGGATTTAGTAGCAGTACTGTTTGTTAGCACTTGCTACAGTATGTGCTACAGGATTCATCTGCTACAGTACCTGATGAACAGTATTTTTGTGTGATCTGAGTCCTTGTTATTTGATCCAACAATGATTGTATGACTTGCTGAGGAAAAAAAATTGGTAGATGGCAAAGTTTCAACATGCATCTTGCAGTAGCTACATGGAGGTTGTACTTCTTAGTTACTCCCTCCGTTTCATAATGTAATACTGTCCACATTCATATAGATGTTAATAAATATAAACACATATATATCTAGATTCAATAATATGTATATGAACTGGACAATGCTAGAAAGTCTTACATTATGAAACGGAGGAAGTACATATTTTACACCAAAGGAACACCTGCGGCAGCTGATTGGGTGTTGGTACCAGGATATTTGGCGCCGAGGCGCTGTGCTCCTTCTCAAACTTGTAGCGTGTGTTCCATCTCATTGACCATTTTAAGAAGCTCTTTTGATTAGAGACTGTTTTCACATGTGCAACTTGACGATGGAGTATTGGAGTAGCATGCTTGGCTTTAAGGGTTGGTTTGGTTTGAGGCCTATATTGGCCTTACCAATATTTGGCAATTTCAATAGTGTTTATTGTCTATTTGGTTTGGAGCCAAATTTTGGCATGCCTAAGAAAATAGGCCATTTCAATAGTTAATTTAGGCTATTTTGGCTTCAATCCAAACACAATTTTTCCTTTGCCAAAATTAGCCATGCCAAAAGTTGCCAAAATTTGACATTGACAAAAATTGGTAAGGCCAATTTAGGCCACAAACCAAACCAGCCCTAAATCCTATAAAAGAAATGACCATGGCTGTGTTTAGTTTCACGCTAAAATTGGAAGTTTAAGAAATTGAAACAATGTGACGGAAAAGTTGAAAGTTTGAAGAAAAAAATTGGAATCTAAACAGGGCCCATGTCTCTTAAATATTCTATCCAACCTCAAAACTCCAATCTTTAGCTATTCAAGAGAATTCGCTGTCATTGTTTCAGTCTTACAAGCTTCAAGTGCAGACCCAACATTTTTCAACAGCAAGTGAAAATCCAATGGTAAAATACCACAGGGTCTCTCTCAGTTCATTGGATTTCCCATCTGTAATGTGCCACAAACTGCACCCTATTCGATGATTATATATATAGATGAAATCACCGATGGACTTATCATCACGAAGCAATTGAATCAGAATATCAGATACTTCTTTAATGACTCCATCTGATATTCTGATCAAAGAAAAAAAATTCAGAGCATTGTAGGTCAGGCCGAGTTTAGATACAAAGTTTTTCTTCAAACTTTCAACTTTTCAATCACATCATTCCAATTTCAACCAAACCTCCAATTTTAGCGTGAACTAAACACACCCTCAGCATGGAGCTATGGCAGTCTGGCCTTTCATCTAATAGGTCATGACAGGCCTACTGTAATAAGCTAAGCACATATACAGAGATATCTTTAAATACCGATACACTGGAGTCACAATGTAGTATAGCAGAAATGTTGAGCCATCGGTTAATCACTACTTAGAAAAAGGCTTTTCCCAGATGGCCAAATCATATTTTCGCAGGCGGACAAGCCATCCGCCTGCACCTCAACGTCTGCGAAAATAGTTGATTTTCACAGGCGGGCAACAGATCCACCTGCGAAAATATCTTCCAGCACTAAAAAAAAGACAGCCACCGCCATTTCCGGCGGTAGCTTCCCGTTCCCAATCCATTCCCCATCCAATCCCCATCTAATCCATTCAATTCATCTAGTTCATCCAAAAATCACCAAATCAATTCATCCGGATCATCCAAAATCACCGAATCAATTCTAGCAAAGAAAGCAAATAAAAACATTCAAAAAATCACGGCCGCCGCCTAGCCGTCGTCCGCCGTCGCACAGCCGTCGCTCATCGCCGCTATGGCACGTCCGCGCCACGCCGTCGTCCGCGGCCCGCCGTCGTCCGCGCCGCCGCTGCACGGCCGCGGCCCACCCCCCTCCGGCCAGATCTGAGAGGGAGGGGCGGCCAGGAGCCGCCGCCGCCGCCTCAACACCCCACGCCGCCTCGACCCTCCTCGCCGCCACTGCCCACCGCCGTGCTCCCCCCGCCCCCTCCGGCCAGATCTAGGAGGGAGGGGCCAGGAGCCGCCGACCACCGCTCTCCCCCCGCCCCTGCCGGCCAGATCTGGGAGGGAGGGGCCAGGAGCCACGTCGCCTCGACCCTCCTCGCCGCTGCCGCCCTCCTCCGCCGCCGGGAGCACACGCCGCCACCGCCCCGCGCCCGATGCCGCGCCCGGCCGCCGGTCCGCGCTTCACCACCGGCCGCTGGCCTCCCCTGTAACGCCCCGATTTTCGTTCGGGTTTAAAAATCATTAATAATACATTTTCTAGAAATTAAATAAAAGTTAAATCAATTTAATCAAGTGAAATAATGGGAGAATTAAAATTTTCCCTTAAAAATCATTGGCCGGGAATATTTTGTAATATTCTTTGTGCCCTAATGTACTCTCCGGAATTTTCCGTGAATTTTCGGAGCTCGAGAAATAGTTTTAAAGTCACAAAGTTCATTTTATCAATTAAAATAAAAAGAAAAGCAATAAAATTTCCTCCTCTTTGTTTTTAGGCCGCCCGGCCCAATCCCCCTCCTCCTCTCCTTGGCCCGCTCGCCCCTCTCTCCTTCCCCCCCTCTCTCGGGCCGGCTCCCCTCTCACTTGGCCCGCTCGCAAAAGTCTGTTTTGCATCCCTCCTTCTCTCCCTTCGCCGACAGGTGGGACCGGCGGTCCCACCCGTCAGCTCCTCCTCCTACCTCTCGCCGGCCAACCCCAACCGCCATTGCCGTCCACGTCGCCGCAAAATACGGCGCCCTCCCGCACCCGGGCTCGCATCCAACGACGTGGGCACGATCCCCTCCACGTCCTCCACCATCTCCCCCACTTTCCCCCAAAAAAACGGCGCCGGTTTGACCTCCCCACGAGCTCCACGTCGCCTCCCACTTCGACGCCGGTTGCCGCCCATCCCGGCCTGAGCCACTCCCTCCCGAGCCTATAAAATCACTCCCCCGGCCATCCTCTCCCTTTTCCCCAACTTTCCCGCACTCCCCGCGCTCTCTCCCGCTCTCCCCTCGTTGCTCCCGTGCTCTGCCGCTTTCCGGCGAGCTCCGGCTGCACGCCGCCGTCGCTGTAGCCGCCGCCGCGCCGCACCGCTTGCACCGTCGGCTCCGCCGCTCTTTGCCGCACACCGGCCACCGCTCCGTTTCCACAAAACTCCGCCAAAACACCACATCCACCGTGCACCCGAGCCACAGCTGCCTCTCGTCACCTCCAGTCGCGCGCCACCACCGCTCCCGTCGCTGCCGCGCTGCGCTACCACCGCCATCGGCATCGCCGTTCCTCGCCGCACCCCGGCCCCTACTCCGTTTCCCCTCCCTGCCCCTGGAACGCCGCCGCCGCGTTCACCATCTCTCTCCGCCGCCACCGCCGAGTCTAGCCGCGTCGCGCCGCCTCTCCGGTCGACGCCGACTTGTGCCGCCACCTCCTCCGGCTTCGTCATCTCGAGGGCCCCGCCGGCCCTCGGCCGCGTCTCCGCCATGGTCGGGTGTCGCCGGAACGCCGTTCCCGCCGCCTCTCGTGCCAGTCGCCGCCATCCTTTCCGCCGCCAGCCGCCTCCCTGTGGTCGTCTCGCCGTCGCCGTCCTCGGTGAGAATCCCCACCGTCCCTTCCCCTTTTTTCCCTCCTCCGCCGCTCCCCGTGCCCGCTGCCGCGACGCGCCGCTGTCGCCGGCGGTCGTCTGGCCGCACGCCGCCGCGCGCTATCGCTTTACCAGGCCGGCTGTGCCGTGCCCGTGCCCCAGCCGCGCCGCCTCGTGGCCGTCCGATCGGCTTTGGGCCGATCCGGGCCGTCGGTTCCCGTGGACCGGCGGTGGACCGCCTCGGTGGTCCCGGTCCACGGTGGACCGGCGCCCTTGTGCCGCTGACCGGTGGGGCCCGCTTGCCGGCGCCGCCCCTCCCCCTTGATGACGTCAGCGAGGTCCATTTTCTTTGTAAAAATAAATAATAATTGCGCAATAATTCGATAATAATTATAGAAATCCATTAAAATGGCTCAAAACTTCTAAAATTCATATCTAATTCATTCGAACTCCGAATTGAGCCATTCAACTTGCAAAATTCATCTAAAATTGAGCTCTACATGTTTGTTTAGTTTTTATGTACTGTTTCCTTGGTTTTTATTAGAGTTTTTCCTCGTTTTGCGTGCCAGCGTGTAGTTTCCGTCGTTTCGGAAGTCCGCGGTCGCGAGGAAAAGAGTTCGGAAGATCAAAGTGAAGAAGCAAGGCAAGTCGCACATTTCCCCTTGAGCATGTTGATCCTAATTTATAAATGTTTTACCGTTTGCAAATAAATATGCATGTTTTGCTAATTACATGGGATCAGGGTTTACCTATCTGCTCGCTTGTGCCATGTTTACTTGATATCTGTCCTTTGTCAACCTTGGGTGATAAATCGACTAGCTTGTGTTACTTATGTGACCTAGCTAGAACTTTATGCTTAGCCATGCTTAATTACCACTAGCTCAGTCGATGGGATAATTGCAGTATTAGACATTCTAGTATCTTGTTGAGCTGCGTGCTCGAGACATCTGGCCATGTTACATGGTCATAATTATCCAACTAAAATGCGACTGAATGGTGGGCTGTGGGTGCATGGTTTTGCGAGTCGCACCCATGGCAATTAAGGACCGGTTCACGGGAAACCCTGGAAGACTTACAGTGCTTACCACAAGCGGGAATGGGTAACTGCTTGATCTGAAGTATAGCTCGACCCTTTCCTAGGCACCGGTGGCGAGGGTGGGCGTGATGGAGTTGGGTCGGCCGGGGTGTCCGGTTGTCCAGCTGCCGGATTCACCGCGGCGCAAGAGGGGACCGCCCACTGCCTTTTGAGGGGTGGGGGTGAAACCTTAGCGTGGTGTGGATGGTTAGGGAAGGGTTATGCGAAGGGTCTCGTCACAATCACTCGACATGGTGACGTGTGCATCATGGGCACATGATGACGCGGTGACATGTCGGTGGGTTGTGTCTTGTGGGTACAGTTGTGCACCTCTGGCCAGAGTAAAACTATTCGAATAGCCGTGCCCGCGGTTATGGGCGATCGACCAGATTCACCGTGATTAGTCCCATCTTAATAAATCGACCCAATGCACTGTAGTATAGGTGGGTTGGTTGGGCCTGTTCAACGTGGTGTAGCGTTGATCAGTGGAGATCTAATTTACTTTAATTACCCAACCGTTTTACTGTTTGCTAAATAAAATGTTTTCCAACCGCCTTTATGCAAATAGCCACAAACCCCTCCTTGTATTCCTTTGCACGTCTGCATCATTGGTGTGGCTTGCTGAGTACGGTGGTTGTACTCAGTCTTGCTATTATTCCCCCTTTTCAGAAGTGTAGTGCTTCTGAGCTGAAGATGAAGTTAGAAGACCAAGGCTCAGACCCCAGTTGAGTTTTGCCTGTGGAGTGGAGCTGAAGCCCCGCTAGGATCGCCTTTTTCCGCTGCTGCTGCTTTTGTTTCGATGTGAGGACTAAGTGCCTCTTCTGTAAGTATTTTACGCTTTATTTACGTTTGGAACTGTTTATTACTTGTCGTTTTGTGTACCCTGGCTGGTCCTGGACAGGGATTTAATACACAAAATAGTCTGGAAATTTGGGCTAAATTTCTGGGCGTGACATCCCCCCTCCCCCCTCCGGCCAGATCTGGAGGGGAAGGAGGGAGGGAGGGGAGCCGCCGCCGGCCGCCCCGCGCCGTCCGCCCCTTCCGCCGGCGGGGAGAGTGAGGGGAGAGGAGAGGTGAAGGGGAGGGGAGGGGAGGGGAGGGGAGAGAAGAGGAATTTGCCACAAAATGTGTCATGCCACACCTCACTTTGCCACAAAATGTGTCATGCCTCACAAAGTGAGGCTAGCAATTTGTTAGCCACAAGTGTGCTAAGTTTGGCAAGAATTTGAGTCTATGATGCATAGGTTCAATGACTAGCAAAGTGAGGCATCATACAATTGTGGCAACCAACCAAACAATATACTAAAAAATTGTGACATGCCTAAGGTTTGACATGGCAACCTTTGAGAGCCAACCAAACAGCCCCTTAGAAAAATTTCAGCCGCATGTGCCACATATATATACCATGCTAATTTTCGCAGGCGCACCTCATGTGGTCCGCCTGTGAAATTTGATGTCCGCCTGTTTTCGCAGGCGAACCACTTAAGCGGTCATTTAGCTCTAAGCGTCATGTCCGCCTGCGAAAATAAGACCCCCACGTCGGAAAAAAAATGCGTTTTCTAGTAGTGAAAAAAAACAATGTCATTGTAATTACATATAAGTTACGTTACAATTATAATATATTTACGCTATGATTGTATATTATATTTACATCTGATAATATTTTAGAAGAAAATTTGACGATAAATGCATAATTGCTTTACAGTTGATGAATCTAGAACTGTTTACGCTCACAATTTTCTCAGTGTTTGGATCCAAACTATACGATGAAAAGGTAGTTTCATTGGAACGTAATTTCATAATGCATCGAGAATACCTTGTGGATATGCAGGTTATTACTGGTCACGTGGGCGAACGAACTCATCACAAGAATTGGCACTAATCAAGCTCATGTTCCCTCTGAAACTACTAAGGAAAAACTTGTGACAACAAGTTTATACCTGACAATTACTGCTTAGTGGATGAGGTGAGAAGCACCAAAGATTTTGATTTCTCCTTTAATATAACTTATTTTGTTTGGTTAAAAAAATTGTATATTCCCCAAAATTTCTCCCCACTATTATTCAAGCTTGAAGCCTTGAATGTTGTTCACTAAAGAAAAGACATGCCTACAGCATGTGCTTGTATGTACTGTTGTATAATCTATTGCGTGCTTTGGTTTTGAAGGTAACTGCTACATTGAGAGAGGCTGGTCTTCCATCATCAAATCTGAAGGGCCTCTTTAGATCCCATCCTGGGGGGCAGAGCAGCAGAAAGCTTTGGATAATATTAAGGCATATATGAGTTCCCCTCCGGTTTTAATTCCTCCACAGAAGGGAGTGTCTTTCAAGTTGTATTTATCAGCCGATGAGAAGTCAATTAGCTCAGTTTTGATTCAGGAGTTAGAAGGCAAGGAGAGGGCTATTTTCTATTTAAGCCGTAGGCTCTTGGATGCAGAAACAAGGTATTCTCCAGTGGAAAAATTATGCTTGTGTTTGTATTTCTCTTGCACAAAGTTGAGGCATTACTTACTATCCAATGAATGCACTGTTGTATGCAAAGCCGATGTGATCAAATACATGCTATCGGCTCCGGTTTTAAAAGAGAGAGTTGGAAAGTGGATATATGCTTTGACAGAATTTGATCTCAGGTAATCCAAGGCAGTCAAGGGGCAAGCTATAGCCGATTTTATTATGGAGCATCGTGATAATTCAATCGGCTCGATTGAAATTGTGCCCTGGACTTTATTCTTTGTTGGGTCAGTTTGCGAGCCAAAAAAAATGGTTAATCAACGGAGTGACAATGGTTTGATCCATAACACTCGGCGTGATGAGATCTCTCTCAAGGCAGTATCAGAGGGATTTAAACGAAAAGAGTGGTGAAATATTTGAGAGTGACACCATATAAGGTATCTTGGGAACTCTCTTACTTTGGGAACTGTTAGAGAATCGTAAGTGGCAATTACACCCTAGTGGTGTGATTATGAATCATGGATGGTTTTCCATTGCTCATGGCAGCCACTATAAATTCCAGAAATCATCATGATGTTCCTCGGAACTTGACAGAAATTGTTCTGTACGTGGGTCAGAAGCATACGGAGTCAAGTACAGAAAGGTGTAGTCAGTAAGGTATATGACAGAGAACCTCTTTTTAACGGATCATCTTTACCGAAGTTATGAAAGCGAAGTTGTTATGATCAAAGGGCTGAAACTCTCGACAGCATCAAAGTCAGTTTCCATCAGACGCTCAGATTCCAGTACTTTTGGGAAAGTAGCTGCGGGGCCTATAGTCCGTCAACCCAGAAAGAGTCAGCAAAGGATGATCGAAGAAGTGAGAAGCCATATCAGGAGAAGGACCTTTTAAGTTTGATCTGTTAAGTGATCACTGTATGTTTCAGAGAATGTCAACCATGCCATCCGTTCAGGCATACAACACCGAAGCCAGGCCTGAAGCAGGACAGTTATGCTAGCAGTAGAACTAATGGGGAATGTCAGTCAATAGTCAGTATGCTCATGAGCTAAATGAGAATTTCTTTGTGTGGAATCGCCTATCATCAGCTAAGGGTTAAGCTCCATGTCTCGCCGGGACGAAAGTGCATCGTCATTGCTTCATTTTGATTGATCGATGAAGTTTTCAGTTTTCAAAGTCAGGGCTCTTTGCAAATCAGAGGAGTGTTGTTATTTTTCAAGGACAGCAGTTTAATTGTTCCCAGTCAGGCGGAAGTATGACTACTCTCTGTAAGGGGGTTAGGTCGCAGAGATGAGTTTTGGCTTACCTCGTCGCTGTTTCCCTTAAAGATTCAACCCAGTGCAGCCATCCGGGTAGTATTCAACATATTTTTTTTTCTAAAAAATTGATGCATGGAAATGAAGTGCTAATTAAGTTACCAAAAAGTAGGATTGCAGTCATCACTTTAAATCCAAAATTCGTAATGACTTGCATAAACATAGTTAAAAATTAAATGTCAATATATAATTAATTTTGCTGGAAGCCTTTCATGTTTCCAGGAATAACCCGTAAACATTTAATAGAGCTTGAAAATCATCATTAAGCTCTAACCTGATTCTTGGGAGTAGCATGCGCCTGAGCCAAAATTTCTAAGGCCGTGTTTAGTTTCAAAATATTTCTTCAAACTTCCAACTTTTCCATCACATCAAAACTTTCCTACACATAAACTTCCAACTTTTCCGTCACATCGTTTTAATTTCAACCAAACTTCTAATTTTAGCGTGAACTAAACACAACGTCATGTTCACTTGTATACATATCCGCAGACAATACTACAATCACACCAGAAATTGCATATCTACATAATTGCCCTCAGATTCAAACTGTATCTACCATCGCTAGCTGGTGAGCTCACATTTCTAACATGTCAATCTACGTTCAGTCATGCAAATAATCTACTCCCTCCATCCCCAAAATGTTTGACACCGTTGACTTTTTTAAAAACGTTTGACCGTTCGTCTTATTCAAAAAATTTAAGTAATTATTAATTTTTTCCTATCATTTGATTTATTGTTAAATATACTTTTATGTATACATATAGTTTTACACATTTCAAAAAAAATTTGAATAAGACGAACGGTCAAACATGTTTTAAAAAATCAACGGCGTCAAATATTTAGGAAAGGAGGGAATACGTCACTATTAAGAAACAGGAATAAATTTATGAGTGACATAAATGAGTGCAGTTTGGAAGGAGGACATGCCATAGAACTGGACGCACAATATTTCATCAAATAGGTATTGGGCGTTTAGATTTTGTTTAAAGTCCAAAGCTGAATTCACCACAGAAAAAATATAAAGATCCCAATGTTAGTTCTGTCAAGGGTGTTCAATTCTTCGGTTCCACATTGCAGAAGCTTAGAGATAATAAAAGGTATATGGTTGTTAAGCTGACCTAGGGAAGATTTTACCTGAAAGTTCCATACAATGCACGGGTCGTTTATCTCAAAATGCTTGCCCATTGCCATATGTCTGAATATGAAAAAAAAAAAAAGAAGCATTGTGACAGTTGTTACCTCGTCAGCGTCCAGTCACCTTAGCCATAAACCAAAAAATCAGACAACTCCATTACATTAGGCATGGTCAGAGAGTGAGAATAGGCTGCGGTGGAAGCTTGATAGCAAGATAAAAATGTTAGTTCTACTAATATAATATGGATAGAGATCAATTGCATTTAAGACATTGTCAGTTCCAGCATCACTTTGAAATTTTGTGAAAATCCATGTCGCTGAACAATGACAATATAGACACATATCCACCGTTCAGGATATAGTAGGAGGCGTTCCGGCCACACTTCTCTAGCTCCTTCACTACGGCCGTCAGCATGAATTCTTGGTTGCATCATGTGCATGCCAATCTGGTGGAGCCCGGTGCCACCGAAGCAGCATCATGTGTATGTCAGGTTCGCCCATGGTCGTCATACATGAGTAACTTAGCAAAGTTCAGATCTACATTTTGAAATTCAGAAAAGCAATTCACACTAACTGCTCTACATCATTCTCACACAAGTAACCCCACAACTCCCAAGGAAAACAAGAAAGTACCTGACCTTTTAGCTTTAAGGCTATGTGAACTCAAGAACTCTGCTGCATCTGCTACGCCATGCCTCTTACTGAGCCTAGCATTGCTTCTGGACATCCTGCATATGGATTAACGATTTACTATACTTGAAATCAGCAATACAATGTTCAGAAGCATATGGACGGGATGACCTGGTTGGCTGGTTTCACATTTGGACATCAGGATACCATCACCATCCGTGTTTGCTCACACATTTGCACCAACGAAAGAAAATACCAAGCATACATCCATTGAAAAAAATACAAAGACCATGAATTACTGCAGAGGAGTGCTGACTGGAAAAAAAATCAAGCAAAAAATTAAAGATATATTTGAGAAATACGCATATGATATATTCCAATGAAGCAGCACACCTTCAAACTTCCAGATCTCCTCCACTTCAAACTTCCAGGTACACAGAGGTAGTACCTGCACTGGAACCTCTAGAGGTAGTACCACTCTCCTTTCTCAATGAACAAAGTTTGATAAACAAATAAAATTTCTGTTAAAATTATGTCCGGTGAATTTAACATTGGCCAAATAAATTTGTCCGTGTTGCACATGCTGACAGCTGCTGACCTTATGTTCCAAGAGGAATTTGAATAAAATCCAACGCAATTTGGTAAACATATAATAGAGTTAAACAATTATATATAACTAAACTTTAAAATACAGCTAGACAATTCGATGGCGGCAGAGGGGAGGTGCCAAGCAGCGAGGTCTTCCCCGATGATCGGCTGTGTGTGGCGGGGCGACTGATGAGCAGAGAGGAGGAGATATTAGGGATGGGGGAGAGATTAAAGGGGAAAGGGGTGGGGGAGGAGGGATCTGTACCTTTGGAGGGGTAGCACAGTTGGTGTGCTAGCGACGACGACCGAGCTCATTTTAGGCGTAGGGGGCGGCGACTTCCCTGGTGATAGGGCACCGCGGTTGAGGCGTGGCGGCGGAAGGCGAAGGAGGAGGTGTGGCAGCAGAAGGAGGAGGAGGCGCGGCGGCGGAAGGAGGAGGAGGTGGTGGGGCGGCGGAAGGCGGAGGAGGAGACGCGGTGGCGGAAGGAGGAGGAGGAGGCGCGGCGACAGAAGGCGGAGGAGGAGGCACGACGGCAGAAGGCAAAGGAGGAGGCGCGGGCGGTCTGGGCGACGGTTTTTTTTTTTTGGCGATTTGGTGAAGAGAAGGATTGAGAAGCGCTAATCGCAGTGTTAATCCCACCAAACAACTCGTGCCTTTTATATTAGTCTAGATATAACACCATTTTAAGTGTTTATGATTTATTCTTTTTTTGGAAAAAAAAACAAGGAGTTCAAGTTTAAATATGAGTACTGTCTGGTGCCATTTATAATTGAATAGAGGGAATATTTTTCTGTGATGGCAAAGTCCAAGCAAACCCTAAAAATGAAAGAAGTAAGAGAAAACATCATTGCAATGTCTGTTGCTTGCACTTTTTTGCAAGTTGTGGGTGTGTCTGTTTCTGTCAAAATGTAGCCTGGTACCATGATGAAAATTAGGATATATACATGTGTGCAAGTGTGTTTGTGGTACAGGTGGACTTGATTAATCAAAAGCATTCAGGTCTGCTTAATTCCAGGTGATCACAAAACTTGGTGTGCGAAACTGGAACCATGGTAGTTTGGTTGATAACTTTCATTAATTTTGACAATTTGACCCTTTACAAAAACTAATTTTACAAATGAACCGCCGCCAAACTTATTTCAAAAGTGACCCTTTTTCTCAGCGCCAAGTCGTGTAGTGCTGAACTTAGACACCTCAGCGCCACATCACCTGGCGCTGAATACCGTGCCACCATGGAAGGCTGAGTCAGTGTGCCAACGCACACTCAGCACCGAGCTATTTGGCGCTGAGGTGTCTAAATTCAGCGTCACAGGATTTGGCGCTGAACAAAAAGGTTATTTTTGAAATAAGTTTTGATGATGGTTCATTTGTAAAATTAGTTTTTGCAAAGGGTCAAATTGTCAAAATTAATGGATAACTTTGTATGCCTACTATTGTCGCCCTAGAGGCCTAGAAGATTGACAGACAGGTACTCCTTGATTTCGTGTTGCAGCAGTCTTGAGCCAAGTCTAGTTCATCCCGGCAGTGAATTCCCCGTTGCCATCTATAATCCTTCTACGACACGAAAACAAGGGGAAAATATAATATAAATAAATCAAAGACTTGGCATACGAATATATCATGTCTATATAATAGATTGTTTGGTTAGCTCAATAGAAAAGAGCAGAACCTGAATCAAGATGTACATGGAAATCAGCAAGTTATTACAGATGGATCGGCAGTCTTTATTATACAAATGCTGTGTTTAGTTCACGCTAAAATTGGAAGTTTGGTTGAAATTGGAACGATGTGACGGAAAAGTTGGAAGTTTATGTGTGTAGGAAAGTTTTGATGTGATGGAAAAGTTGGAAGTTTGAAGAAATATTTTGGAACTAAACACAGCGAAAAGTAACAATAATAAAGAAGGAAAATAATAAATCACAAACTACCTTGTAGTGTGTCCAACTGTCATCTCATCACCTGTAGTCCTCCATATCTAATTGCAAAGAATGTGACGTGATGTTAGGATACACATGTATGTATTTAAGCTAGATTAAAGGTCAATGACATGTCAAGCAGGAAGGATTTGCACAGCGAAGGCACATTTCAATACCATATCACGCTCTGCCTAACATCTAGCCCAACAAAGGTAGGAGTATGAAACACTATGTATGACTTTACTGCAGAGTAATATTATAGCATCTATATGTGAATCAAAACTAGTAGCATATATTCATTGGCAGCATTTCTGAACAGTGAGGAGTCCGTTTCCAAATATAAGCATTTCTAGATTGTTTAGCAGGAATAAAGGTTTGAGAAATGCTTATATTGCATACAAAATATGAATCCTAGAATGCTTATATTTGGGAATGTAACGATTAGCTAGTAGGAATCTAGGCAGGGATCGGAATTTTAGATGAAAATAAAATGAGAACTGAGCAGGAAACTGTATATGCCTTGTTTCCTGGTAGACCATGCTACATGATTTCTTAGTTTCGTTTAACTTTTTGTATGTCTTTTTTTTCTCTAGAATTTGGATGTTTCCTTAGCATGAAAATAAGAAGTTCATTGACAAAGCAATTAGATTGACCAAAACCTGCCAGTATTTAGAATGGTGTCTCCAGGTTCTCTGGAGCAAGGAAGAGAATGGAGCTAATATGCATCAATACCAGAGTAAGTTTACTAACCATTTTTACTGGCTCTTGAATGATGTCGTAGTAACAATGGCTATAGTATCTTGTCTCCATCCAAAACTGACAAAATGAACGAACATGAATAAAACATAAATAAATATAATAGAACCAATAGGCAAATTGTGAGAAGTGCGCATTTCAATACCAGATCACGATCTTCCATCCATCTACAGAATGCTCCATCAACAACCTGAAACAAACCAATAAATGACAATATAAGGACTTGTTTCACAAGGAAAATCTACTAGTTCAAGGAGATGACTTATCCTACCACAGAGAAAGCATCATCCCAAGTGCTATCCTTCATATTTAACATTTCCCGATAATCCTGATATTTAACACATTGAATCAGGTTTCACTATTTTAGTTAACAGACAAACGATGGTGAGGCATGAGAAAAGATCAGACCATAATTCCACGAATAACATAATATTTTGGAAGGTGAATCCCAGCAAAGACATGCTCATTGAATTCGTCCACAAGTTCTGAAAAGTGTTCGTTTTCCTATAAATGCAAGCACACAAAAAATAAAACATAGAATTAGGTAAAGCATTTATTGATTTTGCATGCACTATAAAGCAAAAGTAAAACACTATTTAGTGCCATAAGTACCCATTCAATAGAATCATCATCCACACTGAAGAAACCTTCTGCCTCAAGCTCACATATCAAACTTTCAAGTCTATCTCTATGCTGAAAATTTATACAATCACAATTAGCTAGTAATGAGACCATATCCAAGCTTATATATTTGCCACTTCAGATAGGGTGCTATAGCATGTTAAATACATATAGTGATACAAATTACCTTCACTCCGTGATTAAGTAACATCAAGAATGTAGTAATTTGAGGGAAAAAAAACTTGAGATAATTTTAGTGAACATTAAGGACAAGCAAGACAGAACAGATAGATCACATACCTGTAAATTTATGACAGCACTTTTCATGTGTTTGCAATATAAGCATAATTGATCTTGCTTACTGAGAAGTTTAGCTCGTCGCTGTAAGAGGGCACTAACATGTAAGGGACAGTTCTCATGAAAATACTTTTGAAATAATTTGTGAAAAATGAAAATACGTCAAGAAAATAGTACCTCATATGACAATTTCAGGAGATCGTAATCCAGATCTGTAAACTGACTACGCAAAATATCATCATCAAGAATAATCTTAATGAAATCATCCTGAAAATCATTGGTACAACAAATAACAAACAGTTGAGCAGAATGTGTAGTCCTGTTTTTGCACGTACAGTAAGTTTATGATATTTCCCTACCTTTGAAGAACTAGTCCGACGGACAAAATCATCTAATGCACCAGAAGCCAAATGTATATCAAATGCTTCATGCAACCTAGTTTGTTCTTTTACCCTGTCATACTGGTGGAGAAACAACACTTTCAGGACAAGAACGGTGGCCAAACTGAAACATCAAGAGCAAGACTAAACTAGTGGCTCATTATTTCAACTTTACATACTATATTTTAATAAAGTATGTTCTTACAAAACCATGGTCATACCAAAAGTAAATTGAAGAATCAATCCAATGGTTTCGGCTAAAAAACTAACATGTTTGAATACTGAAACATGTTTGGGTCTTATATAACTGAAGAGGGTATGTTGTTTGTAAAATGGTAACAAGGGCATGCAACCACCAAATTTTGAAAAATTTCAATGCTTTGAAGTGGGGAGTTAACAAGAATATACAGTGAGGAGTCAAACCACTTGCAAATGCCTTAATGCTAACAAAGAATATCAAATATGTTCAGATATCTGCCATGTAAAGTGAGGAGTTAACCTAGCGTCTGGTTCAAATTCCATTTGAACCATTGTGTTTCATACAAGTTTAACAAAACAAGTCGTGAATGTTTTAGAGACATGATAAAGTTCTGTTTATTAGCTAGCAACCACAAAGATCAGTATGCAGCTATTACCAAATTAGGTAAAGGCAACAATATCTTACTTGCTAGCAGCTCCATTTTTTTTTAGCAATTGTACATATGACTCAGCTACAAAGTACAAACCTTATGTTGTGCATTGCTATCTAACAAATCCATACATGATTTGCTACTTGCTAAGTAAACAAGAACTGAACATGCTACTTGACCATATGGTGATTTATGGTGATTTTAAATTATTTGCTACAAACTATTTCATAGCAAATAACATCGAAGCTACTGCTATGATCGTCTTAATGCTTCTAGAGAAGCCAGCAACAACAACAATAAAATGCCTAGCAGCTAGGAGCTAGTAGCATAACAATATATGCAAGGGAGTGAATAGCATCTAGGCAGAATTGTTAATTTTGCGATGAAAAGCACAAATATGCTTGACATTAGTATTAATAGGATTGTATAGCATACCCCAGACCTTGCGTTCTTGACCTCAATGTAATTCTGTGCATAAGGTTGTAGATGCAGCAAAAAGTCGCTTGAGACAGGCTGGAAGGACTGCAGAGAAGAACACTAGTTTCAATGAGTACTCAAGAACATGATAACTCAAAGGTGAAGCATAGCTGCACGAAATGAATATATTCCTGAGAAGATGAAAACTGTAAAGTATACCTGAACATGATGAATATCTTCCCGAGAAGTTAATAGGCAAGCTATTTCACGTAGCATTTCCTTGTCATCCTGCATAATGAGCTCACATTTAATTTATTAATTTAAGGAATATAGAAAAAAACATGTAATTTTTTGTAAGTTACCTGACGTATCAGAGGATGGAACTGAGGCTCCCAGGAATCTAATATTCTACAGAAGAGCTGAAAGAGGAGTAATTTGGCCAATATTCAAAAGAGTGCATTTAAGCATTAGCATACATGTTAAAATCCTACCTCAAGTGTCTCCTGCCTACAAAATCCAGGAAGTGCAGACCAAACCTCTGAATCGTCCTCCACAAGTTCTTGCACGCTCTCATCATAACCAGAACACTGCACAACATCCAAATACATACACATCATGGTGTTTCTGCTAGGTGTAGTACCATCTTAACTTGCTAAGGGTACAGGACAATACACGTACCTTAATATAGGGTTTAAATGTGATAAGTTTACAAAAAAACTTGTATTTTTGTTCAGTCTCTCTCTTGCAATACACTGAAGTTACTTTACGCTTCAGAAAGAGCCAAAATAAATAATCAGAATGTGCACGCATATACTCACACACCCACCCACAGATATACTTGCAAGCACATCAATATACTTACTGACAGCATAGTTGACATGGCCCATGCATGAGAAATTGCACAACAATCAGTATCATGCTTGGACACAAATTTAATAGGAGAACTAAGATAACAATCCTGCAAACAGGTAAAAAGATTATTAAATTAAAAAAAGGTAAACAAACTATCATATTGTACTTCAATACTCTCTTTGTCAGTAACACATACAGAGCAAGTACTAAACATATCTCACAAAAATAAAAATGTATATATATTTACTTCAGACATATGCAACTTTCAGATTTTACATAATAAATTTCTAATGCGGAAGTGAACTATGATTAGTTTATTTTCAGACAGAGAAAACATGTGCATAAATTAAATTTCTAATGCGGAAGTGAACTATGATTAGTTTATTTTCAGACATAGAGAAAACATGTGCATAAATTAAATTTCTAATGCGCAAGTGAACTATGATTAGTTTATTTTCAAAATTAGTGCAATGCAGTGGCTTTTGTGCAACACAGTGGTTTGAACATTAAGAAAATGAATAATTCAAACCATTGGAGTATCTTATTTTCTGATGCTAGCATCTTTTATCACAGTACGCAGTGCCGTATATTGACAGGTGCAACCTGTGCATATGTTCAGGCCCCCCAAAAAAAATAGGACCCCCAAATCCACAATTAGTATTATTTATCTATGCCTAATTAGCAACAAATTACAGGGAAACAGATAAAAAAATAAGCCCCAAAAGAATACAAGGCCTAATCCCATCCCTAATGCTTATACTATTTGATACTTTGTTTTGTTATCAGCTACAACTTTGCCAACTCCTCTTTTTTTCCTAATAACAATTACTGATTTCTAAAGTGTGAAGTTCGTCCACTCTCCGTTGTTCGCAGAAGCAACATGGCAGCAACACTATAATCAATCAGCAATTTCATATAGTAGCAATTTCGTAATAAAAGAGTTATAAAATCTCGCAGCAAGCGTGCAAGATATCCTTTTTTAAATTTTAAGGCTCTAATTTGTATTTCGCACCGGGGCCTCGGAACCCTAGGGACGGCCCTGACAGTACGCATGTATGGATTAGTTCAAATGATAACCTGACTAAACAAACAAACAAAACATATATAACAATGATAAAACACATTAAATTCTGAATCATATATAGGATTGGGAGCTGTACAGATCTATCTAGGTTATGTGTGTGCTAAAGTTTGGAATTAGCAACTCTTAACTCTTACAAAAGATTTAAAGTAATGCGGGGCAACAAGTATCAGTTTCCCAACTCAAATACATGTGTACCAGGTCAAAAAAAATTACACATGTGCCACTGTGCCAACATTATAACCACAACTCACTTATGCATTTCTTTAATTGAAAGAACATTTTTTACGTATAAATAATTACCTCCATTGTATCACCAATTTCATCCACTTTGTGCAACATATCAACATAGGTATGAAGATAAGCTATAAATTCTTCTTCAATCTGATTGGAGAATATATATATATATATATATATATATTGGTCAAGTAAGGAAAAAATTCATTCAAAATCATGAGCATCAAGGTAGAAAACCAAAAATAGAAGAACAAGAAGAAATACCTCCCAGATCCACACCATGTCTTGAAGTTCATCAGAAGATGTGTATTTATAACGAGCCACTATCATTTGCTTTGACAGCCAATCTTCAAATATTTCTGCAGTGTTTCCATTGCGTTCACCTTCCTGTGCTGATCCCTAAAATAAAAAAAAATGCTTGAGTTGAGTAAATGAGTTCCTTGGCCTAAAAGAACAAATGTGCCAATATAAGCACTATAAATATTGCCCAATACTAATAATTATATTAATATGACATTGCTTACAAAAGGCATAGAACTCACATATATCAACCCAGATAACAAATAATGGCAGCTGCCAAAATGGAGGGAGTACAAGAATTGCATGCTAATGAATTACCTGGCTCTGCATACAATGGTATGCATCTTCACAAAGAAGATAAAGAGCATTGTTATCTGACTTCGGCTCGAGGGTTAAGCATTGTACAATCTTTGGAAGTATATCATCTTGAACAAAATATAGAAGTTCATCATTGTGCGTAGCAATAGCAAGTTGGATCAAACTATGACAAAATGGTGCAGCTATAATCCTTGCTTCACCATCCTTCCAATAGCCAAAGATATAATTGATTAACCTTAGTATTGAAGATCTAATGTTATCATGGCATAAAAGATACCTACATGTGAAATAATTCAAGTGTTATTTATATTCTAAAATACAATAAAATAACTGCACAAAATCTCAAAATATACTATTGTCGTTGTAAGCTGCAGTTGATCCATCTTACCCAACAAGCGAGCTTGAAGTAGATTCCAAATCTGCTGTGCTGACAATAGATCCATTTTGTTCTGGCAGTGCCATTGCAGCAAGCAAATATGATGCTTCACGAGTCAACTCAGAAAGAAGTCCCTTTCCCGCTTTCTCAACCATTTCTTTTGAGAAAGATTCACAGAATTTATCAGGAACCGACACTATATCCTTATACAGAAGACTGCACCATGAACTGTATAGTGTCTCTTCACAGTAGTGAAACACTGGTGGTAGAAGCATATCTATCCACTCCACCCAAAGATCAGGAGGACAACTTTTTACCAATGGAACAATTGTATATTTAATCAGCATGGTCAAATGACGAAAGTCCATTGATTCTACATCTTTTAGTAAGGTGCCACAAACAGAAAAGCTATCCAAAAGTTTACAAAATGCTCCCTCAAGACTCGCACACATACCTATAACATTGTACCTACAAAGTAAAATAAACATTTATGTGAACACAAAATTACAAAAAAAACATAACGTAGACAATCAAAGTATTTCTTTACTTTGAACTTTCAAAGTTTTCCTCGAACCAACATTATAACACAATGTTCAAATGAAGCTATAACTTACAAAATGCATTGGAAAGGGATATTACGCCTTACCACCACATCTTGATATCCTTAAATTATTGTGTGTTAGAATATGAGATGAAGCTTCACATTATATTTCGTGAATACATTGCTAAGGTACTATGGATCGGACTAGAGTTTTAAGTGGAGGAATGGTGCTAACTAAAGCAGGAAGGGTGCAACAGTCTTATGATATCTATACTATCTATATACTTATGCTCACTAACTCCTAAAGCTTAACATGCAAGTGTGCCACATCATCACCCACTAACAATTATTATCTAGAGTATTTTAAAATCATGCAAACATGACGCCATTTACAATTTTGTTGTATTTTTAGAACTCAATATGCAAGCAATGTCAAATCATTATCTCCATATCATTTTCACATTCTTTAAACATATACATCTATCATTTCTATAATGTATAACATGCATTCATCCACATATCCCAAAACAAAGCGCAAGATAGTTTCTTTAATTAGGGTTGTTCTAGAGGTCTTTGGAGATGCTTTTGGAGTCAAACAAATATCTCTAAGAGCTCAATTACACCTATGACCTATCCAATGTTAGGAGGAGGATTTAGCTTCCCATCTCATCCCTGAATATCTCTATCCAAAAGCCTACCAAGGCCGAGCTCCTCCCCTTGATTGATAAGATGGTTGATCATCTTCTAGGATGGGAAGCTTCTCTCATCAAGTTGGCCGCCACATCATGGTTCGTGTAGTGCTCACAGGACCTCCTTAAATGGGCCATCAAATATATTGATAAGAGGAGGGTCTTCTTATGGAAGAGATAGGAGAAAACAAGTGAGGATTATTGTTTGGTCACTTGGCAGAAGGTTTGTCGTCCACTTCAGTATTGCATCTATGGGACTTGATGGGTGATATTGAGTTACAAGAAGAAGAGCAAGATTAGCACACCTGGAAACTTATTGGAACAAGCACATATACAAGTCTGCTTACGAGGCATTTTTTTATGGAATCTATAAGGTTTGCACCATGGCGTTGTATTTGGAAGACATGGTTGCCACTACGGGGCAATTTTTTTCTTTGATTGGCTATTCCTAATAGGTGCCAAGCAAGGACTTCCTAACCCGGCCTCGTGCCTCCTATGTGGTCAGACTGACGAGAAAATTAAGCTCATCCTAATCTCTTGTGTGTTTGCCCGGGGCAGGGTTGGCACACCATTCTCAATGGCCTCGGCTTGGATTTTTGGGCTCCGCGGCTACACCGTTTTCCTGGTTGGTGGTCTGCCACAGTTAAGAAGGTACCTAGGGATCTCAAGAAGGGCAAGAATTCTCCAATCACGCTTGTTGCATGGGAATTGTGGAAGCACAGATGTGACTGTTTTCAATGATGTTGCTCCCTCAGTAAACTCGGTGGTTCAGGAAAGGAGCTTAGTGGTGTATGGCTGCAGCTAAAGGACTCATAACCTGCTCCAATGGTCGTTTGCATCGGATGATAGGAATCCTGAGAATGATGATGACTATGGTCGTGATTGCAGCTTTTCTTGTCTTGTAATAGAAAAGAAGTGTAGGGGTGTTGTGTGTGGTGGGTGTGTGTGTTTTGCATAGCATTGTCCCTGTCTGCTGCTTTGTTTTCTTTGCTCCTACTTATAATGAAATGGCATGCAGTTCTCCCGCATGTTGTCCAAGAAAGAAAAACATACCCAGTTTGGCGGATTTTTTCTAGCCACTCCCTTATCTCATCTACCAGCAACTCTTCCTCATTCATGTCCTGAATTTCAGTAGTTTCTTCAACAATACCACATAGCTTCTCAGAACATATAATACATTTAGCTCCTTCAAGTTCTTCTGATATGTTAGAAGCAACTTCATCCGTCCAGAGTGAATGCACATACTGAAGAAGCTGAAAGAAACAATTTTGTAAATGATTATTTCTTCTAGTATATCTTTAGGATCTCAATTTGTGAAAAGATATTTAGGTTATTTTTTTTACCTCCAAGAGTAGGGGAAATAACAGTGGAATAAGAGTAGTCAAAGTTGAATAGTTTAATTTTCTCTCATGATTGATTCCATCATAATTTTCTGCTGTGCACATGGTGAGCTCATTCTCAAAAAAAGCAACAACATTGTACACAGACGTCCTGAACTGAGCATTGTTAAAAAAATCCAATAGATTTGTCTCCCATTCAGGTTGGCTCCAGATTTCTGACAAACGGAGAAGTATACGTGAAAGCAATTTTGTATCTTTTTTAATCCTGTGACACAACAACATAAAGTTCAGCAAACTTAAAACCATTTATTGAAAGGAAAAAAAATAATATCAATGTCAAGTACCATGGACAAGTCACGACAAAAGTGAAAGCTCCATAGAGAAAGTTATTCTCTTCAACGAGATGAAGACCCATTCCTTCACCAATACCCTAAACAAGAATTATACAGATGGAAGTCATATATGGATAATATTGTCAATGTGAAAGTTAAAATATATTTGCCAGATTAAAGACTAAAAAAGGAGTAAATAGCATCACATGTTCTAAAGATTGGACATACGTTTCCATCTCAAGAAAGAGCATACATGTGGTAATAAAGAAAGCATAAGCATCATCAATATGTTAAATTTCACTGTGGTATAGATAGCTACCAAAAGAAGGTTTTCTAGGCCATGACGCGGAATCTCAGAAATTTGTTCCTCGCTGACCATCTCGAGCAATGTCCTCAACAAAGGGTTCATATTCCCTACATCCTCCATCTGTGGCAATTGAAAGCATTTATGTTATTTAATATTCATTATTTCATTATACTAAATTTGATGATATACCACCAAAAGAAGTAGAGAACTTTGTCATTAAGGAAAAGAAAAAAAAACATTATCACAAGCCAGCAATTCACTAAAATCACACAATATGACCCCATCCATAATTTTTACCACCGTTTTTTCTCATCTAAGCACATGCCCCCCCCCCCCCCCCCAACACACACACACAGACACAAAACAATCCAATTCCAAATGTAAGCACATATTGTCCGGAATTATGTCTCCAATCAAATTAGCAGGCACAAAGCAAATGATCCATTAGCATATGTATCACTAGTATTACAATCACAATACCCTGTTACTTTAACCCTTCTTTGCTGATGTGGCTTCTATGTAAAACAAATAAAGTTACATAGATTATGATCTTGGCGATCAAGCAAATGTATTTGGATTTAAACTTACCACTGCAGTTCCAATTTCCGAAACGAAAACAACATCTAAGTCAACCAATATACTTTTTGCTAGATTAGGGCAGAGAAAAGACAGAATGCTAAAGACTGATGGCATGATGGCAGGGTGGCCTGTCTTGTAATGGTTGATCTAACCAATTGCAAATGGTAATAGCTTTTTCTTTTTCGACATCAAACAGTCAATTAGGCCTAATCAAGTAGGTATGAGCAAGTGATTTGTCGTAATGATCAGCCGCCCATTATTGGACATCAAGTCCAGTGAAACGCGGCTGCACACACACGTGAGCTTCTTGATTTGAAAGAGAAATCCAGCAATTACGTGGTCACAATTAGAACTAGAGGGTTGCGTGTGGTTAGCTGGGAAAAATTCAGACAAATTATAATCTTATAAGTACAAGATGAGGATGCAGAGAAGAGAGAGAAGTAATGACAAACCGTCACCAGCTCTCTCCGTGAATTGTCCTGAGTTGATCGGTTGCCGCAGCTGTCCTCAATGTCTTGCATCCTGGAGCTTGGCTCCGTCGACGAATCGTCGTCGGTGGCTTCTGCTTCGAGTACGCTGAACCGATTGTGCCTCGCGGGGTCGCCAAGAAGAGCCTGTCGAAACTTGTAGGTTCCAAGGGTGCCACGAAACCGGGGATGCTTCTTGCGGCGAGGCATGATGACCGCCGCCTGGGGTTTTAAAAGCTTTTTACGGAGAGGAGGGGAAGGGGGGATAGGATAGGATACCGCTCCCGCCACGACTGGCGGCGAGGCCGGGCCGCGTCCGGGTTTCCCTTCCCTCCCTCTCTCTCTCTCTCTCTCTCTCTCTCTCTCTCTCTCTCTCTCTCTCTCTCTCTCTCACGCCGGAGCTTCAAGGCCTCCTCCGGCACCGAGATACACCGCGCCAGAACACCCACGGCACGGACTCCTCTTGTGGGTCGGCGGTCGATCGGGGGAAAGGAGCCGGAGGAGCGGAGGGGGCCGGGGCTCCGATGGGAAGCGTGGGCGCGGCCGCGGCACGAACCGGAGTGCGGTGGCGCGGCGTCTTACGCACGTCGCCGTCGACGGAGACGAAGACGGGAAGGGGAAAGAAGAGGGATCCCTCTCACGGGGAGAGGGGGAGGTATTTGGGCCAATGGGCTTATGGGCCACCGAGCCGAACGAGCAGTTCCCTGATGGAAACCAAGTTCAATCTACGTTCCTCAAATATCCAATCTAAATGGCAAATTTTGTTAAAGGATGCTCCGAAAAATTATGGGACATCGGAAAGAGGTGAATTTTCCGGAGACACTCTGAAAGTGTGGTAATTTACTGCAGAACATTAAACACATTAAAATATAATATCCACCCCATTGATGAGAGAGATAACATAAAATGACAGTTTTACCCTTATCTTCTTCTCTCTTCTCTCTGGTTTCTCTCAATGCTCCTCTCACGCATCCCCCTACTGCGACGGTACAAGAACCCATGGGACGTGCATATCACCCACGCCTACGCGCTCGCGCTCACACGCGATGCGGTGTTGATGCACACGTCCCATGGTTTCCTTTACAATCACAGCAGGGGGCACAAGTGAGAGGAGCGTCGGAAGAAGACCGGAAAAAGGAGAAGAAGATATGGGTAAAAATGTTATTTTATATGGTTTCTCTCTCATCCTTAGATGGATATTATATTTTAGTGTGTCCAGTGCCCTACAATAAATTACCACATTTTTAGAGTGTCCTTAGGCAAAGTTATGTTTTTTAGGTGTCCTGCACATTTGCCAGTAATATCGTGGTGAAACTACAGTAAACCCTTTCGTGAGCTCTTGCCCTATTCTATTATATAGGGTAAGACTATTCTATACCCCCTCCCGCATGCCCCATCCCGCATGTTTTTTTTCCCACATATTTTATTTGGGAAATTTTATTTCCCACAATTACTTCACTAATAAATTAGTTAAACTTTAGTATAAATTCTATAAATAATTTATAAATCACTAAAACAAAAATCAGGGTGTCATAGTTCATCCCGTTCTCGATTTGGATTATAATGATACATACGTATGTCCATGTCCCCCACAAGAACCATGCATCATTTAAATTTCTGTTGTCATTGCTCATCAAACTAGAGATCAATTCAATCAAAATGACTAACGAAAACACGGTCTCGAGATTTGTACAACTACGCCACAACATTACATGCAACTCCAATTATTCGTCCAGGCATTTCCGATTCAGCATATGTCTGTCGACTGCGTGCTCCCGTCCGTGGTGGTCTCATGACCAAAATGAGCCAATCCCAACGTCCTAACTATGGCCACTCCAAAACCAAATACCAAATAGTACGGAGACGTTAGACCTACTATATATATATATATAGTCGACTATATATATATATAGTCGGATCAGTCTAGAATTTCACTTAATTTTTATGGACTTTTTTTTCAACATAGGGCCTGTTTGGCACAGCTCTAGCTCCAGCTCCATCCCTTCTGGAGCTGGAGCTCAGCCAAACAGTTTCAGCTCCACCAAAACTGGGAGTGGAGTTGGGTGGAGCTCTCTCACAAAATGTACTGGAGTTGTGGAGCTAGGTTTAGGCAGCTCCACAACTCCACTCCAGACTCAACTCCTGGAGTTATATTTAGGAGTTAGAGCTCTACACCCGGGGTATAAAATAACTATTCTATACCCCCTTCCCCTCTTCCTCCCGATTCCCCCACCCCACCTTCTCCCGATTGCTCCCCTCCTTCTCATCGCCCCCCTCTCCTTTTTTTTCTCCCCATCCCCCTCCACCTCTCTCTTTTTTTTAGAGAGAAAAAGTGTGTGTGTATATATATATATATATATGTGGTAAGACTATTCTACACCCGGGGTATAAAATAACTATTCTATACCCCCCTCCACTCTTCCTCCCGATTCCCCCACCCCACCTTCTCCCGGTCACTCCCCCTTTCCTTTTTTTTCTCCCCATCCCCCTCCACCTCTCTCTTTTTTTGAGAGAGAAAAAAATAAAGGAAATTTTGCATTCAATGAGAATAGAACTCAAGACCTTCAACTCAAATTACCATATGGCACTAACCAATAGGCTATTTCTCAGTTGTGATAGAGTTTTCTTAGTAAAATTTTATCTTCTCATACGTGCTAAATCCTGTAATATTTGGCACAAAACATGTAGTAATGGTCCTAGGATGGTTGTTAGCATACACTTCAAACCATCTTACTGCACTATCCCAAATCTTTTATTACACAGATATAGTAATATTACCATCAGAATTATAGATTCCTATTGTAACATGATATGCCATCATTTAATTTTCATGAGCAGTGGTCACCACCACGCTATTGATTATTGTTTGTAGAACTAACAATTTCTAAACTTTAGTATTTACTCCCGCTCGTTACTGCTTTGTACTATATGTTACTGCAACCCCGTAGTAACATTGTGAAATAAATATAGTAATAATGTAACTAGTGTGTAGTAACAAAATAGATATAATCCTGGTCTCTCTCTCCCTCTCATGATCCCTCCACTTTCTCCTCTCCTTATCTCTCTCTACCCAAAAACTTGGCCTTCCTCTCTCTTTTCAAGAAAATCGGTCTCCTTCCTCCATCTATGTACCCCCACCCTTTTCATAGTAACGCCATCACGAAATATAGTAGCACGTCCGGTTACTACAAAAATATATAGGTTGTTATTACATTCAAGTGACTAGTATTACTGAGTTAAAGCCTCACATGCTAACCATATACTTGTTACTGCACAAAAGTAGAAGTGTTACTACATGGTAGGTGCATGTTACCACTTTAAAGTAGCTATGTTACTGCACGATAATTGTAGTTTTACTGTCATTTTTACGAGATGAAGATTAAATAGGTGGGCTATAGGTAATGTCTGTAGGTCACTTTGAGCGAGGTCTGATTGATATAGGAGTGTTTTGAATAATTTTATACATTTGGTAAAACCATGTTACTACATGTATATGCCCTTGTTACTGCAAGTTACACATTCTGTTACTGCATGTGGAGGGTTAAAGTTCAAAGTTCCAATCTTTGAAAAGCAATATCTCACAAGATAAATGTTATTTTTTAAAATCGTTCCCACCATGATGCTATAGTGTTACTGCATGTAGAGGGTTAAACTTCAAAATGCATCTACGTACCCCTCTCTTCAAGAAACCGTTCTTCCTCCCTCTTCTCAAGAAAAAGGGTCTCCTCCCACCAATATAGTGCTACTGCATGTGTAAGATGTGACAATAATATTATGGTGAATTACAGTAAATCAATAATTGAAACAAAAATTTATAGGTTAAAAGTCTCAGATGCTGTTACTGCACAAAAGTAAAAGTGTTACTGCATGGAAGGTACACGTTACCACGTGTTATGCAGTAACACTACCCAAAAAATACAGTAAAATGCAGTGTAGTAACATCGTGATGTGATTATAGTAACGTACAACAGACAAGTAGTAACAAATAATAGTATAGTATTACTACTTGTGGAGAGACAAATTGCAAAAAAGTCAAGCTTTAAATAACAATATCTCCCAAGTGATGTAAGTTTTTTTAAAACCGTTTGCACCATGATGCTAGAAAAAAAGAGCTTATCAAAAGTAGATCCGTCATAACTATATTTCAACTATATTTTAACACTGTTACTGCACGTAAGACACAACGTTACTGCACAGTGGTCGTCGTGTTACTGCACCGTCCTAGGACGAGAGCTGAGAAGAGGTGGGTGGTGGGGGAGTTATTAGGCGGGTTTGACCGGTGGGAGGGGCCTTTGACCGAGGTGGGAGGTGGTTCTTGGGCCTTGGTAAGGAGGGGGAAGTGGGTGTAACCCTTGGGAAGGAGGGGGGTAACCCGGGTGTAGAATAGTTTCTCTCTCTCTCTCTCTCTCTATATATATATATATATATATATATACACGGTGGCGCTACACAGCGCCACCCACAGACGTTGTGCGCCACGAAACAAAATGGCGCCAGACACAAACGAGGAGAGGTCAGCCCACCACCGACAAAATCCCACCAACAAGGCATCCAACCCACCCGCGGAGTTAAAATTTAACTTAGATACAGTTGGGTGGTGGGGTAAAACCAGCGAAGTTAAATTTTAACTTATATACAGTTAGGTGGTGGGTGCGATGACGTCGTTGAGGAGTTAATATTATACATGGTTTCAATTGATATGAGTTAAAGTTTAACTTACGTACAATTGGGTGGTGGGATGCGATGACATGGTTTTGGAGTTAAAAAATTACTTGTTGTTGTTCAATTCTAGATGATATGTGATTAAGTCTGGTCGCTGCTGAGTTAAAAATTATCTCGCGATACAAAACTACAGGACATCGTTGTAGAGTTAATTCAGTTTGTATGAGTTAAATTTTAACTTGTGTACAACGAGATTTTAACTCAACAAATACATCCTCACAATCTATAAGCGTAAGTTAAATTTTTGTCGGCACTTGCTCCGGACATCAACGGCGGAGCGCCATGGAGGTGTTTGCCGCTGCTCCTCCATGTCCTTCGGTGTTCGAACTCGCCGCCGCGGAGGTCGCCGCCGTGTGCGTGGGGCGTGGAGCGGCGGCCCGATCCGCCGCCGCCTCGGTTGTCACCCGTAGTCGCCCCGTCACGGGATCCGCCGTCGAGCCGCCTGCATCCACGCCTGACACGCACCACCGCAGCCGGATCCGTGTACGTGGGGTGCGGATCGGCGGCCGGATGTGCCGCCCCCTCGCCTCGCCATGCCATGTTGGATCCGCCGACGCCGCGCCTTCTCGTGCAGGATTATCCCCGGATCCGTCATCGCGCCAGATACGCCCTACCATGGCCGGATCCTCGCGCGTGGGGCGCAGATCGGCGGCCGGGTGCGCCGCCTCGTCGCCTCCTACACGCCGTCAACCGTCACCTCCACGCCTGCAGCCGTGCCGTACCGGATCCGCCGACGTCGCGCCCGCCGCCGCTCGGCAGTGGAGGTGGCGCTCGACGTCGCGCCGCCAGTCGTGCCGTGCCGGATCCGCCCAATGCCGGCACCGCCAGCCGCCACGCCCGCTCGCCGCTCTCATCTTCGAAAAAATAGGATCTGGATATGTGATTGGTTACGGGGTGGATGTACAACACTGGTATATATATACACTAAAAGTTGAGTAACACCAAGTTAAAATTTAACTTGGATTATGGGCGTGGGGGAGGGCATAGGTGTGGGGTGTCGTGAGTTAAATTTTAACTCAAATATGTGGTGGGTGGGGGAAGATGGGACAGAGTGGTGGTGCGGCTGTGTTAGGCGCCATGTAATATGTGGCGCCTGTAACGCCATATAGTAGTTCTACACACACACACATATATATATATATATATATATATATATATTCTTTATATAAAGAAGATAGTAAAATTTGTATTTTTGATTAATTATATAATATAAATATTTTTTAACTTTTCCTCAATTTTCTTCGTGTTGCAACGCTGGGACACTTTTAGTCTAAATCTTTACCTACTATAAAACTAGAAAAAATGCCCGTGCGTTATAACGGGTGAAGTCTATATTAATCCCATTATTGTTATATGATTTAGTGAAGATAAAATTCATTACGGGAGTTCGCTTGGATATATATATTTTTAGAAAATCATAAGTTGCAGTTAGGAGTCCGATCGTCTCAAGTTAGCATGCGAGTTTGTTTTTTTAAATAGATTTCTTATATGTTTTCTTTTGTATTAATAAAAATGAACGATCTTAAAAACAGACTCAAATACGGATATGTATTTTCAAAAGCAAACAAACTTAAAAACCAACTTATACACGGATGACGTACCAAAATACCGATAAAAACATCTTCAATTTTTATAAAAACTAGAAAAAAATACCCATGCGTTGCAACGAGTGAAAGCCATTTTAGTCTTACTATTATTCTATACGGTTGAGTTCGAGTGAAAATCATTGTGGAAAATCGTTTGGATTTTTTTTTTGTAAAATAATGAGTTGTAATTAAGAGTTCGATTCTCATCTCAAGATAGCATGTGAGTTTTTTAAAATTGATTTCTTATACGACTCCTTTTGTATTTCCAAAAGTGTCCCAAGTTAGCTGAGCGAGGTTTTTTTAAAGAGATTTCTTATAAGATATTTTTTTATTTCCAAAAGCGAACGAACTTAAAAATAAACTCAAACACGTATTTATATTTCAAAAGTAAACTCGTATTTTCATCCGTCAATCCGAGTTCGTCCGCGTCACGTTCCATCGTCACATAATTTTTTGTACGTAGCCGCCGACGTCTGATACGGGCATTCGGGTCTACCTCAACACCGGCCCGTGTCAAGCCGCATCCCATCTCTGCATGCGTGCATGGTGCCTTGCCCGACTCGGGTCTCCACAGATACATAGGTGTACGCAGATATATATTATGCCTCCACGTCTCCAGCCAGATCAAGTTGGCACGACAAACTTCATCTCTTCCTCAACTCTGACATGCACATAGTCACATAGAAATAAGTTCTCACCAATGAAACCAAAGCGACCATTAGACTGACAAGCACACCATTAAAGCATGTAAGCAACTTCAGAAATCAGAAAGAGCATATAACAAGTTACCAACTGATTTTTTTACTATTTGGTCCTTCTTAAAAACTTATTTCAAAAATAGACCCCTAAAAAAATTTATCCTAGAAATAGTCCTCTTTGAAGCGCCAAAAATATTTCAATCAAATCATCAAACAATGAAAAACATTACT
Source organism: Oryza sativa Japonica Group (assembly GCF_034140825.1). Taxonomy (NCBI): domain Eukaryota; kingdom Viridiplantae; phylum Streptophyta; class Magnoliopsida; order Poales; family Poaceae; genus Oryza; species Oryza sativa. Next base: position 20,284,267 of record NC_089045.1, on the reverse strand, counting down.
CACAACATCAACACTCTACTCTTCAAACATCGAAGAAACCACATAGTACATCATGTGTAACATCGAATAAAACAAGGATGAAACACTTGAATAAAATAGAGTGCAACAAACATATACGATAGACTGCAACAACCCTATCGTCTGTTATTTTCTTCCACTTAGGTGATTGGATCTATCTTATTCCTCTGCTCCGGTGACATTAAACTCATCAAAAATCACTCCATCTCTTCCTAGCCCGTACTTCTATCCTCTTCGCGTTGCCTTGCCGCCACCGATGATAGCTCCACCATCTCTTCTTGGCACTTCTGCCATGGTCGCCGGTGGCTAGGTCTGGCGCCTCCTTCCTCTCCTTGTCCCCTTGCCGCAGCTGCTACCACCGTGGCATTTGGCGACGATGGCGGAGGCTCCGCCATCTCTTCTCGTCGTTGCTGCCATAGTTGTCGATGGCTATGGGTAGAAAGTATTAGTGTAGAAGGTGGTATCAAAGTGTAGTAAGACATATGGATCAGATGGTAAATAAATCAAAGCGCGCATTTTAGATGGTAAATAATCAAAATTCTCATTGGGGTGGGGTGGGTGCATACGGGAGGAATGCGGTGGGGGGAGGTGGAGGCAATTTTAACCGTTCGGTTTGACATATATGAGTGGAGGATATTGGATTTGATAAATGAGTACTGTGTTCGTGAAACTATATGGTAATAAATAGACAGTAGTAGAATAGTAGGTGGATAGATTATTAAGAAATTATGAGTGAGATTAAAACGATATAAAGAAATTATGATTCCATCACATGCGAAATTCGGGCCGTTGGATTGAACCCTACGGTGCAGATCTGACCGGGCACTTGTGATGAGTACTTTTGATCACACGGCCCCACCTCACGCTGCCCGCCGCCTCCCCCACCCGCCCCCGACGACCGCCGGCGTCGCCTCCGACTCCGGCAAGGCCCACCAGAACACGCGCCGCCGCGGCCAGCCCTCCCCTCCGCCGCTGTATTCCTCCTCCTCCCACCCCGTCCGCCGCCATCAACACCTCGCCTCCGCGCCGCCTTCTTCCCCTCCGTCGAGGCGTCAGCGGCGGCTAACGTCGTCGGATCCCCGCCTCCTCACCTCCCCGTAACGCATCCCGCGCCGCCTCGCCGCGCCCTTTCTCCGTCACCTGCCACCGCCCCGCCCCCCCTCTTCCCCCTCCTGCCTCCGAGCACCCCAACCCCTAACCCTAACTTGTCGTCACCGTCGCCGGAGTCCACCCGAGATCGGTAGAGCCCTGCCCGGACGCGGAGAAGAAGCTGCCTGGTCCGCGATCGGATCGTGAAGCAGATCGACAGGTCAGAAACTCGCAAGTTTCTTCCCTTCAGTTTCATTTGAATTGCGTTCAGGGAATCGTATTCGTATGTATGGATCGCCTTTGTAGTTTCTACTCGAGAACTTGTCTCCTGTCTGTGCTTAATTAACTAGCCAACAAAAGTTTCAGTTTAAGCTGAGACTGCATACCATGCATGGTTTAGCCTTAGGCTGTTGACTTGGTCATGATCAATTACTTAAGTAATTAGTACAGTGTTTTCTAGTTGAATGTTTCCTGGAAACCTACTAGCTTGCATAAGGTAATTTTATTCTCTAGTTGAAATGTTTTACTGTTGTCTTAAAAAATGAATGCTACTCTGTTGTATGAAGGAGGCGCCACCAGAAACAAGCAAAAAACAAAAGCCTCCTTACCAGCTCCCTCCTCATGGTACCATTTCATAACTAGATTATCGCCGAATTCGTTTCAAATTGTACAATTTTCCCTCTCTTTAGCTTTCACTTAAGCTTTATTGTAATGTGCACTCCCTGTTCAAGGTAAATTACTTGTGGTTACTCTGTCTAAAGCTAGATACCATTATAGGTTGATATAGGCAACTGACGATAAATCTATCCATCTTGAGATTCAAAAGGATACATGCCTGCCTGCCTCTGCCCATGCGTGAATTAAAAATCTGCACAAGTGCTGCTGTATCAACAAGCTAGCAGCTAGTCGAGCATGCGTGTGGAACACAACATCGATCTTAAATCTACTTATCTCCTTCCTTGGTAGCTATTTACATACTTATCCAACAAACTAACCACCTACTCATTTCAGATTCCTTTCAGGACATTAATTTGTACCAATTGTAAATGTGGGCAAGCTGTTAGATTTGCCTCATGTTTCAAGTGTTTTGATTCAGACGAATTGTTAGATGTTGGGTCTCATTGGCTCTATTAGTTAATTGCACTATAATGCATACTCCATCATTTACAACCAGTATGCATCTCGCTAACTTTTGGTCACTAACACCATAACAATTCACTAATTGTGCACTATTTTTGTGTGTTAGTTTCTCATTGCTTTTGATTAATGGGGTGGGCATTGCTGAAATACCCACTCCCAACTTAGCTACCTAAGCTTATATGACTTTATGTTTCAATAAGCCTTTTTATGCTATAAACCTATTAATAATAATATTGTTGTGCTATAAAACCTGATAAGCTTGTGGTATAATAATATTGTTGTGATAAAACATTTTTATGCTCTCTTTGTTGTATTCTTGTTGTGCAACTTGAAACAGCAGATGGATTCGATTTATGCTATGTGCTCTCCATAATTAATTTTCTTTCCTACTGATATATGTGTTGTCACTTGTGTTCTGTTTGGTTCACATTTGTATGCTGGTTTGGGCCCACATAGTATAAACATTTTGTGTGGTCGGATTAGTCTTACATGGAGTGCTCAGATAGGTTTGGGCCAGCTTTTAAGGCTTTATGTTCCAAGGGTCCACTCCTTTAGAAAAAGTTGGGTAAACACAATTGCTATGAAACCTAACTCTTGGTTTTAATCAATTCAATGCAGAGTTACTGATGGCTCCAAAAAGGAAAGTGAATGAGTCAATTGTGGCTAATCTACCTATTCCTGATCCATCGTTAGTTCTTTCTCACCCTTTACTAGTTCTTTCTTACTTAAGTTCATGCTATGAAAATTATCTTACAAAAGAAATGTTTTGTTTTTCAGAATGCCAATTAAAATCCCTGGAGACTCTAAGGTGAATTTCAACTTTTATATTATTTGATGCAAATAAAACAATAAGACAAATAGGAAATACCTTATCCTATTACGGTTTTAATTTGTGCAGATTGAAATTCAAAACCGAAGCAGAAACTTGACAGTTTATGCCAGCAAAGTTGTTGATAGTGTGGCATATAATGCTATGTTGTCATATCCGGAAGGTCAACAAGAGAAATGTGTAGCAGTGTGTAGAAGATTGGAACATGCTCATGCACTTTTTGACATCCTTGCAAGTTGCTCCCACAGCAACATCATTGAACCTATTGGAATTTGGGAAGAAAAGGGGACGAAGCTGGCATATATTGTTTTTCCATGCTTTGATGGACCACTGAGTTTAATTCCAACAGAAGAAATATTTGATGTGGAGGATGCCACGAATGACAAATCTTATACATTTGGCTTCACTGACCAAGGATGCAAAATTTTTGTGTAAGTGTCAGTTTAAATGTTACATTCTTCTTAGAGGCTTGAGATCAACAAGTTCATAGACTAGAAATTACTGTATTGATTGAAAATAACTAAAAGTTCTGGAATTAATAGAGAGGAAAAAAACATCTCAACTGTTCACATAATGAAGATATGTCTAATTATGGTTGGGATTCTGTAGAAACACAAATGGATTTAGGCAAAAAGTAGTCTTTGCATAGCAGGAAAATGCATTCATGTTTGATTTAATTAGCTTGATCTATAGTTTTAACCATACAGGACTATCCTGATACATGCAAGCATGTTACTTTTCGAATTTTCTTGTTGCCCATTCGACAAAAGTAGATTAATTTATATAGATCAAAATAATAACAAACATGTCGAGACAGTGCAGATGCATGGGTTAAGCTTGTAAGCATGTATGTGTTACACAGATGCAGAATTAATATTTGGGTTATTGCCTTTATTTTATAGCATTAGATGATACTTTTACCTTTTTCGCAGAGAAATGTTTATGGCCGTCAAATATGTCAATGACCTATATGATGATGAACAAATACCTTTGAAGGCATTGAATTTTGATGAAAGTAAAATATTTTACCAGTTGAACGCTCAGCGGGACTACCGTGTCCTGTTAACTGACTTCAAGTTGGAGATTTCACCAACCGGTAATGCGAGAAATAACCGGAAAGGCAAGGGTAAAGCTTCTAGCACAGGTATATCCACAGACATGTTGAACACATGCGAATCAGGATTAATCTAAAATATTTTGTTAATTGTTTCCCCTTTTGTTTGGTTTTGATGTTTGTACTCTTTTTAATCAATGAAATGAATCAGCTTTGCTTCTGTTTATCAAAAAGAAATTCTGAAATATTTTGGTCTCAAATCCAGGGATCCTTTATACAAGTTATAGAAATGGGGTTTTACATTAGAAATGTCAGAAAACATGGTGTTTCATGAAATTTATGTCTCTTATTGAGGAGAGAATTTGTATAACATAGTAGTTTTGTCAATATACTTAAGTCACCTAACTTGTGAGTAATCTCTCTTTTCTTAGCAGTACCAACTGTTGATGAGCTAAAGGTTGCAAATTGGAATGGTTTGGGGCAGCTTCTTCAAAAGCTCCATAAAAACCTTGGACTTCACGCAGAACTAAACCATTTTGCTGAACTTCTTGGGAAAAAAACAGTAAAGTAAGTAACACTTCCTTACAAAAATAATTTTAGGTATTCTTTTAGCATTGCACCCAAGTTGATACAAAATAATGGTGTACAGGTATGAAGATCTGGTGTGGGAAGCTGGATTATGGGAACATAACAGCAAAGTGCAATTTATCAGGGAGATATATTGGCACTATAACAACGATGAGGCAAAAATATCCCAGCTTAAGCTTAGAGCATCTCTTGGTCTCAAAAGCTGCATTGACAAGTTGGAGGTGAACAAATCAAGAGAGCCAAACAAAGAAATCAATGACAAAAGCTTGTATAACTCCTTATTCTTCCTCAGAGTTTACATGGTTGCACACCGAGACGATTTAATCAAAGGATACAGTGGAGCAAAGGTGCGTTAGCTGTTTTTGCAATTTTGTTAATTTTTTTCAATTAATTTGGATCGGTATGAATTTATGCATGAAGGACTTAAAATTGTTTCTATGTAAACTTAGAATACTTATATGTGGACATGTTGTTTGGCACCCTTTACTGCAAAGAATTTATATTACATTCAGATCGACCTGTTTCGTCATCGCTTTCTACATTTCTCATTTTGTTAATTTCTCCGTATACATTTTAGCTGACGGGTGGGCTCTTTGGCTCCACACTCCTTTTTTACCTTCACAAAAAAGTAGTGAGTTGGTGATGTGGTTGGTGGTAGTCCGGTAGATTGGTCACTCACCCCCACCACTTGCTTATTTTAAAGTAGTTTAGATTTTTCTTAATCTTCCCATGTACTGTTTCATACAGGAAACAGTGGAGGACAGGAAAGCCGTTGTGAGGCTGCTGATGAAAGAGTGCCCTACATATATGGTGAAACTCATTGCAGAAATACGTCATTTAGGCTGGATTAAGGAATCACCATTTTTGCGGAGTAAGTAATCTGAAAATATTTTTGACAGTGTTACCTTTTCCCTCCCAGTACTTGTATTATATTCTTGCATGCAGAGGATAATCAGTACATGAGAGAGTTTTATCCACCAAAAGCTGCAAAATGATCACTATGCGTACAATTGCTTCTGATACACTGGTAACCAAGATGATTTTTTAGCATGTCCTAAAAAAAAGTCCATTTCCTTTCCTTTTTACTCCCGTTTAACAAAATTTGATCTCCATTCTTGCAGCTGCTCTTAGGAAAAGTGCTGATGAAGGAAACTTTGGTACAAATGACATTTCGTTTTTAACATGGTCTGGAAAGTTGCACTAAATGGCAGGGGAACTTCTTGTGGCAAAAACTAATGGAATCATTTATACTTTATGCACTGTTGTAGCCTGTAATTTACTGCTATGTGGTGTATAACATTCATTTCACCTGCTTAGATGAGGATTAACATATACAAAGGCAAAATTGGAATGTGAAAAAAGTGTTTCCCCTTTTTGGCATCTACATCATGATAGATTTAGGTAAGTACAGTAGTATTTTCTTATTGGACACATGTTAATAACATATTTTGGATATCTGGTGCACAATTTGCATCCACACACGTCTAACTTGCAGTTTGACATATGTAATGGAAGTCCGAAAGCAATGGTTTTTACCACGCGCCCCACATGAATTACTTGAATCGACTCCTTTATATTTGAATATATGAAACAAATTCCAGCTGAAAGATAGTCTTATTTTTGGCTGATTATTGAGCTAGAAGCGGTAGAAAAATCTTCAAAGCTGATAAAAAGCGGTATGTCGTCGTAGCAGTGGAAACATCACTTAGATGCCTTCTTTTTGCTAAACAATGACATTCTTTATTCAAATTCAAAGAGGGGTTTATATAGTGAAATTGTGCCTAGATCGCTTATAATTTCTCCTATGAAAATGTACTATTTTACAGTATTTCCTTTGTTGGAAATGAGTCAGGTCGTTGAAGTAGCATGCCATAGATGGGAGAGGAAATCTTGCACTGGAATGATATACCATATTTTGTAATTATCACAATTATGATGACCTTTTATTTTATTTGTTTGTGTTGCTTTTGAGTTAAAAACGATTTTGCTTTCACCCTTTTACTAGTGCAAATAGTCGCACATTCGTGCAACTTTAATCTGGCTCTGTATTGGATGTCTTTACATGTTATTTGAATAAATTATTTTTAGTCTATTGAGGTTTATAAATATAAGATAAGGGTTTATTTGTAAATGTTTTTCAAATAATCCATGTCTAGATAGAGGATTAAGGTGCATTTATAACTTGACCAATTTTTATTAAATAGGTTGAGGGCCCGTTTATAATATAATAAATAGAGGGGTTTGAACATGATATGTAGGTGAATAAGGTTAGGCCCCCAATCATAGTGATCATTTGTGTAAATGGTGGACATGAAATTGACGTAACTCACAAATGTTGGGAACATATTAGCATTGTTTAGCTTATATAAATTAATGTATTAGGGAATGAAATTATCATAAAGTCTAGTTAGCAAGCACATTTGTTTTGATATGTAATAAACAATATTATTATGACAATAAATTATCTACCGACTGCAAACTTTAAATTCATATGTAAAACAGAGTTTTATAATTGACAAATTGACACTACGACTGCGGTTTTATCTTCAGGACACGGCGAAAGTCAATCTTTAAAAATAGATATTCTCGAAAGATGGATATTAGTTGTTGAACACCATAATCATTAGAATATTTATTTTTTGTTGAATAAGAGAGAGAAATAACGTGAGAGGTCCGAAATATCCACCACGCGGCCTGGCCTGTCGCATGGTGCCCCCACACCGGCCTCTGCCCGTGCGGCCATGGTCTCCGTCTAATCCTGTCATGCAGCGTTGCCCTTGCCCGTACCCGTGCCAGCCACCACGTGGACTGGCTCCGTCGCATGGAGTGAAGGTTAGGGCGAGTAGGAGGAAAAGGTAGAATATGACATGTAGGTCCAATGTTATTTTTATCTTGTACAGGTTCTGTTTGGACATCTTTTTTAAAAAGCTGCTTTTGCTAGAAGCTGTTCCAAACAATCCACAGCTTCTGAGAATATATAGTTACAGATTCTGAAAAATAAACTAAGAAGCTAAAAACTGGAGAAGCTGGGTTTCAGAGCTTTTCTAGATTGTTAGAAGCTGGCTACCAAACAGCTACTTCTCCGAATCTAAAGCTTCCCAAACAAGCCCAATATTTCTCTATCATATTTATATTTCTTTTGCTTACGTGGATCAACCATATGATATTTGGGGATTTACCTTTCACGAAAAATATACCTAGTACATATGGATCGCGTTCGAAACGAACCGCACCACCATCTGGCTGGGTTCGCTCATTCAGGTCGCACCCCGGAACGTGAGCCGACTCGTGTCGTGTGACCGACCGATCTGGCTGGGTTCGCTCATTCAGGTCGCACCCGGAACGTGAGCCGGCTCGTGCCGTGCGACCGACCGACCCTGCAGCACGGCACCTTGTTGCGACTCGCGACCCGCCCGAAATTTCCACCCCCTTCGTCTCCCGGGGCTCCCGCCTTGCGCCTCCACCTCCGCCTCCGCCTCGTGACCTAGCGTCGCCGCCGCAACGGAGCCACCCCGCCGGAGAATGCCCCTCCCCCGCCATTTCGACGACGGCATCTTCGCCTCCTCCGCGGCGCCGCCGGCGTCGCGCGCCCTCGACCTAGCGCTGCACCGCCCGCGCCGCACGGGGCGCCTCGGCCTCCTCGACGGCCGCTTCTTCGCCGCCCGCCTCCCCGCGGCCGCCGCCGTCGTCGTCGTGCAAGGAGACTTCTCGGCCGTGCGCTCCCGCCTCCGCGCTCCTGGCCTGCCGCTGAAGGCGCCTCCCGCCCCCGCCCCCGCCCCGTGCCTACCGCAGTCCTCGCCTCGCCCCTGTTAGTACCCACCTCCTAATAAATTGGGGTAATCTTAGCTTGATTCAATCTCAACATAAAAGGATTTTCATCTCTGCTCTCTAATTTGTGTATAGCTAGGTAGGTACCCATGGAGTCTCCTAAAGTTGGTGATGATGCCCCTGACCTCGGCACTGTCAAGAGCGAGGTATGCATTGAGGTCCATAATCTCAATCAGTAAGACACAATTAATTACATGCCATCATAAACTTGTCTCTTGACAGACTTGCCACTGTGTAGTTTCGGTTTAGGAACATGCCCTTCAGAATTAACCGATTTTGATGCCTGGGACTTGATACTTGCGGTTATATCGATCTCACTGCGTGATAAAGTTTTTCGGTAATGGATAACAAAGCCGAATGTTAACATAATGAGTGCGTGTTCCTCTCTAGAAAAATGAATAACATTGCTTCCTTGTTTGCTTGTAACCGGCATGTGACAAACACATGTTTTCTTCTTTATTGATTTGAGTATCATTGCTACTGCTCTGATATAGAAATACTCCCTCCATTCCTAATTGATCTTCATATATGCTTTGTGCATCAATACCAAGACAATCATGTGGAGCACTTAATCAGCATCGAAAACAGCGTTTCGTATCCGTGAATGTAACGCCATCAATTTTGCATGCTGTATGGCTGGCCAATCAGTTGTGAGCGTATTAAATCGATGCATGCAGCGGCTCCTAATCAGTTTTGCATGCCGCATAGCCTGACCAATCAGATGCATGCAGTGTTCGTTAGGAAGTGTCATTAACATCCTTCCCGGGATTTTCATCTCCTCCCCACCGTAATGCGACGATCAAAATGGAATTATTATTTTTTTGCAATACGATGATCAAAATGGAACGGAGGGAGTAAAACATAACAACGCATGCTAATATTGGACATTTGGAATGGAGTGCTTTTCTTGAACCTGCATATTAATACAAAATGCTATTATATTCATGATTTATAGCTAGTAATACTGATTGGGAAATACTGCTGGTTATCTCTCTTTTATTGAAGGTTGAAGGCGTATCAGAGATGATAATTACAGACATGAAACACAAGAATATTGGTAGGGGGGGAACTTATATCATATGTTATGATGGTACTATCAAGTTGGGCTCAACGGACTCTCAACCAATAAAAGCCACTATCTTTGCTTTTCAATGTGATGCTGATGAGATGCCTGCAATGCACAAGAAATGGTCATCATTTGATCATCCCTCTGTAATGAAATCTTTGGGGTGTTCTTGGGGCAGCCGTCATCACTCAAAGTATGGGTTTGTGGCCTTTCCGATGTTCCATTTAACCTTCAGTGATTTAATTGCCAAGGGTAGCAGAGCTGTTGAAATGGGAAGATTCACGGAAGTTTTTACTGAAGCAGTAAGGTATAACTGCACTTTCAATGTTTTGATGAGTATATTACGCTGCACCACCTACTGTTATTTGTGTCATCTTGCAACCTATTGTTCAGTTCTCACCAAATTTAATAAATTGATGTTAGCGCAGATGCACAGGTAGCCTGCCATTTAATGTGTTTTCCCTAGGAACTGCCAATAATTAATCATTTAATTAGGACACTAGGCTAAGCATTTTGGTGTACTGGCTCTATTCAGGCCTCCACTACTAGCTAGGTTCAGGCCCAAACAGGCTTATGATGATTATTTCATCCTGTCTTTGCATGCTAGCACGTATAGTAGTAATTCTGCAACAGGCTAATGAAGGAACGGTAACAACGATTGGACTGCTAGGCTGTTCCAATAGCTGCAGTTTTCTGGTGATTCCTCATATGCAACTATTGTATGTAAGTAATAGACACTAAAACATTTTTTATGCTCAAAACATATAAATATATGTTGATTTGAAGTATCATCTATATCAAGTGCTCGAAATGAGCATGAATTCTGATGGATATTTTTTTCCCGTTCATTGTCGCTCAGTACATAGCTTCAGTTGGCCCCCCTCAAGTCTAAATCCCGGCTACACTACTGCCTATAGATCAGTGCATCCATCTAGCCAGTTGTGTGCACCAAGACCAGCTAAAGGTTCTTTTGCACACAAGCACTAGAACAATGGCAAACAGTAGGTTTATATGACAACTCTAATCAAACAAACTTCATATTGTAGCAAAAACTAAAAAATACACCGTGTCACTAAATTTTGATGATATGGATGAGCTGCACAAAAACATTGATATTTTTTTTGACTGAATTCCATCTCCCTTCAGGCGTGCTAATGTTTTCTGTTACTTTTCTTTCAGTCAAATTGTCAAAGGTTTGCAAGCACTTCACGATAATGGTTTCTTCTGTCCAAATTTGAAAGGGGCAGACATAGCAATTAAGATGAACAATAACTCCATAGATGCAAAAATCTGGAATTTTACTGTTTGTACTTCAGGTAAAATTCAAATAATTGAAATTGCTGATATTGATAACATTATAATTTTCTGTTCTCTAACTTTGTAATTGCCATTTGTCTGTATTATTTGTCTCTTCTTAAACTAAGATGTCAAGAAAAATATGGATTGGAAAAGATTGGGAGATATGCTTCGCGTAGTAGCTGAGAGAAATTTCGCTAATTCTAGTGATTCGCTAGAGATACACTATGTATGCTACCAGATTTCAAAAGGTCAGATAAGAGGGTAAGTTGAAATAATCATTTATTGTTTTTTAATCTCAATGAAATGTTTTATACTAATTAATTATTTAGATTTTAGTGATGTCTCTGTGAAAAATTTATTTGCTGTATTCTGTTGTATTACATCAACCCTCTCATCGGGTATATATAAGAGTACATAGGAGATAGAGAGTTGGAGTACAATATAAGCAAGAGTATATTTATCTTTAAGATTCTATCTCTAAGATTCTATTTTATCTCTAGGATTCTGTTTTTAGGATTATATCTTATCTGTATAATTTGTATTTGACTCTTATCTCTAACTAACATATATATATTCCTAACATTCCCCTTAGTCGTAACGGGAGTGAAGCGATCGATTGCGACCGGATTTGAAATCTATTTCTTCATCTTCTTTGACTCACTCTACACCTGGTGCTTGCGTCCCCTTCTGTGTCGTCCCTTCTCTCCTCTATTTCCTCCCGCAGCCATAGCGGGAGTGTTATGGATGATAGTGATGACACAAACACTTTAGCTGGAGTTTTCGTAGATGATTGTTGTTGTAGACGTTCATCGATGTAGCCAATCATGTAGTAGTCGTGGTCGTGGTGATCATAGTAGTTGATATAGCCGCGAATAGCCAAAGGCGGAAAAAAAATATTTACGACATGGTGTTAAGATGGCACTGCAATTGTTAGCATCTTGCACCTTGTAGATGTCAGAGGATGCCGTTGAAGACGTCTTACGAATGTCAGAGGACGTCATTGGCGATGAGGCCACCACTTTGGTTGGTCCTTCTGCACCGTGTAGCGGTCATCACAATAGTGATGCCGAGTTGATGCAGTCGTTGTCATCGTAGATGACGTGATCGATGCCGTCATCGGTGATGCGGTCGTTGCCGTCGTAGAGGACACGGTCGATGTCACTGATGAAGCATACTGCAAATGTATCTGTTAGAGGACGCGCATGTGTCCATACTTGTGGACGATGCGGCGACGACGTGTTAATGAAGACCACCGGTAATGTAGTGTCGGCGAAGACAAATGTATGGCTGGTGTAGAGGAGGTAGCAGCCGCGGCTTACGTCGCTGCCGGTCGTAGGAACTTGGCGAAGATGATCGACGCAGATGGCTTGGTGGCTTGACGCTTGATTTGATGCTTGTAGCACCGGGCGTGAGGATCTTATTCTCCTGTGCACCATGTGCTTCTCCTCTCAATTGAGTAGATGGATGCAGTAGTAGATGGTTCCTTCCTGGGCGTCCTGGTGCTGCCGTCGCTGCTGTCCTGACATAGAAGAGCGGGAGGGTGTCGGTGCGAATGGTGTGGTAACACGACATTCATGCCGCTGCGCTTCAACTCCTGCACGAAGAGATTGCCATGCAATTTTCTAAAACTTGAAAAGCTAATCTAATACTAACTGGTTGCCGAACGTGGTGGCTAATAGGATTTAACTAATGCTGATATTGGGAAAGATTCTAATATATCGGTAATTTGGTAGCTAATAGATGCGGCGCCCCATGGAGATTATAGGATTGATCTCATCTCCCTAGGGCGACGCGAGAATCGAACGACGTTGATCTCTAAGGCTCTGATACCATGTGAAAAATCTAATTGTATTCTGTTGGTTTACATCGACCCTCTCATGGGGTATATATAGGAATACAATACAAGCAAGATTATATTTATCTCTAGGATTCCATCTCTAGTACTCTATTTTATCTCTAGGATTATATCTTATCTCTATAATTTGTATTTGACTCTTATCTTTAATTGACATATCCATACTTCTAACACTCTATTTTTTTTAATTGTTGCAGTTTAGATATTCTTCAGCAGAGTGCTTTCTTGTCTGTGCGCGAAAAATTTGAGAAAGTTCTGTTTCTTTGGACTCATGTCAGTATTCATTGCAAACCAAAACAAATACATCCACTTGATGAATCAAAGTCAGCATACACATTGACAGAGTTTCTAGATGCAAACAGTATTGAATCTACAAGGCCTTTATGGATTGGCAACAAAAGAATAAAATCTGCACCGAAAACATTAAGAAATCTATTGGATGAACTTAGAGACATTATCGAACATGAAGTTGAATATATTCCATCAGATGTAATTTCCTAAACTTATGTATTTATTTTTTTATGTATTACGCTTAATATTTTAAATTTTTGTTGCAATTATAATTTAAATAACAATCTTGTTACACTGTAGGTAATAGCGAAACTTGGCCATAAAGAAATCGAGTTGGGTAAGACAAAGTCTGATCTTGAGCATTATATTCGCAAATCTTGGGCATTAGAGTTTCTTATGATTCAGTTATGGGCTTCCGATCAGACATCCGAATTGGAATTTAACAAACTAGTAGAGTTGAAGAAAGAGAAAGAGAGGAAGATATAAGAATCAAAGGTTTGTTTTGTACTCCCTCCATTCCAAATTGATCTACATATAGTGTTTTTTGAGATTATTCCTAAATGATCTATATATTTGTGTTCATTCATTGAGCCTATTCATTATTTGTGCATTGGAGTAAATGGACATTGATGCATGCATCTATGCACATAAGTATTTATAACCACACATGCAATATCTTGATTTGCTATTGGCTAGAAAATAGTGGGGATGGTGCATGCATCGAGTTTGTTGCTAGAGTAAATATAATATGAGAGAGTTATTAGCTTTTCGTGGTCTTGATGTACCTATGAAATATGTAGATAAATTTGGAATGGAGGGAGTATTATCCTTTTTCAGTTTATTTGTAGTAATGTGTATGTATGTTTCTTTGTTTGTAGTTAGTTTATTCGTAGTAATGTGCATGTATGTTTCATTGTTTGTAGTTCAGGTTTTTTAATATATATTTAGTCGTGACATGTTGATGTACAGAGCTAACATTGTTGGTTTTTAATCTAAATGGCATGTTGCTATGAAACAGTAAAACATAAAATCATTACATTTATGAGCGTGAATTGTTTGCCTATCTCTTGTCTTTTGAGATGTAAGAAATGTAATAGTTTATGAGAGATTTCAAAAAATATAGGCAACTAATGTGATATTTATATTTCAGGAGGTATTGGCTTACAACTGCTGTTTCATACACCCTCAAATAATCGTTTGGATCAGCGTCGCCTTTGTATTTGCTGATGTTGGATAACTTGAAATTTGCTGGCCATGGTGCCATTTGTAAACTTTGGCTTAGAGGGTTTTTGGTATCTGTAGCACGAGTTGGATGGAATTGGAGGTGTTGGGTTGATGGAAAATTGCTTATCTGATTTTGGAATTGGCCAAAATATTGTGAAGTATTTTGGTAGGGCATTTGCTGTTGGAATTGGTATTGTTAGAATGTTTGGTTTTGTTGTTCTTGTATTGTTTGATTGGGTTGAGTGCAAAATACTTGGTATTGGGGAATGACTTGAGGGAATGAATTGAAGTTTTGTCCTTGAGGATTTTGGTTTTGAAGCACTTTTGTTTGAGGGATCTAAGCTTGGAGATTTTGGATTTGAGGGATTTAGGTTTGAAGATTTTGGATTTGGGGAATTTGGGTTTGAGGATTCTTTGTTTGGGAATTTGGGTTTCAGGAATTCGGGCTTGAAGATTCTAGGTTTGGGGAATTTGGTTTTGAAAATTTTGGATTTGAGGAATTCCTTGCGTGGTTCTATTGGTTGAGTGTTTTCCATTCGAGCAATTCTTCTTTGCAAGTTTTCTTCATGTGCATTCTCCTCTTGAGTATTCTCCACTGCACGGCTTGATTGGATTCCGTCAGCCCGTTGTGTTTTCCCTTCTTGCCTCTGGGATCTGTTTGCCCTCATTGCTTGATAATGCAAAGCCTGCAATCGCTGCAACTCCCTTTGTAACCCTTCATATTGTTCTCTGTTCACCGTTACAACCCCTTGTGCTTGCACCATTTTTTGCTAGTTCTACTTTCGTCGGAGCTGATGTTCTTGCCGTTTCTTGACTTCCTCAATGATTGTTTCAACTTGAGTTTCTCTCCTTTCAGTTCTTCCAGTATCGGGATCTGCTTATGTACTATTCATTTATGCTACCTACCGCGCTTGAGAATGTATCTGTATATCTTGCTGGTACTGTCTTCGCTCGTTGTGGACGTTGCATTTACCTTTTCAAGCTCGCCTCTGGGAGACTTTACGTCCCCATAGACGGCGCCACTGTCGTGACCTTAGGGCACGGACAAAGTTGGGGGATAGACGAGAAAAAAGTAAATTCCCACTGTCGAGAAGTGATCCTCTCTAGCGGGTGATCGTGAGATCCCCCTTTGTGAGTTCGGTTGGGGGAAATGGCGCGATGATCAAGGAGTTGCTTCCGCTTGTCGTCTAACCGCTAGATCGCCCTCGTGGCTGTGTGAGAGATCAAGGATTATGCAGGTTTGGACCGCTATCGGGCGTAATACCCTACTCCTATGTATGGGATTATGGTGAATTCTTATAAGAGGTTTTGAGCTCCGGAGGGAAACCTAACTGTTCTTCCTCCCGAGCTCAAGTTATCTGAGAGTCGTCCTTTTTCTCGGCGGGCGAAGTCCTCCTTTTATAGTTCAAGGGGATACCACATGCATCGTTTGCACCTACCCCTCTAAGGGAGGGGGGCCATATGGCCCTAATCATACCGCTATCCTTTGCTTCAACCGGAAGCAACATGGTTGCCTGGCTTCAGGCGGGGCCTTGCGCCGCCCTCCGCCTGACACGGGGGACATCCCTGTCATTTCCTCATAAATGCGTGAAGACGGTGGACTCACCATGCGTAGGCGGCGTACTCGGCAGTGTGCTGACGGGACGGGGCATACCTGCCCCCACTCCGCCTGACACAGGGCGGGACGTGGGGGCACTGTCGCTCGTCCAGTCGCCAAGGACCGATCACAGGCCGGTCGTGCTCGATTGACAGGGGTCAATCGAGCGGCGCCACACGCCCACCCACACCGCATTAAATGCGGCGTGGGACGATTGGGGCACCCTGCACCTCCCGCTCTCCCCGCCACATGGTGGCCGGGCGAGGGCCTCGGGGTGGCGCACGCTGAGGGCCCGAGGGTCGTGATGTGGCACCTCGAGGCCCCTTGGCCGCGTCAGCGCTACCTGACCGCCTCCCCGGAGGGGGCGGGGGAAATCCAGGCCGCTTAGCCACGTGGCCATACGGGAAGGCGGCTTCCCTCTACTGTGCGTACCCTCGGGCCCATTTCACCGACACCCGTCTATCCTGAGAGTGAGCTCAAAAGACAAATGCCAAAGTGAATAAATATGCCTTTTCCCTATTGATCTCGCCCCATGCTATAGGGTCTTGGTTAGCTTAAATAGTGCTCAACCGTATATCCAAGATTTACAAGTTGGCTATTACAGGTTTACACGAAGTTATTATATTACCCCTATAAAGTTCATGACCTATAGGGGCATATCGGTACATTTTAGTGGTCCCTAGGTGACATCTGGTGCTAGTTGGTGAGAGGAGTTGAGGTGGTCCCCTTGATATTTTCCCAAAATATACCCTTTGCTCGATCCTCGATGGTACTTTTCCTCAACTTCACATGCTCAAGACAACATCCATGTTAGGACTCGAACACATTTTCCCACCTTTCTGGCTCCTTGTCTCTTTGACCTGCTCAAAACACAACTTCATTAGTGATGTTAGTTCGAGCAAGCAATCTCACTCAAATACATTTCCCTTTGGAACAGGCCTTTTTTGGTGAGCACGAATTTCTGGACTGAAAATCACTTTGCATGGAAACTTCATTTGAGCAAATAATTTGACTCGAACTCATTCTCCTCCTTAGCATATGTTTTCGGCCGAGCATGGGGGGACGGTGTTTATCCCATGCTACAACACCATCATTTTTGATAAACCAAAGAATTGATTGGTGTTCTTATTAGGTTTAAAGACAATCACAATATTACCGTTGATAATGTCAAGTCCACTGTACTGTACTGTTAGTACTTCTGAAGCTACAATACATATGTTCAACTGTACCTGGTACGTGAACTTTATGATAATTTTGAAAAGAATCTGAGAGAAGGACTGAAGACCAGCATGAGATTCTGTTCTTCAAATGAATCTTTCTTTGTGGATAATAAATACAGTGCATCAGTTTTATCAATTACCATGTAAAGGTGGAGGTTGTATCAGTATACAGTTGTTAATTTCTTGGGTTTTGATTGGAGGCCTGCTGTTGCTCTTGCTCAATTTCTGTATCACTTATCCCATACTAAGCATCACAGAGAGCAAATACATAGCATGTTATGCTGCTAGTTGACAACTATGCTAGTGTGGTTGGGTGAAAGAACGCCATTCGTGTTCCTGCCAAGGGTAGGAAACGAGTTAGATTAATGGCCCCTAGCTGGAGTTACTTGGTATCTTTTAGCTGGATCTGTAGACAACCAATAACTTCAAGTGTAGTTGTACTGCTATTACTTCTGAAGCTACTATATTTTATTAGGAATGTATAGCCATATATGCCGTTTTTTTGACAAATTAACCCTTTTCAAAAACTTATTTCGAAACTAACCCCTGCCAAAAACTTCAACCAAAACTAGGCCGTCGGCTCAGCGCCAAGCGCATTGGCGCTGAGGTTGGCTGTGTCAGCGCCAACGGGACTGGCGCTGACATTGTGCCACCGTGGCGGCCGGGCCGATCCCCTAGCTGACGTGGCAGCTACCTCAGCGCCAACCGCTTCGGCGCTGATGTGCCCAACCTCAGCGCCAAGTAAGTTGGCGCTGACGTTGGCTACTTAGAGCCCGGCCGAGGCCGCCCCAGCCAGTTCTTCCTCCGTTTTTTCCCCAGCCGCCCGCCTAGGGTTCGGTCGCCACCGCGTTCTCCTCGCCCAATCTCCCCCAAAAACCTCTCTAATCGAAGGTGATTTGTGCGGCATTGAGTTTGGGATCGGAAGAGAAGGTAAACCCCTCTATAAACCCTAAGTTCCCCAAAGTTTTATTGGATATTTTGCATTGTTTTGGTTGTAGACGTGGTTTGATAATAGTTGGCTAAGGATGGATTATTAGATGGATAATATGGGTGGGGATGAAGTGTGGAGGTGGCATATCTTTATCCATTTGGTTGTTATTGATACATTTGACAAAATATATTTGGGATGGATGTTTGGTGATGCACTAGGGTTTGATGGGAGATGGATGTGTGGTGATGGCCTAGGATGTGGGATGGATTTGTGGTGATTGAGAGGGTTTGAAAGGGGTTGATGTGTGGTGAAGGGTAGGTAATTTGTAGGAGTAGAGTTTTTTTTTATCAATAATGTGTAGTATTTGAGTAATGTACTTATTTATTGGAAAAATTAGACATGTTGTTAGCTTTTGAAGTATTGGTATTGCAATGGTAATTACATATTATTTTCAAGTAATTAATGTTTATGCATGGGTTAAAAATTGTAGATGGATAGATTGGTCCGGCTTCATTATGGTGGTTGTGTGGTAGATGAAAGTACACATGGAAGCCAATTTGAGGGAATGACAGTTAGACAATTAGTGTTTTTTGCGAAGCCTACCTTTGAGGAGTTAATGTCTCGCATCAAGCATGAATTGGATTGGAATGATGAGTCGGTTGGTATGCAAGGGAGATACGATGTGGGCGGCGGTGTCATGTCACATAAATTTATGTTAGACTTGAATGGAGAGATCGAATGGCAAACATATATAGATATAGTATTGGGGTCACATTTCAAATCTCTTGAGGTGTTTGCATGGAAGAAAGATGGTAGGATAGGGAAGAAAGAACTTATAGACCTTAATGAAAGTCCACTCATAGAATCACCCATTAGCTGTCACGAACTGTCGGAGAGGTGTAGTAGGAAGGAAGAATTGATTGAGGAAGACGTGGAGGGGGGCGAGGGAGTAAATGATATGGCGGATGTGGAGGTCAGGGAAGAGAATGACCCGGTAAGGGAGGAAGTACATGCAGAGGAGAATGTGCCGTTAAGGGAAGAAGTACATGCAGAGGACAATGTGCCGTTAAGGGAGGAAGTTAATGTGGAGGAGAATGTGCCGGTAAGAGAGGAAGGAGATGTTGAGGATGGTCGGGAGGTAGGAGATGATGTGGAGTTGCCTGAGGAAGAAGCGAATGCTAAGAATGTAAGTATGGGCCTAAGGGAGTTGGCTAGGCTGAAATTCTATACCCGAGAGGAGTGTGAGGAGGCTATGATACGCAGTGGATTGAACCCAGGCTGGTTGGAGTATGATACAGAGGATGAATTGGATGAGTCCGCTTCCGACTCCGATGATGATCGTCCAGTGCGTAAGATGTCAGAGCATGAAAGGACTGTGTTTGCGAAACTGGTGGGTAGAAACCCGGAAATAACACAATTCGAGGATCTTACCAGATCTGGGCTAGCAATTGCTGATGGGGATCCACAATATGACGGTGCCTTCGAACCAATGTGTGATGAACCAAGGAAGGGGTTGGAGTTTCGATCGATGGATGATCTGAAAATATGGCTACAGAGTTATTCTATCCGTGTCCACCGGCCGTACCATGTGAAGGAATCTAACGCGTCAGTAAAGTATACTGTGGCTTGTCTCGATCGCCATTGCAAATGGCAGATTAATGCAAGGAAGAGTGGAGGAGATAGGTGGCGGGTGACTAGGGTGGGCGAAGACCACACATGCTGTAGTGCGGAAGTAACCGGCAAACATTTGCAACTTACTTCAAGGTTTATTGGAAACAGGTTACAGGCATTTGTGCGAGCTGAACCAACTTTATCTCCAGCAGCGATTGTCGAGGCAGTTGAGCAAATATGGCACTATCGGCCTACGTATGGCAAAGCATGGCGTGCTAAGCAAGTTGCTATGAAGGTCATTTGGGGAGATTGGGACGAGGCGTATGTTCGCTTGCCTACACTGATGCGTGCCATCAAAGCAAAGAACCCTACCATGCATTTCCGTGTTGAGGCTCATCCTGAGAAGTCCAGGATGGTGGATGGAGTACAGAGGCGAGTATTTGGACGTGCATATTGGATATTTGGCCAGTCCATAGAAGCATTCAAGCACTTGAGGCCGGTGCTAGCAATTGATGGCACTTTCTTAACCGGTAAATACCAAGGTACATTGCTCATGGCAATAGGGGTCGACGCCGGGTTACATCTTGTTCCCTTGGCGTTTGCTCTGGTAGAGAAGGAGAATACATCCAACTGGGAGTGGTTCATCAACTTGTTGAGAAACAAGTTGATCGGTCCTAATAGAGAAGTGTGTATAATTTCTGATAGACACCCTGGCATTTTGAACTCCATCATCCACATCATGCCTCATCACCTAACCATTCACCACAGGTGGTGCATGAGGCACTTCTGTGCTAACTTCTACACAGCTGGAGCTACGACTGATCAGATGAAAGATCTTGAGCGCATATGTCAAATAAATGAGAAAGCATTGTTCCTAGATGAGATAAAACGCCTCATGGGTGTGGTCGGAGAGAAGGCCAAAGAAGTGGCTAGAAGACCATATGCCACTTAAGGTCAAATGGGCAAGAGCATTTGATACCAACGGGCGTCGTCATAGCATCATGACTAGTAATATGGCCGAGAGTTTCAATAATGTATTGAGAGGCATTCGGAAACTGCCGGTTACAGCTATTGTGGCATACACATTTTCGAAGTGCAATAGTTGGTTTGTCGATAGACACAAAGAGGCAACTGTAGATATCCTGTGTGGAAAGAAGTGGCCCACAAAAGTTAAGGACATGTTGGAGGAGCAGCAAAGACGAACCTTGGGGCAAAGAGCAGCATGTTTTGATTTCCCTTCGATGAAGTATGAGGTCAGCGAGCAAGGCGGAGTCACGGCGGCTGGGGTTCAATGGGGTGGACGTCACTACGTCGTGGTTGCGAGAGATAACACATGTAGTTGTCAGTTCCCTCAGCTCCATCACTTGCCATGCTCTCACATGATAACCGTTTGTAAGTTGCGAGGTTTGGATGTGGAGGTGGCCCCCCGAATGTGTTATGAAGCTTCCAATAAGGCTGTGCAGGACTCGTACTCCCCTAGGTTTGAACCTTACCTAGATCCATCGCATTGGCCAAGTTATGATGGAGAGTTCTTCGTGCCCGACTTGTCGTTAAAGAACAACACACGAGGAAGAAGAAGGACAAGAAGGTTCAAGAACGATATGGACAAAGCATACAAAGGCTCAGCCAACCGACGGTCACAAAAGCCGAACAATACAAATTCAGAGCCGGTCATGCAAAATAGATGCTCGCTATGCCACGAACTAGGCCATAAGAAAACTAGGTGCCCGAAGCGAGACAAGTCTAAGGATCGACCGAAAAAGTGCCGTAGGACGGGGGGAGGTGGTGAGGGTAGCACACAGGTGGGATTGGATGACATTCATTTGCTAAGTTCATATTGTTGCTTCAATGTTTACTTTCTGTTGTCCTCCTTTCCGTTCTCATTGTGATTTTTCCATTTAATATTTTTTCAATTACTAATGATTCCATTTTCATTTGCAGGATGGAGCACTTTCCGGGGTTGGAGGATTTCTATGAGGAGAAGCACCGGGCCCCACAGATTGCCAGCGGAGAGGTTAGCATCAACAATATTCCATTTTTTTTATGATCGAATTTATTTTTTCTTCTTTGATTTTAGTTTGTACAGATAGATCATCCATCATAGAGATATCTCAAATCAAAGTTCATGAGCCTCAAAGCAGAGCATGTAAACACACAGATCTTCTTTTCAGTTTTCTTGCTCAATCCCAAAATTAAAGTTCCTAGTTGCATGATGTATTTTCCACAACCCTTGTATATGATATATTGTCGCTAACTTTATGTTATTATGTTTGTCTATTGATGCAGCGCTTGAAGACCCTTCGAGTCAGAGGTCACACGGCGCACATACTGTTCGACGACCGGTACGTCCCGTACCTACGGCGGGCGAAGCTCTTGGCGTTCGTGACCATGGCGCAGCGACCGGTGCCTCTGTACAACGCCGCTGCTCTGACGGCCCTAGTGGACCGGTGGCGTCCAGAGACACACACCTTCCACCTACCGTGCGGGGAGCTGACGGTCACTCTGGAGGACGTCGCCATGATCCTGGGTCTTCCTATCCGGGGTCAGTCGGTCACAGGTGACACAGCGTCAGGGAATTACTAACGAGTCTTCGTATTCATTTGTTAATTTTTTTGCAATTACTAATGATTCCATTTAATTTCCGGTTACAGGTGACACAGCGTCGGGGAACTGGAGGGAGAGGGTCGAGGAGTACCTTGGTCTGGAGCCTCCAGTGGCACCTGATGGTCAGAGGCAGACGAAGACATCAGGGGTTCCTTTGAGTTGGTTGCGAGCCAACTTCGGTCAGTGTCCCGCTGAGGCAGACGAGGCTACAGTACAGCGATATTGCAGGGCGTACGTGCTATACATCTTCGGCAGTATTCTGTTCCCTGACTCTGGTGGAGACATGGCTTCTTGGATGTGGCTGCCGTTGCTCGTGGACTGGGACGAGGCGGGTACCTTCAGCTGGGGGTCGGCTGCCCTAGCCTGGTTGTACCGACAACTCTGTGATGCTTGCCGAAGGCAAGGCGGGGACGCGAACCTAGCAGGCTGTGTTTGGTTGCTACAGGTAAGTTCATGCATGTTATGTTTCATAACATTTCAATTTCTTGCTAACATGTTGGAAGCTAACGTATGTGACACAGGTTTGGATGTGGATGAGGCTTCCAGTTGGTCGGCCCATGTGGAGGACCCATCAGGCTTGGCCGCACCAGGATGCAGACCGACGTCCCACTGTAGCTCACCTGTGGGAATCGGTCCCATCTCCAGTAGTAGGCCGCAGGAATTTGGCGTACTACCACTACACAAACGAGATGGACTACCTACAGCCAGAACATGTAAGCTATTCGGGGTTCTATCACACATGAAGATGGTTTCTTACTATATAGTACTAAATGTGCTTCAATGTGTTTTATTTTTGTTGCTGCAGGTGGTGTGGATGCCATATCAGGCACAGGAAGTGCTCGAGCTAGAACTGAATCCCATGTGCCATATAGAGGATGCGTTGAAGACCCTACGGTGCCCACTGATCTGCTTCTATGCAGTGGAGTTCCAGATGTGCCACCGCGTGATGCGGCAATTCGGGAGGCTTCAAACAATCCCGCACCGTTTCTCCACGAGTATCGACCTACACAAGTTAGTAATTTCACTTAACAATTTATTTTGCTTGCCCAATCAGTCACTTCAACATTTACTACATATTTGAGTTGGACATTTTGCATACGTGCAGGGTGGACCGTCGGAAGAACAAGAAGGTGACTGATTGGGCTTACTACCATCAGGATCATATCACGCAATGGGAGAAGTTCGAGGAGAATGGAGTACCAGACCAGGGTCAGCACAACGGGACGGAGTTCGACTTGTACTTGGCGTGGCTCCACAGGACCTACCGTCTTGTCCTACGTCCGGCTTGGACACTAGCCGACATAGCGGATGACCCCGAGGATGTTGAGGAGCAGAACGAGTACGATACTCGTACCCGTCTAGGTACCACGGTCGAGACGGGACCTGTTCGTGACAGAGTGGTTAGTTTCTAGCATTAATGTTGTATATTATTTCATTTCAATGTCATATATGTTGTGACTTACTTCATTTCAATCCTACAGGCTCGAGAGCTCTTGCGGACCGTCAACGACGCGGGAGTGGCGCTAGGCACGGCTCCTGGCTCCGAAGGAGAGGGCGGCACCCTCCGCAACGCCCTACAGGTAATCGTTGGAAAGAGATGAAACTACGGTGTTTTCTTCCAAAAGCGATAACTTAACATGGATTATTTTTTATGCAGAGACTACGGCAGCGATGTCGGAAGTTGGCAGCAAGGCTCGGCTGCAGGTCGACTGATGTGGTCGAACATGCTCATGCCCACCAAGAGGGGGATGAAGAAGGGGAGGTGGGTGACGAGGAGGGCGAGCAAGACAAAGAGGCGGAGGAAGGAGATGAGGAGGAAGAAGGGGATGAGGACAGAGAAGAGGAGGCGGATGAGCTCGGTCCCTCGCAGCTAGAGGACGCACCAGAGTCGTCACAGCCGGATATCTCGCAGCCCGGCCCGTCTCGACCACGACGCCGGCGGGCTCCTTCGCAAGACTGGAGGTACACCCCCGACGTGCCTCGTCCTCGCACTAGAGGTAGGAGGAGGTGAGTGCATGGTTCAATGGATGGATTTGATGCATGGTTCGATGGATGTATGGACTGGATGTATGGACTCGACTGGATGTATAGACGAGGATCGATGGGATGTTTTTATTTCTTATATGTATGGACTTCATATATGGATGTATTGATGGATTCTATGGATGTATGGAATGATGTTGGGATTGATGGATGGATGTATGTTTTGTATGGTTCTCTGGATATATTACTGCCTGTAAATTTCTGTGATTTGATGTTAGCCTGTGTTATGTGCAAAGTTTTGCTAAAGTTTAGCAGGGCTGGGACGTCAGCGCCATGCTAAATGGCGCTGACATGTCCAAACTCAGTGCCAGTGCACCTGGCGCTGAGGTCCCAGCCCAGCCATCCAGAAGGCTTGCTGGGCTGGGCCACGGTCGAAACGGCCAAGTCCCACCTCAGCGCCAGGTGGACTGGCGCTGAGTTTCCCACAGTCAGCGCCATTATGGCTGGCGCTGAGGTCCTAGCCCGCAAGCCATCCAGAAGGCTTGCTGGGCTGGGCCAAGGCCGAAACGGCCAAGTCCCACCTCAGCGCCAGGTTGGCTGGCGCTGAGTTTCCCAAGGTCAGCGCCATTTTGGCTGGCGCTGAGGTCCCAGCCCGCAAGCCATCCAGAAGGCTTGCTGGGCTGGGCCATGGCCGAAACGGCCAAGTCCCACCTCAGCGCCTGTCCCACGGTCAGCGCCATTATGGCTGGCGCTGAGGTCCCAGCCCGCAAGCCATCCAGAAGGCTTGCTGGTCTGGGCCTTGGGGTTGCGGCCAAGTCCCACCTCAGCGCCAGTCCGGTTGGCGCTGAGGTAGCTGCCACGTCAGCTGGGGATCGGCCCCGGCCGCCACGGTGGTACAATGTCAGCGCCAGTCCCGTTGGCGCTGACACGGCCAACGTCAGCGCCAATGTGTTTGGCGCTGAGGCGACGGCCTATTTTTGGTTGAAGTTTTTGGCAGGGGTTAGTTTCGAAATAAGTTTTCCAAAAGGGTCAATTTGTCAATAAAACGGCCATATATGTATAGGATTCTTTTGTATCCTTAGATTCATTGTATACTCCTCTAATTGAGGATCTTGTATATTGGAAAGGCTATAATATAGGGGCTTTTAACTATTTGCCACTTTTAGATTTGGCAAATAACTATTTGCCACCCCTATCTCAATGACATGTGGGTCCACATGTGTCTATGACATGTGGGTTCAGTGGCAAAAAGTTATTTGCCACATCTAAATGTGGTAAATGGTTAAATATCTCTATAATATATGGTCACCCCCCTCATTGGGGAGTGTGGTGTTCCCTCCTATTCTCTCTACATGGTATCAATTCCAAGTTCTCCTCCTTCCTTCCGCATCTCTGAACTTTCCTTTGTGTGCTACACCAGTGCCGTCGTCTGCTGGTCGCCGCCCTCCTCATCGCCATGTCGACGTCCTCTGCCACCTCCACCGCGACCGGCACCTCTATAGCGCCGGCCTCCACCAACGCCATCGCGACTATCTTCATCAACCCATACACGACCATCTCCGTCAAGACTCATGTCCCGATCTCCCTTGAGCTTCGCAACCCCAACTTCAACAAGTGGAAGACCTTATTCCGCTCGATGTGTGGCAAGTTCGGTCTCCTCGACCACCTCGACTCCGCACCTCCTGCAGATCCTGACACCTCATGGGAGCAAGCTGATTTCTGCATCCGCAGCTGGCTGTTTGGCTCGGTCGCCGACGACACCCTCGACCTCGCCATGGAGCTGGATCAGACGGCTCGTGCCCTCTGGCTCGCCATCGCCGACCTCTTTCAAGTGAACAAGGAACCACGTGCAATCTTCCTTCACCATGAGTTCCACTCCATTATCCAAGGCGATCTCTCCATCATTGCCTACCGCCAGCGCATGAAGACGGCAGTCGATGCCCTTCGCGACGTCTGCCACCCTGTCACGGAGTCGCAGCTGATTCTTAACCTCCCGCGCGGCGTCAACTCCCACTTCACCAGCACGGTGGACAACATCGCGAGTGCTCCTGTGCTCCCGTCCTTCACCTCTACGCGGAACACCCTTGCTCTCAAGGAACTTCGTCTGGCCAACGATGCCAAATTAGTCCAGACAGAGACCGCCCTCGTCGCGGCAAGCAGCGCTGCTACCTGTTGCCCTTCAGGGTCCTGCTCCTCCACTGGTGGTGGCGGCAATCATAAGACGGGCGGCCATGGTGGGAACAAGAAGAAGAATGGCGGCCGCAACTACAACCGCAATGGCAGCAGCAACAGCGGCGGCAACGGCGGGAATCGTCAAAGCGGCGGCGGCACCTTCTCCTTTGCCGTTTCACGCCCTCCGTCTGGACCATGGTTCTCTGTCTCCCCATGGGCCGGCCAGCAGTAGTAGTGGCACACCCCCGGTATCTTTGGGCCATACCCTCAAGCGCACACCGCCTTCGCCGGCCCGTACTTGTCGCCAGCCACCACTGCTGGACAACCGGCCTGGGATCAGGCTTGACTGGTGGCTGCCCTCAACCAAATGACGGTTCACAGCCCTAATTCTTGGGTCCTCGACACCGGCGCGACCTCGCACATGTCATCCATGGTATACTCGTTACTCGCTTGCCCAACTCTCACACCTATATTACTGTCGGCAATGGTCACACTATTCCGGGTACATGTCGTGGTTCTTCCTTTCTACCTATAGGCACCACAAAATTTGATCTCAAACATGTCCTTGTTGCTCCTTCCTTGGTTCGCAATCTTCTTGCGGATCGCTAATTCACTCGTGACAACCATTATTCTATTGAATTTGATGAGTTTGGTTTTTCTGTAAAGGACCTCCAGACCCGACGCGTGATTCTTTGTTGCAATAGTCGTGGCGATCTCTACACCCTCCCGGCAGCCGCACCACCCATCGTCGCTCACTGCTTCCAGGCCACCTCCACCACCATTTGGCATGGCCGCCTCGGTCACCCCGGATCTGCAGCCGTCCTCGCCCTACAGCGCATCTCTTCCATACCCTCGTCAAAGCCAGATAGTTCCCTTTGTCATGCATGTCAATTAGGCAAACATACACGTCTCCCTTTTACTCGATCAAGTTCCAGTACTTGTTCTCCTTTTGAATTAGTTCACTGCGATGTATGGATTTCTCCTGTTTTGAGTATCTCTGGCTACAAATTTTACTTGGTTATTCTAGATGACTTCAGTCATTTTTGTTGGACATATCCTCTTCGTCATAAGTCTGATGTTCATCAACACATTGTGGACTTTGTTGCATATGCACACGCACAGTTTGGTCGCCATCTGAAATTCATACAGGCCGACAATGGCACTGAGTTCGTCAACCGTAGCACCACATCCTTTCTTGCTAGCCGCGGCTGCCTGCTCTGCCTCTCCTGCCCATACACGTCCCCGCAAAATGGCAAAGCCGAGCGTGTGCTTCGCATCATCAACAATTCTATCCGCACTCTTCTCCTTCAGGTCTCCATGCCTCCTACTTATTGGGCCGAAGGTTTAGCCACTACCACATATCTCCTCAACTGACACCCTTCCTCATCAGTGCAGAACTCCATCCCATTCCAGCTACTCCACAACAAAATCCCCGACTACTCCCTATTATGTGTGTTTGGATGTCTTTGCTATCCCAACCTTAGTGCTACCGCCACTCACAAGCTCGCCCCTTGCTCCGTCGCTTGCGTCTTCTTAGGCTATCCCACCTCGCACAAAGGCTACCGCTGCTTTGACCTCTCCACTCGCCGCATCATCATTTCTCACCATGTCGTCTTTGATGAGACTCGTTTTCTGTTTGCTCGTCATCCGGTCGATGTCTCTTCGTTTGATTTTCTGCTACAGGAAGTGACTACTCGCACCATGGTCGCTCTATCCATCACAGGTGTCGAGCAACCGCGGCTCTCCCTGCCCCGCGCCACAGATGACCCGGTGCGGTCGTCTTTGGTGGCCGCTCCCTCGGATGAGGTCGAGCAGCTGCTTATTCCCTACCAGGTGGCAATCTAGGCGGCTACATCTCCTGGTGCCTCTCCGTCACGTGCAGCCCAGCTTGCTGCTGGGTCGGCTCGGTCAGCCGCTGGGGGCCCCACGTTCTCGACACGGCCGGCCGCTGGACCTCTTCTACCGACTATGGCAAAGCTGGTCGAGCCCTTCCCGCACGTCTACCAGCGACGACAGGCCACGCCATCACCGCGCCCCGACGTCGCGCCAGCACCTCCTCCAGTTGCGCCGCTCCCGCCAAGCCCCATGGTCACGTACTCCTAGACCGGCTCCCTCAGGCCCATCGACCGCCTCATCCTGACGGCTTCGCACTCCGCCATCTCCCCAGTTCCGACCAACTACTGCAGCACGCTCGCTGACTCCAACTGGCATGCTGCCATGGCGGACGAGTACAAGGCCTTGACTGACAATGGCACTTGGTGCCTGGTGCCCTGCCCCCCGGGTGCTAACGTTGTCACGGGCAAGTGGATCTTCAAGTAGAAATTTCACTCTGACAGCTCCCTCGCTCAGCACAAGGCTCGTTGGGTGGTCCGCGGCAACTCCCAACAACATGGCATCGACTACGACGAGACCTTCAGCCCCGTCGTCAAGCCGTCCACGATCCAAGTCGTCCTCAGCATCGCGACCTCATGTTTATGGCCTATCCACCAGCTCGATGTCAAGAACGCCTTCCTTCATGGCACGTTGGACGAGACGATGTACTGCCAGCAGCCATCCAGCTTCGTCAACCTGGCCACGCCCGACGTCGTCTGTCTACTCCAGCGTTCGCTCTACGGCTTGAAGCAGGATCCTTGTGCATGGTACCAGCGGTTCGCCACCTACATCCGTCTGCTCAGATTCGTCGCCTTGATGTCCGACACGTCTCTCTTTGTCTACAAGGATCAAGACCATATCGCCTACCTCCTGCACTACGTCGATGACATCATCCTCATGGCTTCCTCTATGGATCTACTGCGCCTCATCACCACTTGGCTGCACTCCGAGTTTGCCATGACCAACCTCGTCGACTTGCACTTCTTCCTCGGCATCTCCGTCAATCACTCATCCGATGGCCTCTTCCTGTCCCAGCGATAGTACACCGTCGATCTTCTTCAGCAAGCATGCATGTTTGAATTCCATCCTACCGCCACCCCGGTTGATGCTCGGGCCAAGCTCTCTGCCTCTGACGGCGCTCCCGTCAAGGATCCGACCGAGTATAGGAGCCTCACAGGCGCTCTACAGTACCTCACTCTCACTCACCCGGAGCTAGCCTACGCTGTTCAGCAAGTCTGCCTGTTCATGCATGATCCACGGTAGCCCCACCTCGCCTTGGTCAAGCGCATTCTACGCTACGTCAAAGGCTCTCTCCCCGCCGGACTCCACATCGGCACCGGTTTTGTCAAGTCTCTAACGGCTTACTCTGATGCCGATTGGGCTGGCTGTCCCGACTCCTGGCGCTCCACCTCCGGCTACTACGTCTTCCTCGGCGACAATCTGATTTCTTGGTCTTCCAAGCGTCAGACGACTGTCTCCTATTCTAGTGCGGAGGCCAAGTACCGCGCTGTTGCTCACGCCATCACCGAATGCTGCTGGCTGCGACAACTTTTCCAGGAGCTTCATGCCCCCATCGTCTCTGCGATCGTTGTTTACTGCGACAACGTCAGCTCTATCTATATGACGGCCAATCCGGTGCATCACCGTTGTACGAAGCACAACGAGATCAACATTCACTTTGTTCGGGAGAAGGTGGCTCTCGGACAGGTCCATGTGCTCCATGTACCGTCGTCCCATCAGTTCGCCAATATCATTACCAAGGGACTGCCTATGCAGTTGTTCACTGATTTCAGGTCCAGTCTTTGCGTTCGTGAGAGGGTATTAGGAATGTATAGCCATATATGTATAGGATTCTTTTGTATCGTTAGCTTCCTTGTATACTCCTCTAATTGAGGATCTTGTATATTGGAAAGGCTATAATATATGGTCACCCCCCCTCATTGGGGAGTGTGGTGTTCCCTCCTATTCTCTCTACATATTTAATCCTCAAGTGCATCTTGCCTATTAAGTCATGTGGTTAGTTAGAGGGCTGAAGGCCAAGATGAGACTCTGCACCAAATGGATCTTTCTTAATGGATCCTGAATGGGTATGTCTTCTAAGGGTCTTTGGCAGGATCCCGGTAGTAGATTTTTGATTTTATGGTAGAGGGGTCAGTTTATACAAAGATGTGCTGAACAAGACTAGATTGATCACAAGATTTGAAGAGGCATCGAAGGCTATAGCTCATATTTTCAAGAAGATGGTACCAAAATCACCAGTCACTAGGCCAACTGTTCTAGCTTTGCTAGCATCTTATTATCTGCAGTTGCTATCAGCCAGTTCCCCCTCGTGTCCATGAACAAAGCTCAATCTTCAGATCCACACCTTACTGGTCCTGCAATTTAGTCAGGTGGGAGGGATTCAAGACACAAGCCTCTCACGGTGCGAAGAAAGTGAAAAATGCAATATAGCCGGAGCAGATTGCAGTTGCAACAACCTTGGAAAAATATGGGGAGTTGAGGACTAAGGGAAGGTTAGTAAGTCTTCTATTTCTAAGAAAGTCAAGTGTTTAGGAGTTTGAGGATCAGGATGATCAAGCTGGACCAAGTTCTAGGAATAGCAATCATAAGAAACTGAAAGATAGCAATTCGTATGGTCATATTATGGAGATTGATAAACCAGTCCAACAGAGCATCTATCTATTATCTATCTATCTATCTATCTTCTATTATATACTAAAAGTCCATTAAACTTCCTAAAAACGCTCTTAAGCCGCCACGTGGCACACCTACAAACGCTCCTAGGTTGCCACATGGCACTATATGATCTTATCGTCGATTTTCACTTAAATTGATGGCCCCGATATTTTAGACTGTTAGATTAGATTTGTTATTAAAAGAACTCCTGTATACGTACACATCATGATATATATCCGCACGTCCGTACGTTAAACACAAACAAAGTTTACCTATACTGTTCCCAACAAGAAAAAAAAAGTACACACGTACTTACGGAAAAAAATAAAAGCAGGAAATACATATGTGATATGTACCTCTAACACCAATGAAAAAAAAATCAACGACAAAATAAGATTTTCTACAATTATTAAGTCCATTAAACTACCTACAAACGCTTTTAAGCCGTCACATGTCATCTCTATAAATGCTCTTAGGCCGTCAAGTGGCGCTCTAATAAATTAGAAAAATTCAAAAAAAAAAATATCTAACCATTGATTTTTATTTAATCTGGTGGAACCATTTTTTTAACCGTTAGATTAAAAAAAATACCAAATAAATTTATATTTAGAAAGCGCCACGTTATATGTCGATCCATCCCGTACATGTACGTGCATGTACATACATACTTCGTACGTACGTGTCCCCCCTTCCCTTCTTTTCTTTTTTCTTTTTTTTTTTCACTCTCATGAGATAAAAACTAAATTAATAATTTCAGCCATTAGTTGTAAAAAATATATGCTATTTCGAGTTGTATTCTACGCACAAGTCCATAAACTTCATACGAACGTACTCAAGTCGTCATGTGACATCTTACATACTCTCCTAAGCCATCATGTGGCACTCTAATAAATTATAAAAAATCTTAAAAATTATGAGGAAAAAATTAAAAAAAAATCTGACCATCCGTTATAACTTATAAGCCGGTGAATCTATTATTTCTAACCATTAGATATATCTCAAGGATCTATTTTCAATAAAAGAAATCTCCTCTCTCTACATATATGTACTCCTCCCTCTATGGTACGTACGTGAATTTCCTATTTTATAGCTAGCAACCCCATATAAAAACTTAAGTTACTAAGTTATATAATAAACCACAACGATGCAGAGAAATCAAAACATTGAATAGGTTTTCAATGTGCGTGCTTCTTGCTTTAATTTGGTTATCCAAATAGGCTAACCTATTCTTGCTAGGGATTATCAATGCAATTAGCATTAGGTCTGCTACAAACGAGGGTGTGCACGCGTTTTCATCTTGCAAAGCTCTACGAGATTTATCTTTTACTGGCTAAACAACAAGCACCCTAAATAATCATCAAATTTGCGAACACATCCAAATTTAGATCCATGGTGTCTTTAAAAAACTTAATGATTCAACCGTGATAAACTTCTACGGAAAAGAATAATTTCTAGGGCGTGCCATGTCATCCTAATTACCATTTAAAAATAAAAAAAATTATATGCTAAAAGTATACAAACACTTCTATACTGCCACGTGGTACGCCTATAAACACTATTAAACCACCACGTGGAATTATAATAAATCGGTAAACCATCTATTTTCAACTATTAGATTTATCTTTTTTTTTTCTTAAAAGAAACCACAATCCACATCCATCGCTTGTCTCCCACCGGCACAACTCTTCTCTCCCCACTAGCCCACCCTTCCCACCACCCCACGCACGTAAGTATCCATACATACACTTTCTCCATCTTCAATAATTCTTTCTCATACCTTCCTATTTTATAAATAAAAATTCTAATTATAAAAAATATTATGAAGAAAACAAATCTAACCATCAGTTTTTAATTAAATTGGTGGACTTATAATTTCATCAATTTTTATTTAAATCAGTGGAGCTATAATTTTAACAATTGGATTTAAAGACATAAATAATTCAAACATATGAACGCATTAAATCTACCTCAATAAAAACAACATCTCCTTACCAAATAACAACGAAATATTGAAAAACATGACAACGCATATTATATATTCTTGAATCGTTTTACATAGTAAAGATCGATTAAATGTGCTCTATAGCACTTTTAAGCCACCACGTATGATATTTTAAAACTTTGAAAAAACTGAAATTCAAAGAAAAAATAAAGTATATATCTATCCATCGGTTTCCACTTAATTTGATGCCCTATTATTTTTAACTATTAGATCACCTTTCTCTTTATAAAAAAACTTAAGCTACCACATGTCATGTCTTAAAGATTCTTAGCATGAGAAAACAACAAATCATAGGTTCTCACTTAGATTGTTTACATAGATTGAAAAAAAATAATGTACCCTCCACCTCCCTCTCCAATCACATGCACATAACACTATTGCACTGTGAACCTTTTCTCATATCTTATTCAAGTTCTATGCTATTCGTTTCTCTCCAGTCTCCTCCCTATTTTCAGCTAATAAACTAAAGAGAGAAACAAATATTAAAAAGACCATAATTTTAAGCTACACTTATAATTTTATTTTATATTTCATCTAATCAATTTTAGATAATGGTTTCTTTTTGATATAAAGTCTCCACATGTTACCCCATAAATCCTCCTAGGCCTTTTTAAACTGATGAACCCATTATTTCCAGCCACTATATCTATATCATATTAAAAGACAAGCGTGTATTCATAATACATCATCTTCCAAAATAATATATTGCACAACTATATTTCTTCATCCAATATTATTCACTCTAGGTTGCATGGAGTCTCACGCACACTCTAGATGGAACATTCACATATGGATTCTCTGTCAAACTAAATGATAATATTAGGCTATATAAACCCATACATTTAGTGGAGCCTCATATCCCACCCAATTTATCCGTCAATAAACAATGACAACCTACATCCAATTAAAAAAACATCTTACTTTTGAATTTACACTTAATTTGCTATACATGTTTTCTAACAAAAAATATGTCTACCTACTTTTTAGATGATGAAGAATATTATAAATAATTGCTTGTAGGGATTAATTAAATATGATATGTTATAAAGACAACTAATAGCTAGGTTAGAAAATTATAAAACCATTGCTAATGAAAACAATTTATGGAGAAATCATATATTGTAGATGTTAAAACATAGTCTACGACACATGCCCGCGCGAATGCGTGGGCTATCTTCCTAGTTACAATAATAGGGATTTCACAGACAACATACGGGGGACATGATTTTGACCCAAGAACTCTATTTTATTTTCCTTTTTTTTTTTGCAAGTAAGCACTCCATGGTTGAGATAGAGAAAAATGTGTAGAGTGCAGAAGACAGGAAACTGGCAAAGACATTGCAATATCTCATCATTTCGTTGGCATTTGGATTGTTCTTGTGTTGTAAGTGCAATTGATCCTGACTCGTGTGAATTCCATTTGTAGGTTGTAGATCACAAGTAAGATCATGATGCTTTGCATCTGGAGGACCTAAATGCGACTTCTTTGGCGTCTTCTGAAGTTCTGATATGATATGTTGCTATTAGTACCAAGCTGTTATACTGCTGCTTCCAAATGTGAGGCTTTCTTTCCTTCTTGACCATAACCCATCAGTTTTTTTTAGTACGTATTGTCTAATTAACGGTGTAAACTTTATCGAGATGGGAACACACTTTCTTGGTGGAATTAAACTGTCTCATATGGATTTCTTTTTTCTCTTGATATAATATGCTCACTAGAGAAGCTGATTAGGTATGTGAGAAAATGTTCTTTCTCGAAGTCAACTTATCAACTGTGTGAAAGATGAGCAATTGATGAAGACAGTTCTTCGGTACAGGTCTCTTGCTGATCGTATCATGTTTTGTTCAGACTGGTGAGTGGCATCATGTATCGGTAAGTAGCCATTCCTTAATTTCAAGTTCTTTGTCAAGGCCATCCTTTCTTATGAACTAGAGCTCGAATTGGTTGATCTTGTTGGGTTTAAAGATAAATATAATCTTCAGATTAATAACTTCAAGTCCAGTTCTACTGGTATTACTTCTGAAGTGACAATACTAATCCTCAAGTGTATCTAGCATGTGAACTCATGTATGCATACCTGAATTGAATCTTTACTTGTGCTGAATGCCAATGTTTTCTAACCGAAATGTTTGTGACCATAGAACTGGTAAAACTGCATCCTCCATATCTACTGAACAGTAACTCTCTGTTTGTGTGTGTGATAAATTTCAGTGGTTCTTGTGTCCTGATTCTCTTGTCAATCACATTTGCCATAATTCTTTTGTTTGAATTTAACAAATAAAGGTGAATATAGCACCCATTAAGAACAATTTTGTGATTTGAACAATGTAAGATAACTTGTAAAACAATTATGTTCTGCTAAGGTTAGAAACTTTGAGTTTAATTGCTTCCTTTTAGAACATTTTATTGGAGAAGTAATAGATGGTTTTATTTAGTACCTTCCATTCTTTTTTTATTCTCATTTAGACAAATTCAGTAATTACATTTCTTGTTGACTTATTACTTTTGTGGTGCATTTTACTCTTGTACATTTCTTATTTCTAATGCTCTGATTGCTTACTATCAATGAATATCCTTCTGGAGCCTCACCAACTTTGGAGTTTGTAATCACATCGAAGGACTTTACCCATAGCGGAGCTTTTGGGACACTCCTAGTGTTCAACAATGAGAAAGGATTTACTCAAGAGAATGTCGAATCCGTTTGTAAGTTTGGGAATACTCTAAAAGGAGTAATAGCGATAGTGGTTATTTTGAGGAGAAAGGTGCATCATATGATTATCAGCTTAACTCGTGATTTTACTATCTTGTTGTTTTCTCTTGATCATGATATTTTTCCATAAGTTCTACATTTCTGTTATTATAAAGATTTAAGTTTTCAAGTGCTGCTTTTATGTTGAGACTTTCTTTTTAGAGAAAACTTTTATGTTTAGACTTGATTGACCTAGTTGCTCACTTTATTCCAGTTCAATTAGTTTGCAGGCATTAGTTTCAGAAGTGTGTTTCTGGAATCCAGAAATCGCCATATATACGGATATGGCTGTCGAGTATTGGATAATGTTCTTGAATGGATGTAGCCAAGATATGGCTGTCTGAATTCTGAAGTCAGCCACAAGTAATATATTACCTCTGGAAACTGATAAGATAGATGCTGTGAAAAAGGAACTCAATCTCAAGCACAAAAGTCCTGAAATCGCCTTCTTCCTTACATTCAGAGAAGTACATGCCCGAGTGTACGGAAATGTTCTACAAGGAAAACCTCTCAACGGAAACTAAGACTACTTACTTCTCAGCTGCCTCTAGAATGGTCTTTCCACCCTGTATATGCAGACAGTGTTGGAACTGTTCTGGAAGAAAAATGATGTTTTGGAGAGTCTTCGTAAGTATGTTGCCATGAAGATCTTTTTACTTTACAGGGTATATATGCTCTTACTGCTGTGAAAGCCAGTTTTCCTTCCTGCTAAGATGACTAAGCAAGGCCGCATTGTTGGGTAAAAATACATGGAGAGCTCAAAGTTATGTTGAGCTTGGAGACGATTGCGTCTCAGTTGAAAATCTACCTAGAGATCAGACACAAGATCAATATCAGTTTTCGTTATGCATCAAGACCAATATGCAAGGTACCGATGTGCCTTTTATGCTTCCTCCGGTTGCTGGTTTTACTGCTGCATCATCTCCTTTAACTGCTGTGAATGCATATGCACTTCTCTTAGAATGAGTTGACAATAATATAAGTTCATAGGGTGTTGGATTGCCACAAAAGTTTTTGGTGCTGCATCATGCGTGGCAATTGATTTACGACACCAGCTGGTCACCATCGGAATCTTTTCTGTCAAGTGCAGAATGGTGCAGTTTGTTTCAGGCTCAACTTTCCTTTCTAGATGTTGCTAATGATTGCCCAAGAGTTTTATTTGGACGAAATTGTTGCATAGTACAAGAAATTTTGTCTAAGTTTGAGTTTGCTGAAGCGATGCCATACATTGGTGAATGTTTCAGGTCAATGTCAGAAGATGCTGTGAGAGGGAACAAGGCGTTCTTGTTTGATTCAAACAAAATTATCAGATTGAAACAAGTTCAGTCACTTCTTCTAGTGCTGCTATGCTATTACTGAGGTGTACTGGAATTTGGATATGTTGATTCAAGCAAGAATTTGGTCAATGGACTGAAGAAGTGCAATGGGTAATGACCAATGCTGGATTCAGAAGCTCCTCGAGAAACACTTCTCCATGACTCGGAGTGGAGGTGCCTTGTTAAGTTTGCTGATGTAGTTCCACAGCTTGACGAAATATTGTCTTATCGGAATAGTTTGGAACATGTGAGCAATGCTATGTATAACTTGTTATCTGAAGCAACTCTTGTCAAAATCTTCTGCCTTACAAACGAAATTAGGCTAGCTCTGCTATCCTGCAACAAGGAGCTGAATGAAGATCACATTCCATTCCTTGCCAATATGCTCAACTTCATGAAAACAGAGAAGTGGCTGCATCCTACTCATGGTTTTGTTTTCACATGAGAAGAAGGTTCACAAACAAAACTGCTTGACTCGGTGGTACGGTGATCCTCATCGCAGGGGAGATTTGGAAAGAGCGAAGCGAAATGCTCGTATCTTCGGTCAAACTGCATCGTCACCGGCCAGGATGCTCATTCGTATTAGGGTAGGGAAATTAGTTGGCTTAGGTGGTGTTTGAAGATGAAGATGAGGATAAAGATTAAGTGTTTGACGCAAAACGAGGTGGTAATAACGTGTGATTAATTGAGTTTTAATTATTATATATTGAGTACAAACTTGAAAAATGGATTAATCGTATATTGTAGAACAACTTTCATATAGAACGTTTTCGCACGAAACGCACCGTTTAGCAGTTTAAAAAACGTGCCACTTTTATCCAGAAGTTTATCCAATTTTTGTTGGAGAAAAAAACATGGCCTAATCCTGTCTTTAATGTATAGCAGTAGTGATTCGGAACACTCCTGCACGTTCGGGGAAAAAAAGCACGTTCGAGAAAAAAAGGCACAATGTGCTATAATGTAATCTCTGTGTTTCATATTATAATTTATTTTTGAGTTCGATTAAAGTTAAACTATTTCAAATTTAGAAAAAAAAAGTAATGTTTTCAACCCAAGACAAAAATATGTGAAAATATATTATTTAATAATAAATTTAATGTAACTAATTTGATGTTGTAAGTATTATTATATTTATGTACAAACTTAGTTAAATTTAAATTAGTTTAACTTTAAACAAAGTCAAAAGAGTACCCTACTTTAAATCGATTGGTTTTGCCTGCTTCTCTGTTTCCAGACAATTTTCCTTTCTGAAATGGCACGCATAGACTGGTTTTTCCTGCTTTTATGCTCTATATGTGCATGAAATGAACTTATCTACTGCCTTTCTTTCCGTTGAAATCATCTATCTACGATCTTTGCTATGTGCTATGACAGTACACATTGTTCTTTTAAAACTATATATAGATATCCTTTTTTTTTTTTTGCGCTGGTGGGGTTCGTTTGAGATCGATCTGGAATTAATTTGTATTCATCGTGTTGGTATTACATGTACAAACTGCATTTGGTACAACTGCTACGATGAATTCTCCAGGGACTAGTGCGTTATGCTCTCCATGATTGGGAATCTGCTTGACTTATATATCATCAGAAGTTATTTTTTTTCTTCGTCTTTGATCCCTGGAGATATAACAGCCGAGGAAAAGCAACGAACAGGCGAAAAAGGTCGTGGATTTAACGCCTAATTTGCTTGCAGCTCCTGATTAATAACCCATCTGATTCATCTCTCATTCCTTAGGGGTATAATTTGTTCTTTTGTAGGCCCGCACTGCTGTAAATAATCAGCAACAATCTTATCAGCGATCAAAAAATTAATCGCAGGATAGAGTTATTATTTTTTGCAGCATGAACAATATTCTAGATTGATCCCAAATCAACCTTAAATTGGACGATATTAACCAAAGAACCAAACGTACCATTGATAAAAGTTCCAGGAGTTCATCCACAGATCATATTTGCGTTGTTGGTGCTTGACCTCGATGTTCGCCGAAGGCGGCGGCGGCGGCATTCTCACAGTAGTACCGGAAGCTTGGCGACCCCGCTTGCACCTCGCGCTTGCCACGGCCGCCCTTCTTCCCTTGCCGCGGCTGCTCCTCCTCATGCTGCCGGCCGGCCATGGGGACGGCGGCGTCGCCACTTTCGCACCCGCTCTTGCCACCATTGTGGTGGTTCTTCCTGGTGGCGCGGCCAAAGAGGTCGCTGGCAAAGCCGCGGCGGCGGTGGTGGGACGGCGCCGAGGCGTCCAGCTGGTCCTTCGGC
Source organism: Oryza sativa Japonica Group (assembly GCF_034140825.1). Lineage (NCBI taxonomy): Eukaryota > Viridiplantae > Streptophyta > Magnoliopsida > Poales > Poaceae > Oryza > Oryza sativa. Next base: position 20,244,996 of record NC_089045.1, on the reverse strand, counting down.
TCGAGCTTGGAGGTCGAGCAGCCCATGGCAGGGGAATGGATGGATGGGGCGCGAGGAATTAATGTGTGGTCTCCCGCGAGGCGGAGACAAGGTGTAGAGGAGGGGGAGGAGGGGGATAAATAGTGGTGGATGCATGCATGAGGGGAGGAGATGGCGGGAAAGGAGGGGCGACAGGTTAATTCAGTCTTGTTTCCCTTATCCGCTACGCTAACAAATGAAAATTTGGAAAAGTGATATTTGGGCATGTGTATTTCGGGAGGATAGCAAATAGTAAATCTTTGCGTTGCTGTCCCCCAGTTTGGAAGGAGGTTGATGTTATATATTGAACATATTTTTTGGCGCTTTTAATTATTATTATTGACTCGTCTAACCTTTTCTTATCTACTATCGGTTACCGTTAGATAGGAGGCATGCATAGTTATTAAACTCTGACAGGTGGTTGAACCTTTGGATGACCATCAGTGATACTTTCTGGTTCTGGTTCGACCACCATCCCAAAAAAAGAATTATTTTATTTTTAGGATTGGGTTAAGTAAATTTATTTTACTTCAAAATCAATAATACTGCTTCATACTAGGCTTTATTCCTAATAGAAAATATCTTTACCCAGTCGAACAACTTTGGTTTTCGTCCAATTATGTGCTGAACTGATTGATTCAACCGATTGCTTGTGTAGTCTTTTATTCAATCTACACCAGTCTAGGCGCTTTTTCCGCTATTAGTACAAGGTTATTAATTTACATGTTTCACAATTGCATAAACTTTTTATTGCTACAAGTTAAGATCCACAGAACGCAAAATGGAACTTGGTCTTATTCCTCTCGTCATTAGACTAATAACCCGTGAATGAAACAACCAAAATAATCTGAGTAAAACTTTTATATCTGTGTTCTCAATGATTCAAAATCCAATGCTCCAAAATAAACTATGAGAAAAAAAACTTCCAAATCAACTCTAAAATTAATTTCAAAATTCAAATTTTGCTACAAGCCAACAAGAAAACGATGCAATATTCTACTATCCAATCATAAATACTTGCATTTTGGACAAGATCTAATAAACTTTTGAACTTTTAATATGTTGATTTCTAAAGATACATAGTCGGAAAACATAGAAACATTTTGAAAACGGCATGAGTTGATTTGTCTTGAGATGTTCTATCATAATCTCGTAAATTTATTCGATTTTATAGACCAACTCTAATATAAAATCATAAAGAAATTTGAATCTCGAAGATTATAGAAAAAGTTAAATGTCAAGTACTTTCCATAGAAAACAGTGGTGCCCTCCATCACTCCTTGTCACTTCAAACGTCTTCTCAAAATATGTGTGCAGCAATGGGCCCTATAAGCCCTTTGCCCACATGCTTGATTTTGATTCTTTAGTTTCAATTATAAGTTTATTGCTTAATTTATGATTTGGATGCTGTTTTTTAGGGAAATTGTTTTCATGTTGTGCATCATAGAGAGAAGTACTTGTAATTTTTGAAGGTTAATATAGAACTATTCGGGAAATGTACAATGGATCCATTTAAGGCTAGAGTAATTGAAATGGTGTGAGATGCATGATATAGTATATCGCAACTGTAAATATTACTTTTTATTGCCGTTTGTAGCTCGGAACATTGTTGGCTCGAGACATGCATATTTAATTTACACTTATGTCCCTCCACAAATGGTTATTCCTATTGTAATAGGGGTATCCACCTACGAATACGACAATGTTTTTATAATAAAGACCAACACATAAATTGTTTTATGTAATAGACCAATGTATTGTTATTATGAGTAACCAAATTGGCCCTCCAAGATATTAAAATTATGTACCTAGTTCACAAAAAAGTTGTTTTTTGGATTATGACCAGTTGCATCAACTTGCATCCAATACCATGGGCCATGTCCTAAAAGGTACTATTGTCGCAATCAGTGTGACTTCTTAACATTGGAATCCCGTTGACCTCAGCATCCATGCTGGCAAAAAGGAAATCCTTTGACTATGCCATCACACGTCCCTTTCAAAATTAATTAGAATTCAACGCCAGCTCTACATTCGTCTCTCCGGATTCCTTAATTTTTGGAGCTATATCAAATGCCACTAGCTTTTCCAGAGCATCTCATGAGGTTCCAGATGCTCTGAAGAACCTAGTGGCTGGAGCAATGCCAAAGGAACCTAAGTTTTTTTTACCAGGAAATAGCAGGGAAAATCATCATTTTATTTTATTTAAATAAATTTATTTCCAAAATAAGAAAAAAGAACTACAAAAGGTGTCTAAGTTACAGAGAATCTACCAATGGTTAATGATTGAAACTGTGATTTTTCTTATTGTCTGAGCCTAATCAGATCCCCATCATTGAAATCCTTTGACTATGCCATCATATCCCTTACAAAAATGATATTTTTTTTCCTTCCATGTCTGCCAAGAACCAATTACAAAGATCTAAATGAAGAACTCAGAACCTGATTGTAATGAATATATACAGGAATTGAAGTTGGATTGTTTGCTTGAATTCTATATTGGAATTGATAGCATATTTATTAATCCTATGAACATTTTTACTTTGTAGTTACTTTGTTATTTAATTTGTGCATTACTACTACAGAAACCTTAATAGGAGATGACACATAGGTGCCGGTTCATTTAAAACCGACACCTATTAGCAGTTTTCCAACCCCATAGGATGAAAAAAAAATCGGCATCTTTAACAACCTATAGGTACCGGTTCTACGTAAAAACCGGTATTCAGTTTTTCCAGACAAACCGACACCTATACTAATTTTATAGGTGCTGGTTCTTAAAAAAACTCACACCTATAATTAAAAAATAAAAAATAAAAATCGGCCAACCGAGCCAGCCGACATTATTTAGTCGAGCCCCATCTGAGCCCCTTCTTCCTCCTCCTCCTCCCATTCTTCTCGTCCTCCACGTCCTCCACCTTGTCACCGTCTCCTCCTCCTCCGTTGCCCCGACTAACATTGCCACGACCACGGGTCTGGATCCACCACCGCGAGCATCGGGGCGTGTGGACCTGCTGCTGCGCGCCTGGGGGTGGCCACATACGCCGCCGTGAGCACGGGGGTGGGTGTATCAGCCGCTGCAAATAAGTCGGCACTGGCAAAGAGCAGATGTCAACACTCCATGGGGTGTAGGTGGAGTGGACGGGCGCGCTGGCACTGGCGGAGAGCGGCCGTTATGGTGACAGGGACGGCGGGGGCATCGAGGTCAGGGTGGTGCTACTGTACGTGGAGATGGACGCATTCCGCGCTCATTCCACCGCCGGCATTGCCCGGTTTGATTTGGATTTGCTAACTTGGGATTCTTCACTTGCATTTTGGATTTGCCCAATTCTTCACTTTCCTTTCTTCTTACCCTTCTCTTCTTGTTGTTTGTGCAGGTGCGGGATCCGGTGGGGATGGAATCGAAGAGGACAACATGGCATGAACCGTGATTTTTTTAGTGATTGTGATTTAGTAAATTTTTTGGTCGATTTTGATTCCTGAATATTGTTGGATGGTGAATCTCTTCACCATGTCTTAGTGATTGTGATTTTATGTTTTTTTTTATGGATTTAGTGATGTGAATACGCTCTACAATGCTTGCTCTGCTCGGCTTGGGTTGCTTCCAGCTGAGTTTGGCCTCGTTCATCCCATTAGGTGTTGGTGATCGAAAAAGGCTAACTGAGTTAGTCTAGGATTCGGTCAGCCTCACTAGCTATTACTCCCTCCGTTTCAAAATGTTTGACACCGTTAACTTTTTAGCATATGTTTGACCGTTCGTCTTATTAAAAAAAATTATGAAATATATAAAACTATATGTATACATGAAAGTATATTTAACAATGAATCAAATGATATGAAAAGAATAAATAATTATTTAAATTTTTTGAATAAGACGAATGGTCAAACACATACTAAAAAGTCAACGGTGTCAAATATTTTGAAACGGAGGGAGTATTTCAGTTTTTCTCAGTTATAAGTAGTGGCCAGGCTGGAAGAAATATTGTGGGATGGCAGGATCACTCGATCCAGTGTTCCGTTCATTCAAGATCTATATATGTCAAACACCTGGATGGGAGGTGAAAAGGAGAAGTAAACCTGAAAAACTGCAAGGCATTAAGGAACGAACAAACTTGCTCTAGCTCGCTCTCTGTTCTTTCTTCAGATTTTCAGTTTCGTCAGATCACTGTTCATCGTCTGGGAATCTTCAGACTAAAGGTTTATCAGTGATCAAGTGAGTGCGAGGGTGTTCTGATGACATGAACTCCATATGAATCCAATGGCATGCAACACAGAAAGGACACGGAAAAATAACTGTTCTCTTCTACAATTTCTCAGTTGCAAATAGCACAATCAAGGTCAGCATTTACCATAATACAATGTGTTGTCTCTAGTGTTTGGTTTGTCATGGAGGGAGTTGTTTATTGCATGCTTGTTCGTAATAATTAATTGTAACTAGCCTTAATACATATATAGGTATTCGATCACATGATGATAATTTTAAACTAGTGATGGTCAGCTGCATAGAGGCTAGCTTAAAAGGCCATGGGAAGGAAATTGCTCTTCACTAGTACTTATCATTCCAAAAGTGCGATGGGGTGAGGACATATGTGCACCAAGAATTTGTCTATCCCGGCCTCTAATAAAGATAATGCCAAATTGAAGAACGTGTTTCCATCAGAAAGTGCGATGGGGTGAGGACATATCTGGTACGCTGTTATATAAAAGTTTCCCAAATGAATTTTACACATGGTACATGAGCCAATGCAAGTTGTAAAACATGTGCAGATGTTTAACGAGACCCTTACTTTGCAGCTACAAATCTCTAAAACACCAAGGCCACCATTCATCCTAGGTTTAAATGGAGCCTATGTTGAAGTTATTTCTTAATTTCTTTCTTTGCATCATCAGAATTTTTAACATAGACCTTATTTGCAAAATAACTAGTTATACACATGTATGATGAGCCTCAATTTCGATGAAAACAGCATGCTAGAACATACTGAATTTAATTAAGAGAAATGAGAATGGCATGGAAGGTGATATCTAAATCTAGATCCAGAGATAACAACCTCGCTCCATACACATTACATCTTTGAAGGCTTTCAAACCTGCATTCAGCTATGCTATCTATCAAGACATACGTACTTGTAATATGAAAATAAATTCGATAGAATCTCAGCTATAGTTTGCACGTATATACCTATATGTATGCATGTCACAATAATATTCTTTGTTTCCTTCCTATTTTTTCCATTAAAGACATCCTAATAGTGAATGCAGACAAGCAGTTCCAAATAGATTAGTGGCTATAGCTGCAGAAAACTTTTGAGCAGGTACGTGCACACACTGATTAACATGCCTTGGATCGAGTAGCACAAAATTAAAGCTTGACATCAATTTTAACTCATTCATGTCTAGCAATATATATGATTATCTACAACTCATCAATTGTATAGATCAGTAATACTCCCTTCCTTTTTTAACGACGTTGGTCGTTAGTTCAAAGATGAGTTTACCAACATAAAAAAAACCGGAGGGAATATTAATTATATCCACTACTAGAAAAAGCATTTTCGCAGACTTGGTTTTTTTCCAAACAGATATGACCCTCGGAGCTAAATGGCCGCCTACGAAAATGTAGACCGGAGTGAAGCTCGCCGTTCGCCTGTGAAGATCAATTTTTCCAGGCGAACCACTTAAGAGGTCCGCCTAGAAAACTATGATTTTTGCAGGCGGAACCTTATGTTGTCCGTTTGCAAAAATCATGCCACAAAAAAAATATCTAAGTCTCATCCTTATCATCTCCTCCGCCATCTCTATCCTCTCCACCACTCATTTCCCTCCCCCTCCCCTCTCTCTCTCTCTCACATTTATCCACTCGCACAAATCCTCCGCCGGCTCCCCTCCTTGCCGCCTCCCCCGCCGACCGTGACGACAACAGCGCCGGCTCCCCTCCCCACCGCCTCCGCTGCTGGCCAAGACGAGCGACAACGACAGCGCCGACGGAACCGCCACCGGCTCCCCTCCTTGCCGCCTCTGTCGCCAGCCGCGATGAGCGATGACGACGACACCGATGGATCCGCCGCCGGCTCTCCTCCTCGCCGCCTCCGCCACTGGCTCCCCTCCTCGCCGCCTCCACCACTAGCTCCCCTCATCGTCGCCTCCGTCGCTGGCCACGACGAGTGACATATGTCTGGCGCCGACGAAGCAGAGAGAAGGGGAGAGTGGCTACCAGCGCCACCGATGGCCATAGTGCTGGAGGATTCACCGGCCGCCACGAACATGGGGAAGCACCGATGGTGGGGTCCTCCTTGGCAGCCATGGCGGCAGAGACTGGGATCCAGCTAGACTCATTTTCCCTAGGTGGACCGGCGGAGTACCTTGCTAGTGACGGGGAACGGGACGTTCTCATGGTGAGGTTTCTGCGGTCCATCGCCGCCTTCTTGGCCGATGGGACATGCCAGATGCAAGTCAACGATGGGCTGCGTAGCGTCGTTGACCTCGTCGGCGGCGGCGGCGGGGGAAGGTCGATGCAGCGGCTGGTGTCCTCCGTTCGCCGAGGTGCTTGCACTGCGGTTCATCCTACCATGTGTCGGGGTGTGCCGTTCCCTCCATCTCATGCAGGCCACACCGTCGGCAACCATCTCCACCACGCGCCAAGGGTTCCACGCGATGTGCCCGATCATCCGGCTCGCCGCTGCCGTGTCCAACCTGTCCATCACCAAGGTGATGGATGCCAAGCGGGGCGTCATCCACGTCGTCGACCTCAGCGGCGGTGTGACGCCAACCAGTGGGTGGTGCTCGTCCGCCTCCTCGCCGCGTGACTCGGCGGCTCGCCCGACCTGCTCTGCCTGATTGTCGTCAACGAGGCGGAGGACTTCCTCTCCGCCACTGCAGAGGCCCAGCGCCTGGACGCCAACTTGCAGTTCCATCCGACGCAATCTAGCATCATGGCACTCTCCGGCATCGGATCCCGCCTCAGCGTCATCGCCGGCCAACCCCTCGCCGTACGTCGTCGCCAATCTCCAGATCCACCGCGCCTCCTTGCCTTCCCCGATGGAACGGTGACGACGACGGGCGTCGGTGGACATAGGAGAGCCCGGAAGGGGAGGCCCATGGCAGCGCCCGTGGGTGGTGTCTTTTTTTTATTCGCTGAAATGTTTTTTGCAGGCGGGTGAATCTATCGCCTGCAATGATGGAGATGTCGCCTGCGAGTGATCCTGCAGCACGCGCAAGGTGCTACAACAAAAGATGTAATAATCCTCACTTCAACAAGTTTAGATATGATATGGATGGAAACTCTGTACCTCCCTTGTGTATACAATCACTTCAAGCCCACACACACACACACACACACACACACACACACACACACACACACACAACACACACATACACACACGCACACGCACACACACACACACACAAACAACACACACACACAAAAGACACACACACGCCTACACTTGTGGACATATCTCATATGGTGGATATCGACAACGTCAAGCACAGAGCAGCAACGGAACAGGAATACTGAAGAAGCTATATATACGGTGGAAGATAAGCATATAGATATTAATAGATAGCTAGTAGTCTCACACAAAGGCATGAGATAATACAGAACACAATATATTGAAGAAGGACAGACCAAACGGTTTTTAGAAAAGTTGCTTACTCAGACTTCTTCATCTGGAATGACCATTTGTTTTCCTCCTAGAACCCAAACACGCTTTAATTCCTTGAAACTATTGAACAAAGCTTACAATCCAACTTAAACAGAACATACAGTTCCCCAACTTAAACAGAACACAGTCTCCAACAGTACTTATATAACTTGCAGGTCATACTTGCACTAGGTCACCTCACTCACAATTTTTATTCCTTACTAGTTGACATGCTTTTATCGATTAGTTGCTCCCTCCATTGCGCTCAATCCTTTTGGTCAACACTACCAGCAGATTCATCACTTCCCTCTGCCAAAGAGGGGCCAACTATACAACTACAGGGGGAGGATGACTCAATGTGCGATCCCTGCTGCAGGAAGTCAATAAAGCGGACTTGAGCCTCCCTTGCATTGCCATTGGCAGGAGGGATAATGATTTCCCTTGCATTTTCTATGGCAGGAGGAGTGATAACAGGCAATGCACGCTGCCTTGTCCTGTAGATGCGGCAGATCAGCCATGATCCATCAGGTTCGACAACGGTTTCCACAAGGGGGGTGACGGCGAGCACATTACGAAGAACTGCAGAGAGACCATCATTTCTCTGCAAAACAGTCACCGAATTGCCTGTTAATGGATGCTGCTGAACGCACAAAGCATGGTATATGTAAGATGTATACCTAAGGGAAAATTGATGAAGTACTATTAGTTGGAAAGGAATATTTTGTATATATGTTATATACGGATGCTAATAACATAGCTACTGAATTTGAAAGACATGGTAACTTATTTGTTATCAGTTTTCTTCCTGATGTCGGAAAATGAGTATTCTCCATTGTTCAGTTTGAACATCACAGAAAATTTGACCAATAAATGGTTGATACATTATCTGATATAAAACTCCAAAAATCATGGGAGAAACGAGTTAACAACACATGGTGTTCATTAAATAGGTTCATTGCTCGCAAGCTGACAACAAACCACTTTTGTCTTCTTGTCAAATTCAAGTCGATTATAGATCTCGTAACCAGATCTAACCTTATGACAAAATTTATAATACATCGACTCGATCCCACTGACACATATGCATGGAACTCCCCACTGACACATATACATATCTAGATTTTACCAACTATAAATCCCTACGTCTCGACAAAATTTGAATCATGTATAGATCCCACGTTCCTTGCATCGCAGCAGTCCATAACTACAGATCTAATAGCATGTACCCTAAGCGGCATCAAAGACAATCTCTACCTTTTCCTTTCCATGAATAAAATCGACATGAGAGTTATATCTAGAAGACGGCTCATCATATTTATTAAATCCCCCTCCCTATTTCCCAAAGCTAAACCTCACAATAGTACACTTGCTCGAAAATAACAAACTTATTAGATTCAATTTGCAGATGAAACGAACAAGACGATTAAAAAATGATGACAGGAAAATGTTTGAAGTCAACATCTTAATTACCTTGGCGATGGTTGTTTCGGCACAGTTGCAGGGTGGTTTTGAGCCATCCCCGGTGGCATGCTTCATCGCAGGGTAAGGCGAAAGACCATTGCCAGCAAGGCGAAATTCTTGCATACCCCATTTTGTGCGCTCTGCGGTCCGTGAATTCCCAAAGTAAAATGTTAGGGTGCGCCTCATTCCCACCAGCATGCAGTCGCTGCCACCTCCCTGGTTGTAGTAGACTGGCTTTTCTGAGCCTGCCGACCTCCAGAACCCTTTACTTGTGATACGGTTGCTACGGCGACTACTAGGGCACTTTATCTCCTTCTGCATAAAGAAGTACTTCCCTTTCTCCCTCTATGTCAGTGCTCCTATGTCCATGATCACCATCATGGAACAAGAGAGAGAAAAAGACAAAAACAAAACCAACAACAAATCGGACATTAGGCCATGCAATCAATCAAGCCTGGTAGACATAGATTAATCAATTCGAGATGTATCTGGATGTGCTAACAATTTTTATGGGAGCAAGATGATATGGCAGCATAAGTCAAAATATACTTACCTGGGACGATGTCCCATGGGTTATGAGGAAGAACGTTGACATCACAAATGAATTCAGAGGGCAGCGGCATGTTAACGGCACGACGATAGAGGTAGTGGAAGACAAGCTCACCCTCGGTGGGGTGTGACATGCCCACAGCGGGGAGGTGCATCGTTGCACCATTCACTATGGGAGTGGAAAGTACAACCCTGGCCATATCGTCCTAGCTCGCTAGCTACAGCCTACACACAAATATCACTCGCTCACTCGCTCGAGTTACACTATAGGGTCACTCAAATGAATGAATACTCAAAGCCTCTGTGGTGATGGAGATGGATGCCAAGAAAGGGCTGTATTTATAGCACCCAGCTAGGGGGGCATCTCCAACTCATCACTGACACTTGGATGGGCAGCTGTGGGTGCCGTATCAATCCTTGTCTCTTACTCCGACACAACTCTATCATATATCTCCAAGCAACAGCTATAGAGCTATCGTCCATTGTGTATGAGTGCATGCATGCACTAACACACAAAGCCCAAAAGAAGAAGAATTTGAGATGGGGAGGGGATAGATGATGACCCCAATGTCAGTTTCTCTTCTGATTTTTTGTGCTTTTCCATCCCTTGAGAGTTCACCCAACCGGTTAATCTCACTCTACCTCACTTCCTGTTTGTTGCTTTGTGGGGGAGGAGACAGCAGTGACGAGACATGCACAAGAGTAATCATTAGGAAAACTGTGGGCGCCTATTAAGGCTGGAATTAAAGGGTGAATGAGCCTTGTTTGCAAGCTTGTAATTAAATTATCATTTGGATGGTTGGTAAGACTTTTCCTTTTCTTGTTTGCTAGTCACACGTTGGGGGGCCTTGTGCTGGAAATGTGATCGAGTTTAAAGCTAGCTTCACGCCACCATAGGTGCCCCTAATGAAACATTTTTTGTATATAATTTTCTCCAAACTTTACCCACTGATAATCACGGGACACCGTAATTCATGTCGACTTTACCCCTACACATGTCACAGTGGTCTTGTGCAGGAGATTAAGATACATTTCCTTGCACAAGATGTCAGTAGGGATGTATGTGTGCTGGGATTTTTACAATGACAGGGATTCTGTCACTGCAGGAAACCTAGGATTTCGCCAACCCCTAGGCCAAGTTTAAAGGCAATGCAATACGCAACGATAAATGCTATCCACATCTAGTCATGGCCAAAAGCACAACATGAATTTAATCATGGTATGATATAAAAGTAAAATAGCTTTGGTTGCATATAGTTTTTCGCAGCACTAGCTATACTCATAAAATTAGAAAAAAATTTGATGTGGAGCAGACACAGGAAGGGTTAAGCACCACTCTGCAAATCCTTTCTTCTTGCCAGACAAGAGCAACTAGTTAGTGGGGAAAGGAGTCGATTTTCTGTGCGAAAAGTTAAGGTTAGCATGATTAGGTAGTGGGGTGGGTAATGTGCAGATAGTTTGGTTAAATTGTCATTTTACTGGGAGTAGTGATCAGCTAGATGCCAAATAATCAGCAGCCATATCTGTGCATGTAGTAGCAAATAATTATTAATGCATTTATTGGTTGGCAAATAGTAAACTTTCCCTCATTAACAGTGAGCAATATATACATATATAGGTGTTTTTATGTTCATGTGCTATAATATGAAGATGTTTTACAACAACAGTACTGGGGGGAAATCTATATGATCTCAGTTTGAATCTGCATAGCCATGCTATATATATCTTTTGTACTAATTTTGTACTTCTAACATGGCAAAATTTGATAAAATTAATCTGCTAGACCTTTTTGCATACGTACACATGGCAGCAGATTCTTCCTCTTATCTGTATTTTTTTTCTCCATGAAAACATGTCCAGAATGCAAGCATTGCCAACTCAGTACTCACTCTAAATATGATAGTATCTCATTGTCTATACATAACACATACTCCTAATGTTATAACTGAGTAATATTAATAATTGTGCAGCACATCTCAACCACGAATAATGAAATAATTCTCTCACTGCATGCCGATGATTTCGCTCGAGATCAACTACATCTATATTTCACTAGAGATATGATATACGGATGGTAAATATATAATAATATCCCATGTCCAACAATCACTTAAGCCAAGATTTGGTTAAGTGACTTGTTGACATACATGTCACTTATGTGATCAACAAAATAGTCTGGTTATCAGCAGCATCAATCACATACAAAGTAATGCAATAGAGCGAACAAGAGTTATGACAGTGGAAATAAATAAGCATATACATCATTTAGAGAGATGGTGTATCACATCATAAGAAGCAAAATTTATTGAAGAAGGGAAAGAGGGAGGAGGGGAGGGGGGGGGATGGGGATTAACAACATTTATCTTTACCAGAAAGATAGCTACATACCTCCCTTTCACTTCTAGTTTTCATCTAGGGCGAATATGTTTCATCTCAAAACACATATGCACACTTAATAACTTTTCTGAAACTAATTAAGCAGTATATATGTAGACTCCAACTTCAACAAAACATCAGCTGAACAGCATTGAGTACCAACTTAAACAGACTGCATAGTCTCAAGCATGAACTTAAAAAGTAAAAACACATAAATAGCTCTCAAGCCTTACTTGCAATGGCCAATGGGGCACCCCAATTGCAACCTTTTATTCTTGTCTCAGCTGAGTTGCTTCCTTTGATTAGTTACTGCAATGGCCACCACCATCCTTGACGTTGTCCGTGACATTGACAGACTCACTGCTACCCTCCTCGAAAGAAGGGGAAATTGTCTAGCTATTAGGCAAGCATGCATTGCCAATGGCAGGAAGAATGAGGACGACTTCCCTTCCATTACCAATGGATGAGGGATGATGGAATGCAGCAAACACTGCCTCTTCTTGTAGATGGGACAGATCAGCCAAGAATTATTAGTTTCAACCATCATTTTTCTGCAAAACAGTCTGTTAGTTGATGCTGCTTAAGGTGCAACCATGGTATATATAACATATACAACACAGGGAGAGATAGATGAAGTGCAATAGTAGTCAAGAAATAGTTCCAGGCCAGTTTAATGCTTATGACCTAGTGACTGAGTTAGATGGATTTGGTATGGTCTGTATGTCCAATTATCTTCCTGATATGGGCAAGGGAGTATCGTCCCCTAGTCGGTTTGACCAATAAATTATAGAGATAACCTTTCATGAAAAAGGTAGTGACCAGGATCAAACTATGATTCAAACATCCCTTCCCGAGACTAAGGGGAGTTTCACTAATAAAATCGCATGCCGACAACATACCCCTGTTTGCATCTCGACAAATATCTTATACATCACATAAATGTTAGATCACCAAGCATCCCGGTTATAAGGGGATAACCACACATGGTGCTTAACAATGAGTTTCACGGATATAAATGCACACCAACAACATACCCCTTTCCATATTGACATTCTCGAATATATTATAGGTCCCATAACTATTAGATCTCCAAACATCTTGGGAATAAGGGGATAATCACATGTGGTGTTCAATAAAGAGTTTCCATGATAAAAACGCAAGCCGACCACCCACCCTTTCTGCATTTCGACAAATGCAAATCTCTTATAGATGTCACAACAGTTAGATCACTTCGCGACAATACTAATGAGATCCTTCATTGTAATTAGATCTCAGTAAAACACATGGAATCACTATCAGAATAAGCCAAATCACCTCAAGATTCTACCACCTCTAGATCCAACGTCTAAGATTCTATCCGAATTGCATGCCATCAATCAATCATGCAAGCCATACTAGTGGAACATGACAATGGAAGCATATACTAATACTCTTCTTATAATTATAAGATAATAATTCATCATATTTCTTATCCTCAAGTTGAACCTACAAACCTATGATTGCTTAAATAATATGAACATATTCAATATGCAAATCAAATCAATATTATCCAATAAAACAACAATATGGTGTTAGGATGCAGTGTCTCATGTTGGCAATGGTCACTCTAGTGCAGCCAAAAGGTTGTTCTGTGCCATCACTGGTGGCAAACCGCATCACAAAGCAAGGCAAGAGGTAGGAACCAGCTAGTTGGAACTCTTGCATTGCCCATTCCATGCTCTCGGCAAATGAAGACTTCCTGTAGTGGAACACCAGGGTGTGCTTCATACCCACTATCACTTTATCAGAGCCATCACCGAATTCTTGTATACCAGTGCCTCTGTGCTTGCTAACCTCCAAAACCCAACGCCGGCGGCATGGTTCCTACAGTTGTCGCCATGGTGCTTTTTCTCCTTACGGGTGAAGAAGTGCTTCCCGTTCTTCTTCTCCTGCCGTGCTCCATCACCAAACCCAACATAAGGAAAATATGACACACACAGAATTAGACAAGAAATTAACCGTCAAAACACCTAATATATCATAGGTGAGGCTATAGATTGATGAAATTAAACCAAAGATTGCAAAGATTTGGCTTAATAATTTCAATGGGACAACAAAGGCAACACAAGTCAAAATATATTCACTTGGGACAATGTCCAAGGGATTATGGTGAAGGATGTCGATGTCAGTGATGAAGTCATAGGGCAGAGACATCTGAATGGCGCATTGGTAAAGGTAGTTGATGACAAGCTCACCGTAGTGGGTTGGAACACACACCTAGTGGGATGGTGAATACTCGTACTGCTCACTTAGTTGATGCATACCTGAGGACCGGCCATTGTCCTAGCTCGCAAGCTACAAACAGATTTCACTCGCTCGCTCACTCTAGTGAGCGGAAGCCCTGTGGTGATGGAGATGGAGGATGAGAGGAGCTGCATTTATAAAACCAAGCTATAGAGGGGGTGTCGCCAACTCACTAGTTAATTGCATCTGTATGGGCCGCTATGAGTACCGTGAAGGAGATATATTCAATTTCATTCCCTTTCTCTGCATGCTAAACACCCTCCGAGCTGCAGATGGCGAGCTAGAATTCAGGGATTTGCATCTCTTGGATGGATGTAGTAATACAGAAAATCCAAAAGAGGAATAACTAGAAAGATGTGGTTTGTGATGAAGGGATGGGGATTCCAGTGTCTGTTTTGTTCCGATTTTTTCTTCTTTTCCATTCCTTGGGAGAACATACAATTGGTGAGAGTTCCAATCTCTCTCGCTTCTGGTTTGGTGTGCTGTTGGGGAGATGATAACAAAGTGGAGTTCTGCACAATACTGCTGACTAGGAAAACTGTGGGTGCCTATTAAGGCTGGAATTAAAGGCGCTGGCTGGTAAACCTTGTTTGCAAGCATATTAATTTTTGTCCTTATTTGGATGGTTAGTAGAGCTTTTTGGGGCTTGTTAATTTTCTGGTTTAAAGATATGGAGCTTATGTTGGAAAATGTTAGTTTACATACCATAGGAGCCGGGCCACACAAAGTCTAAGTTGATGTTACGCATGTTTTTGTTTGCATCGTTTTAATCTTTGAATACATTTTATTTCCAAATGACTAGTTATACATGTATGTTGAGCTCCAATTCCATCACAAGGTGATAGCAAGTAACAAATTTAATTTTTGCGAACATGGGATCCATGAGAACTTCCCCTTTGATATGTGGTTAACTATTTTATACTCAATAGATATTAATTAAATATCGCTTCTACTATTTAGTGCTCTCCTCCCTTGTACAGTTATGCTACTCGTGCAGCTATAAATAGAGATGTATAAAAAGTTAGAAAACTGCTCAAGTATGTCACTCTCTTCTGTTCCTCTTGAACCCATATCTGACCACTGACTCCCTCTTATTCCTTGTTCCTTGTGTTGGCCATGTTGATGAGCTACTAGGCCATACTACTGTTGTCTCCTCGACGGCACACCTATGTCTCTCCATGAGTCTCACTTCTACAGATTTGGGCATCAATGACGTGCCATCTGTCAACACGAACCATCACAGATATGAGGTCATGTGTGATGGGCCACAACCATGACCCATCTGAGGTGATTTGTGTAGTAGGATGAACCGTCACAGATGATTCATAACTACCATGTGTCACAGATAGGTGATAGTTTTGAACCTTCACGAATGAGGGGATGCACTAAAACTATAGTTTTCCTATGAAAATTAATAACATTTTTATATGAAGTCGGATGGATACATACTTTAAAGTCATAGAGCTCGACAAGATATGTAAGAGTTTATAACTTTGTAATTGGCGACCTTTTCATTTCAACTCATCTAGAGTATTAAATACATGCTACATATTTCAGATAGGGATAGTTAGAAGAATAACAACAAAAAGGTTGCTTAACACGTGCTCTATGGATGATATGCTAATGGTTCTCTTTGTTGTGGAGAGAGAAGTCTGGGGTTGGAGTCCCAATACCACATACACATATAATTTGTATTAAAAATCATGGATTTGTGGCTAATGATGTGTAAAGTTAAAATAATAATTTTTAGGCCTTTTTGTGCATTTATAATTAGAAAAATCATGACATGTTATCGTAGATGGTTCATAACTATTACTCGGAAGAGACGACTAGTCTGCGATGGGTGGTATGTAATGATCCACCATAACTTTACCACCCACGACACAGATGACTCATCTGTGGTAGTTGTTCACGGATGAGGTTTAATTCGTCGCAGATGTGCGTTATTACAACCCATCATAGATCAAGGGTTCTGTCGTAGGATGTGATTTCAATAGCAATGTAATGAAATCAGAGATTTACCACTGCTTTTGTCTCTTCGAATGTGTGAACGTGTATTAGGAGAGCACATGCGGGTGTGTGATTTTGGTACACATGCATAATGATGTCTGCATTTCTTCTATGTAATAGGAATAAAACGTTATACAATGAATAGATAGAGCCTTTTAGATTGAATTTATACTTCGAAGGTCTTCTACAACAATTACAAGGAAAACACAAAGGAATCCCTGTGATCTTTTGAATTGAAGGATACTTCCTACATACCAAATGTGATCAATTTAGCATATCACAGCATGTTCCGTGGTTTTGTTTGTATCCTTTTTCTCCACGTAAAGATCTCTGGCATCCAACAAGCAATCCAAATCTGTGGCTAACTGCCTAGTTAGCTAGAGAGATATTGGGTAGACAAATACTTGCTAAACATAGCTTGCCTAGGCATACCAAAGAAATAACTCTTGTCATCAATTTTTTTTCCAGCTCCATCTATATTAATATCTCATTCTGTATAGATAACAAGCATTGACAATTAACTGTAAGGAGAAAAGCATGAAGGGTTCTCTATGTCATCTTTTAAACCTGCATTTAACATCTCTATCTTTGAACTAAGGCATGGTCACAAGTTCAAATAGAACAAAATGCAATAAAATTATTCTGCTATAAAAACAATACAATCACATGTATTTTTTTCTCCATGAAAATTAAGATATCGTGCATTCAAACTGTCCGAAATCAGTGGCTATCTAGAGAGATTTTGAGCTGGCAAATACACATTGAATTTAACTTGGCTAGGCGTAGGCATACCACATACTCCCTCCGTTTCACAATGTAAGTCATTCTAGCATTTCCCACATTCATATTGATGTTAATGAATCTAGATATATATCTATCTAGATTTATTAACATCAATATGAATGTGGGAAATGCTAGAATGACTTACATTGTGAAACGGAGGAAGTACCACAAAATCTACTCTCTTGTCATCAATTATTTCTTTTTATACACCTCCTTCTATATCAACATATATATCATTGTCTATATTCTCCAAGTGTTATAAATAGTAATATTAATAATCATGCCGCAGGTCAAACAAAAAAGGCATAATCACCATGAATGATTTATCTTGAGATTAACTAGATGAATTGTTTCACTAGATAAATATGACACGGATGGTATCTCTATAATAATATCCTATGTCGAGCAATCAATTCAATCATAGATATGTGGCAAGTGCCTTGTTGCATTTGTGATCACCAGATCAATAGTGTGGATATCAACAGCATCAATCACATATAGAGCGCTGCTGCAGAGTGAACAAGCTATGGAAATTGGAACATAAAAAGCATATAGAATATAGAGGCTTAGTATATGACATGATAAAAAGCACAGTATATTGAAGAGCGGCAATTACCTCTACCATAAAGGTAGTTACCTCCCTTTCACTTTATCTTGCATCTTGGGCGAATGTGTCTTGTCCTAGAAGCTAGAACACTGGTGCACTTGACTTTCCCAAAACTAATTCAACACTCTATAGATTCCAACATAAACAGAAAAACATAGACTCCAGCTTCAACATCATAGAGTACCAACTCAATTAAACATAATGCATAGTCTCAAGCACAAACATAAAATTAAATTGCATAAATAGCTTGCAGGTCTTTCTTGCGATGAGGAAGCATCCCACCTGCAATTTTTATTCTAAACTAAGCCGAGTTTCTTCCTTCTATTAGTTCTTCCCATAACCATCACTGCCCTTGTCCTTTGTGATGACATTGGCAGACTCATCACTCCCCTCCTCGAAACATCTATGCCCTGGGAAGTCAATGAAGTGACTTGACGATCGCCTGCATTGCCAATGGCAGGAACGGCGAGGACAGCTTCCCTTGCATTGCCAATGGACGGAGGGATGATGACCTGCGGTGCACGCTGCCTCTTCTTGTAAATGCGACATATCATCCAAGAATTATCAGGTTCGACCATGGTTTCCACCAGAGGGGCATGAGTATGGGCAGCAGACGGACTGCCATTGTTTTTCTGCAAAACAGTTCGCATATAGTCTATTAAGGTGCAACCGTGGTATAGATGGCATCTACAATAAAGAGAGACGGATGAAGTGTACTAGTAGTAAAAAATAGTTGCATGCCAGTTTTGTGCTACTCATGTACTGACTGAATTAGAAGAATTTGGTAACTTCTCTATGTCCAATTTTCTACTCCCTCCGTTTCAGGTCATAAGATGTTTTGACTTTGGTCAAAATTAACTTGCTTTAAGTTTGACTAAGTTTGAAAAAAAAACATTTTCAACCCAAGACAAATTTATTATGAAAATATATTCAATTATTGATTTAATGAAACTAATTTGGTATTATAAATATTACTATATTTTTTAAAAACTTAGTCAAACTTGTAATAGTTTGACTTTGACCAAAGTCAAAACATCTTATAACTTGAAATGGAGGGAGTACCTAATATGGGCAAAGGAGTGTCACCCCCATTCGATTCACCAATAACTGTAGTGATGCCACTTTTTTAAGGAAAAGTAGCGACCAGGAGTACAAGATCAAATCATGATCTAAACATCCCTTACCGAGACTAAGGGGACAAGCATGCATAGTGTTCAGCAAAGAATTTCATTAATAAAAACACAAACTGACAACATAGCCCTTTTTGCATCCCGACAAATTTGAACATTCAATAGAATCCGTACTTGTTAGATCTCCAAACGTCTCAGGACTAAGGGGATAAAAACACATGGTGTTCAATAATGAGTTTCACTAATAAAAATGCAAGCCGACAACATACCCTTTTTTGCATCTCGACAAATTAGAATCTCTTATGGATTCTGTAAGTGAAACCATTAGACCTTGCTGGGTGACACATCCTACTAGATTGAATTATATAGAATCACTATGCGAAAAATTGAAATCAACCCTAGATTCCACCATCTCATAGATCACTATATAACAAAATTTGAATCACCACTAGATCCCACGCACCTTGCATGGCATCAATCAATCAACCCAAACCTATTGGCACCCCTCAATGGCGACATGCACAAATACTCTATATAATTATAAGATAGTAATTCCTCATGTTTCCCTATTCCCCAACTTGAACCTCACAGTCCTACGGTTTTATACAAATAATTTACCAATCATATTAAAAATACAGAAACAAATCTATATCATATCCTTTTTTTTTTGAGGGGGAATCTATATCATATCCAATACAATGACATAGTGATGTTTGGATGCAGCGTCTCACCTTGGTGGTGGTTGTTTCGGTGCAACCACAGGGAGGCATGGAGACATCACCGGTGGCCGGCCTCATCACAAGGCAAGGCACAAGGCTGGCACCGGCAAGTCGGCATCACCCATCCGGTGCGCTCTGTGGATGAAGACTTCCTAAAGTGGAACACCAGGGTGCGTTTCATCCCCACTAGTTTTTCATCGGCACCACCGCTGGGTTTGTTGTATATTGGGACCTCTGTGCCTGCCAATCTCCAGAACCCATCACCAGCGGCATGGTTGCTTTCATAGTCCCTAGGGTGGCTGTTCTCCTTGCGGGTGAAGAAGTGCTTCCCATTCTTCTTCTCCCCTGCTGCTCCAGCATCACCAACATAACAATAGAAAAGTTGACACTCAAACATAATCATACAAGAAATTAACTGTCAAAATCCCTACAAACGATCTAGCTGAGGAGATACTACTGATTGATGAAACTAATCAAAGATGCTGCCAAAGATTTGGGAGTGACACAGTGCGAGTCAAAATATATTTACCGGGAACGATTTCCCAAGGGTTGTGGCACTGGATGTCCACATCGGTGATGAAGTCGCAAGGCAGCGGCTCCTGCATGGCACGGCGGTACAGGTAGTTGACAACAAGCTCACCCTCGGTGGGGCGGAACACACACCCAACGGAGAGGTGCATCGTGGTACCGTTCAGCAAGTTGATGCAAACTCCAGGACCAGCCATCGTCCTAGCTTGCAACCTACAAACAGATTTCGCTCGCACGCTCGCTTGCTCTCGCTAGACTCACTAAAACGAATGTAAGATTGAATGGTCCCGTGGGGATGGAGATGGAGGCTGGGAGGAGCTGTATTTATAGAACCAAGAGGGTTGTTTGCCAACTCACCATATTGCCACCTGTATGGGCAACTGAGAGTGCCGTGAGGGGGACTCCACTTCACTGTTTTTTGTCTCTCTATCGCCAGGCTGCAGATGGGTCAGATAGCATCCAGGGTGTTGCAAGGCATGCATCCATGCAGTAACACACAAAATCCAAGAGGAAGAAGGTAAAGATGGCTGGGGTTGATGGAGGAATGAGGATCCCAACGTCAGTTATATCTTCTGATTTGTTTTTTGTGTTTTTCAACTGGTGAGGTGGACTACTCTATCTCCTTCTTGGAGTGTTATTATGGACAATATAACAGTGATGAGAAGAACACAATAGTGCTGATCTAGGAGAACTGTGTGTGCCTATAAGGATGATATTAAATGTGTGTGAACCTTGTTGGCAAGCCTTTTAATTTGTGGCCTTATTGGGATAGTTGATACAGTTTTTTTAGGCTTGTTAATTTGCAGCATTAAAGATTGGGGGTGGGGGGGGTGGCTGCTGGAAAATGTGAGTTTAAAATCCAGTCCTTGCCTCACTGAATTCCTAAATTTTTTTTTGGTGCTACATGAGCGCACCATCTATACGTAACATAGGTGTAGTGGCAGCTAAAGTCTATGTTTATGTTATACATGTTTTCTTTCAATCATCTTATTTTCAAATACATCTTATTTTCCAAAAACAGTTAGAAATTTTATGAAGAGCTCCAATTTCATCATAAAGATAGCAAGAGGTAATGAATTTAATTGTAGTGAACAAAATATCTTCCTATTGAATTAAAAATAAAATTAATTATTTGCCACCCAAACATATGTGATTAACTGTTTTGAACTCAACATATGTTAATTAATTATTTCTTCTACTATTTATTGTCAGAGGTGATCAGGGTATACCCTCCCTCGTGCGAGCTATTTTATCAACTTTTTGATCCCCACCGAGAATGAAAATAACTAACCACAATCTTAAATGTTAAAGCCTATCTCTACTCCTTAAATGTAACTAATTAACCCCCTTCTCCCATGTAAAAGATATCAAGCGATTGGTTCAAAAAATTGTTACTTTGATCCCATTCCAACCATTCCGAATTACAGGACCCATAAAATAGTGAATAACCCATACTAATCCATTGCGAACCACAGGAACCTGACTAGTACCTATAAATAGAGGAATATAATAAAAAGTTAGAAGCCCAAACTGCCAAAATCTGCCACTCTCTTCCATTCCTCCCTCCGAGCACCGCTCCTCCTTCTCACTAGAGCAAAATCATTACGTAGAGGCACTTTTGTGGAGACAGTTTTTATTTTGCCACTTAAACCAAGAGTTCTATAGTATAAAGATACTTTTTAGAGGCACTTTTAGCATATTTTGTTAAATTAATGTTGTAGAGGCATCTTTTCTGCACTTTAATATTTGCCTCATATGTAAAGGAATTTTGTTATGGCGTTTTAACCTCTGTAGAGGCACTTTTTCAAATTTTGATTTAATGCAAGAATCGTCTTGCACAATATGTACTGAAATTGTTCGGGAGACATGGTCAAAGCCCGGGTTGAAGTAATGCTAAAGGAGATTTCTTGAAGCCAACGTCCAGCATAAGTGGCCCCTCTCTGGTAAGGTTTGAAAGTTTTCAAAACGTAAATCAAATGATCTGAATCAAAATGCCTCATCTTGATAAATTGACTTATTTCTCAAATGACATGAGGTGGAGATGGTAAGTGTGTTGAAGATATTCTCAAAATTCCTCTACAGGATTCTAGAGGCATTTTAAAACTGCCTCTAGTGTTAGAAAAATGTCTCTACGAAGTATTTTTTGTTGTGGTGCTCCTTATTAGTGCTTCCTCTACACCATGCTATGCCAATGGTGATGATTGATGGTGCCAGAGATGTAGTATCGTCGATGCCATGCCGATTTCCATATGTTAAGTAGGTCCTTGTTTTCCATGGTGGTTGATCATCTTGGATAGCAACTGAGACCAAGGTATACAGGGGGCATGATCCACCTTGTTCCACTCACGAATGTTAACTAGTTGTGATCAGAGGCATCCTAACGTCCTGATTGGGATTACCCCTGAGTTCGTCAGCGATATAAAAACAACAGGAGCCCGCCTTGTGGTCAAGTGAAGACCTCTCCACTTCCCCTAATTCCTTGATAAAGCCTAATATCATCGTTCCTTAGCTAATGCTGGATGAGGCTTGTAGTGCAGTTCTAGGGCACTGAAAGTGGCACTCAGAGTGAAACCATCACCCACTTGTCGATCGCTAGCATTGCCTAGGGGATCAAGCAAGAAATCTCATACTCATGACTCATATATCTACATCGACACCAAAAGAAGCAGAGAAGGAGAAGGAGGTCGCATCCATAGATTTAAACAATGTTAGTCAGTTTAATCTTCTCTTTCACATTATATTAAGGTGATGATGTTAGGCTAAGCACATCTTTATAACATGTAAAACCAATGAGTTGATTTAGATTTTGCGGTGAAAATTTTGGTGGTTTGCTGATGTTATTTTGGAGATTTTGTAGACGGTTGATTTTGTGAAGTGAAGGTTTTTGGTTGACCCTGGCGGTCAGACCAGCCGGGTGCCGCCGGCCAGACTGCAGGTGTTGCAGCGGTCAGACCAGCCGACCTGATGGTCTGACCGGCAGGATTCTTATCGTGTTCGGTTTCGGGTTGTCTTGTTGTATTTAGATGTTTCCTTTGGGGATTTGGCTTCTAGATGGTTTCTATGCGTATGGATACTGTTGTTATACTAATGTGAGTCAAGTAGGGACGAACTTGTGCTTGGAATATGGTTTCTTCGTTGTTGCATGTGCAGGTGTTGCTTGAGGCCTCGGGAGAGTATTGCCGGTGATAGATCGGAGTCGACTTAGGAGAAGTTGATGTCCATGGATCAAGAGATCATGCGGGACACTAAAAGGCTAGAGAGCAATGCACGTGGCGATGAAGAATCCATATGGTATACAAGAGGGATTGTAATCGTATGGAAAGAGGAGTCGAATTTGGAAGGGAGTCCGAATTTCGGAAAGATTGATTGAGATAAGGAAAGGGATAAGTTGGATACTTGCAAGAGAAGGTTTCCTACATGGGTTAGGCATCTTAAGTTATGTTAGATTCGTGGGCTTTGCACAGTCTAACTCATGTATAAATAGAGAGGGAGGGTGAGGCCTCCCGGTATTGGTTTTAGAGAGACTCGAGTTGAGAGAAAGTTAAGGTTTCGAGTTTAGTTCGAGATTTTGGTGAGGGGTGCTGTTGGTGCACTTTGTAAACACTAGTTGATGCAATAAAGTCGAAAGTTTCAATGTACATCTTCGAGTATGTCATCTACCGGTGTTTCTAGGTCTTGATGGTCTAACCACAGATGTACGCGTTCTAACCGATAGCGGTGTTCTAACCGCAGGTGATTGGGTGGTCTGACCGGCGAGGCTTCGGTGGTCTGATTGATGGCAGGAGGGCGGTTCGACTAGCGGCGACAGGTCTTTGTCATCTACTCCATTTGAGGTAAATCTTTTATCCCGCAAAAGATTTTGGGTTTTTGGTTTTCTCTACCATTCACCCCCCTCCAGTAGGTTTGTTTGGTCTTGTGCAATCCTACATAACATTGATTATAAACTCACATTCCTCCCCTGTAGCCACCATAGTATGAGGGAAGTCAGCAAAGGTGGCTGATTTGAGTGCATGAGATGTAGAATGAGAGGGCTTGGGAACAGTGGCTGACATGAGTTCATCTGTGTGCGGGACAGCGCACAAACATGGTCCTCCTCCCTTCCCATTGAGGGCCACACTGGTAGTTTCGTCCATCCACTTTTATCCTTTTTCTCCATGTAAAAGATCGACGCCATTCAAGAAGTAGTTCAAAACTGTGGCCTACGCATACACAAAAAATATGCTAGGCCTAGGCATACAAAAAATTAACTTTTGTTATCAATTATTTTTTGTATCCATCTCCATATATATCGTCATCTCATTCTCTACATGTAACCCATACTCCGAGTGTAATCAGTAATATTAATAATACAGCAGCAGCTCAGACACAAAAGATGTAATAATCCTCTCACCGCGAATGATTTGCCCAAGATTAACTATATCTATTATATCACTACATGTGATTCAGACGGTAACTCTGTAATAACATCCCATGTCCAACAATCAATTCGAGCCCAAACATGTGCTATGTGACTTGTCGACACACGTATACCACACGCATATGTGAATCGATCACATGCAGCAGAGTGAACAAGCTATGCCCATGGAAGAAAAAAACACAAAAGCACAATATATTGAAGAAGGGCAGTTACAACAGTTACCTCTACCAGGTAACTACCTCCCATTGATCTTGAATCTGGGGCGAATGCGTCTCATCCTAGAAGCTAGAACATAGGCACACTTTACTTTCCCCAAACTAATTAAATGATATATTGTCTACAACTTAAACAGAAAAACATAGACTCCAGTTTGAACAGCATAGAGTACTCCGACTTAATTAAATAGAATACATAGTATCAAGCATGAACTTCAAATTAAAACACATAAACAGGTCATAGGTCTTTCTCGCACCGAGGAAACACTCCGCTTGCAATTTTTACTGGACACAGCTGAGTGGCTTCCTTTATTTAGTTCATGCCATGGCCATAACCATCCTTGTCATCCGTGATGACATCGGCAGACACATCACTCCCTTCCTCGAAAGATGGCTGCCCCAGGAAGTCAATGGCAGGAAGGGCGAGGGCGACTTCCCTTGTATTGCCAATTGTAGGAAGGGCGAGGATGAGTTCCCTTGCATCGCCAATGGATGGAGGGATGATGAACTGTGGTGTTCGTTGCCTCTTCTTGTAGATGCGACATATCCGCAAAGAACTATCAGGTTCGACCATGGTTTTCTCAAGTGGGCCATGAGTTTGTCCAGCTGATGGACTTCCATTGTTTTCCTGCAAAACGGTCGACATATAATATGTTACTAGATGCTGCTTAAGGAGGAACCATGGTATATATAGCATGTACAACAAAGAGAGATAGATGAAATCTATTAATAGCAAAGACATAGTTGTATTCCAGATTTGTGCTAATCATCTAGTGACTGAATTAGAAGGAATTGGTATCTTCTATGTCCAATTTTCTTCCATATATGGGCAAAGGAGTGTCATCAATCTACCATCCGGTTTCACCAATAAACTGTAGAGATGTCACTTTCCATGAAAAGGTACAGACCAGGATCAAAACATGATCTGAACATCCCTTCCCGACACTAAGGGGATAATGATCATGCATGGAGCTCAACAAAGAGTTTCACTTATAAAAGCGCAAGCCGGCTGCATACCTCTTTTTGCATCTCGATAAAGTCAAGTATCTTATTGATCCCATAACTGTTATGTCTCTAAACAACCCGGGACAAAGGGGATAGCCACTTGTGGTGTTAAAAAAAGAGTTTCACTAATGAAAACACACGGCGACGACATAACACTTCTCGCGTCTTGACAAAATTGAATATCTTATAGATCCCATGACAGTTAGATCTCTACACATCCTGGGACTACTAGGATAACCACGTAATGTTTAATAAAGAGTTTCACTGATAAAAGTGCAAGCCGACAACGTACCCCTTTCTGCACATCGGCAAAATTGAATCTCTTATTGGTCCTTTAATTATTAGATCTTGATTCATGGAAAAATCTTATTTATTGTAATTAGATCTTACTGAAATATATAGAATCGCTATCCAAAAAGTCAAATCACCTTTTGGTTCCAGCACCTGTAGGTCTGACATCATAACAAAATTTGAATCACCACTAGCTAGGTCCATCCTAGACCTTGTTGCACCATCAACGTCAACATAGAAAAATATTGTTCTTATAATTATAAGTTTGTAATTCATCATGTCCATATTCCCCAAGTTGAATGACACAGTTCTATGCTTGCATGTAAATACTTAACCAATTAGATTATAAAAGTAGATCGATTCTATGTTATATCCAATATATAGGCACGGTGATGTTCGGATGTGTAGTGTCTTACCGTGGCGATGGTCGTTCCTGTGCGGTGGCAGGGAAGCATGGAGCCATCACCGGTGGCTGGCCTCGTCACAGGGCAAGGTATAAGGGTAGCACCAGCAAGTCGGAACTCCTGCATCACCCATTCGGTGCGCTTTGCGGACGAAGAATTCCCGTAGTGGAATACCAAGGTGCGCTTCATCCCCACCAGTGCTTCATCAGCGCCACCACTACGTTTGTGATATATCGGCACCTCTGAGCCTACTGGCCTCCAGAACCCATCACCAGCAGCACGGTTGCTGTGGTGGTTGCCAAGGCGTTCGTTCTCCTCATGGATGAAGAAGTACTTCCCATTTGTCTTCTCCTCCGCTGCTCCATCATCATCAACCCAGCAGACAATAAATTAACTATCAAAACAACTGCAAACTATCTATTGAGGTTATACTACAGATTGATCAAATTAACTGAAGAAGCTGGCAAAGTTTTGGATTAATATATCTAATGGGAGTAAGCCTGTGTGGGTCAAAAAAATATTTACCAGGGACGATGTCCCAGGGGTTGTGCTGGAGAATGTCGACGTTGGTGATGAAGTCACAGGGCACCGGTTCCTGAATGGCGCGACGGTGCAGGTAGTGGACTACTAGATCAGCATTGGTGGGGAGGCGCGTCGATGTACCATTCACCAAGTTGATGCAAACTCCAGGGCTGGCCATTCTCCTCAATCGTAGAATACAAATATATTCCGCTCACTCTCAACTCTCAAATGAATTAAAGATTGAATGATGCTATTGTGATGAAGGTGGAGGGAGGGAGGAGCTCTTATTTATTTACCCAAGAGGGGTGTTTCCAACTCATGATTATTGCCACCTGTATGTGCAACTGTGAATGTTGTGACAGAGACTCAACTCTACGATCACTTCCTCTTTCTCTATCTCCAGGCTGCAGATGGTGAGATAGCATCCAGGGTGTTGCAACACATGAATCCATGCAGTAACACACAAAGTCCAAAAAGAGGAAGAAATAAAGATGGCCAGGGTTGATGAGGGGGTGAGAATCCCAATGTCAGTTATATATTCTGTTGTTTTGTGCTTTTCAATTCCTTTTGAGAAGCTCTCTCTCTCTCGCTTTCTTTTTTGTGTTTATTTGGGAGAAGATAACAGCAATGAGATGAGCACAATAGTGCTGACTAGGAAAACTATGGGCGCCTACTAAGGCTGGGATTAAAAGTGTGTGAACCTTGTTGGCAACTGGCAAGCTTTTTTTTATTTTGGCCTTATTAAGTTTCTAGAATAAAGATAGGGGGTGCAGGAAAATGTGAGTTCAAAAGCTAGACTATGCCTTTCTGTATTCCCAATTTTATTTTGAGCTATATGAGAGCACCATCTACGTAAAGTTGGAGCCGGCCGCTGCAAGGCTAAGGCTAAGTTTATGCATATATTCTTTGAACCATCAAAATTTTCAAATAGATCTTTCCAAATTACCAGTAATGCATGTATGATGAGTTCTAAATCCATCACAAAGATGACAGAAAGTAACAAAATTAATTGTTGTGAATAATGAGTGGACCATATCTCTGCGTGGATTAACTATAAAATTAATTATTTGCCACCCAAAGATATGCAGTTAACTATTTGATACTTACTTAATTGTTGCTTCTACAATTTATTTATTGCCATCGGCGCTCAGGGCAGTGATCCGTATACTAGTGACACCGTTTTAGCACTTGTCCCCCCATGTGATTGAAAATAACCATCCACAATTTTAAATAATCAAGCCTATAACTGTAATTATCTTTTTAGAAAACGCATGAGAGTTGCACTTCATTTCACTAAGAAGGAAAAATACATATACATATATATACCTATAAACTGAGGAGTATAAAAACTTATAGAAGCCCTAACTGACTAGATCTGTCACTCTCCTCCATCCTTTTTAACCTTTAATCGAGCACCACCTCCTTGCTCTCCCTCCTTCCCGGTGCTTCCTCCACAGCATGCTGTGGCCATCGCGAAGATCGATGGGGCCAGGGTTGCTGTCTCCTTGATGCCATGCCTATGTTATGTAGGATATTGTTTTTCTTGTTGGTTGATCCTCTTGATTAACAACCAAGACCAAGTCACAAGGGGCGCATTGTCCATCCTTTTCTGTCATGCTTGTTGGTTCACCATGATCGGGAGCAGCATAATGTCCTGATTGGGATCACCCCCAAGTCTATGAGTGCAATAAAATAAGGAGAGCTCAGCCTGTGGACAGGCGAAGAACTCTCCACTTCCTCAAACTCCTTCATAAACCATACCACCACTGATCCTAAGCAAATGCTAGAGAGGACCCATAGTGTGGTTCTAGGGCAGTGCGAGTGGCACCTATGGCATCATCCGCTCGTTTATCGCCAGTTTCACCTATGGTATCAAGTAGGTATACTCACATTCAGGACATGCACATCTACAACGGCACCAAAAGAAGCAGAGAAGGAGACGGCGGCATCCATGTCCTCAAACAATGTATGTTAGTTTATTCATCTTTTCCATTGTTCCACATTATATTAAGGAGATGCGTGGTGGTGAGCCTAGTAGGGCGTTGACTGTAAAGTATGCCTAGGTGGCAGAGGGAAGCGGATGTGAGTGCATGCACTGGATAGTGTGACCTTGGGTTTCAAGCAGTAGCCGCCAGGTACCAACAATTGCAGTGCTCCAGACCATGTGTGTGGTGGCAGGGTGCTAGGCAACATGGTTTGTGCACCGTGAAGCGGCTAGTGGAAGCCGGTGGTCTAGTGACGTCAAGATCCAACTGCGCATGTAGGCACCCCTAAGGCCCTACCTCTCCTTCAAAAGTGCATGTGTGCAGCTTCATCAAATTGATCAACCAGCTTTGCCGGCACCTCTCCTCCTAGTGGGGCTGTCATAAATGTGTCGCATCCTTACTCAGCCTGGCTGGTGCCGCTATCACCGCCTCTCCAAACCTCACCTAGTGCCCGACGAACATCCATCTTTCCCTCGTCTAGGGTTGGTCACTGCTGTGCTGTTCACCTAGATCAGCGGCCAACTCCATCTTCAACCAAGCCATCATCAACCTTTCCAAGCATTTAACCTCTGCTACCACCACTAGCTGCACCAAGCCACCAACCATTGGGTTCAGAGCAGTTTTACCGTACTCCAACTTACAATTGGTCTAGCACTTGGTTATTGTATACATTTTCCAATAAAAAAATATTTGCTCCTTTCAATTGATATATCACAACAGAATAAGGAAATATTAGCACCTATTATTTACCCTTCCCAACCTTAATCATGCACGCAGGAAATTAAGGACTATAACTTTGGTAGCCTATCTATATTGATATGAAGATCTGGATGCCCATTAATGCTTAAATTTAATGTGTGAAATCACACGTAAATATATTTCAAACAGCAGCACATCGCAAACTTTTCACTCTATATTTAAATTAAGAGTTGCACATTAGTTTTTCGCAATGTCTATATATTTTTGTATTCTCATATCAGATTTGAAATTTTGCATTTTCCATTTGATCGTGATTGAAATGCCATTAAAAATTTGCATTCAGGGTAAACATATAATTACCATGGTGTATTTGTAAATTAGTACAGCATAAATATTTAATATCATTTTATAAATTACTCCACTTACCTTATTAATTGTGTTCCTAATAATGAATATTATCCCTGTCCTTATTACTTTTGGAATGTAAGAGACTGTGTCCACAGTTGGACCTTAGTCTAATGTACGGTCAGAGAAAAACTTGGAGCACCTTAAGAAGTGACGGTACTAGTACACTAACTTACCTCTAAATTTAGGGACTTAACGCTGAAGCTATGCCACAAAATTCACACTTGTCATTAATTTTTATTATTATTCGTTCATCTATATTGATATATCATTCAAATTCGGTATAACACATAGGTGTTCCAACTTAATATATATTACTCCTAATTCACATAGGCCACAAAATATATAGAAAATGCTCTCACTGCGACTAATTTGCACAGCATGAATCAATGCTTGCTTCACTATAAATAAATACATGATATGGATGACAACTCTGTTACCTCCCATGTCCAACTATCACCTCAAGCCCAGATACGTGGTAAGTGAATTTGTTTCCGAACACTTGGTAAGTGAATTCTGGACATGCATTTCACAATGAGCAATTTTACGGTCCTTAAGGAGGTACCATGAGGTACCACTTTTTCTATTGTAAATTTGGTACCTCTTGGTACATAGATACTATGAGGTACCATGAGATACCAAATTTTACACTAAATTTTTGGTATCTCATGGTACCTCCTCAAGGACCGTAGAATTGATTTTTCACAATCTGATCATTATTAATGTGTGTGTTTATGAACAACACATATCAAGTAACATGTAGTACAGAGCAATGCAGCTCACTCGATGCAACATAGTGAATAAAGTATGGCAACGGAAATGGATATATAGAATATAGATAGCTGGCTAGAATGACATTATGAAATAGGACAATATATATATATTGAAGAAAGGAAGATGCAACAATTTCCAGAAATGTAGCTACCTCTCTAGAACTTCTTGCATCTTGGACGACTTTGTTCATCCTAGAACCCAAACACGCTTGGCTTTCTTGAAACTAATTAAACAGGACAGATACACTTCAAACTTTTATTAAAAACAGCATAATCTCCAGATCGAATAGCTTAGAGTACTCCAACTTAAAGACAACACACATAGTTCTCCAACTTGAACATAAAAGCACATATATAGGATGCATGCAGGTCTTCCATGGAATGGAGCGCCATACTTGCAGTTTTTATTCTTGAGACTCAGTTCACTTCCTTCACACTCGATCAATTTGCTTCATTCATGCCATCACCATCCTTATCTTCACCATCACCGGCAGACTCATCACTCCCTTCCTCCAAAGAGGAGGGGTCAATGGTGCAGCTATGGGGCGAGGATGGATCATTGCGAGCTGGCTGCCCCAGGAAGTCAATGAAGTGAAGTTGGCCTTCCCTTGCATCGCCAATAGCATGAGGGATGATAGCTTCCCCTACATCGCCAATGACAGGAGGGATAACAACAGGCGGGGCACGCTGCCTCTTCTTGTAGATGCAGCAGATCACCCATGAGCTATCGGGTTCTACCATGATTCTCATAAGAGGGGCAGAATCACGCTTGGCACGAAGAGTTGCAGAGAGACCATCACTTTTCTGTAAAATAGACACCATTTTGTCTGTTAGTGGATCTACTTAAGGTGCAACCATGGTATATACAACATATACAACAAAGAGAATAGATGAATTGACCATTATAGTAAACTAGTTTATAAGCCTCTTACTGTGACAAATCATATGGGGACTGAATTAGAAAGATGTGTGATAACTTCATGTCCAGTTTGAATGTTGCAACTAATTTGAGAAGTAAACTGTTGACATGTCACTTATATAAATCTTGTGGCAATGATCAAATTAAAACCAGATGTACAAATCCAAATATCCCAGTATCAAGTGTATCATGACACGTGGTGTTCAATAAAGAGGTTCCCTACTGAAAATGCAAGTAGACAGCAAACCCCTTTTTTTCTCAATATATTTGAATCACTAGTAGATCTTGTAACCGCTAGATCTCGCTTCACGGCAAAATCAATTAATCATCATTACATCCTAGTAATACATAAGGAAAACCATGTGAGGCTATGACAAATTCAAATCAGCAGGCCCACCACCTCTAGATTCCTTGTCACGACAAAATTTGAATCACTTCTAGATCCCGCGCATCTTGCATGGCAACAATAAATGAACCCTATATCAAGCGTCACGTACCCTTAGTCCTAAGATCGAAAACAACTACCCTTCCCTTATTTAATAAATCAACACAAGAGTTATAGTATATCATCACGTATACTAAGTCATCATATTTTCCCCATTCCCTAAAGCTAAAACTCATAATCCAACCTATCCAAATAATTGAGCAATTTAATTCAACAGGCATTTAGATGGAATCATGATAAATGGAACAGTAAAATTTTTGGACGTAGCATCTCACCTTAGCGATTGTCGCTTCAAGGCAGCCACAGGGTGGCTCTGAACCATTGCTGGTTGCATGCCTCATCATAGGGTGAGGAAGGAGACCAGCACCAGCAAGCTGAAACTCATGCATGGCCCATTCAGTGCGCTCTGCAGATCGTGACTTTCCGTAGTGGAACACTAGAGTCCGCCTCATCCCAACTAGCATGTCGTTAGCAGCACCTTCTGGTTTGTAATAGATGGGCACCTCCGAGCCTGCTGCTCTCCAGAAGCCATTACCAGCAACACGGTTGCTACGGCGGCTACCAGGGTACTTGACCTCCTTTCTTGTGAAGAAGTGCTTCCCTTTCTCCCTCTCCGCCACTTCATCATCAGATCGTTGCCAACGAACAAACGAAAAAAATGATAAACAAAACAAGAGAATAAATATCGTCAGGACACACATGCAATTAATCAGTCAAATCAGAGATATATGCAGACGGATGTGGTAATAATTTTCATAGAAGCAAAGAAGTGCATATCAAAATTAACCTGGGACGATGTCCCAGGGGTTGTGATGATGGATGTCAACATCGGTGATGATCGCACAGGGCAGTGGCACATGAAAAGCACGGGGGTAGAGGTATTTGATGACTAGCTCATCGTCAGTTGGACGGAACCGGAAACCAGGGAGGAGGTGGATTGTGGCACCATTCACCATGGGGATGCTAAGTCCGGTGTTAGCCATCACCCTAGCTCACAAACTACACAACACAGAGATCGCTCGCTCACTCGCTCAAGATTCACCCTAGACACTCTAGAGAACGAAAGCTCAAAGGCACTGCAGTGATGTTGATGGAGGCAAAGAGGGACAATATTTATAGAGCCCAGGGGACACCCCTTTATCAGATGGATGGGCAACTGTGAGTGACGTGACGGAGATTCAACCTCACTTTCTCCCTTTGCAAGTTTCTGGCCCTCACACACTCCCTCTATCTCCAAGATATGGCTGGTGAGATAGCATTGAGGTTTGTGTTGATGGGATGAGAATCCCAATGCCATGTTTTGTTCAGTTCTGTGCTTTTCCATTCTTGGAAGCTCATACAACCGGTTAATTTCACTCTACCTCACTTCCTATTTGGTCTTTTATGGGGGCTAGAGATAACTATGACCAGATGTGAACAACCATGCTGACTAGGAAAACTGTGGATGCTTATTGAGGCTGAAATTAAAGGTGTGTGAATGTTGCTTGCAAGCATGTTTATTTGTGTCCTTATTTGGATTGTTAGATAGCTTTTTGGGGTTTGTTTCCTAGTAAAAAGATAGGGGGCTTGTGTTGGAGAATATGAGTTTAATTGGGGTGGGACCACAAGGTTTGTGTTGTGAAGAATCCTAACATGGAGGGGTAGACATGAAAAAAAAAGGAATTTTCCTTCTAATTTTTGCATTGTTGTCCCTAAATTAAAGTTTATCTATTTAATGTTTTTTGGGTATTAAGATAATAATATTTCGTAATATTGATAGAAAATTTGCAACAGTTTGTCCTAGTCTCTTTTTTTATTCTTACCATTTTCATTAGTAATATTTTATTTTGTTATTATTCTTACCTTGCACTAATTGTCATATATAGTTATTGTTGAAAATTTGTATTGGGTAAAAAAGGCTACAGACATATTATACATATTGTGTACCAATCTAATCTTTTCACCCTATAGTAAGCATTCATTTGGTTAAGGTTAGGTACTATAGAGATCACACCATAAAAAATGGTCCAGTAGTATAGATCTTTTTGACAGAACTGTAAAACTTGGGCTGCATCTTTATATATACAGATGGAAAGGTCTACTAGAATCCATACATATTAATCTAAAACATAAACAAGATATAAATTCTCTCATTAATCAGAAAAACTAGAAATTCCCACATTACATCTAAAGGCAAATTTTGCTATAAGACACCTAATGTTTGTGCTCCTTGTTGGAGGGTACTGCAAGAATGCATTTCTGCTGGAGTGTGCTGCAAAAAATTGATAATTGGTTGCTGGTCACTTGTGGCATATTTATTATATAAGAAAGAAATGGAGATATAATGTTTATTAAAGACAAGTTTTCCCATGGGCCAACTGCTTTCATGAAATGGAGAGAAAAATATTCGTTAAAGATTTTAATTAGGTTTCTGTAATGGATGGGCCCTGTTAACGTGTTAAGTATATCTCTCACTTTTAATTTATTTCATTAACTTCTTAATTAACATTCTAAAGGTTAAGCCCACTCGTCAATCTCACATCTCTGTAAGGGAGGAGTCACACCACGAGTGTCTGGATAAAAACACGGTCCACTATTGGAACTGAAAAAACAATTGTGGGAATATTTTTTTTACTGAGACGAGCCATGGGGCCAGGAATGAAGGGGGAACGAGGGAAAACCGGTCGTGGGAATTATCCTGAGTCACGCTATGTAGCTTCTAGCGCTACATAGCGCCGTCCTATATATAACATTGTCAATTTAACTGTAGACATGATCTCCTTAAAATTCATCGTAGATAGATTTATGAAGTAAGTCTATATATAGTTTTTATGAACACAACATGCATCTATATGCACAAACTTTACAAACAAGGAATTATCACATGATTGATTGTGCGCAGAGTTTCGGATTTTAGCCATAAGTACCTTAATTAATTTCAAACTGTATGAGAAAAGCACTGCAGATTAAATAATCTGGGGAAATAAACTTTAAATAAGACAGATAATTAAGTTTTAAAAATATAAACGAAAGTAGTATTTTATTTTTAAATATGGCATGTGGCTATACTTGCTAGAGAACACCTTTTAGAATCCATAAAAAAATATAATATAATCTAATTAAGTTGATCCATCATTGTTGCAATGTCAGTAATTTGACACGACTTCCTAGAACACCTTTGGAAATCCACTAAAAATATGACAGATTAAGTTAGGCCATCATTACAAATGTTAGTAATTTGACACAACTATATGAACATTTAGAATATGGAAATTAATGGTTAGGTACTTAAACTAGAAAATTAAGACTTACCATATGAGCATGGCATCTGCTGGAGCACAATGGAGGGATTATCAGACACCCATGTATCAGGATCCTGACACAACTTTACGGATAATCCATTGAATGTTAGATTTTCTAGACATTCAATTTTACAAGAATGAATGATGAGAGTTAATTGAACCCATTGAACACAAACATGTGTGTACTCCTAAAATTAGTGGACACCAACGTCAAATTGAGGAAAGTGATACAAAAAATTCAATACTATTAATACATGCCACTCATGGCTGAATTTTCATTTCAAATTAAACTGAGATTTGCATTCTCAAACTTTAATGGTGGGTCGTTATTAATGACTTAGATCATGTCCACATATTCCCTCTCTCATGCTTATCATGAGGTGAAAAATAACGGTGTAATATGTAAAATGTTATTTTGAAGATATAGCTGGTATGTGCAATCTTCTCATATTGTTGTCTTAGAGGTAGGGCATGAAGTTCAGCATTATATTGGTGGACTACGGCAACAAGGGGTTCTAAAAAGATGACAGGTTGTCCTACATGGATGCAAGAGCTGTGACGCTATAAATTTTGATGAAGACAGTTTGTGGCAATTGATTGTTGGGCTTCTATGCATTTGAATATTGGGCTCATGAATTGTAGAGCTTAGTCACTACTACATATTCCATTTCCATAGGCAGCAAAAGGTGGTTTTCACATGTTGGCCAACAAGACCGCCTGTGAGCGTCTATAAAATGGATATTTGCACACGCGGCCGGTCCAACCGCATGTAATAAACCATTTACTCAGGCAGCTATGTAAAGTAGGCTAGCCTGTGAAAAGAATTTTTCACATACGGCCTGCCTTACTAAGATAGGTTGGGACCAACATATATAAATTTAAGCATTCCAATCATAACAAGTATAGGATAACCTTTTTTAATGATGATAGGGAAGTAGCATACACCAAATACTATTGTGCATACTAGGTCTACCCACATAAAAAGAGTGAGCATGCATCAACAAATCATTGAATTTTTGAAGCTACGGCATTCATTACGTAAAAATGAGCAAATAGTTCCGCAACAAGGCCTAGTAAAGAGCTGTCTATTTCAAACAAGGTAGAGCATAATCTAAAGTAATGATAGCAGGTAAATGAGCTAGTCTAAAGGAGTGGTACAGTGTTGATGAAAGAGACTGGTCTAACAGGCCTAGTTGAGTCATGATCTTACTTGGGGATTTAAAAGGCCTTGGCCTAAGTGCGCAACATTTCAATGTGATGGAAGAGATGATGAATGAGGGAAGGGGAATGGATCTAGGAGAGAGAGAAATTGATAGGCGTTGATGACTGCTCCAAACATTGCACATTTTTAAAAAGCCAGCCTTTATACAGACTGATACATTTTTTCCAATTGGGAGGGGGCTTTCAGTCCATTTTAATTTATTTTCCATTCTTGTGCATGAAATATGTCCTAACTAGCCCCCCTCTATGGATTGAGCAAGCTGGGTCCAAATACACCAAACCAAATATCATGTGTTGTGCCTTGCACCCAAATGAAATAACGGACAAGTATATGACAACATTTCTAACTATTCTTCTTCAATATTTATGATCAGAGGAACAAGTATGATAATGAATTACATGCATTACTTTACGAAATGCCACAAGCAACCTAGTGGTACTGATCGTTGTGGGCAATATGTTTGTGAGTTTGTTGGGTTGGAGTGAGGTACATGATGAACCAAGACAAGTATGCAACCATTTTTAATTGAACAATGGCTATTGATTATATTGTTCTCTATTGTGACTGTAATGTTATAGCTCTTTTTGTTGTTGTTTCATTGCAGCGGCCCGTAGATCCAACCAGTGGAGCACTCAATGATAGGCATATTGCTGTCATACAAAATGACATGTGCCGGTTCATCCACCATAGGATTTGCAACAAGAGGGATAAATATTTTGACTATGAGACCAACGTTGCCTCGCATGAGTCACTTTATTGTTGGGAGGTAGGGATGCCTACCTATGTGCATGACACTCAAACTATTGATGTTATTTGATTTTGAAACATGATAATGTGGTTGCATTGTGATGTAAATAATCATGTCATTGGATTGTGATGTGTTGTAAATAGAGGATTGCATCCAATTTCTCTGTTTGATATATGTGGTGGGATAATGATATGAATTATGAGATGAGTCAATACAATGTGTAATGAAACATCTGGGTACTGATGAATAAAGAAATAAATAATTTCTGCATCTGTTCAAATAAAAACAAAGGTGGTTCACTTAACTGAACTGCCCATG
This sequence comes from Oryza sativa Japonica Group, assembly GCF_034140825.1. Lineage (NCBI taxonomy): Eukaryota > Viridiplantae > Streptophyta > Magnoliopsida > Poales > Poaceae > Oryza > Oryza sativa. The sequence continues at coordinate 20,207,240 of NC_089045.1, read as the reverse complement.
ACAAACAATTTTCGCATGAGGTTTGGCGAGTCGTCCACCTTGAAAAGTGTTTGCACGGGTGGTTCTTTTAAGTGAGCTGCCCATGAAAAGATGTTCCATGCATGGTTATCTTAAGTAAACCACTTGTATCAAGGTTTCTCCACATGCGGCTGACTTTCCACCCTTGTAAATAGCTGATTTTCACATGCCATTGATTGCAGGCGGTTGGGGAAACACCTATATAAAAGGTTTATCAGACGCCTCCACAAATGTTTTCTATACCAATGTAAGGAATCTTTTGCTTCAACCAAAGTAGTATATTACAAAATTTTTGTAATAGCTACACAATACCAACGGTGTGGATCTTGCTAACTAGCTATGCATGACTTGGCTACTTAGCAAAAAGAGAAAAGAATTTGCTTAAGCTGTCTATCAATAGTTTGCGTGCTATCCTTAGAACCCTCTATATATTCCTTTACACTACTTAAAAGAAATATACATTCAAACAACACTAACAAACTAAGCCCATGACATTAGGTAAATCCTACTTTTTGGCAGAGCAATGCTTTGTACACATGCATACTTACACATGAGCAGACTGGATGCTAGTGGTATTAGCTTTCAGAAACTGAAATGCAAATGTAAAGTGGAATGGCCTGGAAAGGAAGTGGGGCCCATAAAACAAAAGGAAGATCACATTAAGGTAATACCGTCTAGGCAACAAAAGATATGGCAAGAATAAAACCATCTACAATTGTAACGTTGCTGGAAAGGATAAAAGTAGTGAAATAGCTTCTGGGGCTAACATTTCTATTCTTTTTGTTTATGCTTGGTATACAAATAACATGTATCATCAGGCAAGATCCATCACTTTGGGGGATGTTTTTCTTTATCTTCATGAGAAGGTTTTTTTTTTTGTGCACAAAGAGTATCATCAAACAATCATGTGTAGAGTTGTAGATAGCTATATAAAGTATCTTGACAACGTACTAAGGGAGAACTTGACATATGGCATGAGTAACACATAGTGATCTGGTGACACCAAAGCAACGGAAAAGTACAAGTAATGCTATCTATTGGATGGTCATTTTGTTATATTCCACCATAACATTATTAATATTGAGGATGTGCCATTAGTTGAGCCTGCTTCTATTGATGGCGTTACATGTGGAAAGAATAAAACATATGTATTACCGAAGGAATATGTAAACTAGTCGCAAATCAATATGTTAACGTTGCACGTGTTATCAATACTGATATTACAAAATGTAACAATTGAATATTGCGTTATTAATAAGAGATAATATATTCTATATATACTACCGAGTTTGTTCAAGTTCAACGATTTGCCATAGACATTGTCGCTTTCTATAATATACCAGCAACTTCATCAATTGTTCTACAATACGCCATCGGGCTAGACCTTCTTTTCAAAAATACCCAAAATACACTTATGGACATATACGGTTAACAATTGATTTATCTAATTTGAACTTTCAGAAAAAATATGAAAACTTTTATATCGCCTCCTTACACAACATGGAAATTTGTATAGAAGTTTTAAGTTTTTTACATTTCTATTTTTTTAAAAAATATAACTTATCTGTTATATGATATATAAAATACTTATTTATTGTTGTTTTTAATATAAATCATCTTTCATACACTACATAAGATATTTTTGTGCTATATTATGTCTTGTATAAGCAAATTCTCTCTCATATACCACATAACAATATTTTCTTCTAAAAACATAATATACTGAAAAAACTTGAAGCTTGTACACAAACTTCCATGTTGTGTAAGGAGGCCACATAAAAAAATTTCATATTTTTTTTAAACTTCTAATGAGATAAATCAATTGTTAATCTTGCATGTCTCTAAGGGCATTTTGGGTATTTTTGAAAAGATGGTCCAGTCCAATGACGTATTGTAGAACAATTGATAAAGTCGCCAGTATATTATAGAAAGAGACAAAGTCGATGGTAAATCGTTGAACTCCAACAAACTCAGTGGTATAGCATAGATTCTCTCTTATAATTACATGTTATACATATAGAATTCATTTACCACTGTTGTTATTATTAAGGACAAAATAGTTTTAATTTTACTATTGAAAATTAGTACATATTGATGTGTAGTCGTGCCCAAGTCAAAACATTAATTTTTTGTTTAAATTATTTGTGGTATTTCAAATTAATTCAGAAATTTGAAATTTTAGAAATGACAGGTTGTAGTTAGTTTGGAGCATCAAATAGAGCTTTTCATGATTTAATAATTCTCGAATTTACTGCACTCATTAATAAATATTGAGTTATAGTCGGTTTGAAGTCCTAATTTTAGGTTTTAGATGAAGTAATTATAAAACTTGTATTAGATAATAATTGAGTTATACACTTGTTTAGCAAGTACAGAAATCAATCTTATATAGAGAAAAATAGTTGAAGGTAAAAAAATATGGAGAAAAATAGCACGTTAAGCCAGAGAGTCTTTATATTAGGAAAAAATAGCACCCGAGCAACTGTCCATCAAAATACAACTAGCCGTCGGCAGCTCAACTCCAATTTATGAAGATCAGACCAATGGCCCGGATTGGAGAATCATCAGATGAATTGATTATACGATTACAAAATCACACCAGCGGATCAGAATTTATCACATTTCTACTATATATAATGTCCCACACAATTTATCACATTTCTACTTAGAAAATCTGCATCTTTGGGGTCTGACCAAGCGGAAATATAGTGAGTTTTGTCACAATCATAAATCTGAACCATAATCTCCGATCCGTCACAACAGCGTTAGATGAAGGACGTTGGAGCAGTTCCCAAGTGTCCTGTCGTTGACAAAGTTTGAGTGTGATCAGCATACATACTCCTCTCGAGATGCATCTTGCGCTCCCTGTTTGGAAGATTCTTTCGATATTTGCCAGCAGTTTGGATATTACATGGTACATGTTACTGCAGCGACATGGTTATATACGATGGGCATAACACACGATAATTAAATATCAAATTACATATTGCAAATAATAGGTGCAATTAAACCTTCCAAATAATAGTGTATTTTATAGTTTCTTGGAATTAATCTCTCAAATCAGACGAAGCAGTTAGCGCATGTCAGAAGTTACACTGGTGGAGAAATGCTTTTTAGTCCCGGTTCGTAACCCCCTGTAGTCCCGGTTTTCCAACCGGGACTACGAATCTGGGACTAAAGATCGCTATCTTTAGTCCCGGTTCAAATAACCGGGACTAAAAATCAATTTTTAGTCCCGGTTGGTGTTACCAACCGGGACTAAAGATGGGAGCATCTTTAGTCCCGGTTGATAACACCAACCGGGACTAAAGATATTTTTTCTTTTTTTTTCTGCTTTTAATATTGAATATTGATTTCACACCGTCCCCTCCTATATCTAAATCATCACATATTACATAACATCTCCAAATCCTCAAACAAATCATCTCCAAATACATCACAAACTCTTAAAAAAATTACATCACAGGGTTCTAAAAAATTCATCACAGATTCACATCTCACACAAAAATACATCACAGATTCACATCTCAAAAAAAAAAGAAAAAAAATCCGGCCGGTGGCCACTGCCTCCTCCCCTCCTCCCCTCCGCGCCGGCCGGCCAGCGCCGCGCCGGTCGCCGCCCACCGCAGCCGCCGCCTCCGCGCGGCCCCAGGCGCCGCCGCGCGGCCTCCCGCGCCGCCGCGCCGGCCGCCCACCGCCGCCGCCGCGCGGCCCCCCGCGCTGCCGCGCCGTCCCCCGCGTCGCCGCCTCCGCGCCGGCCGCCTGCACTGTGGTGAAGGAAAAAAGGAAGGAGCAGAGGGGAGTTAGAGATAAGGAAAGAGATAAGAAGTTAGAGAGGAAAAAAAGAGATAGAGGGAGGAGTTTGTTGTGTGGACGGGAAAAGAGGATCGGTACTATGGATTATATAGTGTGTTTTGATTTTTATTCCCGGTTAGTAACACCAACCGGGACTAAAAATAGGTTTTTAGTCCCGGTTGGTGTTACTAACCGGGACTAAAGATCATAGGGCCCTGACACAGCCTGACATAGAATCAACCGGGACTAAAAATGAACTTTAGTCCCGGTTGGAGTTACCAACCGGGACTAAAGATGATTTTTAGTCCCGGTTGGTAACAACAACCGGGACTAAAGATCTTCCTCTTATTAACCGGGACTAAAAATCATTTTTAGTCCCGGTTTTTAATGGAACCGGGACTATTGTGGATATGGGTCGACCGACCAAAGATGGTTTCTCTACCAGTGTTAGTGCCGAAAACTATCATGGGAATACTTATGGTGTCACAACAAATTAAAAAAAAATGTAAAAACGGATTTCCCACCAAAATAGTATGTACGTATGAAAAAATTGAATACGTACTACGTTGGAGACAGGTTGGATATATGGGTATTGCAAGCCATGAGGCCACGGTATTAAATGAAAATTAATAATCTACGGCTAAGATAACACGGTTTACTTGGTCAATGTCCAGATTTATCTGGTTAACACGAGAGCTTGTAGAAAGTGTTGAATTAATATAGATATACATAGATAGATAGATATATAGGTAGGTAGATAGATAGATAGATAGATTTGTAGAAAGTGTTGAATTAATATAGATATAGATAGATAGATAGATAGATAGATAGATAGATAGATAGATAGATAGATAGATAGATAGGTAGGTAGGTAGATAGATAGATATACATAGATAGATACATACAAATTACTTAGAGGGCAAGATTATCCATACATATAAAATAGAGTAATTAAATTATACTAATGGTACACAAATTTAACAGGAAGGTGCAACCTAGTATACAAACTTGCAAAATATTCGTTTAATTTGATGCACAAACTAGTTTGGTGCATGCAACCCAAGCCCAAATAACAATTTCACAGTTATCTTAGTATACATGTACATGTGCTCAATCAAACCTATGTATAATAGGGCTGTTAATTATATAGAGAAATAATATCAAATATATACACTACTACAAAAAGGGGCATAGGTGCCGGTTGGGAACCGGCTATAAGTGCTGGTTTCCCAACCGACACCTATTGGTCAGCACTAATAATTAAAACTGGCACCTATGACAATTATTAAACCAGCACCTTTAGCTTAGCTCGAGCAAAAAAAAAAAGAGAGCCGGCTCGAATGGAGCCGACCTCACTGAGCACCACCGTCGCCATGCGCCCAAATAATATTGAAATCCCCAAATCCCCAAATCATCCACAGATCATCACAAATCTATCACCAAAATCGATTGACATCACAAATAATCATTCATCGTCACCAAAATCGATTGACATCGCGAACATACTCCAATAAAATCATTCACAAATCCACCAAAACATCTAAAAAATCTACAAGAGAAGAGGGAGGAAGAGAGGCTGGCCCAAGGCTTCATCTGCTTCGTCACCGGCGGGCCCTCTTGCGCCGCCGCCCGCCGCCTCCCCTCTCGCCAGATCCGGCGGAGGGGATGGCACCGCCACCCACCGTCGCACGCCGCCTCCCCTCCTGCCGGATCCGGCGGAGGGGAGGGCACCTCCGCCTGCCGCCTCCCCTCCCGCCGGATCGGGCGGAGGGGAGGGCGCCCGCCGTTGCCTGCCGCCTCCCCTCCCGCCAGATCGGGCAGAGGGGAGCGCACTGCTGCCCGCCGTCGCTCGCCGCCTCCCCTCCTGCCAGATCCGGCGGAGGGGAGGGAGCCCGCCGTCGCCCGCCGCCTCCACTCCTGCCAGATCGGGCGGAGGGGAGCGTGCCGCTGCCCGCCGTCGCCCGCTGCCTCCCCTCCCGCCGGATCCGGCGGAGGGGAGGGTGCCGCCGTTGTTGCCTCCACCGGGACGCCACCCGACTGCCGCCGCGCGCTACACTCAGAGGCGAGAGAGAGAGAGAGGCGAGAGAGACGAGGCGATAAGGACGAGACTGATATATGCGTCGGCCTGGATCAGCTGGATCGGCTCGGCTCGATAGCTCGGCTCGGTTTGGATAGGTGCTGGTTTTTTTAAAAAACCGACACCTATAATTTATTATTGGTGTCGGTTTTAAAGAAGAACCGACACCTATAGTATAAGTGTCGGTTTTTCTATAGAAAACTGGCACCTATACTATATTAAAGGTGTCGGTTCTTCTTAGAACCGGCACCTATAGTTGGTTAAATGTGTCGGTTTTACGTGTTTTGAGTCCACGGATGAGAGAAAAGCATTATAGGTGCCGGTTCTAGCTGTTTCAGCACCTATAGTACCGATCTCTATGAGGTTTTTTGTACTAGTGATATGAAGGATATGCAGTCAACTGAAAATAGTGGATGAACAAAAATAAATACAAAGTAGAGGTTATTTGCACATGTAGCATGCCTCATGACCCGCTTAAGCATGCGGATTCTATTCTAATGTAGGTTCCAACACATTATTACTAGTCATAATGTACCATTTTAGCCTTATTTCTCACGCATCATGCAAGTCTGTATACCAAAACAACTATTTTGTAAGTTTATGTATTGCACCCACCTATCAAGTTATTATACCATACCAATGTAATTTACTCTATATAATATATCCAAATAACCCTAACAAAATATTATGACCATCCATTCCAATATTTTTCTCCTTTTTTTTAAGAAAACCAATGGTACTATTAAACGTAACCACTACTTGGTAGATCCTAAAAATAACAACTTATAGGAATTTAATAGGCCCAACCCTCAAGTAATTGAATTATCATGTGTACCAGCTGATTTATTGCACGCCACTCCCTCATGGTTACCTGATTAGTCTAACAGCTGACAAACAATATTAAGCCAATCAAGAGTTGTCTCGTGTGTTTAATGAGGGGCACGATAGACTTTTGTCTTTGCTACTTAGTCCAAAAATTGTGAAGTGTTGTTATATTTTGGCAAGAAGAGAGTATTTAAGGATGCATGCATGTTTTTTGCACCTGTCCATGCAAAATGATAGCACAAATTAAATGTAGTGCCATCTTTTAATTAGAAACAGAAATGTAGGATTTTGAGAACATGACCATGCGCTTTATCTAATGAAATAGATGAGGACACAACTACCATGACTAACTTATGTATTCATCAACCAAAGATGCATATGTTCTATGTTAGATTTACTTATTATATATTTGAACAAACGTTACTACACCATGAGTTTTGTATCTTTTCGTTTGCAGAGATACTTGCTTGGGTGAAGGAAAAGAAACCGAGCGTAAGGAATGTATGGATGATCAAAGAAGTTGATTCGGGACCAAACCAAGATCTTCTCCAAGTCTACTTCTACCTCACCACACTTTTGGTTCATAGAAGACAAGAGATAAAGTTTTACACGTTTTGGATTCGGATTCGGTTCTCCTGACAGCATCAACTTCAAATGGACCTAGCCGCTGATCTAGAAGGAATTTAAGGGCCCATGAGTACTGGTTGGAAAGCTTATTGAGCCTAATTTTCGATGGTTTTGGTCCCACGTCAAAATTCCCCACCGAGCTATCGGGAATCTGCAAAACAAGCCACGCACCTCATCCAGACCGAATCTGATTTGGGTTTTGGGCCTTATAATTGTGCCATGGGCTAAGCCCAAGGGGGTGTGCGCCCTAGGGCAACCCTAGGACTCCCCAAATCATATTCATTCAGTAGCCGTCATAGTTTAGAGTAGGGTTTTGCTTAGATTATTTATGTCATTGCAGTTTCGCTGCTAGTTCGGTTAGTAGAACCCCAAATTCGAGTGCTTAATCATTCATATGCAATTGTGTTGCAATCTATATTGTTCTTGCTTGTGTTCTTCGATTCGCATGCAGGGATTAGTCTTCTTGGCGAGGTCAACCGAGCAGTGCACGGTTGATAACTAGTGGAGATATGGTGCTACAATTGCAGGGTTCGGATTGTGTTGATCGAAAGCCGGATCGTGTGTGTCAAGTTTCCACCAAATCGAGAGTTGGCATTGTCTCTTGTGCCAGTTTGTTCAGAAAAAGAAGAATTTGGGCACGGCAGGCTAGATAGCGGTATTTGTGTACAAATCAAAGTGATCCATGAACTCAAGAAAGAGCAGCGGTTTATGCACACATGGATGCACATGGCAAGCAAGCAAAGCTATAAAGTATATATGTATGGACATAATATCAAAGACATTTCAGTTAAATAGGTCAATTTCACTTATATGGATTTAAAGGAAGGCAAGCAAAGCTATCAAGTTATGCATATTAGAAGAAATGTTACAGATTGAACGTTGGACAATCTTGTAGCTATCACAAAATACACAATGTAGAACAAGCTGCAAGAAAAAATGTCCACTATTTTTACATGAGAATTTAAAGTTTTTCTCTTCTATCTTTGTCAACTTTTACTTTCACTGTGCATTTCGATTTTGCATGTTCTGCTCAAAACCAGAGTTTTAACCCTTTCTAGTTCCACAACATAACCAATTGGAATCTAAGTGATGAAGCTATTAGCATCAATTTTTTGCTTAGATATTGTATGAATGGGATGTGACAAATTTCAAGATCACTTTTTTTTTCTACATAGCTCTCAAGTCTGGTAGTATAAAGACATATCTCGCCTCTTGAGAATGCTCTTGCGAACCGTAAATCCTCAGTTTTCTTCAATAAAAGAGAGAAGGTGGAAAAATATAGATGTTTATGCTTAAATTAGAGTGGTCATAATACGTACTCCCTCCATCCAAAAAGAAAGAAACAACTTCTGGGGACGAATCTGGTCGAGCATATGTTCAGATTCAACCCCAAAAGATAGTTTTTTTTTACAGAGGGTGTAACTAAGTAAGAGTAACACTTTGTATCCATCGTCTCGAGCAAACCATTTAACATCTAGCTCAACAGAGTTGAAAATTTACCCCCTCAAAAGAAAACAGAAAAAAAACATTTTTATGGGATTTTCTAGGCAGCTACCGGCTGTTTTATTTTGACTTGTTGGCCGGAATTGCGTCTTCATCTGGCCCACTAGGAGACAATTGGCCCAAAGCTCTGCCCAATTAAGAAGAGACGCCCAGCTGCCCGGGCCATGCTTCCCCTTACTTCGTCACACATGTCACCATGTCCAGTTGTCGTCCTCGACTCCTTCCTGAGTCGTTGGCTTCCTCACGCACGTTGCTGCCATCATTGTCGCTCCAGTGTCCCCGGCCTCCCTGCCAGTGGGTCCAGCTACATGAGGGGAAGAAGATCTGCTAGATGTGAGGCTGTGGGTCATTCTTCTCCTCTTCCTCTCTGCTCTATCCCTAGTCTCCCTGCCGGCGGATCCAGCTGGCTAGAGGGGAGAATATGAGTTGCTGTCGTGCGCCATCTATCTCTCACCACCTCTCTCTCTCTCTTCCTTTGCACTCTCCGCTCTGTCCCTGGCGTCCCCACCAAAGGATCCCGCCGGCCGGAGGGGAGGATGCAAGTTGGCGGTAAGGTTTTGTTTTATTTTAACTGGATTCTCGTTTCTTGGGCTCGTTTGAACATGACATGTTAGCATTCTTTTTTCACCATTCTTTTGTGTTTTAGAGGATGCATGTCATGTCATTTTCTAATTGCAAGAAAACTAGAAGAAAATCTTGCTTGTTTCTGTTAGTTGTTACATGCTCACTAATTAGAAGAAACTATTTTTTGAGCTCACTAATTACGTGCTCAATTTGTCTGAATTGATAAAATTAATTTGCTTTAACTTGTCTGAGCATGAAATAAGAAGTTTAAATTGCTTCCTTCCTGCTCATACTATATATTTTCGAATTAAGAATTCTGGCAGCAGTGTGATGGTTTATAGCTCAAACCATATGTTTGAACTAAGAAGATATTGCTAAAAGTTCTGATGAAAATTAAGGATTTGAACTAAGAATTTGTCATGTATTTTTGCTTTGTAATAATAAAGCATAGCTTTGTTAATATATTTCAGAGGAAATTAGTAGTTACAATATTCATTAGTTTTGTTGCTTCTCTCTCCCCTTCTCTTTCTGTTGGACTAGCAGAACTGTTATGTTTTTTGATGGCATATGTTTCGTATCAGACTAGCAGTGTGTGCAGGCGTGCCAAAATTTAGTTTCTTAGTTCTCTATGTAGTTATGTTTCCCAGTAGTAATTTTATTTAGGAGGGGTTTAGTAATTCTCAGATATTTTAAAAATTATCTTATATGAATCATTTAAGTTTTGTGTTATATATGTTCAGAAACTACAATCCTTTTATGTTTGTTTCCATCAATTTTCAAGTGCTCGTCAATTTTATCACCATTTGCAGGGGTAAACCAACCAAACTAAAGTGCATTTTTAATTCAACTCTACTATATATGTTGTTTACATTGTTTCCAGAGATATATGGTTCTGAATTTTGTTTTCCAACTAATAGCCCTAAAATGTAATCATTGGAATTATTTTGATCTTTCGTGCTTCAAGGCATATTATACTAGTTATAATATATTGGCGGCATAAATGATCCATCCATTAGGAATGGCGGTCATAACAGGGCAGCATAATCAAATCAGATTGCTAGGTGGGTACTGAGCAGATTTTCAGAAAATCTGCATGAAGGTTTTGATAGATTTTTCACAATACTCTATATGTACTAAACTAATTTGTTTTTGTTATTGGCATTATGATGCACAATTAGCAACAATTATTATGTAGTTTGTGTGTTTGTAAAAGAGGTTCTTGTTCTTGCGATTGAATATATATACGTCTTGGTAACTAAAAGTGAAATGTACAAATATTGCATCCCCTTTTGCCATTCTACTGCATGGCATATTTGCTGGGATTTGTTGCAAAGGAGCTCATGGGATTCAGCTGCAGGTTTGTTGCCATCAATTTCATTTTATTAGCACAGAAGAATTTCATCCATTGATATATCCCATTTGTTCTTGAGTCTAACGTTATTTTCACCATTAATGGACAAGGCAGCAGCTCATCTCTTTTGAACGTGCATTCCTATGTCAATTCCTTTTTCTGATGGCCAAGGTCTGAAAATTCAGTAAATCTGATTTTTTTTCTATTTTTCCTGCTTTTTCTGTGGTTTGATGTGGTTATGGAGGATGATGTTTCTTTGTTTCAACTCTGTTTATATTTACTATTAGATTGCACTAATAGTCAGATCTCTTTTTCGTTGTGGTCCTAGTGTTCAATGGGCACATGATGCCGCACAACTGGGTGATGTTCACCACAACGCTCTCCTCCTAAAGGCAAATTCATTGTAATTATATATGTTTCTGACCCAACTCCAAACATACTTATTTCCTTATGGCACATATGTGTCGAAAAGTTAGCACTGATCATATGTAGCTATATTATCAAAATTTCAGCCTTGGGATGTTACCTTTGTTACTAGTACCTGCTCGAATACGAAGCATGATTTATGTTTTTTGTTTTCTCTAGCAGTAGATAATTTTTGAAATATTCTTTTGTTATTTTGTAGTTTTGTAATCTATTAATAGTACATATGGTTTTGTTAGTTTTGTCAGTAATTAGAATGCCTCATCACAAAATTTTGAGTGAACAATACTTAGTTTTGACAGTTTTCAGTTTTGAGATAAAGTTGAACAAGATTAGCAATGGTTGACGATTTCTGAAATTTTGTCAATTTTGTTAGTTTCGTTTGCCAATTCAAATTAAATTTAAATAAAGTTCTGTCTACTAATCATGGTACTGCAAGTTTTATTAGCTTTATATTTTGTCTTCAATTCTTTGGCTTTGTATTTTCATAGTTTTGTAAGCCATCCCACTATTCTGCACAAGTTAGTCTTTTTTTCCCATATTAGTGTTTGTTTTTCTGTCAGTTTTCTACATTAAAAATTGATTTTGGGTGTCCCATTTGTAATCTTTTAGTGAGTACTTGTGTTAGATACATACTCCTTCCGTCCCAAAAAGAAGTGATTCCTGGAGCGGAGACTTTGTCCCTCAAAAAATGATTCCAGCACAAAAATCCAGATACTTCATCTCTGTTGCATAATCTGTGGGCCATAGTAGTGGGCGGTGACCTCTCTTCTCTCACACAAAAAAAACCTTATCTCTTCCACGCGGTCTCTCGCGTATTTCTCTCTCTCATTCTATCTCATCTCTTTCTCGTTCCCAAAACGACTGAATCGAAGCCACGACATCGTCTAGATGCGAGACCTTACCAAGCTTCCTACCCCCTCTGCCCCTCCCTCCCACACCTCCCGGCACGCCCCTCCCTGCTCCACGCTGCTTCCCCTCGCTCCTGTTTCTTCCCTTAGGCGGCGGCGGAGGCGACAAGTGGATGCGGCGTCGGCGGCGTCAGAGGGAACGAGTGGACGCGGCATCGGCGGTGGCGGAGGAGGTGACGAGTGGTTGCAGCATCGTCAGCGACTGAGGCGACGAGTGGATGCGGCTCCATTGGCTGTGGGGACTTGTTTGCCTATCATCGGCGGATCTGATGCAGTTGCTCCATGCACGAACTTGCGGTGCTGAAGGCAAACAACACTGCATTCCTTTTTTCTAAGCTGTGATCTTGCTATGTTCCTGCTATTGCTAGTAGTAGCAGTTCTTATAGTGCTATTGCTAGTAGTAGTAGTTCTTACATGTGATTTCAGAGAATTTATTTTCTCAATTGGAGAGATGTTCTAGTAGTATTTGCTTTCAGCAAGTTAAAATTTTCAAATATTTTGGCATTTTTTATTTTGCCTCAAATGCCTTTGCCTAAGGTGAGAGAAACGACATTGATAATTGAATATGCAGTTACTAAGGGTATTTTTGTCTTTTCACATTAGTACTAAACATGCATTAGGGATCTAGGAATCACTTCTTTCAGAGACGGAGGGAGTACATACGAAGTTGTGTTAGATACACACATACGGTATTGTAGGGCGTTCAAGTTCCAAACTACACCAGCTGACTCAACTGATCCCCCAGCTGGCCAACCAACCATGTTGTGCTTGTCTAATGTTGTTTCATTCGATGTTGTCTCTGAAGGTAGCCGGTGGCACACAGGAATCACAGGACAATGCTGGGCTAGGAAATCAACAAGATTATAGATGTTTCGCTTATATTGATGAGTTGCTATACCCATGCCTGTGCTACATTCAATTTCTTTTTGTTGTAATCCCTATAGCAGTATTTAATTCCCGTGCTGCTTAGGACCGAATTGATGAGCACTAGCCTTCCTCCAGTTGATAAAAATTGTCCTTTCCAACTACTTAACCTTTTCTAAAACCTCCTTAGAGAGAAAACATTTTCTCTTTCTTTGGCCTTACCAAAGTAGAACATTTCACTCTTATGAAAATTGATTTTTAAGCCTGATAATTTCTCATAGGCACCTAGTACTATTTTGAGGTTATTGGCCTCATCAATATCATTTTCCATAAAGAGTATAGTGCCATCTGCATATTGCAGGATTGATAACCCATTATCAACTAAATTTGGAACAACTCCTCGTGTCATACCCCTTTCAACCGATCTACTTATAAGAATTGCCAACATGTCCGCCACCGAATTAAATAAAACTAGAAAATTGTCGCGCCAATTGGCGCGCTCTTTTTAGCCTGTGCTTACTTGTATGAACATATAAATTTCAAAATATTTTGCAGGATTAGACCAACTTCAATAAATTATTCATTTAACACGTAGATTTATTTAACTGAAAATCATCAGATTTTAATCTATTTATGGCATAGCTATTACAAAGTGTTTTTATGTAAGTCTACATTATTTGAAATATACTTATTTTAAAAAGGCTTATTTTAATACCTATGAGCAACTTCAGCTAAATATTTTAATTTACTTATGGCATAGCTTAATTTTAAAATATTAATTATCAAGTCTTATCTTCAGCTAAATAAGCCATTGTCAATTTATAAATAAGTTTTGCAAAAATGGACATTTTTAAATAATGGTCGTACTATTTTTTTACGTCAAAGAAAGACCAAATTGAATTAATGATAAAATACATATTTTTCTTCCCTTCAAAATAGAGTAGTTTCTAGCATCTAAAGTCTATCTCAAAATATAGCAATTGAGTATCTACTCACTTATCTCAACCGATCATACCTCTCTTATTTAATTTCTCTACTTACACGCCTAATTTATTAACACCTATACCCAACTTCGACCAATTTTATAGACATTATAATGACGAAGCATTTCTCACTAAAGTATAACTAACAAAAAAAACTACCAATTAAATACCCTCGAAAACTTTATTTCTAGCCGTTCTCATGCATTTTTGTACTGGGGAGGAATACTTATGATGTCCTTATCAATTTGTAAATCCAATTAAATATGTATACCTTGGTTTGATTGGCTAGAAAAATGTTTTTCTAAAGGGTTACGTAACAAACCTTTTAGTATTTCACTGTTTCTTTTTACATCACACCTCCTGTTATTATAGGGAATCTATTATATGCCACTGACTTGTTACATGTCTATGATTTGCCACCGATTTTGTCACGTTCTACAATATGCCATCGACTTTTACTTAACTTCTACAATTTGCCATCGCCGTACGGTTAGCCTCTGTTAGTACTGTACAATTTTGTCCAAATGACCAAAATAACCCTAAGACAAAAACTTCCCAAATTTGGATAAAAATTTCAAAATATCATATTATAAACATCCAAAATTTGGCCAAAACTTAAAATATGATAGTTCAGAATTTATATCTAAATTTTGAAAGTTTTTGTCCTAGGGGTATTTTGATCATTTGGACAAAATTGTACAGTACTAACGGAGGCTAACTGGACGGCGATAGTAAATCGTAGAAGTTAAGCAAAAGTCAACGGCATATTATAGAACATGACAAAGTTGATGGTAAATTATAGACGTGTAACAAAGTCAGTGATATATAATATATTTTCTCATGTTATTTATGTATAAACTTTAAGCGCCCGTCATTTTGCAGGGTTTCTATAAATATTGTAAAATATTTTACATGTTAAATATAACTATATCATTTGCATCCACAATTTGAAAAGTTGTTACTGGCCAACAGTTATCAATGAAAAGGAGGAATGGAGGGGGAAATTGGTAAGTTAAGCATTTATTAACTCTCTTAGTTAGTAGTATTTACTTATTTGTTGATACTTATCATCTGGCCACCAGTCACTGCATCCAGCAATCCAGATTCCAGCGGATAGCTACGCTCTTCTGAGTCCATTTTACTTTCCCCTTTTTCTGTCGTCACGGGCGGCCGACACAGGCGGACAGAAAGAACAAGCTGGCGTACTTCTTCCTTCCTTGGCTCTGTTTCTTTTCTCGCCATAGTCATGCATGCAGGCAGATGTTGAGCTGCTCATTTATCATGATGTGTCACCTCGAGCGGCTGTGCAGCGAACCTCAGCGTAGGTGTGTTGTGGCCGACGGAGGTGCTTGTTGCTTGTGTTCCAGAGGCGACTTCTTCGGATTTGTCCAGTTCAAGAGGTCAGTCCCGTCTCATGGTGAGCGATGGGCTAATCCGGAGGAGGTAGGGGAAGAAAGGGAGGGGATGGCGTCGTGGTGGCTGTCTGCCCACCAGATCTGGTACATGTGGAGGTTATCAGCTACCATCGTCCTTCCCTTCCCTACCATTTCCCATAGTGAGAAGTTGGACCCTGAATCGGAGAGGCGGTCGGCTCAAGCAAACGAGCACATGGAAGAGCGCACAAGAGGGTTTCCATCTGAACCATCTGCTTTGGCCGGCGCCGCGCGCCTCTCGCCTCCTCCTTAGGCGGCGCATGTCTAGTCGGAGCAGGCCGCGTAGAGCAAGCCTCCATCACCCCTCATCACCCAAAGCAGATGCCGGCAGCATAGATCAGGACAAGGCGGCGGCACGGTGAGTAAGAGATAGAAATTCATTTTTCTTGCGATTTGTTTCTCTGGGATTTTTCTTCGATAATCTGGACTCCTCTAGATGGAAGATAGCATCACACGTTTTGTAAAAAACCCCTCTAGGAACTTGCAATTTACCTTTAGGTCCGCCAGATTGTTTTTCACCGTTGATATTTCATCTAACGGCTGTGAAAGGTGTTCTCCGGCCGAGAATACGTGGCGCGTTCTCCGGCCGAGAATTCCGACGGAGTGCAATGAGTGGTGACACGTGGCCCAATTAGAGGCCCGAGATTAGACCTTGAAATCGGTTTATAAGATTGGTGAAAGGGGATCACCTTGATGCAATCCTTTTTTTTTTTGTCTGAATATAGTGCCCAGTTTCATCATTCATCTTTATCGCCACGCTTCCTCCCGACACTATTTGCTCTATCCATTTACACCATCGATTCGCAAATCCTTTCGTCCTCAAGGTTTGCTGAAGGAACCTCCAGCCTATCTTATCATATGCCTTTTCGAAACAAGCTTCAGAATCACCCCATCCAACTTTTTCCTATGCATCTCGTGCAAAGTTTCAAGAAGAATAATAGCACCTTCCATTATATTCCTTCCTTTCAAAAAGGCGGTCTGTGAAGGTTTTATGACATTTTGTGCTACTAGACTGACCCTGTTTGTCATAACCTTTGTAAAGACTTTAAAACTCACATTAAGTAAACATATTGGTATGTACTGTTGAATTTTCCTTGCCTCCTTATTTTTAGGAAGAAGAGTAATAATTCCAAAATTCAAACTCTCGAGAGAAAGATTGCCCCCATGGAAGTCCCTAAAGACTGCCGTTAAGTCATCTTTAATTACATCCCAGAATACTTGATAAAACTTTCCCGGAAAACCGTCAGGTCCTGGAGCTTTATTGTGTTCCATTTGAAAAATGGCAATTTTGACTTCTTCAGAAAATTCTCTTGTTAACATTTCATTTTCTGTCACCGTCACCTGTGGTATATCGTCTTTTTGGTCCTCGAACATAGAAAAATTATTTCTTTCGGGGGCCCCAAAAAGGTTCTTATAGAACTTAGTTATATACTTCCTAAGCTCCTCATCTCCTTTGATTACACCCTCTTCTAGGTCAAGCTGAAAAATCTTAGTTTTTCTATGCTTTCCATTTGCAATCATATGATAATATTTAGTATTATTGTCTCCTTCCATAATTTTCTTTGTTTTAGCTCTTTGGTACCATTTAAATTCTTCTTCTCTCAACAACTTTGCTAAGGCCTGCTTTACTGAATTTTTTAGCTCATGTTCCTGACTAGTCAAAATTCTCATCTCGGCTAATTTATCCAGCTCATTTGCCTTTGCTATTAGTTTAGCTTTTTCCTTTTTTATATGCACCACTAACATTCTTCGCCCATCCTCAAAGTAATTGAAGCAGTGTTAACGACCAAATTTGGTAATATTGGTATCGGAGAAGAAGATTAGATCGAAGCGGAATCAAAAATGAGGATCGTCGCGGAAACAGAGTAAGAATCGGCTGGAGTTCGGATCAGCTACGATCGGGATCGGCTAAGTTCGAGTCAGACTGGGTTAGGTGATACAGCCGATTCGGACAATACGATTTGGTGTACGACATCGGGTTGAGTTGATATGCTTCAAGATGGTTGCCACACATGGCTAGAGTCCTGAGAAGGCAATTGTATCTATTAATTAGGATATTTTATGTAATTTCCTTAGAGATATGTTTGGGCAAAAGTCTGCCGTAAAGACTTATGGTTTCTTAGTGTTTGTTAGAGATAAGAGTCGTGTCCGATATGGACATAGTTTGTAATTCTCGGGTATAAATAGACCTCGAACCCCATGTAATTAAATAAACACACGTTCAATACAATCTCGGTGCATCGCCACTCTTTTTACTTTCGTTTTATTTCGACGAGTTCTTGCTTTCGGGTTGAGCTGCATCGGTTTCGATCTTCACAAGAGGTAAAACTTGTTATGACGGCTTGCGTTCTCGGGATTAGTGCTTCCATCTTTATGATACTCTTATCTTGTTTACGTAATTCGTCGAGTTATCATATATCTTGCATAATCTCTGGCAATATTGCTATCTAATCTACAATCGGCTAACATCTATTGGTAGAGGGCAGCCGATTAGGTTAGATATCGATGTTGACTTAGATTATATAAGGTATCCACCACTCTATGAAACTTCCAACGGCTTGATTGTCTAGATATTGTCCTTCTTTTCATACTTATAGCTACATTAGTTGAGTTTGATCTTATGAGTCGTGATTAGAATCTCAATCTCTAGCCTGCTTCTTGGTTGCCGATTAGGGTAGTATCGGAGTTTCAGCCGATCTTACCTGATTTAACTATATTTGTTCCATATGCTTTAGTGATATGTTAAATATGCCCTTTATATCAAGATCTTTTTGCATTCAAGTATATTTGGCTTTTGTTTGATATATTTTACTTGCTTTAATATCTTAGTATAGAGTAGTATCGGAGTATTAGCCGATACATGCTAGATCTATCTGATCTGCTATGCTATGAACTTATATAGTTTCATTGTTAGTATATACTTCGATCTAATTGATTTATACTGTCTCGGCATGGCGACCGATCTATCCCAATCACTTGACTTAAGTATATATCGACATAGAAATTATATATTGTTAATATCTACAGCCGATCGAGTAGATTTAGTCCTTTATTATCTATTTATAACTGCCGATCGATACGTACATGACATCGGCTCAAAGATAAATGATATGTCATCGGCACCTAGCCGATTGGCTATCCTTTATAGGTTTAACCGCGGTTTCTTTGTCTTCGTTTGTTGTTGATTGCAGGATCAAATCAAGTGGCACGCTTGCATACCCGAAGGCGAGTTTTGGACCTGCACTGGAGTTTTTCATCAACACGCTTTTGGCACGCTTGGTGGGACCCATTAGAAGTCAGAATCACAACAGCAGTTTTTCTCCATGGCCGAGAAACCACCAGCATCGCCGTCCTCGGCTGGTCCTGGCTATGTTAAAGAAAAGATCTAGAAGCTGGGCTTATCCGAGGTTGATGAAGCCAACATTGTGCCCGTCACTCTAGACAAGTTGACACCTGAGCAGCAAAAAGACCTTGATACAATGATGCAGTAAGCACGGAATCAGTTCTTGAGCTCATTCACGGAGACCCGCAAGGTGACATTGGTTCAGAAGTACAAAGTGAAGGTAGTTGCTGATTCAGGAGCTTGATGGAAAAGAAAGAGTTGTATTCTACTTAAGTCGTTGACTCATGGATGCAAAAACTAGATATTCTCCTGTGGAGAAGTTGTGCTTGTGCTTGTATTTTTCATGTACAAGGTTAAGGCATTATCTATTGTCCAACGAATGTATTGTCATATGCAAAGCCGATGTTGTTAAGTACATGTTATCGGCTCCAATTTTGAAAGGAAGGATTGGAAAGTGGATATTTTCCTTAACTGAGTTTGATCTTCGGTATGAGTCACCGAAGGCTGTCAAAGGGCAGGCTATAGCCGATTTTATTGTTGAACATCGTGATGATTCAATCGGCTCGGTTGAGATTGTGTCATGGACTTTATTCTTTGATGGGTCAGTGTACACTCATGGTTGTGGCATCGGCTTGGTTATTATTTCCCCTCGGGGGGCAAGTTTTGAGTTTGCTTATACTATCAAACCTTATGCAACCAATAATCAAGCTGAGTATGAGGTAGTTCTCAAAGGGTTGCAGTTGCTCATGGAAGTAGAAGCCGATGCTATTGAAATTGTGGGGGATTCTTTGCTAGTAATCAGTCAATTGGCAGGAGAATATGAGTACAAGAATGATACATTGATGGTTTATAATGAGAAGTGCCAAGAACTAATGAAGAATCTTTGGCTAGTTACTTTGAAGCATGTATCTCGAGAACAAAACATTGAAGCTAATGATTTGGCCCAAGGGGCATCGGGGTATAAGCTGATGATCAAAGATGTTAAGGTTGAAGTCGCTGCAATAACAACCGATGATTGGAGATATGATGTGCATCAATATTTACAGAATCCATCTCAACCGGCTTCTCGGAAATTACGATATAAAGCGTTGAAGTATACTTTATTGGATGATGAACTCTATTATCGGACGATTGATGCGGTGTTGCTTAAGTGTTTCAGTGCCAATTAGGCTAAGGTTGCAATCGGCGAAGTTCATGAAGGAATTTGTGGTACTCGTCAATCAGCTCATAAAATGAAGTGGTTGCTGCGGCGTGTAGGATATTTTTGGCCGACAATGCTAGAGGATTGTTTCAAGTATTACAAAGGGTGTCAAGGTTGTCAGAAATTTGGAGCAATTCAGAGGGCACCGGCGTCGGCTATGAATCCTATCATTAAACCATGGCCATTTAGAGGTTGGGGAATTGATATGATCGGCATGATTAATCCACCCTCAAGTAAAGGACATAAGTTTATATTGGTGGCAACCGATTATTTTACCAAGTGGGTAGAGGCGACTCCTTTGAAGAAAGTCGATTCTGGGGATGCTATACAGTTTGTTCAAGAGCATATAATTTATCGATTTGGTATTCCTCAAACCATTACAACCGATCAAGGTTCAATTTTCGTGTCCGATGAGTTTGTTCAGTTTGCCGATAGCATGGGTATTAAATTGTTGAACTCTTCACCATATTATGCACAAGCTAATGGGCAGGCCGAAGCATCTAACAAGAGCTTGATCAAATTGATTAAGAGAAAGATTTTTGATTATCCTCGGCAATGGCATACTAGATTAGCCGAAGCATTGTGGTCTTATCGGATGGCTTGTCATGGATCGATCCAAGTCCTTCCTTACAAGCTTGTATATGGACATGAGGCTGTTTTGCCATGGGAAGTTAGAATCGGCTCAAGGAAAACGGAGTTGCAAAATAATTTAACAGACGATGAGTATTATAACCTTATGGCCGATGAGAGAGAAGATCTGGTTCAATCACGGTTGTGAGCCCTTGCAAAGGTTACCAAGGATAAGGAACGAGTTGCTCGGCATTACAACAAGAAAGTGGTGCCCAAAGATTTTTCGGAAGGTGAACTTGTATGGAAGTTGATTTTGCCGATTGGGACTCGGGATAGCAAATTCGGCAAGTGGTCACCGAACTGGGAAGGACCGTTGCAAATCTATAAAGTTGTGTCTAAGGGAGCTTACATGTTGCAAGGACTCGATGGGGAAGTTTATGGAAGAGCACTAAATGGCAAGTACTTGAAGAAATATTACCCAAGTGTTTGGGTTAACGCATGATTGGCTGATGCTTGCCGATACATGATAGCCGATGTGTTTGCATCGCCTTGAGATGGCCGATATGGTTATATCGCCCTTAGCTGTTTTTCATATTGTAAATCGGTTGTGGTTTGCCGATGTACAATGGCCGATATTGTTATATCGCCCTTAGTTGTTTTTATAATTTTATCAATGCTTTTGACATTGTAAAATTAAGGAGGCACATATATACGAAAAATGAAAATATTTTAGCAAATTTAGAAGTTATATTAATCGGCACAAAGGATTGTCAAGACAATAAAGTACCAGAGTATCTTAGCCGATTACAAAAATTTCTAAGGTCTAATACACAGAAAGTCACCGAGACAAATATTGCTGGATAGCCAAAATAGCCTTTGCCTGATTTGTTCTACTTCTTCCATGGCTTGGGCATCTTGAGCACGGTTCCAGGAATGACTTTTAAAGACTTGGTGAGATCAGCAACAATCTTGATAGCCGATTTTAATCTTGCCTTTTGCTCCTCGACAGACTTTGGGAGATCGGCTAGCATTTTATGTTCCATATCCAGCTCAGCGTTGCATTCTTCAAGTTGTGCCGATCAATAATAGATTTAATCGGGCCCTCAGATAGCTGATCAAGTTTGGCCTTCTCTTCATGAACAAGCTGTCGATTGGCTTGGATTGTAGCTTCGATATATGTTTGCGCTCCCGACATTCGGCTAATCTTAGTTTGGCTTTTTTCCAGCTTGAATTGGTGCTGCTCAAGATATATAGCTAGAGTAAGGACATCGGCTAGCTCATCTGGGATTAGAGCATGGATCTCGTGTAACCGAGTCCTAATCGGCCCACAGTTTACCACCAAGTTGTCTAGTGATGATGCTTCTAGCCGATGAGAGATGTCTTCAAGGGTTTTCTTCACATCATCAGACAAGGGAGCCAAAGACTTGCTGGTGGTGTCTTCTTCTGTTTCTTCATCAAGATAGTCTTTAATTTCGAAAGAGAACAGATCGGCTAAGGCCTGCAAGAAGGAATTTAAAAACAGTTGAGTATCAACATGAGTTATTTGGCCGATTCAAGATTTGTATAGACAAGACTTACTGGGATAGTAGGAATAGCTGGTTGTTCTTCTTCTTCAATATGGTGCCTCTCTACAGCCGATGGAGTTTGATCACTCAATGATTGTTGTACAGGGGAAGAAGGAGGAGGAGGAGGCTATAAAAGAGGCAAATGTTAGACAAAATCGGCTGAGATCAACTAGTAAAAAAATAAAGAATGTCTTACTGGTGGAGCTGGTTTGAAAATCGTTGCTGCCGATTTCTTCTTTACAGCGGTTTTCTTCTTCTGGAACTATAAAGTCTGTGAGGAATCAGCTATAAGTGAAGAAGTTGCAAAAAGAATCAGAGGAAGTTGCTTACCCTTGAAAAATGGGCTGGAGCAGAAGGAGTTGGACGAGTGTGCTTAGGAGAAGCCGATGGAGTTCTTTCGGTATCGCTTACTTTATCTGCGGCTTGATCAACATCCTCGCCGATTTCTTCTTCATCTAGAGCTTGTTCAATGGATGGATCTAGGGCAGGCAGATCATCGGTTGGCATAGGCTTCTTTAGTTTGGCCTTCTTCTTTGGAGCAGGAGCTGATGCATCCACAGCCGATGATCTGGTTCTTTTCTTTTTGCTGGCATCGGCTGGTTCTCTGATGAGCCCTTGAAGAAGAGTTGAAGTCCTGGGGGCATGAAAGCCAATGATAGGGGGAGATGGTCCGCCTCCATTAGGAATTAGACCTGGAGCATATTTGATATTTCTGTTACTATTGCTCTGGTGAGGAGGAGAAAATTCTGTCGTCTGCATTTCAAAAGAAAATTAGTCAAGTTATGAATCGGCTGAGCAATTATTCAAAAAATTAATCAAGACATACCTGAGGGATAACGTCTGGAAAGAGATCTGTCATGGAAGCCGATTGATGGAATAGATGCAGTTTCCACTCGCCTCACCATCTGTCAAATGTTTTGCTCCTGAAGGTTTCCAGCTCTATGTTTTCAATGCTTCCTAGAGGAGGTCCTTGGAGATTTAGCAGCCGATACATCATCAGGGTTGATGAGATTTCTCCTCGGCACTGGATCTTATCAGCAAAGAATAAGCTGATTGGGAGTTGACCCATTCCCAATTGTCTAGCTGAGCTAATTGGGTAATAGAACTCATAAGAAACCTTGATATTTCTTCCTTGATGAATGCCGACAGGAAGGATGCATGGGCTGATTGCAGCTAAAAGGACTTCTCTAGACTTTTGGTATCTTTCATGGTTGATGTCTTCAAATCTAAAGTCTGATAGATTCTCTAGAAGCGATGAATCTTCGTAGAGGAACCAAATTCGAGCTTCTTTGAGAAAGCCATCATAAAAGCTGCAAAACCAGTCTTTGAGCAGCTCGGTCGATAGCTTTGCTCATGCATCGGTTGGTGTGGAGGTATATTCTCCATATGATGTACACCTACGATGGGTGTGTTCCTCTCCATCATCATCTATAATCGGCTCCAGTCTCGGGAAATCTGCTTCTGTTACGGACGGCCGATTGACAAATTTCATGACTACTAGATTCAGCCAAGATTGTAACAACCACCATGGTCCACCTGCTCCGACTACTGAGCGGACGACTATTTTGGCTGATGCATTGTTTAGCATTTGATATAAGTAGCCGAGAAGGATTTTTCCTAAAGGAAATTGCTTCTTTGTTTCCAAGGCTTCGGCTATAAACTGCCAATTGGTTGTAGGGCCACAGCTTGATCCACAAAAGAGATTTCTCTAGCCACATCAGTAGAAAGGCTACACGCTCTCGAGGGGTGATAGAGCCTTGACCCATGTATGTTGCTACATAACCTGACCAACCGCCTATGCTCTTGGTCATGAAGTCATACTGATTCTTCGTGTTCAAACTCATGGGGTTAGCCAATGAGGTGACATCTAGACCGGTGATCATAGTGATGTCTACTAGAGTTGGGGTCATCGGCCCTTGGTTGAACAAGAAGGCATTGATGGTGTTGGACCAGAAATAGGAGGCGGCTGCCATTAGGGGTTCGTCCTTGGCTGAATTGGCTATGGTAAGGTCGAGTGCTTGGCCGATTCTAATTTCGTCCCAATGAACTCTTTTACTAGCTGACATGCGCTTGAACCACGTGGTCCAGCTCTTCTCGGGTGGGGTTTTCTCAAGAGATAGCCAAGATATGAAGGTGTTCTTCCAATGACCTAGATTTGGGTTGGCTAATCTGAAAGGAACCCTATTTGTTTCACCGATGATAAATTCGGTAGGATCAGGGTTGCCAACCGGGCTGAGAAATTTGTAATTTTCATGCGAGAGGCTTGGAATTGCAACTAGATTGGAGAGGTGCTACAAATTCAAGAGAATCAAGAAGGGGAAAGCAGGATGAGGAATAGAAAAACCAATCTGATCCGAGAAAAGAGATCTAGCCGATGAGACCTTACCTCAGCATACTCGGCTGACGGCGCGGTAGACTAGCTAGCGGAGGATGACATCGTCGCGGGCGAAGATCTGGTCGGAGATGGAATCGCCTGGGGATCGCCTTATGCGTTGGAGGAATCGTCGGAGAGAGAGAGGACAAAGTTTGCTTTGGCAGTGAAAACGGAAGTGACGGAGTGAAGATTTTTCGGGAGCAACGGTTAGTATTTAAAGCACTGGAATAACGGTCAGGAAACGACAGAGTGCGAATCTTGCTCGGAGTCGATATATGGAAAATCCGAAACATTACCAAATATTCCGGACTTGGGGAGCATGTGTTAACGACCAAATTTGGTAATATCGGTATCGGAGAAGAAGATTAGATCGAAGCGGAATCAAAGATGAGGATCGTCGCGGAAACAAAGTAAGAATCGGCTGGAGTTCGAATCGGCTACGATCGGGATCGGCTAAGTTCGAGTCAGACTGGGTTAGGTGATATAGCCGATTCCGACAATACGACTTGCTGTACGACATCGGGTTGAGTTGATATGCTTCAAGATGGTTGCCACACATGGATAGAGTCCTGAGAAGGCAATTGTATCTATTAACTAGGATATTTTATGTAATTTCCTTAGAGATATGTTTGGGCAAAAGTCTGCCATAAAGACTTATGGTATCTTAGAGTTTGTTAGAGATAAGAGTCGTGTCCGATATGGACATAGTTTGTAATTCTCGGGTATAAATAGACCCCGAACCTCATGTAATTAAATAAACACACGTTCAATACAATCTCGGCGCATCCCCACTCTTTTTACTTTCGTTTTATTTCGACGAGTTCTTGCTTTCGGGTTGAGCTGCATCGGTTTCGATGTTCAACAAGAGGTAAAACTTGTTATGACAGCTTGCGTTCTCGGGATTAGTGCTTCCATCTTTGTGATACTCTGATCTTGTTTACGTAATTCATCGAGTTATGATATATCTTACATAATCTCTGGCAATATCGCTATCTAATCTACAGTCGGCTAACATCTATTGGTAGAGGGCAGCCGATTAGGTTAGATATCGATGTTGACTTAGATTATATAAGGTGTCAACCACTCTATGAAACTTCCAACGGCTTGATTGTCTAGATATTGTCCTTCTTTTCATACTTATAGCTGCATCAGTTGAGTTTGATCTTATGAGTCGTGATTAGAATCTCAATCTCTAGCCTGCTTCTTGGTTGCTGATTTGGGTAGTATCGGAGTTTTAGCCGATCTTACCTGATTTAACTATATTTGTTCCATCTGCTTTATTGATATGTTAAATCTGCCCTTTATATCAAGATCTTGTTGCATTCAAGTATATTAGGCTTTTGTTTGATATATTTTACTTGCTTTAATATCTTAGTGTAGAGTAGTATTGGAGTATTAACCGATACATGCTAGATCTATCTGATAGGCTATGCTATGAACATATATAGTTTCATTGTTAGTATATACTTCGATCTATGTGATTTATACTGTCTCGGCATGACGACCAATCTATCCCAATCACTTGACTTAAGTATATATTGACATAGAAATTATATATTGTTAATATGTACATCCGATCGAGTAGATTTTATCCTTTATTATCTATTTATAACTGTTGATTGATACGTACATGACATCGGCTCAAAGATAAATGATATGTCATCGGCACCTTGCCGATCGGCTATCATTTATAGGTTTAACCGCGGTTTCTTTATCTTCGTTTCTTGTTGATTGTAGGATTATATCAACTGGCACACTTGCATACCCAAAGGCGAGTTTTGGACCTGCACTAGAGTTAAGCAGATCTCCCAGGCCTCGTGTTTTTCATCAACACGCAGTCTCTGAATTTTATTTTGCCATCTCTCAATGTCCTCCCTCTAACTTGTTTGGACCAACTATTGACCACCAATTGATGAAAGTTCTCTCTCAGCAACCACCCAAGTTCGAATTTAAACAGGGGTTGGTTGTTCTTAAGAGACCCTTTCCCTGTGTCTAGCAGCAGGGGGGTGTGATCCGAGGGATCTCGGGTAAGGGCATGAACAGACACCAATGGATTTTTCTCCTCCCACTCCGCACTAACTAACACGCTATCGAACTTCTCATAGATTGGGTTTGGTAAAGAGTTTGCCCAGGTGAACTTATGCCCTGAAAGCTTAATCTCTCTCAAATTTAAGCTATCTATGACATCGTTAAATAAGAAGGGCCATTTATTATCAAAGTTCTCTTTATTTTTCTCTTGTGGATTCCTTAAAATATTGAAGTCTCCACCTATTATCATAGGTAACGCTTCCCTTCTACAAGAATTAACCAATTCAGAGAGAAAGGCTTCCTTGTATTCATCTTGAGCCGCCCCATAAATAGCAAACAAAATCCATTGGAACGCGTCGTCTTTATTTTGCAAATGAAATTTTACATAGAAATCCCCTTTGTCGATACTAGAGACATCAAAAAGCTCCAAATTAACTCGAAGCAAAAATCCCCCAATTCTACCCTTCGGCCTCGTTCAGTGAAACAAAAAATCTCTTCCTCCACATATGTTTTTAAGCCATGAATCAACAGACTTGTTTTTCCCCGTTTCTAGAAGAGCGATAAAGTCTAGCTTTTGCTTTTTAGAAATTTCCGAAAGGAATCTCATTTTAGCCAAGTCTTTAAGACCTCTGCTATTCCAAAAAATTCCTTTCATTGAAACTTTTTGTTGCTTCCTACTTTAAAACCTACCCTCCCTCACTTCTTTTTAGCTCATTTCCTATTTTTTCTTGGATAATTATCTATTAGGACATCATCGAAATCACAACTTAGGTGAATGTCCTCTTCATCCATAACCTCATCCATCAAGTCGCCACATGAAAGGTTAAGCAAAAAACTATCCTCCCGATCCTCCTCATGAACTAAGTCTGAGTTACTACAAGACCCCACCATGATTTTCTACCAAAAGAGAAGCCAAAGCACCTAAGTTTTCAAATTTGAGACAACCACCCTCCCTTAAGAGCAAAACCAAATCAGAAACTAAGTTACTAGAGTCACCTAGGTTCAAACCTATATCATTTAAATTTCTAACAACATGAGGATGCGAGAAAGAATGACATGAATTCTTAAATTCATTACCTGAGAGAGGGTCGAGATTCATCCATGCCTTTTTGGACTTAGCCTTTTCAAGTGAATGTCTCCCGCTGCTGCCCATCAACCTCTCGCTAGCCCTTTTTGGTGTCACCACCACCTCCCCAACATTAGCCAGCTGAACAATCTTTTCCTGCTGCACCCCCGCCTCATTTTCCTCCATTTCCTCCCTCTCTACCCTCTCATACACCTCCTCCAACACATCTTAGACAGCCACATCCAAGATATTTTCAGCCATTATAGAAAAATCCATTTCTTTCTCTAAATCAGAACCTTCCTGTGCCTCTTTACTCCCTTCACTCCTATCATAATTGTCATCAAATACCATATCATCAACCTTTGACATTTTTGGTCCCTTCTCCCTTCCCTCATTGTCTTCTCCACTTTTCTCTCACTCTACATTACCATCCTCCTCATCTCCATCCCAATCCTCCAAATTAAACTCTACTTCTTCCCCATTCTCATCGACTCCTTTTTTCTCCACCTCAAATTTTAACTCAAAACAACGATCCTCAATTACCACATCAAGCACCTTAAGTATCAATTTTGGGATAAGGACAGCCACAAACAATCTCCAAAAACATTCTTTCTAGTAGTTTTTATATCAACCAATTGTGTTGCCCCTAAAAGAGAGCCTACTGCCCATAAAGTTAAATATTCCCTTAGTTTCTTCCTCAGCCCAAAAAACTTAACGCATACCTTAGGTAGAAGAAAACCCTCTTCTTCCTCAAACCACTCTTCAAACTCCGCCCTCACTCCCGTGGCTACCCCTCCTTCCTTCACATCTGCACCCCCAAAGTTGATGGCCCATTGCAATTCGCCCTTTGAAGGGAAAAGAACAACAAAAGTGTCCTTCCCGTGTGGCACTGGCTCCCACTTCCATTTAGTTGGACACAACTTGTGGAGAAGAGTGACCAACCTTTCCACCGAAAGAGCACCACCAACCACATGCACAAGAGCCTTCTTCGTAGTCTTCTTGTTCCTTTGAAGCGGTTGATGTGGGATGTGCTGAAAACCTAGGCCTTCAACCGCATAGCCAACCGCCCTGCACCACCGGCTTTGGAAGCTTTAGGACTGGACATTTGTGGTAGACATGCACGCTACAGTCGCAGATATCACAATATACATCCACCTTACAATCAGCAACACCATGTCCCTTTTGAGTGCACCTAGAGCAAACTTTCACCCGTGCACCACCCTTTTGATCATCCCCTTTCTTGTCCCTAATCACTCGCGGCTCCTCATCAAACTCCAACAAATCATCGTCGTCATCATCAAACTCAGAGACACAATTCTTTCCTTTCTTCACTTCTGAATTTACCGGGAAAACCACATCTCCTACCTTGATCTGACCCGGTTTCTTGCTTTCTCCTCCACCTTTTGCCTCCTCCTTCGTCTGCGTCATCTCACCGATCCCCCTGCTGCTGCCACCCTCCTTCATCAGTGCCGGCTCATCCCAGCGACGCTTGAACATGTTCCCACCCACTTGCTGGTTGCTACCGCGGGGAACAGGAGCGCCGAAGTAGCGCCCAGTTCTACTGGTGAGGCCATCTCTCCTTGCTCTACCGCCAGCCTCTCTCAGCTTGTGGCCGAATGGCGGCTTGTGGCCGAACAGCGGCCGGAATCTTCCACGGTTCCGCTGCCCGAAGCCAACTCTAGGCTGGAAACGAAGTTGCTCCCCTCCCTCACATCCCCTCTCATGGAGAAAACCCTCTTCCTCACACCACCTCGCCTCTTCCGCTCTCCCCCAAGTCCCTCCACCGTGATGAGCCATGCCCTCGGCCGACGTAACCACTTCTTTAGTGCATCAACGATCTCAAGGATGTTGGCTCCAGCACGCTAGCGAAATCGTCCACCTATGAGCAGGCCATACATTTTCTGGAGTAAAGGATAGGCATGGCTAGAGAAATGAGTCGGTGGTTCAAAGTGCAACAAACGTAAGTCAGCTAGTACAAAGTGCAGTTCACTCATAAATAAATAAAACAAAAATGTGATACACACGTAATTCCCCCATCTCATCTTCTTCATCACGCCTTCTCTCTCTCTCTACTCTCTCCCCTCTTCTCCCGCTCCCACCTTCAGCGGGAGGGTGACAGTTGCGGTGGTAGCACATGGCGGAGCCGTAGAGGGAACTAGTGGCTCATTTCCCTCTTCTTTCACCCATGATCAGCCGTCAGGTAGCGGCCTGTAGATCCTGGCAAGGAGGCTATTCCAAAGAGGAAGTTGGCGGCATGTGTGACAGCGCCGGAGGGAAACTCGAACAAGCAAACTCCGACCACCTGCCGGTGTTATTCGTGTCATGGTGCCACCAACACATCGTGCATCGGCAACAAGCTGTTGGTGAATCCTCCGATCCTCTTCCATTGCTCCTTGTCAATGTGCTTCTGCAACTGTATCGTCAGACCCAAAGACGGTCAAGCAAACAGTAACGTTGTGGTGGACTCTGATTTCGACAAGGCAAGGGTGAATCGATCATCAATACCGTTCCCGCAACCCAGGCCCTCATGGTTACCCCATCTCCATGCTGTCCTTCTCTACCACTATTGTCACCCCACCTAGTGCCGCCTCTACCGCTGCCCTGAGCTCTCTCATCCTTCCTCGCCGAGCACACGTGGCTACGGTGAGTACGTTGTGAGGCAAAATGATCTAGCTTTGATCGTTGGGAAACCCTTTGAATCTGGTTTTGGGTTGAGGGATATGCATTATATTAGGCCAATAGTTGAGCTAGCAAACATGAACTTTTCACTCTCAAAATGATCGTAATTGCATGTGAATTGATGTTTCGTGACAGCAGTTGAGGTTGAGTTCTGCGTTCTCACCATGAAAACCCTCCAACTTGTAATTATTTTCCTTCGGTTTATCGAACCTCGTGAGTTTTCACATGATTATTTATTATTCGCATTAATTTCTCCTAACACTATGCTCTTGAACACTGCTGATGTTATTTTCGCAGGTCTTCAATTTTCTCTCTTTTCTTCAGAAAGAAAATGTGCAGGTTTGGTTTTCTATAATTTTTCTAGAGAGGAAACGTTCAGGTTTTGGATGTTTTTGCTTGGAATAAGTCCACTTTGACTATCTTAAATATATCTCTAATCTAATTCATATCCCGTAACAACAATACCGGATATCTTGACCCCCTCAAATATTACAACTGGTATAATTTAACTCCCTCAGCAGTTTTGGAGGATGGGTCCGCTGACATGGCGCTTTGACCGGGTCTATCTCGCTGGGTCATCCTGTGGGACCCACATGTCATTCTCACACTCCTTCCCTTTTTTCCCATTTCTCTCTCTCCTTCATCTTCCCCATTCGACTTCAATACAGTGGGCTGAGGGACGATGACTCCACCACCCGTGCCGTGAGGGGAGGCCGCAGCCTCGTCATCATCGTGGTTGCTCTCCACATATCTGAAGCTTTCGAGCCTCCATTCTCAGCTTCCCAGGGCAAGCCTCATCGATCTGTAGCGTTGTATCAAGAAGCAGCGGGTGACGTTCTATTCTTTTGGTTCAGTTCATCACTTCATCCTCAAGCAAACAAGCAGCAGCAGCAGCTTGTTGTAGGGTTGAGCTAGCAACAGCAAGCTCGTTCGTCCTTTTCAAGGCTTTCAAGCAAGAAGCAAATAGCAGCAGATCTGGAGCAGCAAAAGCGGATTTCATCACCGCCGCGACTTCCGCGGGGGATAGCACCGCCTGAGGCACGCAGAGGCTGGCCCTCACCTAATTCTCCCAGGCGGCACTGGCTCCGAGCTACTGCGGCGGCATGGAGCAAAGGTGCGCCCACATGGGGAGCAGGGAGGTGGACACCATGACCCAGCGGTGGCGGCAGTCTCTCGCCGGCTTCTTCCTTGCGCCGTTTTTTTCACCTTTGCATTTTCTTCTGTGTAGCGCCCATTCCGTCGTGGCGCCTAGCGGAAAAATGTAATTTCTAAAAACCCTAATTGCGAAAATTGTTTCTTCGCTTGCAGTCAGTCTCCGTGCCATTCCGGATCTCAAATCCCTGATCTATCGTCAAGTTCAAATCCCGAGTTCAAATCCCTCCACAAAAGTCTATTTTGCACCCCTCAGGTTCGATGGGCCGAATTCCTCTCGGCCCATCTCTCCCTCCCTCCCCATCTCTCTCTCTCCCTCTCTCCCCCGCTCTACCCGTGCGCCGCGCGCGCGCGCGTGAGCCGCGCCGAGCCGAGCGCCCTCCGCCCTCGCTGCCGCTTCCCGCCGACGCCGCCCAAATCGCCGCGCCGCCCGTTGCTTCCCCCGCGCGCACGCCGTGGTGGCCGACCGCCTGGTCGCCGCCGCCGTCAGCCTCTGCCGCGCCTGTCCGCGCCTGCTGCCCATATCGCCGCTCCGCTCCACACCGCCTCCGCCGTCATCGCCGTCGTCACAACCCGGCCCCGCCACTCCGCGCGCTAGCCTCCAAGGGACGGAGGCAGAGCTCCTCCTCCCTCTGCCGCGTCGCCCTCTCTCCCTCCTTCTTTTCCCAAAGAGGCAAGGGGCAAGCCCCCTTTCTCTCCTCCTTTTTCCCTTTTCTCTCCCGCCGGCGTAATTCCCCTCCTCCCTGTCGCCGTTTTGGCCGCTAGCCAAAGCGCCAGCTCGCTGGCTTGACCGTCCAATGTCGGTTCCCCTCTCCCAAACCGACATTGTCGCCCATATAAACCCAAGCTCCCCCCTTCCTTTCCCTCTCCCTTTTGCCCTTGCTCCACCGCGCCATTGCCGTCCCCTCTGTCTCGCTGACCGCCGCTGCCACGTGTGCCGAAGGAGCCGGTGCGCGCTAGGACACAGAAGGGGACTCCGGGCGCTCGCCTTCTTCCTCTTCCCCGGCCCGAGGCCGGAGAGATCACTCCCGTGCCGTCGGCCTCTCGTCACAGCGCTCCGCCTCGTCTCGGTAGTGCAACTCCCCGTTCTCCCTCCTCGATTCATCTCCTCCCCTTAGACTCGGTTAGCAGCATGTGTAGTACCCCAGTAGCTAGCTGGCACCGCCCCGACTGCTGCCGTCACTCGCCGCGTGCTCGCCGCCGTCGCCGCCCGAGCTCGGAAGCGTATCTCGTCGCCGGTCTCCCTCGGTGTGTTTCCTCCTAATCCGGCGCAAGGGATGGATTCCCGTAGCCGCGTAGATGCTCTCACCGCCGGAAATCAGCCCCTCGTGACCTCGTCGCCGTTTCCCCCTTTTCTCGCCGCCGGTTGCCGCCGCCGCAATCCGCCGCCGACGAACTCCCTCCGGCGAATCCAAGCCGTTGGCTCGCTCCCTCTCGTTCTCCCTCGTCATTCCGGTGTACACCCCGTCGCCCCTCGTCGTCGCACGGCGTCCCGGAGAAACCGCCGCCGCCCGCCGTCCATTCGCGGCCGACGCCTTTGTCTTCCTCTCGCCGGCCCACGTGGCTACCACGAAGGCGCCACGTCGGTGCCACCTCGGCCGCGACCGGGTCGAGCCGACCCCGGTCGGCCGCTCCCTCCGGCCCTGCTCGCGCGCGCGGTCCACCGCGAGCCGTGAGGCTGCGCGTGGGCCCGCCGCACCGCGTCCTACGCAAACCGCGCGCATGCGCCGCGCCTCCCCTCCCCAAACCCTAGCACGCCCCGTGTGCACCTCGCTCACGGTGAGCCGAGCCGCCGACAAGCGGGTCCCACCCGGGACCACGCGAGATGGACCCGGCCCACCGGCTTCCTCTCTCCTCCCCGCCCGCGCGCGCGCTTTGGGCCGCCTTCTCTGGCCGGCCGGCCCGTTAAGTTTGGCCGAGCAGCCCCTTTCTCTCGGGCTGCGCCCTAGCCGCCCGAGGAAAGTCTAATTTCCCTCCCTCCTTCTTTTCTTTTCTTTTCTTTTTCAAAAAGGAATTTAAATAAATCCTTTTCCTTTAGACCAAAAATCCAATAAACTTGGAAATTCAATATCTTCCCAACCGAAAGACCGTTTGACTCCGTTTAACTTCCAAAACTCCTCAAATCTCGAGATCTATCTAATGGCACGCCTAGAGGTCAATAATAGGGCTTTATTTTCGCCGTTTGTTGAGTTGTCCCGTTTCGCGTGTAGTTTCGGAGCCCGAAGACCCGCAGTGCGAGGATTTCGAGGATCAAGCTCAAGATCTCGAGCAAGGCAAGCCACCTTTGAACATATTGAGCCTATATTTGAACTTAATTATATTGCTTGCAAAATATTATGCATTGATAGGATTACACTTAATCTGTTTGCCCCGTCTGCAAGGCAGACCGGTGGGCCTACCTAACTTGTTGCATCTGATCCATCCATTGTTAATTGTTATACCATATTCCCCTGTAACCACCTAGTTGAGCCTCGGTATTCATGCACTCTGCACGAGTATCGACGGTCGCCTTCAAACTTAAAATCTAAGGAACATCTTCGGTAAAACTTGGGTTTTACAAAAGTCTTGGAAAACCCAACACCTGGGTCGGTGCTTGCGAACTAAATGAATTTCCAAAATCGCCGACCGGGGAACGTACCGGGTGTACGATTTCCCGCTCTTGCACTTAAGGACCGTTTCCTTGGAATTTCATCCGAACATAAGACAAGTGCGACCACATAGGTGGAATGGGACACCCCTGGCTGAGTAAATTGCTAAGCGGGGGAGCCTTGATGCCGAGAGACATGTAGATTCAACGGGGTGGTGTCGGGGAGAACCCCCGGGCTTCCTGGCACAGTATGGTCTGGGACCTAACCTGTTGTTGGTCTGGGACCCCTCTCGTCGGCATATGGCAACCCTGTGTCTGCTCTCGAAATGCCTTGTCATGAAAGCCCTTAGGTCACCAGACGTGGCCGTTCTACACGGGCTGGGTGATTCGGGTTAGTAATGTCGTGTGGGTAAAGTGAACCCCCTCTGCAGAGGTTAACAAACTGTTCGAACAGCCGTGCCCACGGTCATGGGTGGATGTGAGGTGATTCCTAGCGTAGTTTTGTTTGACTACTGCTTTGTGAAATTTGCTGCTGTGGATTGGGTTCGATGTTTGGAAAATTTGCGGCTGATGGGATCAGCCAGGCCCGGGTGGCCGTTTGAAAGCTGTTGGCCGGGTGCCAACCTTGATCAAATCAAAAGACTGATACATTGCACATACTCCGACCAGACGAGACGCACTGTCTCATCCGCATCGTTTGAGAAGCACTCACTTAGTTGTTTCAGAAAAGAGTTTAAATAAAATCAATTGCAAAAACAACAGCCTTCCCGTTGAAGCCTGCATTAAACACTTATTTCCCATGGCTTGCTGAATACTCCTGTACTCACCCTTACTCTATATAAATAATCCCCCCCAGTTGCTGAAGAAGATGATGTGGATCCCGCTGACGAGGAGTTCTTCCAGGAGCAAGTCGGCTACGATGAGTTTTAGGGTTTGGGCCTAGTTCCCAAGTCGCGCCTGTGATGATTGGTCCAAGTCTTGGCTTCCGCTTTCCCCTTTTGTAATGCAGTTGTGAGCTCGGGATCTGTCCGCAGCCCAACATGACTGTACTCCTACTCTGCAATAAAGAGACCGCTGTTGTTGTGATATTATGTCTTCCTGTGATACCAGCACTGTTTCCTGGGACTGGTATCGATTAATAGGTTAATTTGGAGCGTCACGGGCTAGTTCCATTCGGGGCTAGTTCGGGGCGTGACATTCTGCCACCCTCCGTCGTCTGCCTTTTTGTCCCTCTCTTTCATGAATAGATGATTTCACGGACCCCATCGTCGTCGTCCTCGATCTCCCCCTCCTCAGGGGCGGTGGGTTGGCCGATTCCGCCGAGCTCCTACACGGCATCGGCGCAACGGTGGGGGAGAGAACACAGACCTTGTCGAGCTTGAGCTTCATGCATTCCATGGTCCCGCCGGCCGCCGCCCCTCTACCACCACCCAGCTGCCACCGCACCGCTCCCCTCGTTGTCCCGTCACCGCCATTGTGTAGAAGAGGAACGAGCCGAGCCAAGGGGGACAAAGAGGAAGAGGAAGGAGATAGAAATAAGGGAAATAGGGGGACGATGACATGTGGGTCCCGTACGATGACTCAACATGTTAGATCAAGTCAAAGTGCCACATCAGCAAAACCACTCACCAAAACTACTGAAGGAGTCAAATTACACCCGTTTTCATAGTTGAGGGGTCAAAATATCAGGTATTGTTGTTTAGGGATATGAATTGGATTGGAGTATATTTGAGGGAGTCTAATTGGACTTATTTTGTTTTGCTTCAGACCAAGCTGGGTAGACCTAATTGGGCTTGAGCAGGATTCTCTGTAGTAATTGGGCTTCAGAAGGACTCTCTGTATAACTGGGCCCCTAGTTGGATAAATGACACCCTGGATTCTACCAAACAACTTTAATTGTTCCCTTATTATTTCTGATTTTATTTTTTTATTTTAAAAAACTAACCCTCATATTTGGATTCTACGTACCACAACTTTCAACTCCACACTACTACATAAATGATCTTCACATGCAGCCAAAACTAGTTTTTGTAGGCTAGTGGAGCACCTGTGTCTGGAGTCAGGTGTATGTGAAAATCCGCATTTTATCATGCAGGCACCACAACCACATGCAAAAAAACTATTTTCGCAGACGGGCATCCTAAGGAAGCCGCTTGCAAAGACCGGATCATTGTAAGCGGTCAATTAAGGACCCCTGACTACAACGATTTAAAAAAATAAAAAAAGAAAAGAAATCCAAAACCGTAGATCATTGTAAGGCCGCCGCCATCAGGTACCGCAAACGTAGCCTGTGAGCCCGCCACTGCAATGGTTGTGGTCGCCGATCCCAGTCCTCCACATCCTCTATACGGCGTGCGAGGGCGGATCTGCCATTCCTGAGACCACACGGCGCCACCGTGGCCATGGTCTTCGCTCCCGGTGTCGTGGTCACTGCGCCGCCCTTCTGCCTCATCTCCGCTGCACACGAGGGTGGATCCGCCATTATCGAGCCCGCCGGTCACTGCCGTGGTTGTGGCCTTCACTCCCAGTTCCTTGGTCGCCGTGCTGCCCTTCTACCTCATCTCCACAACGCACGAGGGTGGATCTGCTGCTCCCGAGACTATTGGAGGTGGATCCGCCCTTCCCGAGCCCACCAACGGTGGATCCGTCGGTCCCGATGATAAGGAAACTAGGTCCCGATCTTCCGATAGGTATCGATAACTCTCGATTTGGTGAAAACTTGACACACGTGATCCAACTTCCGATCAACACGATCTGAACCTTACAATCGCAACACCACGTCTCATCTGGTTATCAACCCTGCGCTGCATGGTTG
This sequence comes from Oryza sativa Japonica Group, assembly GCF_034140825.1. Lineage (NCBI taxonomy): Eukaryota > Viridiplantae > Streptophyta > Magnoliopsida > Poales > Poaceae > Oryza > Oryza sativa. Next base: position 20,170,486 of record NC_089045.1, on the reverse strand, counting down.
ACCTCACAAGAAGGCTAATCCCTGCATGCGAATCAAAGTACACAAGTATGAACAAGGTAGATCCCAACTCAATTGCATATAAATGATTAAGCACTTGAATTTGGGGTTACATATACCAAACTAGCGACGAAACTGCAATGGCAGAAATAATCTAAGCAAAACCCAACCCTAACACAATGACGACTACCGAATATATAGGTTCTAGGGTCGACCTTAGACCCCTGGACACGTCCCTATTAAACCCCGACACGACGCACGGCCCAACAGGCTCAAAGATGTGACACAGCACCCGGACAAATTCTGAATGCCTTCTTATTTCGAAGATTCCCGTTGACTCAGAAGGAATTTGGCGTGGGACCAGATCCAAAGTTGGTCTCGTTAGCTTTCCATATATATGTATAACGTCGAAATCGGAGTCCGAATGCAACCCGACGATGATTTTAGTGTGAACTGCTCTGGTAGCCCGAAGTGCACTCGAACTTGACATGAGTTGGACATCGACATGACTTGAACGCCCATGATGATCTTGTCTATCTCTCAGCCACTCTCCAATTGCTCCATGGTCCTCTCCGTAGTTTCTAATCATAATTAAGTCATTAGGTAGTAATCTATTCTCAAGAGTACATAAAGAAGTATATAGGAACGAGCTCACCTGTAAATTTATTGTTGGGCGCGAGCTCTAGTGATTGGATCTTGCAAAACAACTTGAGGAGTAACGTGTGTATCCAAAGGTGTGATGTCCTCATCACCCGAGGCTGTAGCCGCCGCTACCATGGTTGTTGTCGCCACGCAAGGACGCCATCGTACGTCACTGCATGATGTCGTGGGAGAGAGAGGAGGGTAGAGGCGATGAGGAGGAATAAGTGGGAGAGAGATAGAGTAAGCCGGGAGAGAGGAGGGTGATTAAAAAGGGGAAGCGGGGAAGTGCGGGCGCACGGGGAAAAAATGAGTGGAGCGCAGGTAGAAGAGAGACACCCCCACCTAAAAAATGGATTTTTATAGGCAGATCTCTTAAGATTCCCGATTATAAAAATAGGATATTTTTGCAAACTGGAGTCTTAAGAGGCCCACCCGCACTTAACCGAACCTCGCCTAAATATTTTTACATGTGGATGCAATTATGGTCCACCTAGAGTTTGGAGGGGGTCTTGTCCGTGAAATGTCAATTATGCGTAGTAGTGCCAGTTATGAATAGATTAATAAGCTACAAAGAGACTGTGGAAGTACTAATTAAAGTAATTATACCTAAGCAAACCATCATATGAACTGCCACCCGTTATGGGTTCTAATTAAATTTGTATCCATGACCGAACTGGATGTATAACCTATACGGCTAGATGCCTCTCATATCTCATAACATCTTATAATGAAGCCTTACCAGCTAGGGGCTCAAAACTCAAAAGCCTTAACAAAAAGGGCATCTGATGCATAGTGGTCAATCAGGCAAAAACTTTTCAGCTTCCCAACAGGAAAAAAGAACCCTAAAAATCTTATCACAAGCAAATGTATGGTTCGATAATGTCATCATACATATTATTACATGAGTATGGGATCTCACAGATCTGTTCATATTAATAAATTCTTCTGTGTATTGCTCTTCATAATGTTACGTTGTTAATTAACACACATTATTAATTAGGGCAGCTAAAGTTAGTAGAACTTCCCACCAAGATGCCAAAAAGCTCCAAGCAAACCGAATAAAAATGTGTCAAGTGAAAGGCACATCTGGTACATCGTCAAGATAAGATTGGTTAATTTCCTCAACAAAAAAAAAAATTGTAGCAAACTGCCCTGTACCATCCACGTATACTTACAATCTTGTACCAAAGTTTATCGATCACATAGCTTTCTTGTCAGTGTGTTACAGTTAACATGCCAAAGTACACACTTTGTGAACTTTATCTAATTTGTTCAAAGTTCAAACCTCCAAAAGAACAGAAAGGATATACTATATTAAGCACAAAAGCAACCATGAAAGCATACAATGCCACAGTACTTATCATGACCTAATGATGAACAGAACACGAATTAAGCCGGCCGGTTACTGTTAATTGTTTCAAGCAATCAGTGGCAGCACCAAGCTCAGGCGTGAGCCACAGAGAATGCACACCCATTATGTTCAGATAGTTTACGTGACAAAAAGTTCAGACATTTAATCAAATTTTATGTTCGCTTTTTGCACTTTTGCGCTTTATTTGAAAGAGGGGAATCCGATTAGACGAGATTGCGTTTCATCGTGTTCAACTTTAATTAATTTGTGGATTATTTGTTCAGTGCTTCACAGAGATCGTCGTACGGAATTGTTTACAAGATTGATCAGTTAATATATTTATAAGGCGAGAATGCCAGTAGGATGTGTTGCTGGTGGTGTACGCCGGTATGGAAAAAATTAAGTGCGGCTTGTAGAATGTTGCCACGTAAACTTACTTATTTTGTTGTTAATTTGCACAGAACGAGCCGGCCGGCAGGTGATTTATGTATGCGCCATTTAGGTACAAAGGAAAAAAAAGGTGAGATAGACAACTATATCTAAACTGATCTGGTTTGCAAAAGTAATTAACTAACAAAAAAATTGCTATAAAGGAGCAACAACCAATCTGAAACTAGATCAACCACTGATGGAGCACATTCAGCTTTAGTTAATTATACTTGACCGGAAAACTTTATCATCTATATTTGAGCATGAGTTTGGGAGCCGAACACATTCCCATATGTGTGTGGCGTGCGTGTGAAATGGTTGTGTTCGTACGCACATTCCATGATTTAAATTAGAAAAAATAAAATTACTTGAGGACTAGTACAGTGTGTTCATAGTTGTAGTTATACACATTCAGCGAGTGCACTTTATTAATTAGTAATTTTGTGATGTACACGAATTTATCCATGGTCTCCGACATGTATACAGGCCCTACTACAAAACACCCCATAGAGAGTGGCCTCTGTAAAGCTTGTTCCACCTTTTTCAGTATAAAATTGAAAACCGGTACATATAACCATGTATTGGTACCAATTTATAACATTGATACTAATATTAACCTCTCTAAACGTCAGTGGGAATGCTTGAGAATTAAAGTGCCACGTTGGCAAATATTTTGCAAAATGTCCCCGAACTTCCAGTTAATTACGCATTGGTCCCAGCTGCTATCCATCGTGAACCGTCCGATCTCTCTCTAGGGTCGATATGGTCATCCACGTGTCCCACTGTGGTGGCCCTTCCGCGCCCGTGAAATCGTTGGATCCGGAATGGACAGTGAGGATTTCGCCGGCCCATACCAATTCAAACCCTAGCCTCGTCGCCCCCACCCTCACACTCGCGCTTGCCCTCGCCCTCGCCCTCCTTCCTCAGCGCGCCGCCATGCTCACCTCCTCCCCTCGCATATGCCGCCGCTGCAGTCTCCAGCTATCATTGCGGCACCGGGCATCGCCCTCCTGGCTGGCATATCCGGCCACCCGGATGAGAGGGATTTCATCTCCACGCCACTGTGGGCCATCTCTTCCCTCTCCCTCGCTCTCTCCACTCCGCTCGGTGAGGTGTCAAATCCGGATCAACGACATCCCAATCGATGCTCTCGGCCTCCCCACCAATGGATATGGTCACCGTCGCCCCCACTCCGGTTTCCGACACTAGCAACGCGTCGCGTCGCCCGCACTCCCTTGGCCAAACATAATAGACGACGAGTTGGCATCTCCTCAATACTCCTCACGCTCCTTGCCCTTGCTCTGGCGGCCAGACGACAAAGTCGAGGATGGCAAGGCCATGCTCGCGTCGTTGCTCCTGATTGGCAGCTGTTCATTCTCAGTGCCAACGAAGACGCCCCCATATAGCTCCCAAGTCATAATTGTCGGTTCTTATATCAACTGATACTTATGGACATCATATAACTGTCGGTTTTTATGAACTACTTCCTCCATTTCACAATATAAGTCATTTTAGCATTTCCCACATTCATATAGTTGTTAATGAATCTAGACATATTTATATATCTAGATTCATTAACAACCATATGAATGTAGAAAATTTTAGAATGACTTATATTGTGAAACAGAGGGAGTAGCTATAATCTATAACCACTCATTGGTACCTAGGTGTTCTATGTACCTCTGCTATTAGACTTGGGCCATTAGTGCCGGTACCAGAACCGGTACCTATAGATCCTTCAGAATCGATACCACCACTGGGAAAGGGGTTTTTAGTCATGGTTTGTAACTCCCCTTAATTCTGGGTTACAAACCGGGACTATAAATCCGGGACTAAAGATATTCATCTTTAATCCCGGTTAAAATAACCGATACGGGGAATAAAGGATTTTCTTTCTTTTTATTTTCATTGTTTTTTATGCTGTTTGCACCTCGACCACAATCTCCATCACACCCAAATCCCCACACATCATACACAATCATCCACAAAAATCATCCACACATCATACACAATCATCCACAGTCCACAAATCAATCACAAAATCATCCCAAAATCAAAAAAATAATCTACAAATCATTCATTACAAATCAACTCCACAGCCGCCACTGGCCTCCCGCATTCCACCGGTTGCGGCCCGGCCGGCTCGCTCTGGTGCCACCGCCCGGCCGCCTCCCCTCCCGGATCCGGCGGAGGGGAGCCCACCGCCGCCCTCGCGCCCCTCGCGCCGTCCCCGCGCCACCACCGCCGCAGGCTGCCGCCCCTCGCACAGGCTGCCACCGCCGCCGCCGCCCGGCCACCTGCCACGTGGCCGGCTCTTTGTGCCACCGCCGCATGCCGCCTAGGCGCTGCTGCCCGCCGGAAGGGAGCCGGAGGGGAGGGGAGAATGGGGAGGAGAGGGGAGGGGACCGGAGGAGAAGAGGGGAGAAGAGGGGTGGAGATGGGGGTGAGTGAATGAGGGGGAGGAGAAGAGGAGAAAGGAGATAAGGTGGATAAAGGATCGAGGAAGCTAGGTGAGGAGCGTCCTTGGGATTATAGCGCTCGAGGAGGATCGAAGAGGCGGCCTGGTATAGTGGACGGCGCTCGGGGCCGATTTTTAGTCCCCGGTTGTTTAACAACCGAGACTAAAAATAGATCTTTAATCCCGGTTGGTGTTACTAACCGTGACTAAAGATAGTGAAGGGGTCTGACACCGCCTACCATATTTTGAACCGGAATTAAAGATCAAAACGTACCCCTGGCCTTTTGAACCAGGACTAAAGATATTCTTTAGTCCTTGTTCCTACTCAAACTGGGATTAATATAGTTTTTGGTCAACTCAGCAAAGATGGTTTTTTCAGTAGTGTACCTATAGGCTTATCTGCAGTAGTGAGGTGTTAGCTCTGTTATAAGACATGCAACTGAAGTGACTCATGCATTGATCATGAATTACAAATGAGACACGATTTATAGCTTGTATTTAATAAAACTATATAATTTGTCTGAAGCGAGTTTAGGGAAAAAAAAGTTTACTCCCAACAAAATTGATGCCCTGCTTTAGTTAGCTACTAGCGTATATACATACATGGAAAGTCTATCAGCCCGTTTTAAATCTTTGGAACTTTTTACACACGATCAACACCATATATATTCAACAACTGCAGAAAAGGACACGACTACTGCAGAAAAGGACACTACAGCGAGAATGCTAGCTGGATAGTGCTAAAGAGAGACACCATTCTTTCCAAAAAAAAAAAACTACTAGTACACTCAATATCTATGTATTTTTTTCCTTCTTAGAGAAGTTTTTATTAAATTACTTATCCGATTTATAATCCAATTACGCTGTTGTGTTCGTTGCAATTAAATCTTTACAACAAGATCTCACATGATTATATTTTGATGAAAAATCACAAATTTACTTTTATGATGTGTCTAAATTACTTCTAGATTTCATTAAGTTACTTCTTAAAATATAAAAGTAAATTCAGTAAGTCTAAAAGTAATATATATATATATATATATATATATATATATATATATATATATATATGTTATAGAAGTAAATTAGAACAAAACGAAGGTATCATTTGAAGTAAATCCGTTGTAGAGATAAAAACATAACTCTATCTGGAAATTAAATTAATCAGCACAAATTATGGAATTAACTAAAAAGTCATATTTTATCCCTACACGAATTTACTTCTAATGTCGTGATAAAGTTACTTCCGTTTTGTGTTAAGTTACTTTTATAATATATGTAAATTACTTTTAGACTTTATTGAATTTACTTTTATACTCCCTCCGTTTTTAATAGATGATGCTGTTGACTTTTTCTCATATGTTTGACCATTCGTCTTATTCAAAAAATTTACATAATTATAATTTATTTTGTTATGAGTTGTTTTATCACTCATAGTACTTTAAGTGTGATTTATATCTTATACATTTGTATAAAATTTTTGAATAAGACGAATGGTCAAACATGTGAGAAAAAGTCAACGATGTCATCTATTAAAATACGGAGGTAGTATGTCTAAGAAGTAATTTAGTTAAATCTAAAAGTAACTTATATATATGATAAAAGTAACTTACATATATAATAAAAGCAATTTATAAATATAAATATTTTTTGATCGTAATATAATCATGTAAGATCTTGTTATGAAGATTTAATTGTAACGAACACAATGGTATAATCGGATTGTAGATCGGATAAATAATTTGAGAGAAAAATTTTGTTTGAAGAGGAAAAAATACATGCATGTCTATTAAGAAAATGCATGCATACAGTACGAGTATGATGTAGTAGACTCCACGTTTTCTCTATATTCAGTTAAGACAAAAACGAGAACTCTCTGAATAGATTTTACGTAATAGTAATTACGAGAAAATGTGGAAGTTATGCAGATAGCAGCTTTATGATCTACCAATAATCTCATAATCCCTTGCAAACACAGAGAAGTTGAAGAAGAAGCTAACACGGACAGATCTCTAGATATGCACGTGTGGACCATTACTTTTCATTGCTCAAGAATATGAACCCTGAACCATTCTTTGGCTCAGGAACCATAGTGTGTGTGTGTGTCTTATTGATTTCTTAAGCTCGTGGCCGGAATAAAGTAATGTGTATTTTAGAGTTCTTAATTATATATCAAGAATCAATGTTCATAAACACATATATATAAATATTAATATATATTACAGATGTATGTACCACGATCCATTTCTTACTACTATAAGTACCTTAATTTGCAGGGGGTCGATGCAGGGCACCCCCTTTGATTAATTTTAGGGATATCCATGGGTCCAGGTATCCGCGGATACCCAACCTGATGAGCACAGGCGTGGTGTAACTTTTTACCCGTAGGCATACCCGTTCGAGACCCGGAGACATAGTGGGAAGCAGCCAGGTTTTATATTTTACCCGTTGGTAACTCATGCCTGATCCGAAACATATGTATTAGTCGATTTTGGCCCATCACTTAATTCTCATATCTCTTTCTTTTAGCTCATTTGTGATGCTAGCTGGTAATAACTTGATATGCAATCTAAATTATTGTTGACAACTAATAATTTGGCAAATTATTTGTTTTGTTTTTCTTTATTAAATTATTATGCATATGAAACCCGCGGGTAGCCATCGGGCATGCTCATGCCCATCGAGTATGGGTACATGCATAGAGTCTTGCCTGCTAACCCTAGCGGGGTAGGATTCGGGTGGGCAACATGGGCCAACAAGTCGGGCATGGTTTTGCTCTACCCGTGCCTGACCGGATCCGTTGCCATCCTAATTTAATTTTCAACTAGGATTATCTTGATTATATTCCTGAATATTAGAAGAATAAGCTAGCTAGTTAGTTACATGCTCATTTGGCATTTAATTAACCAGAGGCTGAGAGGCACAAATTAGAACGACTCCTTTACTTGGAGTTCTTTTTTCTGATGTTGAATTATTTTAGGACCTAATGGTGTGATGAGACGTGTGACCTATAGTATTGCGCAAACCTTAAGACAGTTATAACAATAATAATAAGTGGTTCATCCACTCTGATATACCCTGTCCTCGTAAGAAAGATAAACATCTTTTGTTGTTGATCAGGTGCATCCTAGATTTTGTACCTTCGGATAAAGATTATTATCATTTACCAGGTGGCTGTGCACCACTCTTCTTATCTATAAATTATGTATCAACAAACATATTTTAATTATATATAGGTGGGGGCACTCATGTTACTGGGGCTTTTTTTTAAGGTATAATTAGGATAAATGTTCCTGGCCATTGGTGAGATGGTAAAGTCATGGACCCACAAAAGTTTAACTCCTTATGTTGATAAATATAAATATTGACTGTGTGTATTTTCAAATGATGTAGAGGCTAATAAAAGTTATGTTTCCTTTGCCAGTAAAATCCCAGCATCTGCACCATCATATATATGCAAGGGGACTCGCTGTTATTGCTACTTAACTATAAGGTGAAAATCCCACTGATTAAATATTAATTTTAAATGTACATCAGCAAATATACGTGTACTGTTCAGTGTGTGTTAATTTGGAGGAATAATCACACGCTAGCCGAGTTCCAAAACAAACAAAGGTTCCTTGAAAAAGTTAGGTTGCATAAATAAATTAAGACAGGTACAGTACTAACCAAGGATAATAATGCTGTTCTCTTTGCAATATTGAAAGTGCACACTGTGCTGCTGTTAGTGACTTCATGCTCTTTCTTTTTTTAATGGTAGTGACTACACGCTGGAAACCTTTTGCCACTGCATGCCTTATTTTTTCCTGTCCATGTATATTATATATCGCAGTTTACAAGGTTTTATTTATTACATAATCTCATGAAGACAAAGATCATGGACAGGATTTATTCAAAATAAAGAACTGATAGCATGTGCTGGGCGTTGCCACGTATGGCATGCATATCGATCCTCGCATGAACGCACAAGGAGAAATTCATGTGGCCACCCCCTTTGATGATGCTGTGTACAATGACGGGTGGGCTGGGGTTTATCCACTCGTTGGTATATATGTCTTTCACATGAGTTCCCAACCCATCTCTCTCGTTTTTTACATGTACGCACTTTTCAAACTGCTAAACATTATATGTTTTGTGAAAAGTTTATATAGAAAAGTTGCTTTAAAAATCATATTAATTCATTTTTCAAAGTTTTTATAGCTAATACTTAATTAGAGCAGGTACAATAGTAGGCTATAAGCCAGCTGTAAATATATTTTAAAGAGATAAATGAGGAGAGAGAAGAGCAGCGGGCTACAGATTTGTAGCCAGCTGTAGCACGTACTCCAAGACGCAGCGTGTGTATGACAGGTGGGACTATGCATTAATAGTGTAGTATGTAACTATTGTATGAATGAGCTATTAGATTGGCTATAGATGAATTGGAGCTAGTAGTTAGCTATACTATTAAACTTGCTCTTAATCATGTGTTAATCTATCACTATGTTTTCCGTGCGGAGAGGAGGGGTTGGAAACCCCTCCAAAAGAACACAGCCAAGTAGTCACGGTGTTAAAAGGATATAGAGTCGGAGACTTGGCTGTAGAGGCACACAATACCTCGAGATCAAGTGAGAGCCACATATTATATATTATTATATTTTGCAGGATAACAAGTAATACTGTAGAGAATCTCGTTATATCGTACAGACTGAAGGTTAACAATATGTTGATCATATGAATGTATCTCAGGTGTGGCACGTTAGTGACAGAGAAGAAATCTTCACGCCACCGGATGGATTGTATGTGAACAGCGAAGGGAGATGGTGGGATAGACTAAATGACGAATAAGGGCAATTTATTTTTTTTTTTTGAGAGTGGAAAGCAAGCAAAACTCAAATTACAGCATCCAGATTACAGTCCTCTGATAACAGAGAAAATAAAAACTCCGGTGCTGACACTATCCAGCTAGAAGAAGCACGTGTGTTAAGGCTTTCCTTAGCCAAACGGTGTGCCACTTTATTTGCCGATCTCCTCGTTCATATGAGCTTGAAATCCTGGAATGACTGGATTCCCCTCTTCAGCTCCTGGATTACAGGCCCAATTTCAAACCGATCAAAACTTTTATTCATGACCAAACTCACAACTTCAACTGAGTCCGTTTCGAAGACTACTCTGGTTGCTGCAAGTCTTGCACCCACCCGCGTCGCTTCGAGGCAAGCCAACGCTTCAGCATGAGTTGCACTTAACACTTCCCCGAAGAAAATCCTGTTCGCACCCATAAACTCACCCCGATCATTTCTCACTATCACTCCCCCACTTCCCATCTGTTCATCTGCAGCAAATCCCCCATCCGATTTCAGCTTAATCCATCCTGATTCCGGCAACCTCCAGTGCATTGTCGGACTAGGACAGTATGATCAGATTTTTCAAATAGACTTGCCCACTCTTCCAGGAGGAACAAAATTCTCTCCACCGTCCTGTCTGGGTTATCTGGGATCTGTTGATTCCGTGCATCATTCCGTGCTGACCACATAATGTAGATTGTAACTAACAGCACTAAAGAGACTTCTTGTGTCTGTATTGATAATTGATCCAGTAGCCAAACAGATAAGATTTTATTGTTTCTGCATTCCGCTGGCGGTTGTGGAATGTCCTCACCACGATGCTCTTCCAATTTCTGCCAAATCCACCTAGCAAATGGGCAGTCCCAGAACCGGTGAAAAAGGGATTCCTCCCGATTACAGTATAAGCATCGAACTCCCTATTTAATATTTCTTCTCTGCAGCTCTCTACCTGTGGCCAAACCATTCTGAATTAGGCGCTGTTGGTTTGTGGTACTGATTAGCGTAAGAGCATGGCGAGGAGAACACTTGAGGAGGAGAAGATCGAGCTGTTGCGATCGACTATTTTCTCTATATTGACGCGCACTACGTCCCGACGTTTCTTCGGCTTCTTAGCGCTAACTTCTGCTGCATAGCTTGTTGAGTGGTAATGATTTATTATCTAATACTTGCATGGTTTTTGGTTTATGCTGTACAACAATTTTGATTTATACTATCGTAGCCTACGCGTATGCCTTCAAGTATTACTCTTTAGAGATAATGTTGATGATATAGCGCACAATGTACATCCTTGAAATCTGCGTTAATCATATCATATGCCAACTATCTATATGTCAATGTTGATAGGGTCTGTACATGTACATTATGTGAAAGAAAAGAAATGGTGAGACTGATATATGGATTATATTTGACTTGCCACTTGCATGGCCACAATGATGCTGTAGTGCTCAGTATTATTAGTGGATGATTGCAAATTCAACGTTAGTATGCTTTAGGACCAATCTATATATTGATCTTTTCGAGATTATTGAGGCAATATTGTTATGCTTATTATAGTATGCTAAAAAACTACGGATAAGCAAAATTTCTGAATGAAAATGATATCTCCATTTGAATTGACAAATAACACAATTTGCTTATTATAGTATATGCTGAAAGACAACAATCTTTATTGGTTGGCACAATTCTACAAATTTAGTCCTAACACATAATTCAGTCCTCCTTTTGAAAGAAGTGGAAATTTATTAGTCCTAGCATACAACATTTTCTGGGTCAATTTGATGCACAGTAGAGCTAGACATCAGCAAATTAAGATTTTTTTCTATCCTGGATCATGATTGGAGGGTTTAGGGTTTCATACACATAACACACATACTCTGAAGCTGCTGACAACTGCAGGAGGCATGCATCACTAGACACTAGCTAACAAGATAAGGCAGAGAATGTGCCAAAGATATTGAAAAATAATTTGGCACAACAAAAGGTGCATGCAAGGATAACCAAATGATGCAAGGAGCAACCCAAAGTAGCCCTGGCAAAACACAAAAACACACCTCTAATCTCCTTCCAAACGCTATTAGGACCCCCCATAAGTACCTCTCATTACCCCTCTTTTGGCAAATCATCTTTGGTTAATGGAGTGCACACTTGAGGGAGCAATGGTGTAACGTCACATAAAATGACTAATTATCAAGGAATGACCTTTAGATGCATTTGGCCCAAACGGCAGGAACAAAGATAAGGCGCATGGTACAGGGATTGAGCCACACTTTCTTGAGTCGATTGTGATAACGCTTATCTCCATGAATTCAGATTGGTCCAAACAGCAGCAAATGCGCGCTAAAGGGGACAAGATGGGCCGTGCAAATCTCGCCATCGTCGTACGCTTTCTGTCAATCACAGATATGTGCATGCATGAGCTCAAAAGGAGGATAAGCTGGCTGATGAGGCTCAATTAGCTCGATCAGGGTCTCGAGGAGCGTGGTGTCCATGCATGTAAAGGCTTTAAAAGCTTGTGGGAGATATATGTGTGGTCAATCTTTCATCAGAGGATCCTATCGGTCACTGATAAATGGGCCCCAAATATACAAGCTGACAAGTCGTCTTATAGGATGACCGTCTCTGAAAATAACACATTTCCACATGCGGTCGTCTTAAGGGACCGCCTATAATTAAAAAACTATTTCTGAAAAATGTCTAGTCCTTTCATCTTCCTCGAGGAAGCCGATCGAGCTGGCGCTTCATTGATCACACTAGTAGCCTAGACGTCCATGCCAGCTGCCGAACGCCAGTCATATCATCCACTACCACTCCACCTCCTCACCTCCCCTCTCCTCATATTCAGTAAATAGAGGGCAATATGGGTGGGTTTTTCTCATCGCACTCTTCTCTTCTTCTTTCTCGCATGCCTTCGACCATGATGGACTTGCCGCACCAACTTTGTTACAACACCACTGATGAGGAAGAGGAGCTCCCTGAGCTATTGTCGGACTACTTCCTCCCCCTGCTAGCGCTTCCACTGAGGAAGAACTATGAAACACCAATGATGAGCGTTTTTTCGATGATAGGTCAATAGTGCCATTGTACTCTGATGAGGAGGAGGACATCAACAACAAGGAAAAAAGTGGCAGGAGATGTGACTGGCACAGAGGAGGATGTGACGGGAGGCACATAGAGGAGCATGTGGTAGGCATGGCAGCCCGCATGGTGGCCAGCGCGCCTTCGGGAGGCGAGCTACTAGCGAAGAGACTATGTCAGGAGTAGTATAGTAGTTAATTATAATTAATGTAGTTAGTTTAGTAATGTAATTAATTTGTAGTATGTGTTATTAATTAGTTGATGAAAAGTTAATTACTTTTGGAATGCGTAATAACCTTGATTTTTGGGTGGTCGGCTTAAACAACCGCTTCTAGAATTCTACTTCTATGAATAATGTAGTGGCTTCTAGCTTCTCACTTCCTTATTTGCTCTCCGTGCTCATACTTTCTTCCTCACTCTTTCCCTCCCTCCCTCCCTAGTGTTGGCCTCATGGTGGAGACAAGAACCGGTGCGAGGGAAACCCTAATTTTCAGTTCTGGCAATGGTGGTCCTAGACCTAGTGGAAAAAACCCTGACTACTCTCCACGATTTCTCGCAAGAGCAATCACCAAGTGCAGGAGCGCTCCAGCCAGAGCATGAGCAAAAGAGCAGGAGCTGGATTATTCTTGCAATACGTTATTGTGTATTTCTGTATTTTCTGTGTGTATTTCTTGTTTTGGCTCATATTCTATATGCGTACAAATTTCAATTGCAGAAGTGGCCCTTAGTGATGATGAACTAGGTCCCGGTCTTTCGATAGATATTGATAATTCCCAATTCAGCGGAAACTTGACACACAAGAATCGGCTTCCGATCAACACGATCCGAACCATGCAATTGCAGTGCCACGTCTCATCTAGTTATCAACCGTGCGTTGCCTGATTGACCTCGCCAAGAAGGCTAATCCCTGTATGTGAATCGAAGAACATAAGCAAGAACAAGGAAGATTGCAACTCAATTTGCAGATAAATGATTTAGTATTCGAAGTTTGGGTTTCACAAACCTAACTAGCGGCAAAAATTCAATGCAAGAAATAATCTAAGCAAACCTGACTCTAAACGATGATGGCTATTGAATAAATATACACTGGTGGACAAACCCTTTTTAATACCGGTTCGCAACCTCATATAGTCCCGGTTATACAACCGAGACTACGAATCCGGGACTAAATATGCATATTTTTAGTCCCGGTTAAAATAACTGGGACTAAAGATGGATCTTTAGTCCCGGTTAGTGTTAAAAACCGGGACTAAAGATTTAGTCCCGGTTAGAATTAACAACCAGGACTAATGTTTTTTTTTCTTTTTTTTCCTGCTTTCATGATTTCGAGCACCACCATTCATATTATCCACGAATCATTTTAACACCACAGATCATTCGCAAAATCCCCAAATACATCAAGCTACATTTTTATCCCCAAATACATCACAAATCAATCACAAAATCCCCAAATACATCACAAATCATTCACAAAATCACAAAAACATCTCCACAAATTCATTCACACATCACACATCACACATATCAGAAAAAAAATCGACATCGCATAGATCGGCCGCACATATCACACAGATCAGGAAAAAAAACCACAACACAGAGATCGGGCGCCGGCCGTCCGCCGCCTCACCGTCCTCCCGCCGGCCGCCTTGTGCTCCGCCGCCGCCTGGGGAGCGCCGCCGCACCGGGAGCACCGCCGCCCGCCGCCTCGCCGCCCGCCCAGGGAGCGCCGCCTCGCGGGCCTCGCCGCCCGCCTGCCCGGCCGAGGCGGCCCTCGCCGGACTCGCCCGCCCGGCCACGCGCCGCCTCGCGGCCCTCGCCGGCCTCGCCCGCCCGGCCGCCCGCCGCCTCGCCGGCCTCGCCTGCCGCCTGCTCGGCTGCCCGCCTCCCTGCCGCTGCCGCTCGGCCTCACGTGGTAGGAGGAGGAGGAGGAAGAGAAGAGAAGGGGGAGGAAGGTGAGAGGAGAATGGATGGAGGAGGTTGAGGCTGAGAGGGATAAGCTAGCTAGCGAAGGGATGGAGAGGACGGTGGGATCGAAGGGATAAGGGATAATTAATGAGAGGGGAGAGGACGGTGGACTGGCGCGCGCGGCTCAGTTGATTTTTGGTCCCGGTTGGTATAAACAACCGGGACTAAAGATCTATTTTTAGTCCCGGTTGTTTATACCAACCGGGACTAAAAATGAGCTGGGACCTAACTCGACCCGACAACTTTTTGAACCGGGACTAAAAATGATCTTTAGTCCCGGTTAATATTACCAACCGGGAATAAAGGTCAAAAAGTTTTTAACCGGGACTAAAAATCATCTTTAGTCCCGGTTTCTATTCGAACAGGGACTATTGTGAATTTTGGGTGACCGAGCAAAGATGGTTTCTCCTCCAGTGATAATTAGGGATATCCTATAGTTAGCCTTAGGGCGTTCACCCAACCCTTTCAGCCCACAATACAATCACAAGGCACAGGATCCTAATCACACTCGGACTGGATGATGGACGTGTCTTTCCACCACATTTGAATAGGATAGAGATGGTTGGACAGACAACCTCTTAAAATGTATTGTAGCCGCTAGCACTGTTCTTTGTGCTGAGGCGGGTGAAATAACATAAAGCTCCAAATTTAATCAACTTGGTCTTGAAAATGCTTTCAAGGAGTCTTGGTGATATGGCATGTATGGAACTTTTTAATTATAGGGGCGAATTAAAGAGGAGAATTAATTAATTTTTACCACACATATTTCGTCATATATACAAATATTATATAGGAGACCCTAGCTTGTCTATTCAATGTATGTACATTATGGTGACATCTTTCACCTTAATTAGCCATCTGCACAGTCAACGGATAGCATCAAAATAAACCACTTGTCAAGGAGATCAAATTATCATTAAAGTTGTTATGTCAACAATCAGAGCGCTTTAAATCATGGCCATCTTTGTTATATTTTTCTTTTGTCTACTTCAATTATTTCCGAGTGGCCAAAAGATTACGTATAGCTCATCCAGAGAAAAAGGGTTAGTGCTGATATCTTTCTTTCTAGGAATAAAAGCACTAATGAAAGAACTTAAGTATATGATCGTCTAGCAGAATGAAAACTGGTTATTTACATGTGAGTCCCAAGCAAGGCCAACTTAAAAAGAGAAAATTTCAAACACGTAGATTAAACTATTACAAAACTACATATGAAGGATGTGTATAATAAAACAATGGATTTAGCATTAAATATATATATATATATATATATCATAACCATATATGTAGGATATCGTACTATAAAACTATAGATTTAGGGAAGAAGTTATCAAAGACAGTAATATTTTAGATTTCAAATCATAGCACTACTATTTTTTAGTTAAAAAACTATAGTTTTCAGATATAATTAGAGTTTAATATATAATTTTGTGATACTATACCTTAAATCTACAGTTTGTGAAAAATTTGGTGCTAAATTCTGTAGTTTTATGACCCACATTCTTATATATGTAGTTTTTTTAAGTATAGTTTTGTGAAATTTAGTCAATTAAAAATTATGAAAAAAAGACTTTGTAACAACTAGCAAGTATTTAAAAAAATCTATATAAATTGTGATTTTGTTTTTTCTTATTATGTGGCTAAAATAGATGTAATGGTATATATGCTACTATGCCAAATTCTTTAAAAAAAATTATAGAGTAAAGTAAAGTGTACAAATGTCTAGACAAACAATTTCATATACTCCCTCATTTCTTTGTTTAAGGCTAGTTAATTACCTTAAAATTAAACTAATCAACGTCAAATACTAGGAAATAAATGTAGAAGTTTTCTGTATCCTTACTCCCGGGTATTTAAACCGGGACTAAAGACTGCCATCTTTTATCCCGGATTCTCCCTCCCAGTTCGCTACTCGGGAGTAAAGGTGGTTGCGAACCGGGAGAGATGAGCACTTCTCCAGTAGTGGTTGGATGTTTGATAAGCAGAACTATCGTTCGAAATCAAATGCACAGACCACCACTAATTGTTTTTTATAAATCAATTAAACTAATTAATCAACGTCAAATACTCCTTGAAAGCAGAAGTATCGTTCGAAATCAAATGTTCTTCGTTGAATTATTCCTATAAAATGAGAATTGATGACGCTAAGCAACTAGTTATACTCTTCTACTGCCATATTAATTCCAGCTGGAATATATTCCGTCTGTTTCTCTTCTCTCAACTTAATTACAAGTATTCTGAAGCTTTCAGGCCAGCCAACCCTTTACTGAACCTTTGGATGATAGAATTTTTTTAAAAAAAAAAATTTCCGATGTTTACACACCTTTGAGAGTTGAGAGTGACGTTGAAAAAGAACGTACAACAAAAGCAAAAAATAACAAAAGGCACTTCCAAACCAAAAACAACACGCATACTTTTCTATGCAGGCGCTTTAATCATTGTAAAACAATGTAGTGACAATTTCAAATTGATTAAGACTGATCTATAGCTACGTACATACGTTCTTACATGTGTGGTGTGAGTAGCACATGCATCCAATTGCTTGTACTGTATGTTTTTCTCAGATGTATTTCTACTGGTTTTTCCAATGTATTTAATTATGACATATAAAAAAACTTGACCTGCAAGAGGCTAAGACAACTCCTGAGCATCATGCGCATATGTAGAAGATCTTGTCACGCAGGTCAATAAACACTACTAGAAAAAGCATTTTCCCTAACGTAGGGGTCTTATTTTCACAGGCGGATATGACTTTTGGAGCCAAATGACCGCCTATGAAAATATAAATCGGGGTGAAGCGACGCCTGGCAGACCATATAAGGTGTGCCTGCGAATGTGCGCCTTTTCGCAGGCGCACCTTATATGGTCCGCCTGCAAAAATAGTACCTACAAAAAAATCAGTCATCCTTATCCTCTCCACCATCCTTATCCTCTCCTCTCTACCACTCATTTCCCTCCCCCTCATCTCTCTCTCTCTCACACACACACTTAGTAAAATCGCCGGCTAGCTCCCTCCTCTCCCACGTCCGCCCGCCGCCGGCTCCCTCCACGACGACGTCCGCGCGCCGCCGCCTCCCTCCTCAACGACGACGACGACCGCGACACCGCCGGCTCCCTCCTTGCCGCCGACAGCTCCCTCCGCTCCAGATCCGCGCACCGCCGGCTCCCTCCTCTCCCACGTCCGCGCACCGCCGGCCACGACGACGACGACGACCGCGACACCGCCGGCTCCCTCCTTGCCGCCGACTCATTACCTCCGCCGACGGCTCCCTCCTCTCCCACGTGCGCGCGCCGCCGGCTATCCCTCCTCGCCGCTTCACCTCCTCGCCCCCTCTGCCGCCGGCCACGACAGGCGACGACGACGGTTCGCATCCAGCCGCCGGCTCTCCTCGTTGACGCGACGATGACGCCGGCGGCGCCGACGACAGTGGACGAGGGGAGCCCTAGCCGGCGGCGGCCGTGGTGAGGCCGGTGGCGGCGCCCCATGTTTTTTTTTTATTTTTCTGAGATGATTTTCGCAGGCGGGCCATGGGTCCGCCTGCGAAAATAGTCTATTTTCACAGGCGAGATGGTAGCGGCGGTCCTCTCCCCCGCCTACGAAAATGGTTTTGGGCCACCTGAAAAAATATTATTTCTAGTAGTGAAAATCCCTAAACCCTTACCCTTGCACCCTTATACAACGGTACTGTAGCCCATGTGAGAATGACCAACGACGGCCTTAGACCTGTGCTTTGGCATGGAATAGGCGAGAGAATTTTTTTAACCCCAGTCTGAAATTCGCTCCACGGTAGTCGAACCCAGGACCCGAGGAGTGCTACTAGAGTCACCTAACTAACTCAGATAGAGAGGCTCATTCGCTTATGTCATATAAAAGGACCTAGTACTGATAAATCTGCCATCCCTCTAGTCACTGCCTGACCTTTTAGGATATCAATTTTATGTTTTGGATAATCGGGACTATATATATATAACTTCGGGTGTCCGAACCACTATGCACACATGATCGACTCAATCAACAAACCAATAATTCATTTGTATGTACTGCTTATAATAGGATCACTTTGTGATATATATACAACAAAGGTCGTTTATTTATTTGCAACAATTAAAATTAATAATGCCACAGCTTTTTGACTAGTTTTGTATGATGTAATTAATGGTTTTTATATATCACTATAAAAACATTATTGTATGCGCCCAAACCCAATTTTTGCATGCAGTAATTGGCCATCCGTATACCCGGAGGTGTCTATAAAAATCATAATTTTTCCATGTGGGTGGTGCACTCGCATGCAAAAATTAGATTTTTTGCCAACGGGTGCTTATGTCGTCTGCCTGCAAAAAGAAAAATCATGAAAAAAATAAAAAAACCAAAATCCAAAACCCTAGCTAGCTCCCATTCACCGGTGACGTTGTCATTGTAGCTCGTCGTTGCTGTCGCAGTCGCCGAGTCTCCACAGCTCGTCGTCGTTGTAGCCGCTGCCATCACTGAGGCCGCCTTCACCTCTCCCTGCGCCTCCACAACCTTCTCCACTGCCCCTCCATACCCTGATGGCGGCAGCAACCTGGATCTACCGGTCAAAGGGCCGATAGCAGTGGATTTGCCCATCGCGAGGCTGCTCAGCGGTGGATCCCTGTCGTGGTGCCACCCAGATGGAATTGAGAGAGAAGCTATGGATCTATCGTAATCGCTGTCGTCGCCGTTGAACCCGCAGCTGTGCGGTCCCACTCTAGCCCACCATGAAAATAATGCATTTTCCCATGCAACCGCTTAAGAGGTCCTTCTTAAGAATTAAGAAATAAGTCTATTTTTTAGACTGGTCTCTTAATGGACCGCATGCAATAATATATTTTCGCTGCGACCCTTGAAGCACCCATCGGGGGAGCAATTTTGGCAGGCAATAGTAGTTATGGCCCGCCTACAATCTACTGGCCATCCCACACAGGAAAAATTGTTTCTGTCGTAGTGTTCTCTTTGTACATATGTAATATATAGAATTATCAACATTGGGGATTTCGATCTGCATAAATAAACACCGTTACACCGTCCTTTACATCCTTTAATTAAAGAAGGCTAAAGGGTGATCGATTACATAGATGATAAATAGTGATCCACATTAGATCCCATATAATAATTGTATTCTTTTTGCTCAAGAGGCCTAATATCCTATGTCAAATAGCATCTCTAAGCTGCATGTGTACTGCTGGAGAAGTGTACAATAGTACTGGCCGGTTAGCAACCCCTTCTAGTCCCAGTTGTGCTATCGGTACGCATAATTCATGACTAGAAATGGGTACCTAAAAAAATAGCCATCAATAAACTTCTTCAACCGTCGGTCCGCGGTATACATCCGTTGCTAGTTCATTTGCATCAAATAAAAGAAATTTAAAGGAAGTCTGCGAAAGTGAAAAGAATGAAAAAAGCTATTAATAATTAAAAATATCTGTCACGCCCCGAACTAGTCCCAACTGGAACTAGCCCGTGACGCTCCAAATTAACCTGTTAATCGATACCAGTCCCAGGAAACAGTGCTGGTATCACAGGAAGACAGAATATCACAGCAACAGAGGTCTCTTTATTATAGAGTAGGAGTACAGTCATGTTGGGCTGCGGACAGATCCCGAGCTCACAACTGCATTACAAAAGGAAAGCGGAAGCCAGGACTAGGACCAAACAACACAGGCGCGACTTGAGAACTAGGCCGAAACCCTAAAACTCATCGTAGCCGGCTTGCTCCTGGAAGAACTCCTCATCAGCAGGATCCGCTTCATCTTCTTCAGCAACTGGGGGGGATTATTTATATAGAGCAAGGGTGAGTACGGGAGTACTCAGCAAGCCATGGGAAATAAGTGTTTAATGCAGGCTTCAAGGAAAGGCTGTTGTTTTTGCAATTGATTTTAGTTGAACTCTTTTCTAAAAACAACTAAGTGAGTGCTCCTCAAACGACACGGATGAGACAGTGCGTCTCGTCCGGTCGGAGTATGTGCAATGTATCAGTCTTGAAAATTTAAAACAAGGTTGGCACCCGGCCAACAGCTTTTCAAACGGCCACCCGGGCCTACAACTTTCAAACGGCCACCCGGGCCTAGCTGATCCCATCAGCTGCAGATTTTTCAAACATCGAACCCCTTTCCATAACAGCAATTTCACAAGCAGTAGTCAAACAAACTACGCTAGGAATCACCTCACATCCGCCCATGACCGTGGGCACGGCTGTTCGAACAGTTTGTTAACCTCTGCAGAGGGGGTACACTTTACCCACACGACATTACTAACCCGGATCACCCAGCCCGTGGGGATCAGCCACGTCGGGAGACCTCCAAACTTTCATGACAAGGCATTTCCAAAGCCGATACAGGTTTACCATATGCCGACGAGAGGGGTCCCAGACCAACAACAGGTTAGGTCCCAGACCATACTGTGCCAGGAAGCCCAGGGGTCCTCCCCGACACCACCCCGGCGAATCCACATGTCTCTCGACATCAAGGCTCCCCTGATAAGCTAGTTACTCAGCCAGGGGTGTCCCATTCCACCCATGTGGTCGTACTTGTCTTATGTTTGGATGAAATTCCAAGGAATCGGTCCTTAAGTGCGAGAGCGGGAAAAACCGTACACCCGGTACGTTCCCCGGTCCGCGGTTTTGGAAATTCCTTTAGTTCGCAAGCGCCGACCCAGGTGTCGGGTTTTCCAAGTCTTTTGTAAAACTCCAGTTTTACCCAAGTTGTTACTCAGATTTTAAGTTTGAAGGTGACCGTCGATACTCGCACAGAGTGCACGAATATCGAGGCGCAACTGGATGGTTACAAGGGGACATGGTATAGCAATTAACAATGGAAGGATCAAATGCAACAAGTTAGGTAGGTCCGCCAATCTGCCTTGCAGACGGGACAACAGATTAAGTGCGATCCTATCGATGCATAATATTTTGCAAGCAACATAATTAAATTTCAAATATAGGCTCAAGATGTTCAAAGGTGGCTTGCCTTGCTCGAGATCTAGAGCTTGATCCTCGAAATCCTCGCACTGCGGGTCTTCGGGCTCCGAAACTACACGCGAAACGGGGCAACTCAACAAACGGCGAAAATAAAGCCCTATTAATGACCTCTAACATGCCATTAGATAGATCTCGAGATTTGAGGAATTTTGGAAGTTGAACGGAGTCAAACGGATTTACGGTTGGGAAGATATTGAATTTCTAAGATTATTGGATTTTTGGTCTAAAGGAAAAGGATTTAATTAAATCCTTTTTGGAAAAGAAAAGAAAACAAAAGAAAAGAGGGATGGAAATTAGACTTTTCCTCGGGCGGCTAGGGCGCGGCCCGAGAGAGATGGGGCGGTCCGGCCGAGCTAAATGGGCCGGCCGGCCAAAGACGGCCCAAGCGCGCGCGCGCGGGAGGGGAGGAGAGAGTGGGCCGGTGGACCGGGCTCACCGTGCGCGGTCCCGGGTGGGACCCGCTTGTCAGCGGCTCGGCTCACCGTGCGGAGGGAGCACGCGGCGCACGCGCGCGGGCGGGGGAGGGACGCGGTGCACGCGCGCGGTCTGCGGAGGAACGGATGCGGCGGGCCCACGCGCAGCCTCACGGCTCGCGGTGGAACACGCGCACGGAAGGGGCTGACCGGGGTCGGCCCGTCCCGACCTCGGCTGAGCTGGCGCTGACGTGGCACCTACGTGGCTGCCACGCGGGCCGGCGGGAGGTAGACGACGACGCCAGCCGGAAAGGACGGCGGACAACAGCGGCGAGCGGCGGAGCGAACCACGGCGATACCTGTCACGCCTTGAAGTTTCCCCCTCTCCTAGCTTTAAAAATTGGCTAAATAAATTGTCCGAAGAAATTATCTTAATTAACCTAGAGCTAATTCCATAATTAATAAATGCAATTAATAATTGGAATTGGCATTGTGGGATTTTTTCTTGGGTTCCACATGTCACAATATATTAACAGGATTTTTAGTGGAATTTTCAGAGCCTTGGAAATAATTTTTACCAATTAAAAATCACCAAAGTGCAATTTTAATCCCAGGAAAATCCTTTTTCTTTTTTTCTTTTCCCTCCTCTTCCTTTGTTGGGCCGTCGGCCCATCCCTCTCCCGCTCGGCCTTCCCCTTGTGGGCCGGCCCGTTCTCCTTCCCCCTCTCTCCGGGACGCTGACAGGTGGGGCCCACCTGTCAGGTCGTCCCCTTCCTCCAGCCACCCGCCTCCGACGGCAACCGCCGCCGAATCCGCCACGCCGCCGCCTCCTCCGCTCTTCCCGCGCCCACGCCGCGCCGCTCCCGCGTCCTCCCCACGTCGCCGCCTCTTCCCCCGCATCTCCCGGCCCGCGCGCGCGCTCGAGAGGGCGGGATTCGATTTCGAATCCCACCCCTCTCTCTCTCCCTCCACTCCCCACATCGCCGGCCAAATAGGGGCCATTCCCGGCCGTTTCCGCCCCTCCCTCACCCATAAAAACCCTCCCCCGAGTCCCCTCTCTCGTTTCCCCCATTTGCCGTCCCCTCCCGTGTCTCCTAACGAGCCCGTGCCGCTCGCCGCTAGCGCCACCGCTTGCCGCCGCCTCCGGCCGCACGCTGCCGTCGCTAGAGCCATCGCCTCGCCGCGCAATCACCGCCGCTAGATTCGCCGCCGCGAGAGCTACCTCGGCCGCCGCTCGCTTTCCGTCCGCCGCCGCCGGACCCCGATTCCCCCACATCGCCGGTGAGGACTACCTCTCTCTCCTTCTTTCTTTACTCTCTCTCCCGTGCATGCCGCCGCCCTCCGCACGTGCATCGCCGCGCTTCGGCCATGCGCCGCCACCTTTCGGCCGTCGCCGCCGCTTCCCGCGACACCGGTCCCCGCCGTCGGTGGTCGTGCCTCGCCGCCGCCTCGCCCCGGTCGGCCTTGAGGCCGAGCTGAGCCCGGCCGATGCCTCCCTCCCCCTCCCTTTTCTCCCCTCCACGCGTGCGCCGCCGCCTTTGGCCGTGCCGCCGCTCCGGCCGTCCGCCGCCGCCTTCCGCGCCGTCCGCCGCCGTCTCCCCGCACCGCCGGCGGTCGTGCGCCGTCGTCGCCTCGCCATGGCCGGCCGGCCGGTTTTGAAGCCGAGCCGAGTCGTGCCTAGTCGCCGCCGTGCCGTCCGATCGGTCTCCCGGCCGATCTGGACCGTCGGTCCCGTGGACCGGCGGTGGACCACCCGCGTGGTCCCGGTCCACGGTGGACCGACCCCCTTTGAGCCGCTGCCTAGTGGGCCCGTTTGCCGGCGCCTCTCTCTCCCCTCTCTTGAACCGCTGACCCATGGGGCACGCCTGTCGGTGCCCGCCGCCCCCCCCCCCCTTGGATGACGTCAGCCCTGGGCTTTATTGCGCAATAAATTGATTAAGGACTTTTCTTTATTAGTAAAAACACAGTTTATCTTCTAAAATTCATAAGTAATTCATCCGAGCTCCGTTTAAGTCCATTCAAGTCTCAGTAAATCAAGAAAAATGCAAAGAATCCATTAAAAATGGTTTTGTTTCCTGTTTCTGTAGTCTTATAGCATGTTTTGCTTGTGTGCTTTGTTTGTCGCGTAGGTTTCGGCCGTTTCGTCGATCCGCAGTTTCTCGAAGACGTTGCTGTGATCTCATCAGTGCGAGAGCAAGGCAAGTCATGCAATACGTTTGATCATATTGTACCCAATTTACAAATATCCCGCATTTCTATTAAATGTTGCATTCTTTTACAATATCATGTGGGATGGGTCCTATTACTCAGCCATTTATTGTTTACCATATGCCATTGATAACCTGGGTATCAAAATGACTAGATGTTGGTTTAGGAAATGCTTAGCCATGCTTAGTTCAACTAGCACACAAATGGGGATCACTTTATTACATAGACTTTGTCTATGAGCATAGCTTTGGATTGGTGCCACCGCAATGGTGTTAGTTAATTAAAATACATTGAATGGTGGGCTGTGGGTGCATGGTTTTGCTGGTCGCACCCATGGCAGTTAAGGACCGGTTCACGGGAAACCCTGGGAGACTTACCGTGCTTACCACAAGCGGGAGTGGGTAACTGCTTGATCTGAAGTATAGCTCGACCCTTTCCTAGGCACCGGTGGCGAGGGTGGGCGTGATGGAGTTGGGTCGGCCGGGGTGTCCGGTTGTCCAGCTGCCGGATTCACCGCGGCGCAAGAGGGGACCGCCCACTGCCTTTTGAGGGGTGGGGGTGAAACCTTAGCGTGGTGTGGATGGTTAGGGGAGGGTTATGTGGAGGGTCTTGTCACAATTTCCCCCTTTGCAGTATCATGGTGATACTTCGGGGCATGGCGACATGTGTGGAATCGTGTCTTGTGGGTACAGTTGTACACCTCTGGCCAGAGTAAAACTATTCGAATAGCCGTGCCCGCGGTTATGGGCGATCAACCAGATTCACCGTGATTAGTCTCACCCCTAGTTTAGCTTAATGAACTGGTGTAGTTCAGGTGGTTGGTTGGGCCTGTTGCAACGTGGTGTAGCGTTGGACAGTGTTTGGTTAATATTGATTAATTACTACAACTGTTTTACTGCTTTCAACTACTGCTTTTAAATGCTAGCTTTATGCAAAAGAACCTCTAGCCTCCTTTGGTTATATCCTGCATCATACCTCCTCTTCCGGTATGACTTGCTGAGTACAGTGGGTAGTACTCAGTCTTGCTCTCTTTTCCCCCACACCAGAGCTGAAGATCTTCCTAGTTGGAGCTGTTTTGTCAAAGTTGGTTTCGTCGCTGCCGTCAAGGATTGCCTGTGGAGTGGAGTCGCTCGCTGCTGAAGTCAAGCTTCCCGGTTTAGCTCGCTTTCATCTTTTCCGCTGCATTTGTAATCTTTTCTATTTTTGTAAGACGTGGATCTGTATGTCAACAATTGCCGTTTGTGTACCCTGGCTGGTCCTGGACAGGGATTTAATGCACATTCAGCTTAGAAATTCTGGTTTGAGAATTTCTGGGCGTGACAAGTTGGTATCAGAGCCGACCTTGACCGTAGGACAAGCCAACTGGAAACCCTAAGAGCCCTCTGAACCCCTTTTTCATCTGCATATGCCTTTTTGCACCTGGAATTGTTTCGGGAAAATTTGGAGTTTTGCCTCTTTGGTTTGCAGGAAAAATCTTGGTCGTTCTTTCGGATCGGATTTTTTTTAAAAAAAAAAATTAGCTCAGTCTAGGGCTTTAGAAAAATTTTAGTTGGAGTTTATTCGATAGTCAGTCGGGAATTTATTGGGGGTTATGCATTAGGTCGTGTCTATATTCGATGGGGGCAATGTTATGCGCATCATTTTCCATGCAACTAGTCTATGCATTAATTTATTGTTTACTTGCATTAGTGTCTTTATTTGAGTTCATGAAAAATGTTCTATGCATAAAAATCATCATGCTCGGTTATTTATTTGAGTCTTCTTTTGCTTTGTTTAATTTGGATTTGAGCATGAATTGGTTCCTATCCCTTGTCTACTTTAGATGTCAGTCCTATCCCTCGTTTGCAAGCGCCGCCCCGAGCTTCAGAGTCGCCGCCCTTAGCTTTATCGCCTTCTTAGTCGGATTGCTTGCTAGTTTTCGTGTTTAGGTTTGTTGCTTGTGGGTTAGTCGGCGGTCGATATCATGTGTCAGTGGTATGACTGCCTCAATTAGGAGTTGCGTGCCTCTTTTTCAGTGTTTTAATCAAGATTAAGATAATTGCACTTAAATTCATAAGCAAGATTAGTTTCTGAGCCCCCTGTTTTTCTTCCATTTCTCATATTTCTACCTATCCCCTTCAGATGGAGATAAGGAATGGTTCACGCGACTCGAACAACGCCAGTGGCAGTGAAGAGCCGATCAATGGAGCACGTGCCAACGGTGCATCTGACAACAGTCCGTCCCCACCACCCGAGAACCCAACAATTGCTCAGGTGTTGGACAATCAGACTCAGATGATGACAATGATGATGCAACAGATGCAGCAACAGTACCATCAGGTGTTGCAGCAGGTGCAGCAGCAAGCACAGCTGCAGCAGCAGAACCTGCAGTTTGGTCCTCCACCTCCTCAGTCCAAACTGTTAGAATTTCTTCGTGTCAAGCCGCCCACCTTCTCAAGCACCACCAACCCAATCGAGGCCCACGACTGGCTTCATGCCATTGAGAAGAAGCTGAATCTTTTGCAATGCAACGAGCAAGAGAAGGTTGCTTTTGCTACACACCAGCTGCAAGGTCCCGCTTCTGTTTGGTGGGACAACTACATGGTGACCCGTCCAGCTGGGGCAGAAGTTACTTGGACAGAGTTTTGTCATAGTTTCAATAAAGCACAGGTTCCCGAGGGAATTGTGGCACAAAAGAAGAGAGAGTTCCGTTCCCTGCAACAAGGAACCAGAACAGTTATAGAGTATTTGCATGAGTTCAACCGCCTCGCGCGCTACACCCCTGAGGACGTGCGTACCGATGCCGAGAGGCAGGAGAAGTTTTTGTCGGGTCTTGATGATGAATTGACTAACCAGTTGATCTCTAGAGATTATGAGGACATTGAGAAGCTGGTGGATAAGGCTATCCGTCAGGAGGAGCACTGTAACAAAATAAACCGTAAGAGGAAGGCAGCTCAGTTCAGGACTCCCCAGGGGAAGAGTCAGAAGCCTCGTTTCACGATGGGACGTCACGGTGGACCTTCCACCATGATTATCCGACAGCACCGTCCCTACCACCCGGGTAGCTTCAACAAGAACCACCATAGTGGCAGTCACAACAACAGTGAGCAGCACAGTCTCAACCCTACTCCGAGTTCACTAAAGATTCCAGCTCAATCAGTTCAACCAGCTCTGCCAGAACAGCCCAAGAGGTTGGGAGAAAAACCCGAACTCTGCTTCAATTGTAACAAACCCGGACACACGGTTGGAAAGTGCCCGAAGCCAAGACGTGCTGGACCCAAGTTCGTTCAGGCCCGTGTTAATCATGCATCTGCAGAGGAGGCGCAGTCAGCACCAGAAGTTATATTGGGCACATTCCCCGTCAACTCGACACCGGCAGTAATATTGTTTGATTCTGGTGCAACCCATTCCTTCATTTCCAAGCGTTTTGCTGGTGCACATGGGTTATCTTTAGTGAAGCTTAAGATACCAATGCGAGTGCATACTCCTGGAGGTGGCATGACCACAACTCACTACTGCCCATCTGTGACAGTTGAAATTCAAGGGTCGATTTTTCCAGCCAACCTCATTCTTCTCGAATCCAAGGACCTAGATGTCATACTTGGAATGGATTGGTTGACAAGGCACAGAGGAGTGATTGATTGCGCCAGCCGCACCATCAAGTTGACCAATGCAAAAGGAGAGGTGGTAACTTTCCAGTCTCCAGTACCGCGGAAGCCAGGGATTAGTTTAAACCAGGCTGCTGGTGAAGAACAAGAGGTAGCAGTGGAGAAAACCACTAAGAAGCTGGAGGATATTCCCATAGTCAGAGAGTATCGAGAGGTTTTTCCGGACGATCTGACAACAATGCCACCAAAAAGGGATATCGAGTTCCGGATTGACTTGGTACCTGGAACTGCACCGATCCACAAGAGGCCTTACAGAATGGGAGCCAACGAGTTGGCGGAAGTCAAGAAACAAGTCGATGAACAGTTACCTTGGGATACATCCGCCCGAGCACGTCACCTTGGGGTGCTCTGGTTATCTTTGTGGAGAAGAAAGACAAAACCAAGAGGATGTGCGTTGACTACCGCGCACTCAATGAGGTCACCATCAAGAACAAGTATCCTTTGCCAAGGATTGATGACCTGTTTGATCAGTTGAAAGGAGCTATTGTGTTCTCTAAGATAGACCTGCGATCAGGCTATCACCAGTTGAGGATCCGCGAAGAGGATATTCCAAAGACAGCATTCATCACTCGGTACGGGTTGTTCGAATGCACAGTTATGTCTTTCGGACTCACTAATGCACCTGCCTTCTTCATGAATTTGATGAACAAGGTGTTTATGGAATTTCTAGACAAGTTTGTCGTGGTTTTCATCGATGACATACTTATCTACTCCAAGTCCGAGGAAGAACATGAGCAGCATCTTCGGCTGGTACTTGAAAAGTTAAAAGAGCACCAGCTATATGCCAAGTTCAGCAAGTGCGACTTCTGGCTTAAGGAAGTTCAGTTTCTCGGTCACATCGTGAATGCTCAAGGAGTAGCTGTGGATCCAGCAAATGTGGAGTCAGTTACCAAATGGACCCCACCAAGGACAGTCACTCAGGTTCGGAGTTTCTTAGGACTTGCGGGTTATTACCGCCGGTTCATTGAGAACTTCTCTAAAATTGCTAAGCCAATGACACAGCTATTGAAGAAGGAAGAAAAGTTTATCTGGTCTGCTGAATGCAATAGGAGTTTTGAAGAACTCAAACGACGGTTGGTGTCTGCACCAGTCTTAATCCTGCCTGATCAGACGAAAGATTTCTAGGTCTATTGTGATGCATCTCGCCAGGGGCTAGGATGTGTGTTGATGCAGGATGGCAAAGTGGTTTCTTATGCTTCACGGCAGTTGCGTCCTCATGAAGGCAACTACCCGACGCACGATCTGGAATTGGCCGCAGTCGTTCATGCTTTAAAGATTTGGCGGCACTATCTCATCGGTAACCGTTGTGAGGTATATACAGATCACAAAAGTCTAAAGTACATCTTCACCCAACCTGATCTGAATCTCCGACAACGAAGATGGTTGGAGCTAATCAAAGATTATGATATGGGAATACACTATCATCCCGGCAAGGCTAATGTGGTTGCAGACGCCTTGAGCAGGAAGAGTCACTGCAACGTCGCATGGGTAGAGGAACTATGCTGTGAGGTTCAACGTGATTTTGAACATTTGAACCTTGGTATAGTTGAGCACGGATTCGTGGCTGTCCTAGAGGCACAGCCCACACTGGTGGAGCAGGTTCGCATAGCTCAAGCAAGTGATCCTGAAATAGCGGAGCTCAAAAAGAACATGAGGGTTGGAAAAGCCCGAGGTTTTGTTGAGGACGAACAAGGAACAATCTGGATGGGAGAAAGATTGTGTATACCCGAAAACAAGGAATTAAAAGACCTGATACTAACCGAGGCTCATCAAACTCAATATTCCATTCATCTCGGCAGTACCAAGATGTACCAAGACCTCAAAGAAAATTTCTGGTGGGTCAGCATGAGAAGGGAAATAGCTGAATTCGTAGCACTATGTGACGTCTGTCAACGAGTAAAGGCAGAACACCAAAGGCCAGCAGGTTTGCTACAGCCACTTTAGATTCCAGAATAGAAGTGGGAAGAAATCGGAATGGATTTCATCACCGGTTTGCCCAGGACATCATCGGGGCATGATTCTATTTGGGTAGTCGTTGGCCGACTCACCAAAGTGGCTCACTTCATTCCGGTGCACACTACCTACTCAGGGAAGAAATTAGCAGAACTCTATCTGGCAAGAATTATGTGTTTACATGGTGTACCTAAGAAGATCGTGTCTGATCGAGGAAGCCAATTCACTTCAAAGTTCTAGCAGAAATTACAAGAAGAATTGGGAACCCGGTTGAATTTCAGCACTGCTTACCATCCACAAACAAATGGCCAGACCGAGCGAGTCAATCAAATACTAGAGGATATGTTGAGAGCCTGTGCGCTTGACTTTGGTGGAGCATGGGACAAAAGCTTGCCGTATGCTGAGTTCTCTTACAACAACAGTTACCAAGCTAGTCTGCAGATGGCACCGTTTGAAGCACTGTATGGACGAAGGTGTCGTACTCCGCTCTTCTGGGATCAGACAGGGGAACGCCAATTGTTTGGTACAGAAGTTTTAAATGAGGCAGAAGGGAAAGTCAGAGCTGTCAGGGAAAGATTGAGAATTGCGCAATCTCGGCAGAAAAGCTATGCAGACAACCACCGAAGGGAGCTCGCTTTCGAAGTAGGGGATTATGTGTATCTCCGTGTCACTCCGCTCAGGGGAGTACACCGCTTCCAAACCAAAGGAAAGTTGGCACCACGCTTTGTGGGACCATACAGGATCTTGGAACGTAGAGGTGAAGTTGCTTACCAGCTCGAGCTTCCCTCCAACATGCTTGGCATCCACAACGTGTTCCACGTCTCTCAGTTGAAGAAATGTTTGAGAGTTCCTAAGGAACAGGCAAGTCCGGATCACATCGAAATTCAGGAAGATCTGACGTATGTGGAGAAGCCGACTCGTATCCACGAAACCAGCGAGAGAAGGACCAGAAACAAAGTAATAAGATTCTGCAAAGTTCAGTGGAGCCACCACTCAGAGGAAGAGGCCACTTGGGAAAGAGAAGATGAGTTGAAGGCCACCCACCCGCACCTCTTCGCCAGCTCTTCCGAATCTCGGGGTCGAGATTCCGTTTAAGGGGGGTAGGTTTGTCACGCCTTGAAGTTTCCCCCTCTCCTAGCTTTAAAAATTGGCTAAATAAATTGTCCGAAGAAATTATCTTAATTAACCTAGAGCTAATTCCATAATTAATAAATGCAATTAATAATTGGAATTGGCATTGTGGGATTTTTTCTTGGGTTCCACATGTCACAATATATTAACAGGATTTTTAGTGGAATTTTCAGAGCCTTGGAAATAATTTTTACCAATTAAAAATCACCAAAGTGCAATTTTAATCCCAGGAAAATCCTTTTTCTTTTTTTCTTTTCCGTCCTTTTCCTTTGTTGGGCCGTCGGCCCATCCCTCTCCCGCTCGGCCTTCCCCTTGTGGGCCGGCCCGTTCTCCTTCCCCCTCTCTCCGGGACGCTGACAGGTGGGGCCCACCTGTCAGGTCGTCCCCTTCCTCCAGCCACCCGCCTCCGACGGCAACCGCCGCCGAATCCGCCACGCCGCCGCCTCCTCCGCTCTTCCCGCGCCCACGCCGCGCCGCTCCCGCGTCCTCCCCACGTCGCCGCCTCTTCCCCCGCATCTCCCGGCCCGCGCGCGCGCTCGAGAGGGCGGGATTCGATTTCGAATCCCACCCCTCTCTCTCTCCCTCCACTCCCCACATCGCCGGCCAAATAGGGGCCATTCCCGGCCGTTTCCGCCCCTCCCTCACCCATAAAAACCCTCCCCCGAGTCCCCTCTCTCGTTTCCCCCATTTGCCGTCCCCTCCCGTGTCTCCTAACGAGCCCGCGCCGCTCGCCGCTAGCGCCACCGCTTGCCGCCACCTCCGGCCGCACGCTGCCGTCGCTAGAGCCATCGCCTCGCCGCGCAATCACCGCCGCTAGATTCGCCGCCGCGAGAGCTACCTCGGCCGCCGCTCGCTTTCCGTCCGCCGCCGCCGGACCCCGATTCCCCCACATCGCCGGTGAGGACTACCTCTCTCTCCTTCTTTCTTTACTCTCTCTCCCGTGCATGCCGCCGCCCTCCGCACGTGCATCGCCGCGCTTCGGCCATGCGCCGCCACCTTTCGGCCGTCGCCGCCGCTTCCCGCGCCACTGGTCCCCGCCGTCGGTGGTCGTGCCTCGCCGCCGCCTCGCCCCGGTCGGCCTTGAGGCCGAGCTGAGCCCGGCCGATGCCTCCCTCCCCCTCCCTTTTCTCCCCTCCACGCGTGCGCCGCCGCCTTTGGCCGTGCCGCCGCTCCGGCCGTCCGCCGCCGCCTTCCGCGCCGTCCGCCGCCGTCTCCCCGCACCGCCGGCGGTCGTGCGCCGTCGTCGCCTCGCCATGGCCGGCCGGCCGGTTTTGAAGCCAAGCCGAGTCGTGCCTAGTCGCCGCCGTGCCGTCCGATCGGTCTCCCGGCCGATCTGGACCGTCGGTCCCGTGGACCGGCGGTGGACCACCCGCGTGGTCCCGGTCCACGGTGGACCGACCCCCTTTGAGCCGCTGCCCAGTGGGCCCGTTTGCCGGCGCCTCTCTCTCCCCTCTCTTGAACCGCTGACCCGTGGGGCCCGCCTGTCGGTGCCCGCCGCCCCCCCGTTGGATGACGTCAGCCCTGGGCTTTATTGCGCAATAAATTGATTAAGGACTTTTCTTTATTAGTAAAAACACAGTTTATCTTCTAAAATTCATAAGTAATTCATCCGAGCTCCGTTTAAGTCCATTCAAGTCTCAGTAAATCAAGAAAAATGCAAAGAATCCATTAAAAATGGTTTTGTTTCCTGTTTCTATAGTCTTATAGCATGTTTTGCTTGTGTGCTTTGTTTGTCGCGTAGGTTTCGGCCGTTTCGTCGATCCGCAGTTTCTCGAAGACGTTGCTGTGATCTCATCAGTGCGAGAGCAAGGCAAGTCATGCAATACGTTTGATCATATTGTACCCAATTTACAAATATCCCGCATTTCTATTAAATGTTGCATTCTTTTACAATATCATGTGGGATGGGTCCTATTACTCAGCCATTTATTGTTTACCATATGCCATTGATAACCTGGGTATCAAAATGACTAGATGTTGGTTTAGGAAATGCTTAGCCATGCTTAGTTCAACTAGCACACAAATGGGGATCACTTTATTACATAGACTTTGTCTATGAGCATAGCTTTGGATTGGTGCCACCGCAATGGTGTTAGTTAATTAAAATACATTGAATGGTGGGCTGTGGGTGCATGGTTTTGCTGGTCGCACCCATGGCAGTTAAGGACCGGTTCACGGGAAACCCTGGGAGACTTACCGTGCTTACCACAAGCGGGAGTGGGTAACTGCTTGATCTGAAGTATAGCTCGACCCTTTCCTAGGCACCGGTGGCGAGGGTGGGCGTGATGGAGTTGGGTCGGCCGGGGTGTCCGGTTGTCCAGCTGCCGGATTCACCGCGGCGCAAGAGGGGACCGCCCACTGCCTTTTGAGGGGTGGGGGTGAAACCTTAGCGTGGTGTGGATGGTTAGGGGAGGGTTATGTGGAGGGTCTTGTCACGATTTCCCCCTTTGCAGTATCATGGTGATACTTCGGGGCATGGCGACATGTGTGGAATCGTGTCTTGTGGGTACAGTTGTACACCTCTGGCCAGAGTAAAACTATTCGAATAGCCGTGCCCGCGGTTATGGGCGATCAACCAGATTCACCGTGATTAGTCTCACCCCTAGTTTAGCTTAATGAACTGGTGTAGTTCAGGTGGTTGGTTGGGCCTGTTGCAACGTGGTGTAGCGTTGGACAGTGTTTGGTTAATATTGATTAATTACTACAACTGTTTTACTGCTTTCAACTACTGCTTTTAAATGCTAGCTTTATGCAAAAGAACCTCTAGCCTCCTTTGGTTATATCCTGCATCATACCTCCTCTTCCGGTATGACTTGCTGAGTACAGTGGGTAGTACTCAGTCTTGCTCTCTTTTCCCCCACACCAGAGCTGAAGATCTTCCTAGTTGGAGCTGTTTTGTCAAAGTTGGTTTCGTCGCTGCCGTCAAGGATTGCCTGTGGAGTGGAGTCGCTCGCTGCTGAAGTCAAGCTTCCCGGTTTAGCTCGCTTTTATCTTTTCCGCTGCATTTTTATCTTTTCTATTTTTGTAAGACGTGGATCTGTATGTCAACAATTGTCGTTTGTGTACGCTGGCTGGTCCTGGACAGGGATTTAATGCACATTCAGCTTAGAAATTCTGGTTTGAGAATTTCTGGGCGTGACAATACCGGCGAAAGCGAGCACACCAGGTGGTTGCACGAGACGAGGGGAGACGAGCCAACGGCTCGGATTCGCCGGAGGAAGCTTGACGGCGGCGAATCGCGGCGGCAGCAACCGGCGGTGGGAAAAGGGGAAAACGGCGACGAGGTCACGAGGGGCCGATTCCCGGCGGTGAGAGCATCTACGCGGCCACGGGAATCCGATGCTAGCGTCGGATTGGGCGGAGCTACGCCGAGCGAGGCTGGCGACGAGTGGGTGCTACGAAGCTCGAGCGGCGACGACGGCGAGCACACGGCGAGCGATGGCAACGGTCGGGGCGGCGCCGGCTAGCTACGGGGAGGCTACTCGTGCTACCGACGAAAACTAAGGGGAGGAGATGGAGCGAGGAGGAAGAACGGAGGGAGGCACTACCGTGCGGGCGGGGCGCAGTGACGAGAGGCCGACGGCGCGGGAGTAATCTCTTCGGCCTCGGGCCGGGGAAGAGGAAGGAGAGGGCGCGCCCGGAGTCCCCTTCCGCGTCCTTGCTCATGCCGGCTCCTCCGGCACGCGCAACGACGAACGGCGACGGCGAACAGAGCACGGGGGCAGCGGCAATGGCGCGGAGGCGAATGGGAGAGGAATGGGAGAGGCGGGGGTTTAAATGGGCGGCAATGTCGGTTTGGGAACCGACTTAGGGCGGTCAAGGCGCGAGCTGGCGCTCGGCGCTTGCGTCCAAATCGGCAACAGGGCGGTGACGCCGGCGAGAGGGAAAAAGGAGGAAAAAGGGGGAGAGAAAGGGGGGCTCGCCCCTTTCTTCTTTGGGAAAAGGAGGAGGGAGCGGAGGCGTCGCGGCAGAGGGAGGAGGGAGGCTCTGCCTCCGTCCCTTGGAGGCTAGCGCGGGAGTGGCGGGGCCGAGGCGATGACGACGGCGATGACGGCGGGCGGTGTGGAGCGGAGCGGCGACACGAGCGACAGGCGCGGCAGGCACTGACGACGGCGGTGACCAGGCGGTCGGCCACCACAACACGCGCGCGCGGGAAGCAACGGGCGGCGCGGCGGTTTGAGCGGCGCGGCTCGGGCACGCGCGCTGGCTAACGGAGCCGGGCGACTGCGCGGCAGGGCAGCGGGGCCAGGCGGCACAGACAGCGCAGGCGCGGCAAGGGCGGCGACCGCGCGGGCACGTGCACGCGAACACGGCGCGCGGGAAGCGGCAGCGAGGGAGCAGAGAGGGAGGACTCGGCTCGGCGCGGGCGGCTCACGCGCACGCGCGTGGGCAGAGCGGAGGGAGGGGCGCTGGGCGCGGCTCTCGCGCACGCGCGCGCGGCGCGCGGGCGGAGCGGAGGGGGGAGGGGGGGAGAGAGAGAGAGAGAGAGGACGCCGGGAGGGAGGGGGAGATGGGCCGAGAGGGATTCGGCCCATCGACCCCGGGGGAGGCAAAATAGACTTTTGCGGAGGGATTTGATTTGGAAGGATTTGGATTCGGAATTGAACTTGACGATAGATCGGGGATTGAGATCTTGAGATGGCACGGACACTAGACGACAAGCGAAGAAACAAATTTCGCAATTAGGGTTTTAGAGATAATTTTCCCGCTAGGCGCCACGACGGAACGGGCGCTACAGACTCCCCCACCGCCAGCGGCCCGTGCTGCTGCCGGCCCTCGACAGATTCCGCCGGTGCCTTCGCGTCAGCCGATCGACGTTTCTTCGACTGAGGAGCCGACTACAGGAGGCAGCCAGGCCGACGAGGAGTAGAGGAGGCAGTCTTCAGCAGCCGTCCGTGTGTTAGGTCCTTTTGTTCCGCCGCCAACTCTTTTGGAGTCGTGGCGAGGTAGTGCGTGCGTGTGTTTGTTGTGGGTGTTGTTTGGTAGTGTGGTTCTCCTAGGTGGTGTGCGCACAGTCAAGCTCGGCGTAGCTCTGTGACTTGTCCACACCCGTTGTATCAGGTGTTTTTATGATTTGAAAAATCCAATTTATGCCTAGTATGTGCTATCTGAGTTGCTATTTACTTTGCTCCTCGCCCTCCTAAGTGCTTATCTGACTCTTACCCCGCCCTCTTCTGGGAGTTTAGATGGCTAGCCACCCCCGCCGTGCAGCTCGTGCACCAGCCCGCTTTGGTTTTGAAGATGGTAGAGCCGAGCCAGAAGCGAATCATGAGTCAGCTAATGAGCAGTCTCACCACAGCAACCGTTCGCACCGTACTGCTTCCCGCAACGCAGAAGTTGAGCAACCCCGCCGCAGCAACCGCTCGCATCGCACAGCTTCCCGTGATGCAGGGATGGAACAGTCTCACCGCTCTCTCCGCACTGCCAGTCACAATTCTGGAGAAGAACGACTCCCTTCCCCACCTCATGTGGAAAACAACATGCAACACTTAATGGCAGTTCAGACACAAATCTTGCAAGGATTAGCCGCAGCCGTAGCCGGTTTTCAGCATAATGCGCATGGAAATGGCCACCCTCACAGGAGCAACAATAGGTCCAAGCTGACAGATTTTCTGAGGTCTCGTCCGCCAGAATTCTCTCAGACCGTCGAGCCCGTCGAGGCTGACGATTGGCTGAAAGATGTTGATAGAAAACTCAACTTAGTGCAGTGTACTCCGGTTGAGAAGACGCTCTACGCCTCTCACCAGCTAAGAGGACCTGCAGCAGATTGGTGGGAGAATTACTGCAATGCACACCCTGAACCCACTAACATTGCTTGGGATGAGTTTGCTACGGCTTTCCGTGCAGCTCATGTGCCTGAAAGCACTATTGACATGAAGAAAGAAGAATTCAACAGACTTAAGCAAGGCAACAGCAGTGTCAATGAGTACCTAAGTATGTTCAATAAGTTGGCTCGGTACGCCCCTGAGGAAGTGGACACAGACAAGAAGAAGATCAGGAAATTCTTGAAAGGAATCGCAGTTGGAATGAGACTCCAGTTGCTTGCTCATGACTTCCCCACTTTTCAACATATGATCAACAAGGCACTTCTACTTGAGGATGCCAGAAAAGAGGCTACCGAAGAATACAAGAAACGCAAGTCTAACCATCAGGGAAATTCTTCCCGAGGCGCACCTCGCCCTCGCTACGGTCAACCCATGCAATACCACCAGTCGGTCACTCAAGCTAACCGCCAGCCAGGCTACGCCCCTCGTCCTCAGATGAACCGTCCGGCACCTCAGCCACAGCAGCGTGCCCCTAGTGGCAATACTGCGCCCAACAGTGTTACCTCTTTCAAGTCACCATAGGGACCGTCAGCAGTTCAGTGTTTCCGGTGCAACCAGATGGGTCACTATGCCAGACAGTGCCCTCAGAATCCTACCAACACCAACTTAGGGCATGCTAATGGCAGCACTGCCAGAACTCCTACTCCAGCGGCAGCTCCGTCTCGTCCTAGCTCTCAGGCAAGTGGACAAGGTTCACGTGCTTCCAACAACTTTGGTCGAGGCCGGGTGAATCACATTCAAGCTGAAACCGCTCAGGATGCTCCAGACGTTGTGATGGGTATGTTCTCTGTCAACTCCGAACCCGCGATAGTTCTGTTTGATTCAGGAGCTTCCCATTCTTTCATATCACAAGCTTTTGTGAAAAGAAATGGTTGGAAAACCCAAAATTTACGTGTACCAATGATAGTACATTCCCCTGGGAGGAATATAAGGGCAACTCAAATATGCCCGGAAGTTAACCTTAGAATTGAGGAAGTTGACTTCCTAGCCAAACCGATAGTCCTAGACTCGCAAAGCTTGGACATCATCCTAGGGATGGATTGGTTGGCTAAGCACAAAGGACAGATAAATTGTGCCGAAAAGTCCATCACCTTGCAAGGACCTGGAGGAAAGCAAGTCCGCTTTACCCCTAACACCCCTACCGCAAGTCGGTCTATCCTAACCTGTTTACAAGTCACCTCCTTGGAGTCGGTGCCCATAGTCTGTGAATATCCCGACGTATTCCCAGAAGAATTAACGAGTATGCCACCAGACCGAGAGATTGAGTTCACCATAGAACTGGCGCCAGGCACTGCACCAATGGCAAAAAGACCCTACCGAATGGCAGCTAATGAGTTAGCAGAAGTTAAAAGACAAATCGAAGAATTGGAGAGTAAGGGTTATGTGCGACCTAGCTCATCCCCTTGGGGAGCCCTAGTGCTTCTGGTTAAGAAAAAGGATGGCTCTGAGAGAATGGTAATCGACTATAGAGCCCTGAATGAAGTAACTATAAAGAACAAGTACCCGCTGCCACGGATTGACGATTTGTTCGACCAACTTAAAGAAGCAACGAGATGGTGTGGTGGCTAGTGCGTGCAGCTCTCAACCGCGCAACCGTCTGTAGCGCCCGTTCCGTCGTGGCGCCTAGCAGGAAAATTATCTCTAAAAACCCTAATTGCGAAATTTGTTTCTTCGCTTGTCGTCTAGTGTCCGTGCCATCTCAAGATCTCAATCCCCGATATATCGTCGAGTTCAATTCCGAATCCAAATCCTTCCAAATCAAATCCCTCCGCAAAAGTCTATTTTGCCTCCCCCGGGGTCGATGGGCCGAATCCCTCTCGGCCCATCTCCCCCTCCCTCCCGGCGTCCTCTCTATCTCTCTCTCTCTCCCCCCCTCCCCCCTCCGCTCCGCCCGCGCGCCGCGCGCGCGTGCGCGTGAGCCGCGCCCAGCGCCCCTCCCTCCGCTCTGCCCGCGCGCGTGCGCGTGAGCCGCCCGCGCCGAGCCGAGTCCTCCCTCTCCGCTCCCTCGCTGCCGCTTCCCGCGCGCCGTGTTCGCGTGCGCGCGCCCGCGCGGTCGCCGCCCTTGACGCGCCTGCGCCGTCTGTGCCGCCTGGCCCCGCTGCCCTGCCGCGCAGTCGCCCGGCCCCGCTAGCCAGCGCGCGTGCCCGGGCCGCGCCGCTCAAACCGCCGCGCCGCCCGTTGCTTCCCGCACGCGCGTGCCGTGGTGGCCGACCGCCTGGTCGCCGCCGTCGTCAGTGCCTGCCGCGCCTGTCGCTCGTGTTGCCGCTCCGCTCCACACCGCCCGCCGTCATCGCCGTCGTCATCGCCTCGGCCCCGCCACTCCCGCGCTAGCCTCCAAGGGACGGAGGCAAAGCCTCCCTCCTCCCTCTGCCGCGATGCCTCCGCTCCCTCCTCCTTTTCCCAAAGAAGAAAGGGGCGAGCCCCCCTTTCTCTCCCCCTTTTTCCTCCTTTTTCCCTCTCGCCGGCGTCACCGCCCTGTCGCCGATTTGGACGCAAGCGCCGAGCGCCAGCTCACGCCTTGACCGCCCTAAGTCGGTTCCCAAACCGACATTGCCGCCCATTTAAACCCCAGCCTCCCCCTTTCCCTTCCTCTCCCATTCGCCTCCGCGCCATTGCCGCCGCCCCCGTGCTCTGTTCGCCGTCGCCGTTCATCGTTGCGCGTGCCGGAGGAGCCGGCACGAGCAAGGACGCGGAAGGGGACTCCGGGCGCGCCCTCTCCTTCCTCTTCCCCGGCCCGAGGCCGGAGAGATTACTCCCGCGCCGTCGGCCTCTCGTCACTGCGCCCCGCCCGCACGGTAGTGCCTCCCTCCGTTCTTCCTCCTCGCTCCATCTCCTCCCCTTAGTTTTCGTCGGTAGCACGAGTAGCCTCCCCGTAGCTAGCCGGCGCCGCCCCGACCGTTGCCATCACTTGCCGTGTGCTCGCCGCCGTTGCCGTTCGAGCTCCGTAGCACCCGCTCGTCGCCAGCCTCGCTCGGCGTAGCTCCGCCCAATCCGACGCTAGCATCGGATTCCCGTGGCCGCGTAGATGCTCTCACCGCCGGGAATCGGCCCCTCGTGACCTCGTCGCCGTTTTCCCCTTTTCCCACCGCCGGTTGCCGCCGCCGCGATTCGCCGCCGTCAAGCTTCCTCCGGCGAATCCGAGCCGTTGGCTCGTCTCCCCTCGTCTCGTGCAACCAGCCGGTGTGCTCGCTTTCGCCGGTATCGCCGTGGTTCGCTCCGCCGCTCGCCGCTGTTGTCCGCCGTCCGTTCCGGCCGGCGTCGTCGTCTACCTCCCGCCGGCCCGCGTGGCAGCCACGTAGGCGCCACGTCAGCGCCAGCTCAGCCGAGGTCGGGACGGGCCGACCCCGGTCAGCCCCTCCCGTGCGCGCTTTCCACCGCGAGCCGTGAGGCTGCGCGTGGGCCCGCCGCATCCGTTCCTACGCAGACCGCGCGCGTGCACCGCGTCCCTCCCCCGCCCGCGCGCGTGCGCCGCGTGCTCCCTCCTCACGGTGAGCCGAGCCGCTGACAAGCGGGTCCCACCCGGGACCGCGCACGGTGAGCCCGGTCCACCGGCCCACTCTCTCCTCCCCTCCCGCGCGCGCGCGCTTGGGCAATCTTGGGCCGGCCGGCCCATTTAGCTCGGCCGGACCGCCCCATCTCTCTCGGGCCGCGCCCTAGCCGCCCGAGGAAAAGTCTAATTTCCATCCCTCTTTTCTTTTCTTTTCTTTTCTTTTCCAAAAAGGATTTAATTAAATCCTTTTCCTTTAGACAAAAATCCAATAATCTTAGAAATTCAATATCTTCCCAACCGTAAATCCGTTTGACTCCGTTCAACTTCCAAAATTCCTCAAATCTCGAGATCTATCTAATGGCACGCTTAGAGGTCATTAATAGGGCTTTATTTTCACCGTTTGTTGAGTTGCCCCGTTTCGCGTGTAGTTTCGGAGCCCGAAGACCCGCAGTGCGAGGATTTCGAGGATCAAGCTCCAGATCTCGAGCAAGGCAAGCCACCTTTGAACATCTTGAGCCTATATTTGAAATTTAATTATGTTGCTTGCAAAATATTATGCATTGATAGGATCGCACTTAATCTGTTGTCCCGTCTGCAAGGCAGATTGGCGGACCTACCTAACTTGTTGCATTTGATCCTTCCATTGTTAATTGCTATACCATGTCCCCTTGTAACCATCCAGTTGCGCCTCGATATTCGTGCACTCTGTGCGAGTATCGACGGTCGCCTTCAAACTTAAAATCTGAGTAACAACTTGGGTAAAACTGGAGTTTTACAAAAGAGTTGGAAAACCCGACACCTGGGTCGGCGCTTGCGAACTAAATGAATTTCCAAAACCGCGGACCGGGGAACGTACCGGGTGTACGGTTTTTCCTGCTCTCGCACTTAAGGACCGATTCCTTGGAATTTCATCCAAACATAAGACAAGTACTATCACATGGGTGGAATGGGACATCCCTGGCTAAGTAACTAGCTTATCAGGGGAGCCTTGATGTCGAGAGACATGTGGATTCGCCGGGGTGGTGTCGGGGAGGACCCCTGGGCTTCCTGGCACAGTATGGTCTGGGACCTAACCTGTTGTTGGTCTGGGACCCCTCTCGTCGGCATATGGTAAACATGTATCGGCTTTGGAAATGCCTTGTCATGAAAGCTTGGAGGTCTCCCGACGTGGCTGATCCCCACGGGCTGGGTGATCCGGGTTAGTAATGTCGTGTGGGTAAAGTGTACCCCCTCTGCAGAGGTTAACAAACTGTTCGAACAGCCGTGCCCACGGTCATGGGCGGATGTGAGGTTATTCCTAGCGTAGTTTGTTTGACTATTGCTTGTGAAATTGCTGTTATGGAAAGGGGTTCGATGTTTGAAAAATCTGCAGCTGATGGGATCAGCTAGGCCCGGGTGGCCGTTTGAAAGTTGTAGGCCCGGGTGGCCGTTTGAAAAGCTGTTGGCCGGGTGCCAACCTTGTTTTAAATTTTAAAGACTGATACATTGCACATACTCCGACCGGACGAGACGCACTGTCTCATCCATGTCGTTTGAGAAGCACTCAGTTGTTTTTAGAAAAGAGTTCAACTAAAATCAATTGCAAAAACAACAGCCTTTCCTTGAAGCCTGCATTAAACACTTATTTCCCATGGCTTGCTGAGTACTCCCGTACTCACCCATGCTCTATATAAATAATCCCCCCCAGTTGCTGAAGAAGATGAAGCGGATCCTGCTGATGAGGAGTTCTTCCAGGAGCAAGCCGGCTACGATGAGTTTTAGGGTCTCGGCCTAGTTCCCAAGTCGCGCCTGTGTTGTTTGGTCTAGTCCTGGCTTCCGCTTTCCTTTTGTAATGCAGTTGTGAGCTCGGGATCTGTCCACAGCCCAACATGACTGTACTCCTACTCTATAATAAAGAGACCTCTGTTGCTGTGATATTCTGTCTTCCTGTGATACCAGCACTATTTCCTGGGACTGGTATCGATTAACAGGTTAATTTGGAGCGTCACGGGCTAGTTCCAGTCGGGACTAGTTCGGGGCGTGACAAGAGATGGTATCAGAGCCGACTCTCGCGGTTTCACGGGCGCGTGTGTCGCAGTTGCGCAGGCATGGTGCGCATGGCTAGTGTAGACCGGGAGTGGTTACACAGCATGGCACATGCGCTGGCACTGGACACATGGACGTGGCCAAGAGAGGACGTTCCTGGCCTAGGGTTGATCGACGGGGGCGTCGATCTCTCTTAAGGGGGTGAGGGTGTAACATTCCGGCCTAGGGCTTAATAGGATTAATAGAATATTCATATCAACAAGTTGCAACTTCTTTTCCGGCAGCCAATCTCCAAAGAACTCCAGGGTTAAGCGTGCTTGGCCTGGAGCAATTTGGGATGGGTGACCGACCGGGAAATTCTTCCCGGGTGCACACGAGTGAGGACAAAGTGTGCAGAAAAGACATTTCCCGGGTGCACACGAGTGAGGACAAAGTGTGCAGAAAAGACATGTGTTAGTCTGTGAGAGCAGTCTATGACCTATGAAAGCTATCAGATGTAAGCGGGCCCGGCCTGGGGGAATTCTTCCCGGGTGCACACGAGTGAGGACAAAGTGTGCAGAAAAGACATGTGTTAGTCTGTGAGGGCAGTCTATGACCTATGAAAGCTATCAGATGTAAGCGGGCCCGGCCTGGGGAAGGCAGGACGTTACAATATCATAAACTCAAAAGTTGAGTGGATGAAGAGTATTGCTAACCACAGTTAGATTTCATTTATTTTTTTACTATTGCCATAGTTTTTTTCCTATTTTCCATACAATGCCACACTAACTTTTCTACTATCTATTTGTTTTTCCTTCATGTTTTCCATTATATCTCCTTCATTTTCTATTATTTTCTACTATTTTCCCTATTTTTCTATTCCTTTTTCCTTCATTTAATATAATTTTCCTTTGTTGCCTCTTCTTTTACATTCGTATCCAATGTCTCCAAAATTACGAAGTATGCTTATTATCTCTCATCTTTTTCCATATATTTTTGAGAGAGAATGACGATAGAAACATGGCTAGAAATGCAATAAGTTAACCATACATCAATAGAGGATGAAGTTTATAGCCTTTTAGATTCCTTTGATTTGTGTAATATTACCAAAATACTTTCATCAAAAATTTTGGCAGCACATCTCTTAGCTTCCTTCTCTAGCTTGGTACCAATGGCTCGGGCTAGAGAAGAAAGAAGGCATAAAAAGGCAAATATTATCTTTAGTACCAGTTGGTGTCACCAATTAGTGCTAAAGATCAATACATATATCGGTTGGTCTCTCCAGACGGTACTAATATGTTCAGCATTTTTACCCTTTTTTTGACAAATTGACCCTTTTGGAAAACTTATTTCGAAACTAACCCCTGCCAAAAACTTCAACCAAAAATAGGTCGTCGCCTCAGCGCCAAACACATTGGCGCTGATGTTGGCCGTGTCAGCGCCAACGGGACTGGCGCTGACATTGTGCCACCGTGGCGGCCAGGCCGATCCCCAGTTGACGTGGCAGCTACCTCAGCGCCAACCGGACTGGCGCTGAGGTGGGACTTGGCCGCAACCCCCAAGGCCCAAACCAGCAAGCCTTCTGGATGGCTTGCGGGCTTGGACCTCAGCGCTAGCCATAATGGCGCGGACCGTGGGACACTCAGCGCCAGCCCACCTGGCGCTGAGGTGGGACTTGGCCGCAACCCCCAAGGCCCAGACCAGCAAGCCTGCTGGATGGCTTGCGGGCTGGGACCTCAGCGCCAGCCATAATGGCGCTGACCGTGGGACACTCAGCGCCAGTCCACCTGGCGCTGAGGTGGGCCTTGGCCGTTTCGAGCCTTCTGGATGGCTTGCGGGCTGGGACCTCAACGCCATCCATAATGGCGCTGACCGTGAGACACTCAGCGCCACCTGGCGCTGAGGTGGGCCTTGGCCGTTTCGAGCCTTCTGGATGGCTTGCGGGCTGGGACCTCAGCGCCACTGTGGGAAACTCAGCGCCAGCCCACCTGGCGCTGAGGTTGGACT
Source organism: Oryza sativa Japonica Group (assembly GCF_034140825.1). Lineage (NCBI taxonomy): Eukaryota > Viridiplantae > Streptophyta > Magnoliopsida > Poales > Poaceae > Oryza > Oryza sativa. The sequence goes on along the minus strand of NC_089045.1, from coordinate 20,126,073 downwards.
TGGCCGTTTCGGCCGTGGCCCAGCCCAGCAAGCCTTCTGGATGGCTGGGCTGGGACCTCAGCGCCAGGTGCACTAGCGCTGAGTTTGGACATGTCAGCGCCATTTAGCATGGCGCTGACGTCCCAGCCCTGCTAAACTTTAGCAAAACTTTGCACACAACACAGGCAAACATCAAATCACAGAAATTTACAGGCAGTAATATATCCAGAGAACCATACAAAACATACATCCATCCATCAATCCCAACATCATTCCATACATCCATAGAATCCATCAATACATCCATATATGAAGTCCATATATATAAGAAATAAAAACATCCCATCGATCCTCGTCTATACATCCAGTCGAGTCCATACATCCAGTCCATACATCCATCGAACCATGCATCAAGTCCATCCATCTATCCATCCATCCATTGAACCATGCACTCACCTCCTCCTACCTCTAGTGCGAGGACGAGGCACGTCGGGGGTGTACCTCCAGTCCTGCGAAGGAGCCCGCCGGCGTCGTGGTCGAGACGGGCCGGGCTGCGAGATATCCGGCTGTGACGACTCTGGTGCGTCCTCTAGCTGCGAGGGACCGAGCTCATCCGCCTCCTCTTCTCTGTCCTCATCCCCTTCTTCCTCCTCATCTCCTTCCTCCGCCTCTTTGTCTTGCTCGCCCTCCTCGTCACCCACCTCCCCTTCTTCATCCCCCTCTTGGTGGGCATGAGCATGTTCGACCACATCAGTCGACCTGCAGCCGAGCCTTGCTGCCAACTTCCGACATCGCTGCCGTAGTCTCTGCATAAAAAATAATCCATGTTAAGTTATCGCTTTTGGAAGAAAACACCGTAGTTTCATCTCTTTCCAACGATTACCTGTAGGGCGTTGCGGAGGGTGCCGCCCTCTCCTTCGGAGCCAGGAGCCGTGCCTAGCGCCACTCCCGCGTCGTTGACGGTCCGCAAGAGCTCTCGAGCCTGTAGGATTGAAATGAAGTAAGTCACAACATATATGGCATTGAAATGAAATAATATACAACATTAATGCTAGAAACTAACCACTCTGTCGCGAACAGGTCCCGTCTCGACCGTGGTACCTAGACGGGTACGAGTATCGTACTCGTTCTGCTCCTCAACATCCTCGGGGTCATCCGCTATGTCGGCTAGTGTCCAAGCCGGACGAAGGACAAGACGGTAGGTCCTGTGGAGCCACGCCAAGTACAAGTCGAACTCCGTCCCGTTGTGCTGACCCTGGTCTGGTACTCCATTCTCCTCGAACTTCTCCCATTGCGTGATATGATCCTGATGGTAGTAAGCCCAATCAGTCACCTTCTTGTTCTTCCGACGGTCCACCCTGCACGTATGCAAAATGTCCAACTCAAATATGTAGTAAATGTTGAAGTGACTGATTGGGCAAGCAAAATAAATTGTTAAGTGAAATTACTAACTTGTGTAGGTCGATACTCGTGGAGAAATGGTGCGGGATTGTTTGAAGCCTCCCGAATTGCCGCATCACGCGGTGGCACATCTGGAACTCCACTGCATAGAAGCAGATCAGTGGGCACCGTAGGGTCTTCAACGCATCCTCTATATGGCACATGGGATTCAGTTCTAGCTCGAGCACTTCCTGTGCCTGATATGGCATCCACACCACCTGCAGCAACAAAAATAAAACACATTGAAGCACATTTAGTACTATATAGTAAGAAACCATCTTCATGTGTGATAGAACCCCGAATAGCTTACATGTTCTGGCTGTAGGTAGTCCATCTCGTTTGTGTAGTGGTAGTACGCCAAATTCCTGCGGCCTACTACTGGAGATGGGACCGATTCCCACAGGTGAGCTACAGTGGGACGTCGGTCTGCATCCTGGTGCGGCCAAGCCTGATGGGTCCTCCACATGGGCCGACCAACTGGAAGCCTCATCCACATCCAAACCTGTGTCACATACGTTAGCTTCCAACATGTTAGCAAGAAATTGAAATGTTATGAAACATAACATGCGTGAACTTACCTGTAGCAACCAAACACAGCCTGCTAGGTTCGCGTCCCCGCCTTGCCTTCGGCAAGCATCACAGAGTTGCCGGTACAACCAGGCTAGGGCAGCCGACCCCCAGCTGAAGGTACCCGCCTCGTCCCAGTCCGCGAGCAACGGCAGCCACATCCAAGAAGCCATGTCTCCACCAGAGTCAGGGAACAGAATACTGCCAAAGATGTACAGCACGTACGCCCTGCAGTATCGCTGTACTGTAGCCTCGTCTGCCTCAGCGGGACACTGACCGAAGTTGGCTCGCAACCAACTCGAAGGAACCCCTGATGTCTTCGTCTGCCTCTGACCATCAGGTGCCACTGGAGGCTCCAGACCAAGGTACTCCTCGACCCTCTCCCTCCAGTTCCCCGACGCTGTGTCACCTGTAACCGGAAATTAAATGGAATCATTAGTAATTGCAAAAAAATTAACAAATGAATACGAAGACTCGTTAGTAATTCCCTGACGCTGTGTCACCTGTGACCGCCTGACCCCGGATAGGAAGACCCAGGATCATGGCGACGTCCTCCAAAGTGACCGTCAGCTCCCCGCACGGTAGGTGGAAGGTGTGTGTCTCTGGACGCCACCGGTCCACTAGGGCCGTCAGAGCAGCGGCGTTGTACAGAGGCACCGGTCGCTGCGCCATGGTCACGAACGCCAAGAGCTTCGCCCGCCGTAGGTACGGGACGTACCGGTCGTCGAACAGTATGTGCGCCGTGTGACCTCTGACTCGAAGGGTCTTCAAGCGCTGCATCAATAGACAAACATAATAACATAAAGTTAGCGACAATATATCATATACAAGGGTTGTGGAAAATACATCATGCAACTAGGAACTTTAATTTTGGGATTGAGCAAGAAAACTGAAAAGAAGATCTGTGTGTTTACATGCTCTGCTTTGAGGCTCCTGAACTTTGATTTGAGATATCTCTATGATGGATGATCTATCTGTACAAACTAAAATCAAAGAAGAAAAAATAAATTCGATCATAAAAAAAATGGAATATTGTTGATGCTAACCTCTCCGCTGGCAATCTGTGGGGCCCGGTGCTTCTCCTCGTAGAAATCCTCCAACCCCGGAAAGTACTCCATCCTGCAAATGAAAATGGAATAATTAGTAATTGAAAAAATATTAAATGGAAAAATCACAATGAGAATGGAAAGGAGGACAATAGAAAGTAAACATTGAAGCAACAATATGAACTTAGCAAATGAATGTCATCCAATCCCACCTGTGTGCTACCCTCACCACCTCCCCCCGTCCTACGGCGCTTTTTCGGTCGATCCTTAGACTTGTCTCGCTTCGGGCACCTAGTTTTCTTATGGCCTAGTTCGTGGCATAGCGAGCATCTATTTTGCATGACTGGCTCTGAATTTGTATTGTTCGGCTTTTGTGACCGTCGGTTGGCTGAGCCTTTGTATGCTTTGTCCATATCGTTCTTGAACCTTCTTGTCCTTCTTCTTCCTCGTGTGTTGTTCTTTAACGACAAATCGGGCACGAAGAACTCTCCATCATAACTTGGCCACTGCGATGGATCTAGGTAAGGTTCAAACCTAGGGGAGTACGAGTCCTGCACAGCCTTATTGGAAGCTTCATAACACATTCGGGGGGCCACCTCCACATCCAAACCTCACAACTTACAAACGGTTATCATGTGGGAGCATGGCAAGTGATGGAGCTGAGGGAACTGACAACTACATGTGTTATCTCTCGCAACCACGACGTAGTGACGTCCACCCCATTGAACCCCAGCCGCCGTGACTCCGCCTTGCTCGCTGACCTCATACTTCATTGAAGGGAAATCAAAACATGCTGCTCTTTGCCCCAAGGTTCGTCTTTGCTGCTCCTCCAACATGTCCTTAACTTTTGTGGGCCACTTCTTTCCACACAGGATATCTACAGTTGCCTCTTTGTGTCTATCGACAAACCAACTATTGCACTTCGAAAATGTGTATGCCACAATAGCTGTAACCGGCAGTTTCCGAATGCCTCTCAATACATTATTGAAACTCTCGGCCATATTACTAGTCATGATGCTATGACGACGCCCGTTGGTATCAAATGCTCTTGCCCATTTGACCTTAAGTGGCATATGGTCTTCTAGCCACTTCTTTGGCCTCTCTCCGACCACACCCATGAGGCGTTTTATCTCATCTAGGAACAATGCTTTCTCATTTATTTGACATATGCGCTCAAGATCTTTCATCTGATTAGTCGTAGCTCCAGCTGTGTAGAAGTTAGCACAGAAGTGCCTCATGCACCACCTGTGGTGAATGGTTAGGTGATGAGGCATGATGTGGATGATGGAGTTCAAAATGCCAGGGTGTCTATCAGAAATTATACACACTTCTCTATTAGGACCGATCAACTTGTTTCTCAACATGTTGATGAACCACTCCCAGTTGGATGTATTCTCCTTCTCTACCAGAGCAAACGCCAAGGGAACAAGATGTAACCCGGCGTCGACCCCTATTGCCGTGAGCAATGTACCTTGGTATTTACCGGTTAAGAAAGTGCCATCAATTGCTAGCACCGGCCTCAAGTGCTTGAATGCTTCTATGGACTGGCCAAATATCCAATATGCACGTCCAAATACTCGCCTCTGTACTCCATCCACCATCCTGGACTTCTCGGGATGAGCCTCAACACGGAAATGCATGGTAGGGTTCTTTGCTTTGATGGCACGCATCAGTGTAGGCAAGCGAACATACGCCTCGTCCCAATCTCCCCAAATGACCTTCATAGCAACTTGCTTAGCACGCCATGCTTTGCCATACGTAGGCCGATAGTGCCATATTTGCTCAACTGCCTCGACAATCGCTGCTGGAGATAAAGTTGGTTCAACTCGCACAAATGCCTGTAACTTGTTTCCAATAAACCTTGAAGTAAGTTGCAAATGCTTGCCGGTTACTTCCGCACTACAGCATGTGTGGTCTTCGCCCACCCTAGTCACCCGCCACCTATCTCCTCCACTCTTCCTTGCATTAATCTGCCATTTGCAATGGCGATCGAGACAAGCCACAGTATACTTTACTGACGCGTTAGATTCCTTCACATGGTACGGCCGGTGGACACGGATAGAATAACTCTGTAGCCATATTTTCAGATCATCCATCGATCGAAACTCCAACCCCTTCCTTGGTTCATCACACATTGGTTCGAAGGCACCGTCATATTGTGGATCCCCATCAGCAATTGCTAGCCCAGATCTGGTAAGATCCTCGAATTGTGTTATTTCCGGGTTTCTACCCACCAGTTTCGCAAACACAGTCCTTACGCACTGGACGATCATCATCGGAGTCGGAAGCGGACTCATCCAATTCATCCTCTGTATCATACTCCAACCAGCCTGGGTTCAATCCACTGCGTATCATAGCCTCCTCACACTCCTCTCGGGTATAGAATTTCAGCCTAGCCAACTCCCTTAGGCCCATACTTACATTCTTAGCATTCGCTTCTTCCTCAGGCAACTCCACATCATCTCCTACCTCCCGACCATCCTCAACATCTCCTTCCTCTCTTACCGGCACATTCTCCTCCACATTAACTTCCTCCCTTAACGGCACATTGTCCTCTGCACATTCTCCTCCACATTAACTTCCTCCCTTAACGGCACATTGTCCTCTACATGTACTTCTTCCCTTAACGGCACATTCTCCTCTGCATGTACTTCCTCCCTTACCGGGTCATTCTCTTCCCTGATGTCACGTCCTGATAAATTCATCCCGAATTAAAAATCATTCGCTAAAAGGAATAATAGAATTAATTAAAATTCGAAAAGAAATTGGCAAACATTAAAATACGTGCAAGAAAAATTCAAATGTGGCCCGGAGAATTTTTGTTAAATTCTCCTTGGTCAAAAAGGAGCCCTCAAATTTTAGTGGAATTTTCAGAGCACAAATAATAATTATTAAGAAATAAACAAAGTTAAAATGAGTTTATAAAAAGAAAAACCCTAAAAAGTCTTTTTCCCCCCCTTCCCCTCTTGGGCCGGCTCGGCCCACCTCCCTCCCTCTCTCTCCTCTCCCCCGCGGCCCAATCGGCCTCCTCCCCGCGCGCGTGCCGCTGACGGGCGGGCCCGCCCGCCACCCTCGCTGACGGGTGGGGCCCACCTGTCATCCCTGTCCTCCCGCCGCTCCCGCCGCCTCGCCCGTGCCCTAGCGCCGCCGCCGCCGCGGATTCCGCCGCATCCCGCCGCCCCCGCGCGCAATAAAGAGGGGGAAATCACTCCCCGTGATTCCCTCCCTCTTTCCCCCCCACTTTTCCCTCTCTCTCTCTCTCTCGGATTCGTTTGGAAATCCTCCCGCAAACTTCGCCGGCGTCATTGATGGAGCCGAGATCGCCGCGCCGGTTTCCTTCCCCTCCGGCCGCCCTCTCTCACTCCCAACACTATATAAACGCTCCCCGTGCCTCCCTCCTCCGTTTCCGCCGCTCGCCGCTCTCTCTCCCCGTCGGAATCGAGCTCGCACCGTCGTCCTCTCTCTCCGCCATCGCCGCCGAGCTTCGGTCCGCCGCCGTCGTCGCCCCGGACCTCCTCCCGCTTCGGCATCGCCTCCTTTGGCTTCGCCGCGTCCTCGCCGACCTCGTCCACCCCTTCGTTTCGCCCGCCGACCGCCGGAACGCCGCCGTCCTCGTCGACCCGAGCCGCGCCGCCGCCTCTCTCCACTTCGGTCGCCGTTTCCGTCGTCGCCGTCGACCCGGGGTGAGCCGAGGACCGCCATTTCGCTTCCCCCTTCCCTCCCCTCTCTCGGGCGCCGCTCCGTCGCGCCGGAGGTCGCCGCCGGCGACCATCGGGGCGCGGGCGCGTCGCCTTTCGTCGGCTGTGCCGGCGAGGCCGCCTTCGGGCGCGCCCCGCGGCTGCCATGTGGGGCCCGGCCGTCAGCCGCCCGCGCCCTCGGGTGCGGCTGACGCGTGGGACCCACGGCGCCGGCCGGCGCAAGCTGCGTGCACCCGGTCCACCGTGGACCGTGAGGCTGCCGCGTGGGCCCCACTCCCGTGGACCCGGTCCGCGCGCCCCTCCCCTCGGCTGACGCAATAAATCCGATTTTTAAATTAAAATTTAAATGAAGAAATTCGCAAATATCCATTTAAAGAGCATATAAACTTCAAATGGCCATATCTTGGCCATTTGAACTCGGAATTGGACCGTTCAAGTCTCTAATTTTTCCTTAAGAAGTCAAGAACCCATTTTTGTGCTTTGTTTCTGCTTGTTATAGGGAGTTTATTAGAGTAAAAGCCGTTTCTTTTCCGTTGGTCGTGTAGACGCTGCAGCTTCGGAAGATCCGCTCTTCGTGGAAGTTGAAGCCGACGTTTGGGAAAGCGAGCAAGGCAAGTCACATCATCCTTGAACATATTGAATCCCAGTTTATAAAATTATGTTGCTTTAAATTATTGCATTATCGCTTTATTTAAATTCCCGCGTTATCACTGTTTTATCTAGCCATGCCTATCCACCTTTGTTATGACCTTATTATTATTGTTATTGTTATTATTACCTTGTTCACCCTAGATTAAACAAAACCCCAACTAGTGGACACTCTACTCATAGTACCACTAGTATAATTTTAGGTAGATGCTTCGCTGATTAATTAGGTAACATTAGGCGGTTTTACAACTCTAGACTTTGGGATATTCATATCACCTGGACACTTTGGAATTGTTGGTTTATTGTGGAATTGGACACACACCTCCCCCTCTATTCAAAACCCCCAAAATGGTTTTAGGCTGGGCTCGAGGTGCGTGGTTGGGTTTTGCTAGTCGTACCTCGGGTACTATAAGGATTAAGCTCGGGCCTCTGTTGCAAAGCACTACCGTACTTCCACATGTCTAGTGGGTAAGGCTTAGTTTGTGGCTCAGTCTGGTTATAAACAAAAGTACACGGATGGAGATGGACGAAGTCGGGGGTCGATGGACATCTCTAGGACAAATGAAGGCTACACGAGCTGCGGCCCGGTAGACGAGATGTCATGGCACAGGGCTGGTGTCCTGCTGCTAGGGGCTCAATCCTGCCTACCTGTCCCGGAGGTTCCGGCCGTAGGTGGGGTTGGGTCGGTACTCTTGTTTATGGCTAGGATGGGTTGGGAACTATGTCACGTCTTCCGTCCGTATACCGTGGTGGTATGTGGCACGTGGTTACACGTGAGGAAGATGTGTCTTGTGGGTAAAGATGTACACCTCTGATCAGAGTATAATCTATTCGAATAGCCGCGCCCTCGGTTATGGGCAAGCCGAGCAATGTACCCAAGTTAGTGTTTTAATTCTTAAAATTTGCTCAACAACTAAAATGTGGAATGGTTGGCCTGGGTTGGCTTGGGACGAGCTGGGACCCAGGGTCGGGTTGCCAGTTCGGTCTGAATCATCGTAGGCCTTGGGTTAAGGCAGGTTCGTGAGGGTTCACGGCCTTGATTAATAATACTGTGTAGCTCTAGGATCGTCTTTTTAAAATGGCTTTGGGCAACTAAGTGACTTTTAAATGCTGTTTTCTGCAAAACTTAACCCCTATATCATTACCCCTTGTACCCCCTTGCATTAGTCGTGCATCTGCCGGTGTGGCTTGCTGAGTACTGTGGTTGTACTCATTCTTGCTCTATCTTTCTCCCCCCTTCAGCAAGAGAAGCTTTGGAGAAGAAGTCTTAGGTGGAGTCTTGGCTTATACCCCAGTTGAGCGCCTGTGAAGATGGAGCCGTAGGCCCGCTAGTCCGCTGCTGTTTATTTTGATTGTCAGGACTTAAGTGCCTTTGTAATAATGTAAATATTATCGATATAATAAAGATGTGTCTTTTATATCATGTTTGTATGGTGTACCCCGGCTTTTCCTGGGACGGGGATTAATACACTAGCGTTCGGGAAAAGGCAATTTTCTCGGTCGCGACAAGCTGGTATCAGAGCCATCTCGACTGTAGGATAAGCCAAGTGGATAAAACCTAAGGACATATTTTATAAATAAAACTATTTGCGAAAGTTCCTTTTTTCTCCTTCCCCTAATGCTATTTGCAAAAGGTTTACTCCCTTCTTCCTTCTTCGGATTTCAACTAGTACTAGATGGTCAGGTCAGTGAAGAAGAAGACATCGTCAGTTGTTTGCCGAAGCTCCGGAAGACTGCAGGATCCGCTAGCGAAGTGGAGGAAGCAGTGAAGCCAGCTGTAAAGCAGGAGTGAAGATCTTGAGAACCCGTCACAGAACCTAAGCCACCCTCTAGGGTAGAGTCGTTAGTCGTGTGTTTCCTTGCTTGTGTGTGTAGTGTGTGGTTTGCATCGGTGGGTTGTGATGTGACCATGCTAGGTTGTTTGCTTAATCAACTTGCAGAATAAGCCTAACATACATCATAACAGCAAAAGACTTAGATCTGTTAAGGTCCTATCCTTAGTTTCTAATCTGTCTCTCCCCTTTGTTTTCCCTCTCTCCCTCTCCAAACCTTTGCAACAGATGGCTGACAATGAGAAAGGCAATAAGGTCAGAAGTCAGGACATTGGTATCTCAAGCTCCCGAGTGAATGAAGCACCAGACACCAGTTGTGTGACACTGGTCCAACACCTGATTAACCAGAACCAATTGCTTATAGAGATACTACAGCAGCATCAGACGCCAATTCTGAACCTAAGTCAGATACAACCTCAAGCGCAGTTGGAGGCAGTCCAAGCACTCACACCACAAGTCAGCATGCCGCCAGCATCCCGAAGGACCCATGGTGAAGTGCCACATGTTGACTCAAAAGAAGCAAGTATCATTTGTTTTATGTGTGATGAGCAAGGGCTCTATGCAAGGGAGTGTCCTCAGCAGAAAAGAAAAACACCAATGCGAACCGAAGATGAAGTCCGTAAGATGAGCATTACCAGCACAGAATGGCCTCCACCAGGAATGACAAAACGTCAGAGAAGAAATACCTTCCGAGGTGCGCCACAGTTGACAGAGCATCTTTTAGCTAATGGAGGTAGAGTGTCTGATAGTGAAGATTCAGATCAAGTCTCCTCAGATGATGAAGATGAGAAGTCTCCCCAAGGTTTCAACCAGAATAAAATGGAACGTAAGGCATGCTCTCGTTGTGGAGAAATCGGTCATGTTGCCAGCTCGTGTGCCACTACATGCGTTCATTGTGAGGAAGACCATCCACCCGACAGGTGTCCAACGAGCAGGATCACTTGTTTCTTTTGTGAAGGAACTGATCATGTCCCAAAAGATTGTCAATTCAGTTTTCTGCTGACGAAGAAGACGGCCAACCAACCCGCCAGTTCCAATGGAGAGAAGTATCAAGGCAACACAAATCCTCACCAAGATTACAGTTTTAGCCTAACTCCAGTGCCAGGACAGAGGAATCAAAATGAGAAAAGAAAATGCCGAGTCCGGAAAGATATCTGTTGCTTCAATTGTCAAGGAATGGGTCATTTCGCCGACAAGTGCCCAAAACCGAGAAACATAGCTGCCAGCACGTCAGTCCACGCAACTCCCTGCAATCAGAAGCTTGCTCCTCAGCGAACTGTCATCCATGCATCCCGAAGCAGTCCTACAGCCCGCGTTGCAACAGCTCCAACTCCAGCGAGTGCATTACCACAAGATGTCACTGCCCAATTTCAGCCCCAGCCATCAGTTGACGAGACCGAGGCCAGTATCGGCATTGTACCTTTGGATGTTCCAGCACAGCAGCCAAGAAATCAAGTACAAGATGAAGAACCCGAGCATAAGAAAGTTATTGTCAGTTACAACTGCAGTACCTGTTAAAGAAGCGGACATGCCAATCGCCAAGTGGTCACTGGAGCAAATGCAGTACCTGTTAAGCCTAGCACTAGTCAGAAGCAACCATAATACTCTTATATCAGTGTTCAAATACTTTTGTTTTATAGTTGTTCCCCATCAATCATGTAATAACAGAGAAACATGAGATAATGAATGAGTTTGATAAGTTTATTGAGGGATCCATGTTAAGATTGCAAGTGCTGGGAGTTGTGTACATTTTGTTGTTGATTAGGGAGACCTAGGGTCTCATTTCTGTAAACTCATAATCTATTATAAATCAAATAACCTAGCGATTGATGGCGAAGAAAATCAAGTGATCAACCAAAGAGACATTTGTTTGGACTGAGAGTTTCAGATGTGTCTTCTTCGGATCAGAGGCATGCACCCGTTGTGGAGAAACTGGACACGTTGCTGGCATGTGTCTCACACTCTGCTCTCACTATGAAGAAGACCATCCACCAGGGGAGTGTCCCACTCGCAAGGTGACATGTTTTCTGTGCGAAGGAACAAACCATATGCCCAAGGATGGCCAACTCAGTGTGTTGTTGACCAAGACCGCGGAAATCCAACGAACAACCCTACGATTGTCTCATCAGCTAGTCAGCTCCAATAGCAACATCGACAATATCATCCCCAGCACCAATGCTCCTCCTGCTCCACCTGACTCTGCAATAAATCATAGCAATAATACCTTCAGCACCAACCATTCTCTGCACCGACAGCCTCAGCAAAGAATTGTCATCGATGGAAGAAGTTGTGTCCCTCCCCGACCTACTCCAGGCCGAGCAAAGGGCAATCAACCTCCGGAGGGCGATACCAAGCAGAAGACCGTCATCCGCTTCAAACAGCAATCAGAAGGAAGCTTCTCCTATGAATGATAGCAATATGCAGTCCTATCACATCATCACAGAACCAATCAAGGATGATGCAGTCACTAGAACAATGCCAGCTATATCTCTCCAGAAACAAAATGAGCAGCTACGCTTGTGGTTTTCAGTTCGCTACTTATCACTGTAATCGAAAGTTTGCAGCGATCATATAATAAATAAACATATTGATGTCTATAAACAGTGAGCTTGCTATGTTTATGGATGATTCCTATTGAGGGTACAATGTACCGATGTTAAGCACCTTCCCTTTTTGTTTAAGGCAGGGCCTTGTATTCGTATAATAAGGGAGAAATGTGTAATACAGACAAGTTCTAAGAGGATTCTTTTGGAAGATGCGGATATGTGATCATGTGTATAATTGTTTACTGACAAAGGAGACCTAGGGTCTCGTGTCAGAGGAACTATATTCTAACCTCGAGTTAATAACCAACCTGTTGATGGAAAAGAAAACCAATTAAACTGTGTTGGGTTAAAAAGCCAATGAGACAGTAGTTGGGGATAGGAGTTTGGATACGCCTTTTACAGATCAAGATAATGATTGTTGGATGAAACCCATAAGGGTACCCGCCATGCCTCTACATTGATAAGTTCGGATATACCTGCAAGCAGTTAAGAAGATCCAGGAGATATCAATATTTGAGAACATAGTAGTCGATGGTTGGTAATTAGTCTATCAGGTATCAGAAAAGGGTCAAAGGTGATATGGCAGAAGAACAATTTGGATGCTCCCCATCTCGAGGAAGCACTAAAGATGATCATCGGCAATTAAACCCTAGTGGCATAGATACAGATAGCAAGCAATGTATTTCCTTGAAGGTAGTCAGTGCAGCTTTTTGACGAACCACATCAAGGTTTCACTGAAAGGCAGCAAGCCAAAGGATCTCATCGTCCCCAGAAGCGTCCGCAATCCACATTAAAGAATACCACCTGTTAGAGATAAGCCGAAAGATGATTGATAAAAGAGATTGGCAAAGATGTTCTCTAGCATGAAAGAAGTAGGCCGAAAGGTGATTGATAAACAGAAACATGCTCTGCATCGCTCAAGGAAGACCCCTGATTGTAATTGCCCCGCAACAGTCACCTTGTCATTAAGTAAGCAAGATGACCTAGGTAAAAGTGTTTCTAGGAAGGCAAAGAGTGAAATCTTCAACTCGGTGTCAGATGCTACACGGAGTGAAAAGTGCAAGCACCGGTTACCAGGCAATGCCATTTCTTGGGAGATGATCCAATGGGAAAGAACACATCAAGGTTAAAGGTGTAAAGGAATACGTTGAATACTAACTGAGGACAACCTGAAGATGATAATGGGAAGTAAACTGAATGTAAAGAAAGTGAATCCGAGTTGCTTGTTCGTGAGAGCTATTCCCAGTTATGAATCAAGTGATATGTTCGAAGATAATCTACAGAGGTCAGATTAAAATCACATCTAACAACGAAGCCTCAGATTTGGCAGGATAATGATTAGACAATAACAAATCCAGCAGTAAAACCATTTGGGAAGACGTCAAAGTATGTCAAGTGGGATAAGTTGGTTCTCTTGGGAAGCATAATTCAAAGGCAAAGTTATCGACCCTTACATCGAATAGCAGAAGTAGCTTGCACCCGGTGACCAGGAAAGCTAATATGAGGCAGTTGGTGGCAAGTTAGAAGTAAATGACAAGCATGGTATTCTCATGATGACAAGCATGGTATCTTAGTAATGACGAGCTGATCTCGACGCATGACATGAAGCGGGTAACTTGTATGAGGTTGACGCCAAAGGTACGAATGATAAGAAGTTCTAGAACCGAAGCCCCATCCTCAACCACCGCAGCCTAGTCTGGGTCAGTTAGAGGTTCAACCAGGGACAAGTCGGGTGAAGAGAAGATTCCATCTGCAACAGGAGATCGAGCCAAGCATTCCAGAGTGGAGAAGTTTTGTTAGGCAAGTTGGTTATAGAAGACGGAGCGGAAGAAGTCAGACAAGAAGAGAAGACCGCCCAACCTATCTTCATGCTAGCCTCCTCGAATCTCGGGGACGAGATTCTTGTAAGGGGGGGTGGATTTGTCACGTCCTGATAAATTCATCCCGAATTAAAAATCATTCGCTAAAAGGAATAATAGAATTAATTAAAATTCGAAAAGAAATTGGCAAACATTAAAATACGTGCAAGAAAAATTCAAATGTGGCCCGGAGAATTTTTGTTAAATTCTCCTTGGTCAAAAAGGAGCCCTCAAATTTTAGTGGAATTTTCAGAGCACAAATAATAATTATTAAGAAATAAACAAAGTTAAAATGAGTTTATAAAAAGAAAAACCCTAAAAAGTCTTTTTCCCCCCCTTCCCCTCTTGGGCCGGCTCGGCCCACCTCCCTCCCTCTCTCTCCTCTCCCCCGCGGCCCAATCGGCCTCCTCCCCGCGCGCGTGCCGCTGACGGGCGGGCCCGCCCGCCACCCTCGCTGACGGGTGGGGCCCACCTGTCATCCCTGTCCTCCCGCCGCTCCCGCCGCCTCGCCCGTGCCCTAGCGCCGCCGCCGCCGCGGATTCCGCCGCATCCCGCCGCCCCCACGCGCAATAAAGAGGGGGAAATCACTCCCCGTGATTCCCTCAATCTTTCCCCCCCCACTTTTCCCTCTCTCTCTCTCTCTCGGATTCGTTTGGAAATCCTCCCGCAAACTTCGCCGGCGTCATTGATGGAGCCGAGATAGCCGCGCCGGTTTCCTTCCCCTCCGGCCGCCCTCTCTCACTCCCAACACTATATAAACGCTCCCCGTGCCTCCCTCCTCCGTTTCCGCCGCTCGCCGCTCTCTCTCCCCGTCGGAATCGAGCTCGCGCCGTCGTCCTCTCTCTCCGCCGTCGCCGCCGAGCTTCGGTCCGCCGCCGCCGTCGCCCCGGACCTCCTCCCGCTTCGGCATCGCCTCCTTCGGCTTCGCCGCGTCCTCGCCGACCTCGTCCACCCCTTCGTTTCGCCCGCCGACCGCCGGAATGCCGCCGTCCTCGTCGACCCGAGCCGCGCCGCCGCCTCTCTCCGCTTCGGTCGCCGTTTCCGTCGTCGCCGTCGACCCGGGGTGAGCCGACGACCGCCATTTCGCTTCCCCCTTCCCTCCCCTCTCTCGGGCGCCGCTCCGTCGCGCCGGAGGTCGCCGCCGGCGACCATCGGGGCGCGGGCGCGTCGCCTTTCGTCGGCTGTGCCGGCGAGGCCGCCTTCGGGCGCGCCCCGCGGCTGCCATGTGGGGCCCGGCCGTCAGCCGCCCGCGCCCTCGGGTGCGGCTGACGCGTGGGACCCACGGCGCCGGCCGGCGCAAGCTGCGTGCACCCGGTCCACCGTGGACCGTGAGGCTGCCGCGTGGGCCCCACTCCCGTGGACCCGGTCCGCGCGCCCCTCCCCTCGGCTGACGCAATAAATCCGATTTTTAAATTAAAATTTAAATGAAGAAATTCGCAAATATCCATTTAAAGAGCATATAAACTTCAAATGGCCATATCTTGGCCATTTGAACTCGGAATTGGACCGTTCAAGTCTCTAATTTTTCCTTAAGAAGTCAAGAACCCATTTTTGTGCTTTGTTTCTGCTTGTTATAGGGAGTTTATTAGAGTAAAAGCCGTTTCTTTTCCGTTGGTCGTGTAGACGCTGCAGCTTCGGAAGATCCGCTCTTCGTGGAAGTTGAAGCCGACGTTTGGGAAAGCGAGCAAGGCAAGTCACATCATCCTTGAACATATTGAATCCCAGTTTATAAAATTATGTTGCTTTAAATTATTGCATTATCGCTTTATTTAAATTCCCGCGTTATCACTGTTTTATCTAGCCATGCCTATCCACCTTTGTTATGACCTTATTATTATTGTTATTGTTATTATTACCTTGTTCACCCTAGATTAAACAAAACCCCAACTAGTGGACACTCTACTCATAGTACCACTAGTATAATTTTAGGTAGATGCTTCGCTGATTAATTAGGTAACATTAGGCGGTTTTACAACTCTAGACTTTGGGATATTCATATCACCTGGACACTTTGGAATTGTTGGTTTATTGTGGAATTGGACACACACCTCCCCCTCTATTCAAAACCCCCAAAATGGTTTTAGGTTGGGCTCGAGGTGCGTGGTTGGGTTTTGCTAGTCGTACCTCGGGTACTATAAGGATTAAGCTCGGGCCTCTGTTGCAAAGCACTACCGTACTTCCACATGTCTAGTGGGTAAGGCTTAGTTTGTGGCTCAGTCTGGTTATAAACAAAAGTACACGGATGGAGATGGACGAAGTCGGGGTCGATGGACATCTCTAGGACAAATGAAGGCTACACGAGCTGCGGCCCGGTAGTCGAGATGTCATGGCACAGGGCTGGTGTCCTGCTGCTAGGGGCTCAATCCTGCCTACCTGTCCCGGAGGTTCCGGCCGTAGGTGGGGTTGGGTCGGTACTCTTGTTTATGGCTAGGATGGGTTGGGAACTATGTCACGTCTTCCGTCCGTATACCGTGGTGGTATGTGGCACGTGGTTACACGTGAGGAAGATGTGTCTTGTGGGTAAAGATGTACACCTCTGATCAGAGTATAATCTATTCGAATAGCCGCGCCCTCGGTTATGGGCAAGCCGAGCAATGTACCCAAGTTAGTGTTTTAATTCTTAAAATTTGCTCAACAACTAAAATGTGGAATGGTTGGCCTGGGTTGGCTTGGGACGAGCTGGGACCCAGGGTCGGGTTGCCAGTTCGGTCTGAATCATCGTAGGCCTTGGGTTAAGGCAGGTTCGTGAGGGTTCACGGCCTTGATTAATAATACTGTGTAGCTCTAGGATCGTCTTTTTAAAATGGCTTTGGGCAACTAAGTGACTTTTAAATGCTGTTTTCTGCAAAACTTAACCCCTATATCATTACCCCTTGTACCCCCTTGCATTAGTCGTGCATCTGCCGGTGTGGCTTGCTGAGTACTGTGGTTGTACTCATTCTTGCTCTATCTTTCTCCCCCCTTCAGCAAGAGAAGCTTTGGAGAAGAAGTCTTAGGTGGAGTCTTGGCTTATACCCCAGTTGAGCGCCTGTGAAGATGGAGCCGTAGGCCCGCTAGTCCGCTGCTGTTTATTTTGATTGTCAGGCCTTAAGTGCCTTTGTAATAATGTAAATATTATCGATATAATAAAGATGTGTCTTTTATATCATGTTTGTATGGTGTACCCCGGCTTTTCCTGGGACGGGGATTAATACACTAGCGTTCGGGAAAAGGCAATTTTCTCGGTCGCGACACCTGACCTCCACATCCGCCATATCATTTACTCCCTCGCCCCCCACCACGTCTTCCTCAATCAATTCTTCCTTCCTACTACACCTCTCCGACAGTTCGTGACAGCTAATGGGTGATTCTATGAGTGGACTTTCATTAAGGTCTATAAGTTCTTTCTTCCCTATCCTACCATCTTTCTTCCATGCAAACACCTCAAGAGATTTGAAATGTGACCCCAATACTATATCTATATATGTTTGCCATTCGATCTCTCCATTCAAGTCTAACATAAATTTATGTGACATGACACCGCCGCCCACATCGTATCTCCCTTGCATACCAACCGACTCATCATTCCAATCCAATTCATGCTTGATGCGAGACATTAACTCCTCAAAGGTAGGCTTCGCAAAAAACACTAATTGTCTAACTGTCATTCCCTCAAATTGGCTTCCATGTGTACTTTCATCTACCACACAACCACCATAATGAAGCCGGACCAATCTATCCATCTACAATTTTTAACCCATGCATAAACATTAATTACTTGAAAATAATATGTAATTACCATTGCAATACCAATACTTCAAAAGCTAACAACATGTCTAATTTTTCCAATAAATAAGTACATTACTCAAATACTACACATTATTGATAAAAAAAACTCTACTCCTACAAATTACCTACCCTTCACCACACATCAACCCCTTTCAAACCCTCTCAATCACCACAAATCCATCCCACATCCTAGGCCATCACCACACATCCATCTCCCATCAAACCCTAGTGCATCACCAAACATCCATCCCAAATATATTTTGTCAAATGTATCAATAACAACCAAATGGATAAAGATATGCCACCTCCACACTTCATCCCCACCCATATTATCCATCTAATAATCCATCCTTAGCCAACTATTATCAAACCACGTCTACAACCAAAACAATGCAAAATATCCAATAAAACTTTGGGGAACTTAGGGTTTATAGAGGGGTTTAACTTCTCTTCCGATCCCAAACTCAATGCCGCACAAATCACCTTCGATTAGAGAGGATTTTGGGGGAGATTGGGCGAGGAGAACGCGGTGGCGACCGAACCCTAGGCGGGCGGCTGGGGAAAAAACGGAGGAAGAACTGGCTGGGGCGGCCTCGGCCGGGCTCTAAGTAGCCAAGGTCAGCGCCAACTTACTTGGCGCTGAGGTTGGGCACCTCAGCGCCGAAGCGGTTGGCGCTGAGGTAGCTGCCACGTCAGCTAGGGGATCGGCCCGGCCGCCACGGTGGCACAATGTCAGCGCCAGTCCCGTTGGCGCTGACACGGCCAACCTCAGCGCCAATGCGCTTGGCGCTGAGCCGACGGCCTAGTTTTGGTTGAAGTTTTTGGCAGGGGTTAGTTTCGAATTAAGTTTTTGAAAAGGGTCAATTTGTCAAAAAAACGGGCATTTTTAAGTACAACCTGTAATAAAGTATAGATCTTTAGTATTAATTGGTGACACCAACCAGTACTAAAGATCCCTTGCGCCGACCGGGGGACCTAACATGGTTTGAAAACAGTGAACCAGTAATAAAAACCAATTTTAGTACTGATTGGTGTTACCAACTAGCACTAAATATTCTACAGCGGGACGGAACTATTTACCCGGTAGTAAAAATCATCTTTAGTATCGGTTCTTATAAGAGCCGAGATATTTCTGTTTTGAGCCATTCGACGAAAGATCAGTTCTCTGGTATTCCAGTGTACCCACCGGTATTCACTAGTGAATCAACATATAATAAATGTCGGTAAACAATACATGCCTTTCTGGTCCGGCCATGCACTACTACAAAAGCCATTTTTCCGTGCGGCCAAAATATATTTTTTTTCATGTGGTTAAGCCAGCCGTTTGCACCAAAAGGTTAGCAAAAATAGTGTTTTTTCCATGCGCGCAGGTGGTGCACCCGCATGCGGAAGTCCTATTTTCGCATACGGGTGGTTATATCGACCGTATGCAAAAATAAAAGATCGCGATAAATAAAATAAAATTTCCAAAAAAAACCCAACCTCTAACCCCGCCGGCCCCCGCCGTCGCGCCTCCCGTCGTCGCCGTTGCTGGATCCGCCATGCCACCATTGGATCCACGCGAGAGAGAGGCGGTGGAGTCGCCTGGCGATGGAGGATGTGGAGCCGCTGGCTCCTGGGCACCTCCTCGTCGGCGGTGGTGTTGAGATGGCCGCCGGCCGCCACCACGGCTCTCACTGTCGCCCGCGCCAGATCCATCGTGCCGTTGCCAAATTCGTGCGCGTGGGGTGGACCGGCGGCCAGATCCACGCGGAAGGGGGCAGTGGAGGAGGAGGTGGAGCTGTCGCGCCTCCAGCCCGCCTGCCACGGCACGCGCCAGCCGCTATGCCTCGCGCCCATAGCCACGCCTCCCGCCCACCCGCTCTCGGCCGCCTCCTCGTCAGCGTTGGGGCCGTCCGAGGTCGCTAAGCGGTGGAGGGGGTGGAGCCCGTGCCTCCGCCTGCTTGGCGGTTTAGTCGCCCAGCGGGGGAGGAGGTGGAGCCGCCGCCGCCACCACCGCCGCCCGCCTACCGTCCGATCGGAGGAAGAGAGGAGAGGAAGAGAGAGAGAGGAGAGGGAGAGAGAGGAAGAGAGAGAGAGGTGAAAGTAATAAATTGAGGGGAGAAGTGAAAATTTTGATGTGTCTGAGAGGGAAAAGAGAGGAGAAAAAACATCTGTGAAGGTAATCTATTTTGGTATGTGGTCCTTTAAGAAGACCGCATGCAAAAATAGGCTCACTTTTTGCATGCGTTCCCTTAACATATCCGCCTGCGAAAATATATTTTTCGCACGCATATCTCTTAAGGAGCCGCATGCAAAAATGGAGCTTGATTTTTATAGACGCCATTGGTTATGGTCTGTCTGCAATCTATAGGGGCTCTTGTATAGAAAAATCGTTTATGTAGTATGAATGGTACATTACCAACTTAAATTTCCCAAATATCACATTAATTGGATGCTGTTTTCCAACGCTTAAAATTTCACAGTGATCTTATTTTTTGTTGCCCAAACACTTTATATAACATCCATGAAAGAAAACAAATTAAGTTAATATATATATAGCACATTCCTATGCATATGTTTGTTCAAATAGATTACTAAAAAGCCAAAGAAGAAAAAAAGGGTTCAACTTTTCATAAGTAAATTAATTAACCATCAGTGGGAAAAGGTGACGGCGAGATGATCAAGTGAGAGAGGAGAAAAGGTTCATCGTTTTTCCTCTCTTATTCGCCAGTTAATTGCTTTAATTCTTTTAGCTTATGGTTGCTAATAACCTGTATCTAGAAGGAATATTCGCACGGCCGTGAATGTCTCGCTCACCTGGATCTTCTTGATTCTGTATGACAATAGAACTGACTTGCAAAGATTCCTGAAAATGCCGACTAAAAAAGCTTGCTTGCTAGCTAGCTAGCTAGATCTACCTTTCAGCTCCATGTTTAGTGCAGAAATTATTTTAATCTCTATATCTTTATTAGATATTTTGTTAACCTCTAGCTGAATGTTGTAGAATTGTACTGAGTAACTATATAATACACTGAACCTGGACATGCTTATTGCAAGTTGTCAAAGGAGAGATGCTTCTGAGATGTACTAACAGAATGTAATCTGAGTTGCAGATGCAGGGCATGTTTGACCATCAGAAGATCCTCGTCGTACAATACATTCTCTTGCTTTATTGACGTCGGGAATATAATGTACATATTATATTATATATATCTTGCTTTTCATGACTACATGTGAGCCACAGAGTAACAAAATTAATTGAAAGATATATTGTTCATTAACAGGTACGTTTTCTCGTATCTGATTAATTTCTTTTCGAAAAGAGCAGTCAAACTTGTGTTGATTCTTATTCATGTGGCAAACAGTAGGAACCGTTTATTCCCGATGCTGGCCTTGTGCAACCCACTCACTTTGTACTCAAATTTCAGATTTATCGTCAATTTTCAGAAATTTAAGATATGCATATTGATCGCTAATAAAGTGAATGCCTCCATCAATCTCCAACAAAATTGGATGAAAATTTGGATATTTGTGACACGCTTTTAAATTGCTAAACGATGTGTCCCGTGCGAAAACTTTCTATATAAAAGTGACTCTAAAATATCAGATAAATATATTTATTAAATTTGTAATAATTAAAACTTAATTAATCATACGTTAATACCACTCGTTTTACGAAAACACTCACTCTTAATCTTCATCTTCATCCACGTGAGTTTCAAACTCCACCTTTGTGTGCTTATATGGCCTCATTCTTTTCAGCTACACTTACCACTTTATTATCATGGATTATTTGCTCCACAACTTTAAAATTATGTCTTCTTAGAAAACAATTCTACTGCATTGCTAACGCTACTTGTTCTAAGCTAGTAGTACTATTATTTGCTAAATTTGTTTGTACATGAAAATATTTAATTTATTGATATAATAAATAGATAATTCGTGGTAACTTGGCAACAACATCTATTTGACACAAAAAAAATCTCTAAATTTGAAACATTATATTGGGGATGGTTTGTGTTCAGTCGTACTCTCGGAAATAAAGAAAAAAGAAAGCACATAGAAAATGGTAGAATTTCCAGAGAACAAATCAATTCCAACAGGTTCTCATTGACGCGAAGTACTTAGGAACTTCCCCCATAAATAAAGTTTACAAAAAGCAGAGTAATTCCTGGACCCTCAAAATCCCACATATGCTTTCCAATTATCAGTAGATTATGATGTAGCTGCTACTGTCATTATGCACTAAGCAATAATGTTCAGGTATCAGCAAATTGCACGGTCCATATATAAAAAAGGAACAGCAAAAGTACACATAACACTGCAACATGTGTAGAAATTTTAATCCGGCCATGATCTTTGTTTCAGACAAATTGCAGTCCTAGTACAACTAGTCTGCTTGCAGAAGCAGCAGAGAAGTTTCCCGCCAAAAAAGAAGTAAAAAAAAAGGAGAGGAGATGCTTCATCGCTTGCGTTTGACTGCACATTCTGAAGATTTTTTGGAGCAATCAGAGCCGTCCAAATAAGCCCAAAGCAACGACCGCAAAACCAACGGTAGTCGAGCATGCAGACACCCTGCAGCAGCAGGCAAAAAGGAGAAAGACTGGATTGATTAATTAATTAATTAATTTGCTTGAGTGCGCACTTAGCGATTGATAATTGAGTAGTTAATTAGTTTCAGCTTTGCTTGGCTACCAGTGCTGTAGTGTACAATCTATCAGAATCATGGCACATGGCGTTTGTTTACTTCGGATATCCATCTTTTTTTTGGAAACTCTGAAAATATCATGCACGCGCAGACGCGCTGGATTATTTATATTTTGGATATTTTTGATATGGAGATATTTATTTTGGATATTGCGCTGGTTGTTCAGAATATACAACTTTAGGTTTTTGGAAAGGACAGAAAGTAAAAACTCGGATAATTTAACAAAACTGAGGAATAAAAAAAACAATGCAATATACAAATATTATTTTTCGAAAATGCCACGCGTCGGACACCTGATGGGTGAGAGAAAAACCGGGCACCGCACCGCCCGCCGCCCACACGCGTGCTCCAGGCTTCCCCACCACGCTGCATGCGTCCCACACCATACTCGTCACCGTTGCAACAGTCGCCCGGATATAATGGAAACACCCTATTAAAAGAATCCGTTTTATTTTTTTTTTCCACCAAGAATGTTTCAACAAGTGTACTACTTGTGATGTTTCACTACGTATGGATGAAATGTTGCAGTGAATTTTTTATACTATTTAATATTTTTCATCTTGATAGACACATGGTTTGTTGATGTATACGGGATTTAAGTGTTGCAATGGATTTAAATCATTTGTTGCATACGTTTAACCAAATTGTTCATCTAGCGATCTGACCATGTTCCACTTTTTTTAAGAATTGAAACATTCTTCGCTATTTGTTAAAATATTATTTTTATATAGGGTGAAACAGCGTACGATTTTTTGGAAACGTTGTTTCATACGTTGTAGAAAAATATTTCATGAGGTGATTTGGTTGTGTTTCAGCTTTTTAAATGATTGAAACATTTTTGATCTACTTAGTGAAACATTTCTGATCTATTTGGTGGAATAGCGCCTGATTTTTGCCAAAAAATTAGGCACACGATTTGCAGGTGGCCCCGTTATTTTTGTGTGTATGTTAAATATTGGATTACTCGTAGATCGAACACCAAAAAGAAGCATCAAATAGCGATATGTACCGTTATGTTTACTACGAATTATTTTTTCTTATATTATCAGCCAACATCATATATATTGACACATCAGCAAAATAAGGCGACTACTAGTATTGCTCAGTTGGTCAATATATACACACAATGGTGAAAAAGAGTTAAACCAGATAATATGGTTATACCAATTTTCAGTAGCCAATTATTGTCCTTAAAAAAACATTTAGGGACGAAATTAATTAAAACTGTTCAGATACAGATGGATAATGGTTATACTCCTTTTCTTTTCTCTTTTTTTTTCTCTAAGATTTGATCCATTCATGTCGCCGTTGTGGTGAGCCCTAGACTAATTAGTAGAGTACTAGTGCTGGCTGCATTGTTCGATCGTCAGTCAGGCAGGTTCAGCCCGGCTTAATTACAAAGATTGCAGCCAGATTGATCACGTACCTATCGATGATTAATTTGCAATGATATATTGTCAGTAGTGCTGTATACGCAAGAAGCAGAGATGTGCACTGGAAAGCACCTGAAAAACAAAAGGGCTCACGCATGCTGCTGATGGTACGATGTAATACAAGACGGCTTTCAGGAATTCAGGCAATGAAATCCATGTGCCCTAGCTTGCATGTCATCAGGGAAAATGGGAAATTAATTAAAGGTGGGGGCACATCTTGGATGGGAGATCATCTGAAGAACCTTTAAATTAATCATGTCCCCAGATTAATTAAGACTTGTTTGCGACACTTGGCTAGGTTTTGTTGATTCAATTTGCATACACAGTCGATATATATTAATTCATAACTTGGGAGAAGAACATATTCCTAGCTTAACTAAATTACAGTGTACTATATATAAAACAAGTAGTGTATACTCCCACTTGATGAATTCTTTTCATATTTGGTGCTTTTATATATGAAGGATGTGTGCCATAAATACATCAGTATTTAAAATACTTTGACCGTAAAAATGATAGTATCAGAAAAATATCATGACAATCAATCCTATTTCAATATATATATACCAAGTCGATGCATGTCAGACAACTAGTTAAAAAGTACTACAACTCCATAGTTGGGTATTATAGTGTGCACAACAGTGTTGACTAATAAACTAAAGGAGATATTCCTGAAGAAAATAACACTCGAAATTCTATACAATTCCCATGGAGAATATACGTCCTCGCCGACGTCAAACACGGTTACAAACTAAAGAGAGATCGATGATCATAAGCTAAGGTCAGAGTGGAGTACACCACCAGATGCATGCAACAGAGAGAGCTATATATCTTTTTCCAAAAAGGAAGATATCAAACTGCTGGCAGCCGATCGATCACTGCAAACATCTGCACAACCTCCAGCCGTTCTTTGCATCTCCCAGTGGCCTCCGATTAATTACTTTCTTAATGTCAATCAGGGCCCTATAGCTAGTAGATTTAATCAAATTCGCATGCTTGGAACAACGGTCAAACACGGTCAAAGCTACCGTCACTGAAGCAGTACAAGCTGCATATGCGCTATCCTAGCTAGCTAGCTAGCTACTACCTCTGTTTCACAATGTAAGTCATTCTATTATTTTCCACATCTATCTTCTATTATATACTAAAAGTCCATTAAACTTCCTACAAACGCTCTCAAGCCGCCACACGGGACTTCTAAAAACACTCCTATGCTGCCACGTGGCATTTTAATATATTAGAAACATCTGGCCGTCGATTTTCATTTAAACTAGTGGATCCATTATTTTAGACCATTAGATTATATTAGATTAAAAAAATTAGTTCCCCCTCTCATCTTCCCGCATGTACGTACGTACGCCTCCCTCACCCTGTTAGTTCACAGGTTACGTACATATATACCCATCTTTTTTAACTTCCTATTTTTTTTCCTTTCATATTTATTTTCATTTGTAATACCCTAGCACGGTAGATAAGTTGCTAATAGCACACCACAGAAGCAAGCATGCAGGAAACGCACGCAAACCATGGCCAAATACGAAGGGGCTCACGTTGGAGAAGAAAGGTAGCAGCTATGACTTTCTCCACATAGTATATATTCGATATATAAGCTACAAAGGGAGTAGTGTGCAGTTGGTTTAAAATTTATATTTGTATTAGTAAAAAAAAT
This sequence comes from Oryza sativa Japonica Group, assembly GCF_034140825.1. Taxonomy (NCBI): domain Eukaryota; kingdom Viridiplantae; phylum Streptophyta; class Magnoliopsida; order Poales; family Poaceae; genus Oryza; species Oryza sativa. Next base: position 20,100,898 of record NC_089045.1, on the reverse strand, counting down.
ATGTAATTATAATAGGAAGTCCTACAAATTCTAAAAAAACAAAACATCCAACCTTCGATTTTCACTTAAATCGGTGGATTATTTTGTATCATTAGATCAGATCTATTAAAAAAAATAATGCCTCCCAAACCCAAAAAATTATCCCGTGTACATATAAATACATAGTAGTACTGTTTACCAGTGAAAAAGCTAAAAAAATCCCGTGTACATATGTACTCCTACTATTCACCGAATAAAAATATTTCTATAATATGAGATGTGCTTCGATACCCTCCTAAGAAAAAATCTGCATGGATTTTAAGGATTTTAAAGAAGATGAATGGCCTAACATCATAAATGTTATTTTAAAAAGGTAATTTTATCCTTAGTGAGTTAATCACCTTTAATTGCATATTAGTTCAGAGGTTATATAGTGCTCTTCCAGTTTGTTGCTACCACAAACAGAAAAACACTCTGGTCTCATCGCCATTGCATTTATATCACACCACAACACATATTAGATCTATTACGCAAGAGAAAAATATTACGAGTACATCCCACATTAACTATACTTTAATTAAAAAATATCACATGGAAACATATTAGTCCTTTATGTCTTGCTCATCCAAATATTCTTACTAACTACTCCCTTTGTTTGTTTTTAAGTAATTCATAACAGACACTATATTCATTTACGAACCTTGAACACTCATCTTTTCTGTAGAAATTTTACAAATGTATTAATTAACTACATTTTTATTTAAAAATATCGCATATAACTAAACTATATCCATTTTCATATTATTCTCATCCAAAGTCTTATAGTTAGTAAAACAAAACTGACAACATAAATTATAACTAAATTAGATCTATAATAGAAGAGAAAAAATATCAAAACCCATATTAACACACATATTTTCGATATTAACCCTACATACATGCCTAGCTATATTACATCTATAATACAGGGATGAAATACCAAAACACAAATTGACTCATTTGTTGGTGAGGGATTATTGCTCGAGAAAATATTTTTTTCATATGATTCTTACTACCAAGATATTTTAAGGCAAATTGTTGGACAATGGAATTCAAAAACTACCAGCTTTCTAAAAATTATCTAGGTTAACGCTATGTTTTGATTAAAAAGAGGCACGTGGGACTATGTTCTACCCCTTAATTTACATGTTATCCAAATAGTTAAAAAAAACTTAAAATCAAACTCAACATAAATTAAACCATCATAAGTTACCAAAAACATGCACCGCTAAACTTGATATATCACCCAAATAATCTTTTTATTGGGACGATAATTTCCTATCTTTTCTTTCGACTTAGGAGAAATATAGTCGAATTTAGCTTCTTTTAGTTTAGTTAAGCCATTTAGTTATGTGAAGTTGAAAAAACGTACTTAGGCTATCACATGGCACTCGTACAAATGCTCCTAAACTGCCACACAGTGGAAATGATTTTGTTATTATATGAATAATGTATTATGCTTATTTTTGTCATACTAATGTAATTTCATATATAAAAAGGGACTCAACTTACAAGGCAAAGATACTAAATAGTCGTGATTGGTGAGTGTAGATGTAATTGGGACAAAGTGAATTTTTTTAATATGACATTCAGATATCAAAGTCTATAATATATTTCACAATATAAATATTTATTTTTTTAGTGGTTTCTGATTATATTTAGTTTATCGTACTAATAATGAATACAATGAGGTAGGCTTTCTTTTAGCATTTCTTTTATGAGCAATAAATAGCATGCCCGCGCATCTGCGCGGGCTTTCTTTCTAGTTCATATTAATTTTAATGAATCTAGACATATATATCTATCTAGATTCATTAACATCTATATGAATGTGAGAAATGCTAGAATGACTTACATTGTGAAACGGATGGAGTAAATAGCTTCTGAATTTATCAACTAATTATATATTCATTAACATGCATATGCGTTGGGTTCATTAGATACCAAGCTTTAAACCCGGAAAAAAGATCATGAAAAAAAGGAAGAACAATTATGTTCTCTCTCCCTAAATGCAGGACTGTTAATTGAAGCAAATAAAGCAGTCCAAGCTAGCTAGGGGAATTATCAGTAGCAGCATACATGGAGAAAGCAAGCAAAAAATTTTGTGGTTATGTGCTGAGGAAGAAAGCCATGGAAGAAAGCAAGGGTGCAGTGACGTGTAACAGTCATGGCCAAGCTTGAATGATCTGGCACGTAGAGTGTTCTGGCCTGTGCCTGGCACGCTTCTTTTTTGTGTGCCCATATTGCAAAGTAACCGTGTGTGTGCCACTCCAACTGATAACTCACCATATAATAACTCTACAGTTATTGATAGATATATACATTACGTCCCTTTTTTTAAATAATATCATCCAAATATTAGTTAAAAAGGGGGCGTAGTGTATATAGCCAACAGCTGTCAAAAAATTGAAAATTACAACGAATATACGTACAATTGCAAAGTGCAAATCACTCTTGTACTATCTTAAAAAGAAATGCAGAGTTTGATCGATTTTGTCTCTAATTTTAGGCAACTGGCATTCTGATTTTTTACAAGTGGGTTAATTAGAGCCAGCTGGTCTCAGATCGTCCGTTGGGGAATTAAAGGAGGTGTGCTCCTTTGCGGCTCATCAGTTTCTCTAAGCTCTCACCATTCATTCCACTATACAAGCCTAAGGCAGCTAGCTTAGTTAATTACCTAATAACTATAGCTTGCCCAACTCTAGATCCCTTAACTAGGACAACTTGGAGTACACAACAATGTTACTAATCCCATGCATTGAGGACAGAGTTATGAAGGAAACAAAAAAAAGCTAGCAGATTGGCACTTTCTGTCATGCATGGGTGCTGATGATTATCTTGTATCTAATTTAATCAATCCCATGGCTGTGATTGATCAGGAATAGTTTGTGTGTGCAGCTATATTGCCTATTGGTGTCCAGGGTCACACACCATAAGGGCATGCATGTCAGCAGCTGGTCATGTGTGCCTTTTCATTCCCTTCTTCCTTCCTAGCACTATATAAACCCCCTCCAACCAGGTGCTAAGCTCATCAAGCCTTCAAGCAAAGCAAACTCAAGTAGTAGCTGATTACCAGCTCTTCTCTCTTCTCATTGAGAAGAGGGAATTAAGTTTTGATCTCTGCTTTATTGCCTGATCATCCTCTTGTTACTTGCAAGCAAGAACAGTAGTGTACTGTGCCTCATTGATCTCCTCCCACCAAACTCTCTCTCTCTCTCTCATATTCCGAGCTAGCTAGTTAATCAAGATCTTGCTGCAATGGCTGGCATGTCTCTTCAGCATCCCTGGGCCTTCGCCTTTGGTCTCCTAGGTGTGTTGCCTTTGATCTGATCCAAGGAATTCTCTTGAGAATTAATCTTGCATGGTTATTTACTTTTGTTGTTATTATTCTCTACATTTTTAATCATGTACTTTTCCATGTTCCACTTTTGTTGCCAAAGCTACTATATTTTTCCTACCAATTCATCCAAAACTACTATATTATAGCAAGGCAGCTAGTGGATCGACTTTGCACTTTTGGATGCAATTGTGAGTGGTTTACATTAGAGGGGCCATGCATAGCCAAATAAATTGTTTGGCAAAATATGATTTCCCTTGTAGTTAGCACAATATTGTGATCTTTCATTCCTTTACTCTTTTTGTTCCACCACCCTCATTATTGCAAAGCCCCCTCTTTTAGAACCAAACTAAAGATAAGAAACATTTGATTCATCATTAGAGGAGATTAGATATACATACATACTACACATGCATTGCTGTGATAAGCCTAGCCAGGCACAGAAAGAGCCAAGACAAAAGGAGCTCAAAAGAAAAGGGGCTCCAATATCTTGCCCGGCCTGATCAGTGTAACATGACGTCACCCACACAATTATTAAAAGGATAGATGCATATGTGTTCGTTACGTATCTCCTTGTGTCACGTTGCTGTGCATGGTTCACTCGCTTAATTATAACGTCCGTCGCATTTTATGCATGCACTTCGTTTTTAGTTAATCAAATTAAACAAGATCCTAACATATGATTTCTATTTTATTCTCTTTGCAGGCAACATCATCTCCTTCATGACCTACCTGGCCCCACTGTAAGTCCCACACATCCGGATATTTTCTTTTCTTTAGCGAAATTTTACATTGCTCCAGAAAGTACCTTTTACACTAAAATTTCTTATACACCACCATAAAATTAATGTGGTACTATTGGTACCTTATCAAAAATGATAAAATTACCTTTTTCTTCAGATAAAAACACTCCCCGTCTCTGTATAACTAAGATGTAGACAACCAATACACATGTCTAGAGCTAATCCTATCAATTAACATTGCTAGTAAATACAAGGAAAAATATAAAGAATTAACCAATTGCTTGGATGTCTTGCAGGCCGACGTTCTACAGGATCTACAAGAGCAAGTCGACGCAGGGGTTCCAGTCGGTACCCTACGTGGTGGCGCTGTTCAGCGCGATGCTGTGGATCTACTACGCGCTGCTCAAGTCCGACGAGTGCCTCCTCATCACCATCAACTCCGCTGGCTGCGTCATCGAGACCATCTACATCGCCGTCTACCTCGTCTACGCCCCCAAGAAGGCCAAGATGTTCACCGCCAAGCTCCTCCTCCTCGTCAACGTCGGCGTCTTCGGCCTCATCCTCCTCCTCACCCTCCTCCTCTCCGCCGGCGACCGCCGCATCGTGGTTCTTGGTTGGGTCTGCGTTGGCTTCTCCGTCAGCGTCTTCGTCGCCCCCCTTAGCATCATCGTAAGAAACCCTAGAATTGCCTGTAAACAATAATAACTTTCGGTCTCTGCACCAACTAAGGATGCACATATTTACGCACCGCTTTTGCTATCTCTGCAGAGGCTGGTGGTGCGCACCAAGAGCGTGGAGTTCATGCCGTTCTCGCTCTCCTTCTCCCTCACCATCAGCGCCGTCGTCTGGTTCCTCTACGGCCTCCTCATCAAGGACAAATATGTCGCTGTGAGTAGCTCCGATTCGACCCGTTCTTCTTCCTAAATTTTCCGCTGCTCGATTTAATTTCTATTTCTAATTGTGGAAGATTGTTTAATTATAGTGATTATGGCTAGCTGATAACCGATTTTAATTTCTGATGGTGATCCAAAATGGAACAGCTTCCCAACGTGCTGGGCTTCTCCTTCGGCGTCATCCAGATGGGGCTGTACGCCATGTACAGGAACTCGACGCCCAAGGCCGTGCTGACCAAGGAGGTCGAGGCGGCGACGGCCACCGGCGACGACGACCACTCCGCCGCCGGCGTCAAGGAGCACGTCGTCAACATCGCCAAGCTCTCTGCCGCCGTCGACGTCGTCAAGACCCGCGAGGTGCACCCCGTCGACGTCGAGTCCCCGCCGGCAGAGGCGCCGCCTGAGGAGGACGACAAGGCCGCCGCCGCCACCGCCGCCGCCGTCGCCGGCGCCGGCGAGAAGAAGGTAGCTGCATGAGTGCGTGCATGCGTACATGGGTCGCCGTAAGAAGGAAGAAGGCGTGACGTGTCCAGCCCGTACGCGCGCCACGTGGCCAAGCTAGCTTCAGAGCTAGTGAAGCTGCAGACATGCTAGCTGGCTAGCTAGCAGTGAGAGAGTGCGACGACTAAAAAAAAAGTAGTGATTAATTAAGGGCTTGTAATTTAATCGTTGTTTTTTTTTTCTCTGTTTCGTTGAGATCGATATCGTTGTCACCATGCATGTATTTCGTTTTTGATTCTCAGTAATTAATTAGATGGGCTTTCTGTAATTCAACCTGTAAGGGTTCCTTCCATGATTAATTAATTAGCGTGTTAATAATTGTCCCACCAATACAGTGCTTGAATTATTTTATTGATAGTCTTTGGAGTTTTGTTGGGTAGTACTAATTAATTAATTCATGGCCATTCTGAAGTGATGCCTAGATACGTAATTGATAGAGTTGAGTGAATTACAAGAAATTAATTTGACGCAAGTGACGAGAATTTGTGCATATGCCTTTTGTGCTTTTCTTTCGGCGGCAGATTGTAAGCTTTTCCGGGTCTATCTTAGCTTTAATTGTTGCCTAATCCTCGCTCGCTCCAGAGATTTCTCCTTTTTTGTTCCAACTGAAATCCGCTCTTTCAGGAGCACCGTAGAACGTTAACGAGGCTATAATAAGGAATTATGTGACCATATTTTGCATGTTCTAGAATTTTTTTTCTTTGTTTTGATAATTTTCTAGGGACAAAACAAGACAGGTCATTTTAGTCATGGATGATTGGATGTTGTGATCAAACTCTGGCAACGAAAAGCGCAGAACAAACTAGGGATTCGAATTTATTTTAAATCTATTCAAAACAGCTTGCAAAAACCCACGCAAAAGAAAAACAAATCGCTAAGAGAACTGGTGTGGTGCACGTCTCAAGCGGCCCAAGTTGGCCCAGTAGCACGCGGGCTGCATGCGTTGCGCGAGGCATGCGTGACAGCCGGCCGGCGGCGTTCAGATTGGCGTTTGGTACTTGGGTGAAAGTATAGTTGGCCAATAGGCCCGCAGTCCGACGGCCCGACCCATGGTATGAAGATTTGGCCCAGCCCAGACACGACACGGCTCGACTGTTGTTAGGCCTGTGCTGGCCCGACCCGACCCGACCGTCGGGCCGTTTCTGGGTCTCTTACTTGACACGACATGCCAGCCCAGCACGGCATGGTCCAACAATCGGCACAACCGCGGCCCAACATTCCTGGCTCTTGCAGGCCGTAGCCCGTCGGTGGCCGGACTAAAGAGATGAGGGAGCCAAAATAGACTTATTAAAAGGACGAGTATGGTAGGCTGATCTTGCCTTCGGGCCGACACGACATGACCCGAGTCTTATTGTGGGCCATGCTTAGATGCAACCCGTGGGCGGGGCACGGCATGACATGGCGTGTTGGTCGGGCCGTGCCGGTGCTGGCCTGACTGATCACGGGCCGTACCTTGGTCATGCTCAGGCTGGGCCGTGCAGGGCGGTCCATTTGGCCATTTATAGATGGAAGCTTATATTTTGACTTAGTCTATATAGGGTACCCCTTCTGTGTTTTAATTATAAGTCGTTTCTAATTTTTCATTAAGTTTTTAAGTGTAATTAAACTTAAGAAAAATATAATGGGGCGATGGATTAAAAACCTTGTAAGGAAAGGCTATCAAAGTCGTTGACTATTAATCCGGTTGAAAAGTTTGAAGTCAGTCCAATTTGCGAATCAATCGAGCTCCCCTTGCAATGATGTGGTGGTCAACCTCTCATTCGTCTTTTAGTGCTCAATATTTTCAATAAAAATAAATATTGCCCACAGACTGACTTGGACACCCGATTAGCTAGTATTGGGGGGGGGGGGAGATAGGGGTTCGGAGGAGGAAAATTTTAGAGAGAAAGAAGGATGTGTTCAAAGGGGGCTTCAATAATAGGTATGGCTGCATGGGGTAGGAAGTTGATCGATGGCCGGTGATATATATGGCAGTGCATCATCACAGTGATAGTGGCACCACTAGCCACAAGTTGGGGTGAGGCGGATGTATTAAGCGGGTTAGACTAAGGGAACAAGCAAATATGGTGGTAATATTGAACTCCTAAAAATCTTGTATTGGGGCCATCCCAAAACAAATTAGACCTAAAAATCACCTCATACTCCAAGAGACACCTAAAATTTGGATCCCAATATTTTAGTTGTAGAGTGGACTGGTTCGGTACTGATATCAATCTCATACGCCCCACGCATAAGAGCGTTCTCTCGCGGTGGCCTCACCACTACAGTACATCGCGTCATCGCCATTGTCTCTGTTTTCTGTTCGCCGGTATAGTACGTCGCCGGCGGCTTCAACGTGTAGAGAAACAGAAGGCAAAGGTGTGATCCCTTACCTGAACATGTGAGAAACATAAAGTTGCATTATTATCACATAACATGACAAGTTCTGCTCCAAATTCAAGTGCTGGTGTTAAGCAATCAGGTTCTGTGTCAAGCCGATTGTTCCTCTCCCTATCGACAGGATTAGTTCATCTCAAGACCAAAGATGCTAATCGGTCCACTTCCTCATATCAGTACAAAATTTTATTTATGGGGGCTTCAGCTACTCCAGTCTGCACTCTGCAGTACAACATCTAAATGGATTGCACGAAAAAAAAACCAACAAGTTTGACATGATCTGATGATCAGTAAGCAACAAAAATTGAAAATTTGGAGTTTCACAACAGAGATAGAACTGATTTTTTTATATTACTGGACAACAGGGATATATACCTTGTTCTCACATTAAGCTGAAAATGAATCAGACTTCACACTGAACTGTCCAAGAATCATAGAAACTCTGACCCATCAAATCTTAGAGGAACATCATAAACTATCAATGTATAAATATACTAGTACTTAAAATTATAAATCTGAATATAAAAAGTCAAGGCTGAAGTTGGAGTACTCTACATTCTGTACAGCGAATTGATTTTCAGAAAACCGAAACTATACTGCCAAGCCATCATCCTCCACGCTACAAAGCACATACATTCTAATGAACAGAGCAAGACATGATAGACTCCTAAAGTTCCACAATTTTGAGCCAAGGAAACATATTAAAAATCTGTGTCCAGGTAAAGCCAATCTTTATGCAATCTCTGTAATTCAACCACGAATGAACAAAAGAAATCTTTCTGCAACAAAAAGGGAAAGCACATATCAGCAGGGTTGCGTAATAATGCAGCATGGAGCCATTTTATTCAACAATTCATAAGGAAATGGTATTGGTATTTGTTAACTTCAGAGAGACAGATTTTCACCATCAAAATCTGGATGGAGGAGACGACGGAGGCAGCACGGGACCCCATGCCATGGATGGAGGAGATACGGCACCCTAGACGAGGAATCGAAGACGGCGTGAGCGTGGTATCATCCGAAGCTAGAGAATACGAAAGAAGGAAAGAAAACGCGAGGGTAAACATCGCACATACATGCGCGAGAGGGGAAAAGGGCACGGACGGACAAAAAATGGCGCAGGCAGAGAAAAAGTCGTGCGATTAGTTGGATTGGGAGCGCGTCCACGTTCCCAAGTCTTGGCTCAGATTGGCCCTGATTTTGGTCATAGGTAAATTTTGGGACTATGGTTGGGAATTTGTTAGAGGCCTGTTTTTCATCGAAATCCTAAAATTTATCTTTTAGGAACCTGTTTAGCCCTCTCTTGGAGATGGTTTGCAAATCTTACGGTGCAAAGCCATAAGAGAAGGGGATACAAAGCGGCGCAGGGGAATCACATACAAAAATGAATCTTATATCACACTCACATGCGCGCACACACATACCATGAGGATCTGTCCTAGCACATTTCTAAACTATAAAAAGAATAGAAATCTAGCCACCTAGTGACAAAGCTTGAACCTGAAAAAAGTAGATTTCACAAAAAAAAAGATAGCTTGGCTCACTAAGGAGTAAATGTAATTTTCATATCTTTAATTAGTGGAAGCTATCTTCTGGCGAAAGTATACCTCAAGGGTTTTAAGGTGGTGACAAATCTTTACTTGTTTTGTATTGAAACGATATATGACTAATTTTAAGGTTATGAAAAATGGGTTAATTGGACCCATGCTACAATAAATCATTCGGTTTGAAAATACCACATTACTATTCACTTATTTAGAGCCACACCATTATAATTTTATATTTTTTCGACATATGCCACTACTTCGGCTGTGTTTGGAAGGTGAGGTTGGAAACTCATCTCCCACGACTTAAAACGGAGCAACGTATTTTCTTATGATTAATTAAGTATTTATTATTTTTTTCAAAAATGAAATAATATGATTTTTTAAAGCAACTTTCGTATAGAAATTTTTTTTGTAAAAAACGCATGTTTAGCAGTTTGAAAAGCGTACGCGTAGAAAACGAGGTAGGTGAGTTGAGAAAGTTGTGAAAGAATTCAGCCTGACCTTCAATGCATTGTCTAACATTTTTGGACTGAATTGCCCATGGCTTGTTCATTCATTTTGTGTTTATTGTCTTCCAGCCCTTTCTTCCCCTTCAGGATTTGGATCTTGCGGCTTGTCATCTTCATTCCCATCTCGTACTCCCTCCATCCCAAAATATAAGCATTTTTAGCATAGTGACAAGTTAAATATTTTTAACTTTGACCGTTAATAACAAAAAGAAAAAAGATCAATAATGTAAAGTTGATGTTACTAGATTTACCATTAAACAAACTATTATAATATACAATATTTTTTATTTAAAACATCTTAGTTTTACAGATATTGTTGGTCAAAATAGCATCTCGGAGACCGTGTCAAGAACTAAAAATGCTTATATTTGGGGACGAAGGGAATATCTCTTTAGCTTTTTCATTTTGATCTCTTCTTTCCTTGTCCTTTTCCTTCGATTATCTTCTCTCCCATTGTCTAGTGAACCTAGGCAATCGTGGGCCACCCTCTCCACCCACCTCCGCCTTGCGCCGTCCTCAGATCCCAACGAGTAGGAGATGAAGGTAACAGTGACGACAACTGTCAGGGAGTGTCTCGGAGGAGGTGAGGCGCTACGATGGTGTGGGTACTCATGTGGGATCAGGTTGAGGTGCACAAGGGAGATGAAAGGCACCAGAGATGAAAAGAGGAATGGGAAGAGACAAAGCAAGAAGAAAAAGATAAGTTAGTATTTATGTTTTGTTAAATGCATCATATTGGCAAGTAGCCACATATATCCAATATCTGAAAAGTTGTAATGGCAACAGCTAAAATATTATGAATAGTAATAACATATTTGAAAAACCGAAAACTTTATATTAGCATGACACGATTAATTAACTCTTTTTTGATATAGTCTTCTATAGATGGCCAAATGGACCATACAGCCTAGCACGATCGGCCCTGACTGAGGTCAGTCGGGCTAGGCTAGGCCCGCCCATGGGTTGCACCAACGGCCCAGGCACAGCACAATAAGACTCAGGTCGTGCCGGGCTAGCCCGAAGACACAACAGTCCACCGTGCTTCCCTATAAAACAAGTCTATTTCCTCCCTCATCTCTTTAGATTCCTCAACTATTTTCTTCCTGCTTACTGGACCGTGCCGTGCCGGGCCGGGCCGGCCCACCGTGCCAAGCAATCAGTCCAAGCACGGCTCATCTGTCTTCGTTCCTTTGGTAACGCACCAATCTCAATGCAAAATATAGAGAGAGAGAAAAGGGAGGCACATATAAAGCCAAGCCGGAACAGGATCCTCTGACGTAGAGCAATCTACGTCAGAGGGACATCCGATGCCGCTACGCCGCTCGATCATCATCGAACAGAGGTAAACAAGCACGGCAACCAACTGGCTTCTTTTCAGCCCATGCTGACGAAATCAACCTACGAAAATGGAAAGGCTCGCTCCCAATCTATTCCCTCGTCATATGCCGCTGAGTTCTTCGCCGATGCATAGTCAGTAATCCATGCATGAACCAAAACAAAACATTTGCAGTAAACAGGAGGACCATAGAAATTCAAGAGAAGGGGAAGGGGAGATCATGTAAATAATTGCATCGGGGTACAGGGGACCGGAAAGGTTGAGGGCAAGAGAATGGACTGTGGCAAACTAATATCTTTGTATATATATTTGGGAAAACTAATATCTTTGTGTGGTACTTTTGATTCAGATGTTCCTCTATTTACCTCGTGCAAGCATGTCCTGCACCGTGAGAGAATAGAATCTCTTGGTTAGTGAGAGACCGACGCTTGTGCTCTCTCACATGGACCCAGCGCCCCGCCGCCACCGTTGTTGCAGCTGGCGGCGGCGGCTTCTCGTCTCTCTCCTCCCTCACCACCCTACCCTAGTCCTGTCCCTTCCCCACTTCTTCTTCACCCTCTTCGTCCTTCCTCCGTGAGTATATCTCGCCGCCGCCACCACCATAGTTGTCATGACAGAAGCAGAGCAGAGCAGAGCGAACAATGAATATGCCCGACTCCGTTGAGGAGGCGCCGGCGCCGCCAGTGACGTACTACACATACAGGATGGTGCAAGATCCGCGCCCACATGAGGGTGCTGCAGGTGTAGCAGGGGTAACCTCGACCACTACGGCTTCGTCGACATCAACGATAGGATGTTTTACCCCTAGCTAGCTGGCTAGATGCCTAGCTAGACCAATCAACGAATTATGGAATAAAACGGCACAATGAGAGGTCTTAATATTTGTCATGCTTGCAGCTTTGTATTCTGTAATTTCGTGGTATTAAATAGTACTGCATTTCATATATAAGGCCAAGTTCTTTCGTTCAACTCCGAATGGTGTGTTTTGTGCAAAAAAAAAATCTATATAATTTTTTTTGTTAAAAGATAAATAGATCTAATTTGCAAGGGTATAATAGTTACTATATACTATACACAATTAATTATGTGCTAATGGCTTTCTCATTTCGTTAAACAGCTAAACATGGCAATGGTGGCCTTGTAACTCCACGCCCTGAAGTCCTGAACACACTGTAGTTGAACAGACTCACCAACACACTGTAGCATATCCGGCACGGGCAACAGAATACACACTGTAGCATATCAGAACACACACTGTAGCTCATCCAGCACGCACGCAGCAGGACCCACACTGTAGCTTATCTGGCACGCACGCAACAGAACATGCACTGTAGCTCGTCCGGCACGAGAACACGCAAGATTACCAAATTAAACCAAACAAAACAGAACGTCTGATGAGAAGGAAACAAGCAAGAGTGCAGCACCGAGAGTATCTTGTAACATCACTCGTTGTGCTCCGTGTAGGATTTACAATCCAATAGTAACTGGCAAGAGTTACGATGTTCTCCAATATTTCTTTGCAGAGTGCACCATCCCTAAAGGTTCATCATAAATAAAACTACAGTAGTGATAATAATTCTTTTGTTGCCATTCTAATACAAGGTTATTCTAGTGTGTACAGCTGGAACTTTCTCTCTTAAAACCACCATCAATGAAAATATCTATTGACCATGGTCTTGTTTGGATCCTCCGAGCTATTAAATAGCCCTCCGGAATCTTACTATTTAGGAGTATTAAATGTAGATTACCGACAAAACCGATTCCATAACCCCTAGGCTATTTTGCGAGACGAATCTAATGATGTATATTAATCCATGATTAGCAGCTGATTATTGTAGCATCACTGTAGCAAATCATGGATTAACATACCTTGTTAGATTCGTCTCGCAAAATAGCCTAGGGGTTATGGAATGGGTTTTGTCAGTAATCTACGTTTAATACTCCTAAATAGCAAGATTCTAGAGGGCTATTTAATAGCCCTCCGGATCCAAACAGGGCCCATGTATGAACGGACACTTACCACTGATCTTAATGGCTGTACGACAATGTAAGAAATATCCATACAAATCATTTAGGTTATGTGTACGATCGTAATATATATATGTAAGTTGAGATGGATGTCAATGCCAAAATAAAAAAGAAATTGAACCAGAAAAGTAACGACCAACCCAACAGGTACTGAGGTAAAATCTAAATAAATAATCAATTCTTATCTTTTTTTTTGAACCTGTAAACTTTTCGATAAAATGTTGTATGCTTGAACCAGAAAAGTGACGACCAACCCAACAGGTACTGAGGTAAAATCTAAATAAATAATCAATTCTTATCTTTTTTTTTGAACCTGTAAACTTTTCGATAAAATGTTGTATGCTTTGTAGTAAAAGTAACCTAAATAATACCGTTGATATAATGCGAGTCTGACTGGGTCTCAATTTTTTTTTTATTTTTTAGACCTTTTATTTTTAAATTTTATTAGGGGGCATTTGCAAATTTGCCACCGATTTTTTTAATTTTGCAAGAATGCCACTCGAGTGACGGTTCTAGTGGCATTTTTGCAATTTTCTAGTGGCAGTCTTGCAATAACGATTCAAATTACTGGTACATTTGCAATTGCCCCATTTTATTAATAGACCTTTTCAAAAAATATTTTCAAAAACTGAACATTTTGAACATTTTGGCCATGCCAATTACAGTAGCGTGGCAGGCCAATAATACCACACTAGCTGTACGTGGCGCGACAGAGTTATTTGGACACGCCAAGCGAGCTAGCTTGGCCAAAAGTTCGGATTTAGAAATATTTTTTGGAAAGGTCTATTAACAAAATTAATAAATAAAAAAAAGTTCCTGGGTCTTTGAGTAGCGCGCTTTCTCATTGGACATACTCTACAGAAGCATATAGTAGTATGTCTTCTCATCACTCTACGAACAGTCGCGAACCCAGAACAATATAATCAGGGTCATGTACATACTAATTATCTAATTATTCACTGATATACTAACTAATACTACATCCGTCTTAAAATATAAAGTATTTTGGATGGATAGGAAACCTGTCCAGATTCATTGTAATTGTCCTATCCATCTAAAATCCTTTATCCAGATTCGTTGTACTAAGAATTGTCCCATCCGTCTAAAGTCCTTTATATTTTGGGACAGAGAGAGTAGGATATAATTTAGTTAGAATTAGATAATCTACCTAGGGTCTATGACCCCAGGGAAGAAAACCCAGGAGCACCAATGTCTACAAAGCAGGATCGACTTGCATGAAAAGATTAAGAGGTGTGATCTCAATTTTCATGTAAATTTTACCGCTCAACAAAAATGACAGTGCTCAACGACCTTATTATTCATTAATAATCAACGGTAAATACATTGAATACATTCGGCGTAAAATGCAAAGAATGTGAAGAATACATTTGCCTCCCGATACCCGAAAGAATGCCCGGCTTGCGTCCCAATACCTGCAAGAAAGAATCGGGTATCGGGAGGTAAACGGCTAGCTATAGCGAAGGGGTCCGGCTTAGCTGCTGCTGGCCTGCTGCTGGGGAGCTAGCTATTTTGTTTTTTTTTACTTTTTTTTTCGTATATGCCCATGTGTTGTAAACAGCATGATTTTCTTTTCCTGATATTTTTTATTTTTTCCGCATGATTTTTTCATGAACTTTTTTAATCACGTGCAAGTGCACACGCACGATTCAACACGAATTTAGAGTCAAAGTTTTTAAAATTGTAGTTAGAAGTTTTAAATTTTCAGTTTGAAAGTTTTTTAATTTCAAGATAAATGTTTTGAAATTTGGGATGAAAGGTTTCAAATTTGAGCTGAAAGTTTCAAAGCCGAATTGGAAGTTTTAAATCAAAGTTGAAAGTTTTTAAATCTTGACTGAAAGTTTTTAAAATTTGAGTCGAAAGTTTTCTAAAAATTAGGAGTTCCCTGTTGTACGTCTCTATTTATTTGTCGTGGAGTTTCCTATTTACATACTTAATAACCCCCTCAGTTTAAGATTAAGACTGTTTTACAAGCTTTGATTTTCTTTTTCTCTAAGTCAAACTTCTTAAAAGTTTAACTAACTAAGTTTATAGAAAAATATAGCAACACTTATAATACAAAATTAGTTTCATTACATTTAACATGGAACATAACTTGATATTTTTTTAATATATTGCTATATTTTTTATTAACTTGGTTAAAAAAAATCAAAACGACTTATAATATAAATTATAAAATAGAGGTAGTGCATGTCTATTCAACTAGAGGATACCTCGCATGTTGCTGCGGAATATTTGTATTAAAATAAAATTTAAAAATTCAAGTACACTTTATGTGATTAAAAAAATAGTAAGAAAAGAAGGGAAACAGAGGCAACAGAGACTGCAGTCTAAAATTCTGGATGATACTGTAGCAACTTTTTGCAAGGAATATAATAATAGCAATGCTTTACTTTGAGTACATTGAGAGTTTGAGATCTCATATAAAACACCATCATAGTGCTTGATAGAAAACAGGATCATATTTATGCATGATGAACAAAATAGGATAAGGTTAATGGCAAAGAGCAAGCTTGTTACCTGTTGCAGAGGCATGAGTTGAATGGTTTTATATGTATTTTTTCTCAACTACTGTAACGTGATATTCCAAAACTCAGTTTATTATTGATCAAAAGCTAACTTCCAAATCTATGGGGCAAGGAGATGAAAAATACTGAAAATACTCGACACAGTCCTTATCTTTCATGCGTTTTATTGATGGAAATTTGGAGATTACTATCATATCTAAAAATAAACAGGAGTCACCTAAAATACAAAGATTCAGGACTAACGTCATGCAAATTGAGTGGCTGACCTGATGCTACCTCCCATATGAGGAAATGAGATTCATGAATAGTTGATTAATTATACCCTTTCTCAACACATGAGGAAGATAAACATGATAGATGAATCAATAGAAGCTTGAGGTCATAAACAACAACTTATTTAAGTTAATTTAAGAATTTTGAGATCATACTATTATATTACTTAAATTATAAACTCAGGTCAGGATGTCAGGTAATATTTGGTAAAGAAAAATAAAAGGAGACAGGGCCCGTACAAACTGTTTCTGGTACTTGCATCATTGAGCCTGAAGAATCACACAAAAAGAACTCTGAATGAGAGCACCGTGTTGCATATATGATAAAAAAAATCTCCATCTAGGTCATTGCTTCACTGAATCATACAGTTGCCTGTGTATTCTCATAGAGTTGACTAAGGATCACCATACTTTTTGATATATTGGGAATTATCTGCAATTATTTTTTATCTTATCATTTAGTACCTCAAGTCCGCAAGATAAATCATGTTTACAAAAGGGCCAATTCCCTATATGCCCATGTAATTTCACCCAATCCCTTCTACGCCCCTGAAATTTGTTTGATCTCTTATATACCCCTGAGTTTTTATTTGGATCCCTTACATACCCATTCCGTTAGTTGACCATTACTTTGACCGTTAGTTATTGTAGAAATTACTTTATTGTCCTTGTTATATTGTTAAAAGCTAGAAATGTTTTATGTGTAAATTATTTGAGTTGTGAAAACCAATAAGGAATAAATTACTAAATATTTGTTATGAATTTTTGAAAATAAAACATTATTTCATTAAAATAAAAAAATATTTATTGTAAAAAAAAGTTCTGCATAAGATTTGAAAATAACTTTTCAAAAAATATTTAGTGAAAAAAGATTCGTTGTGAAAAAACAAAGGGGATATAATTAGTTTATCACAAATTAGAAAACAAATTTAAAATTTTTAAATAAATTTCAGATCAAATTTGATGAATTTTGTATATCTTCCCAATAATTTAAACCTAAATAACATTTAGTTTTTGCTCTTAATTTTCTGGTGAAACTAATGTATGGATTTAATCATAATTTTTAAAAAATAAAAAATAATAAGTTATATTTTTTAAGTTGGGCATTAAATGATTATATTGCTTGTATTTTGTATAAGGTTATTTTTCATATGAAAATTTATTGGGTAGGTACCACATATGTATAGGATGGGTAATATAATCATTTTAAAATATTTAATGGTCAACTAATGGTCAACTAACGGAGATGGGTATAGAGGAGATCAAAATGAAAACTCAGGGGTATATAAGGGATAATGTCAAATTCAGGGGTATTGAAGGGATTGAGTAAATTTTCAGGGGTATATAGGGAATTTTCTCTTTACAAAATGAGCTGTATATAAAATCATTGATTCACTAAATGTTGCTTAGTGATAAGAATTATTTGTAGTCATTTAGTGCAAATACTGTCGTACAGGGAAAATAGAAAGGGACTGATTTGGGATACTGAATTCGGTAGAAAATTGATATATAATTGAATCGAAGAAATTAGTGTGACTACTCAATTAGCATCAATCAAGATGTATTATAAAAAGATTTAGCTGAATGGGGAAAGAACTTACACTGGAACATCTGAGATCAGCAAGCAGTGGAAGTGGAACCCCCCCCCCCCCCCCCTTTGTTGGCCAAGCAGATCAATCCAAGGATCTGTGTATGGAGGAGAAGCTTCTTGCTGGCCGAGCAGATCGATCCAGGGACGTTCTTGTATGGAGGAGAAGCAGCACCTGCTTGTTGGCCGAGAAGATCGATCCAGCTGCTGTGTATATCATCATACATAAATAAGATGGGAAAGAAAGGCCGGAGTAACGCAAGCGACCGTTTGAAAACATGAAGAATTGAAGATGAATAGACAGGACTAATTTTTTCGGGTTGCTCTGTGCGCCCACTGACGCTCCGTTTCTTCAAGCACACGCCTAGGAGCGCGAAGAGGTTGGGAGGCGGGTGCTGGGGGCGCGGGAAGGCAGCTGCGGCACAGGGGTGCGACATCGCGGGCAGAAGGGGAAGTGGCGACTATAGCGCCGGGGCCACGGGAGGCGATGCGGCCGTGAGGGGGGGTCCACCTGTGGCGTTGGTCGCTCCGAGGGCGCTACGGAGATGCAATGAGGATTCTCGAGATGTAATCGAACGGTTGAGAACTAAATAATGACGTGGCTCAACCACAGCTCAGGAAATTGCACTTAGTGGGGATGACTTGTATAGGTATATAGGATTAGTACATCTTTATCCGGCACAAGGGACCTCAGCGAATGCAGATTTAGCACAGGGACCTCAACCGTGGGCTGGATCCAACGACGTGGAGGACCTCAGTGACGGCAGATCTGGCGTGGGGAGCTGTAGTGATAGCGGTGGCTGTTGTGATGACAACGTTGGCTTGGGAGCTAGGGTTTTCACGCTGCCTGACTGCGGCGGTGGATTTTTAATTCTTTTTTTTTCACGATTTTTCTTTTTGCAAGCGGGTAGCATAAGTGACCACACGCAAAAAAGATTTTTGCATACAAGTGTGTCTCCTGCATGCAAAAATACCGATTTTTACAGACATGTCCGGACAAACGGGTGGCCCAACCGTATTGGAAAATCAGAGTTGACCGTATGGAGAGATCTTTTATGTAGTAGTGAACCGCTTCTCCTCCCACGGTGCATTGGAGAACTGACACCGGCCTCTACGCAGCGGGGTTGGACTTTCCCGCCACCGTCCATCCCCTCGGAAACCCTTCTTCTTGCCAGTCCAGACGAGGGCGGCACAAACCCACACCACATCCACCATTGTTCGCCATGGCATCACGCATGTCTGCGAGGATATCCCAGGATCACATGGGAAGAGGCTAAGCTCCAGAAGGAGTTGGGTGACAGCAGCTTGCGAACATTGTCACCATCGGCAGCAGGGTTTCAATCCCTATCTTGGCATCCTGGTTGGGACTCGAAGGAGTAGAGGAGCAGAGAGAGGGTGCCAATACCAGTGTTGGTACTTGGTTGGCTGTGAGGAGGAGCTCAAACTCCACGGCAACCTTGACTGAGAGATAAGATAGGGACAAAGAGGAGCAAGGAGAAGGGGAAGGGATAGGGGATGACAATGGTTCTCACTTTCTTTAATTGGTTTTTTATTGAGAGCTTATATATGAACTACCTATTTTAATTTTTATATTTTTTGAATGCGATGTAAGTGTCATGTAGGCACTATGTCAGGTGAAGATTATATCAGTATGTTATGTAGATAGCGGCGGCCGGTCCGTTGCTAACCTTCTCTTGATATAGTGTGTTGGTGTTGTCGGTGTGTGGGTGGTGATATACTTTTTTTTTTCTTGGTTACAACCCTCCAGAGTGTAATCTTGTAATTTTCTTCTGCTCTATCAATAGAACTTTGCACTGTCTTGTGCGAGTCATTAAAAAAAAGTATGTTATGTAGAAAAGACAAAATAAACTATATTGAGAGGTTGTGCAGATTGATGTATTTTAAACTATAACTTTTTTTTATAAAGTTATCAAATATATGTACCCATTTAGTTTTTTTACTAAACTCTGGTAAATACATAAGAAATCATGACAAAACTTAGCAATATTGTTAAAATTTTGACATTACCAAATTTTAATAAGGTTTATTTTGGCTGTAATCTAAACATGTTCTGAATTATTAAAGCATTTGTATCTGATTTAACGATTAAGGGGAATAAAATAACTTTATGTCACCTGATCACCTCACCTCACCTCAGAGCATTGGCCAATTGTTGGGCTGTAGTTTGGACGGGCTGGAGTTAAAATTTTGTATTTACTCTTTTTTTTTTCAGTCGAAAAAACTTGGGTTCTCCGTCTCCGGTTCTCCCCCTTCTTCTCCGCCCGAACCCGCGTTTGGGGAACGCCACCAAATTCCAGCTGCTCGCCTCCCCGCGCGGCCGTTGCTCGCGAATTGCGATCTCCCGCGCGGCCGTGGACGATTTCGGGCTGGGGGCGCCTGGGCGGCGGCGGGAGGCTAGGGTTAGGGGCGGCGGGAGCGGGGAGGTACTGGCCCTCCCCCCCGCTCGTGTCAGGACGGCTGCGCTAGGGTTAGCTCCGGAGGCGCCGGATTGGCCGCCGCGGAGGGCGGTTGCAGCGGCAGGTGGGGTGCCGGGCGCCGTCGGAGGCAGGTACGCACTTCGGTTAGACCCGTTGTGAAGTGGAACTAGTGACAATTTGCTCTTTAGTTGATGATGATATTTAATTCATATGGAGTGGAAGTGAGTTTTGTTATAATTAGGCCAAGAGAAGTGTACTAGTATTTCTGATAGTTTAGTAATTTGCTCTACATGAATTAATCTGATCAATTGTTTAAGGCTCGCTGATACAGCACACTCAAATTACTACCACAATGCAAATGCTTCTAGAAGAACAAAATTTTAAACCTTGTTGAAGGAAGCGGTTTTAGCTATGACACTCGCCGAAATCGACACCATATACATTTGATGCATCTGAGGACATTTCCTGCTTTGCTGAGATTTTGTTCGATTTAGAAGGACCTCAATTTGATTGTATGCACAAATGGTGTAAGCATCTTTACACCAATTGTTTATTGGTTCTGTTATGCCTATTAATCCTTTCTGATTGATACACACCATCTTGTTCATAGGAAGATGACGGAATTTTCTTCTAATCCTGTCCTAGAATTTGAAATTTGAAGAAGCTGACAATGTAGCAGAATGCTATCCTTAGGGTTGGATAAGGAAGGCAGGCAAAAACTGTGACAGAAATGGTTTGTAGTATTCAGAATCTGGTAATTACTGAATTCTACTCTACCAACAAGGCCAGCGATCATCTTTCTACCTTGGGGGTGTCATGTATAGTTGTGCTCTAATGCGTGTGTTGTTGTACATGTTCCACATCATGTTCTGTTGGTCTCACTCACCTGATTGATGATGTTAGGGCCAATGGGGAACCTCCTTGCTGAAGACTGCTTTCTCTTGTGATTTTATCATTTTCAGGCAAAGATAATTTACAATTAATAAGATAATCAATATTGACCTTTACGCCTTGTCAGATTATGGGATGGTTGATCCAGGATTTATTTCTCAGGATGAAATTGATCATTGCTTTTGTAAAGCATGTTGGCAACAGCCTTCTGTTAAATGCTCAAAGAAGCATCAATAATTAATGTAGATCCAGTTTTTGACTAAGTCCTTTCTGAGTGAATTTTGAACAGTTTTATGATCCCTCATGTACTATTTTGGTGTAGCGGTTGTTCATGATTTGTTGGTTATCAAGGTTATGTAGCTAAAATTGATAACTTCATTCTGAAAATGCAACTTGAAATAATGGTTAATCACCTCACTAATTGGATCAAGTTTGCATACGACATTATGAAAGGAATGTACTTATGAGTAGTACTTTTATGATTTCTTATGGCTTGTTATCCATGTAGAACTGCCAAGAAAACAACTGTCATTCTAATCTACATGTAATGCTGTTTGGTATTCATTGGTGTCTCATATATATATATTTTAATAATGCTGCTTGTCTCAGTTTTGAATGCCATGCAATTGACTATTAGGTCCTTGCCTCTGCCCCCCCCCCCCCTCCTTTTCCCTGTCTTTTGCAGTTTAACCCTGGAGTGTATTTCCTGTGCCCATAGTGTATTGAGTTTTCGTAGCATGTGTTTCTGTCTTGGCCCTTGGGGCCTGCATGAGGAGGTGGCTTGTAACTCTTCCTCCCTTTAATGTGGCAGAGCTCCTGTCGCTTTCACTAATAAGAAAACCTTGACAACAGAGATGGAAATCAGGTTTGGAGATTCTGCTTCTTTTGTCTAACTGTGATAACAAAGAATGTAGTCTTCTAAGTAGTCCATTATCTTCCTTTCTTTTCTCTATTTTTTGAAATGATATTTTTCTATCATTTCTGTATTCATCTTCTTTAATGTGTATACTCTTTTTATATATAATGACCGATGCACAAATTGTGACACCTTTTTACCACAGGCGCCACTGGGTCAGAGAGAAAGATTTGGCTAAAGCATTAAAGATTCACTCTAAGCAGCTACATCACATTCTCTAGTTATTTTGAAGAAAACTAGTGAGAAAATCTCATTGAAAGGAGGTTAGTATTTCTGAGAGGAAGCTGCTCTCATTTTTGCTGCCTATTTCATATTTTAGTATGGAGTCACTATCTTCTCCACTTAGAAGAGAAGTTTTTAATTGATTATTAGTAGTTTGTCAAAGCAACACCTGATAGTTAGGAGATGGAGAATCGATGATTGCCATTTTGACACCTCTCAGTTTGGCACTGTAGGATATGCCACCACTGCCAATGTGATCTATGCTCTTTTCTACATAGCCCATTGTTATTCCTATTAACATGTTCCTGGAATATGCATGTTTCCTTAAACATCTGATTATCTATGTGTGCATCGTGGGATTTTCATTATTTCTTTGTGATGGCTGTTGTATTGGGCTTTATAGATATCATTTGGGTCATACAACTCATGTATAGCCATTTTCTTACATATATGAAGTTTGCTCTGTTTTTCTATGTACTAAAAAAATTAGCCATCTGTTTATAGTACTTTGATTAGTTGGATCATTGTTGAATGGCACTTTGTGCGTGCAGTATTACTGAATAAGGAATAACTTTAGGTTAACTTTTTAAAGGTAAGTGTCCTAAGGGCTTGAGACAATGACAATGAACATTCACAGGATCATTAATGACAGCATCCAATGATCTGAACATTGCTTGAATTCTTTCGTTTTCTGGGATGGGTGTGGTTGGAGGTACCACTGGTGGAGAAACCCTTTGCAGTCCCGGTTCGTAACTCCCCTTTAGTCCCGGTTTCCAAACCGGGACTACCAATCCGGGACTAAAGATCCCTATCTTTAGTCCTGGGTGAAATAACCGGGACTAAAGATCGATCTTTAGTCCCGGTTGGTAACCCCAACCGGGACTAAAGATCGACTAAAGATGGCTCAGCCGTCCCGGTTGATGTTACCAACCGGGACTAAAGATCGAGCTGACCTTTTTTTTTTTTGCATGGCCCTGTTGCTGCATGGTTTATATATATATAAACCATGCATATATATGTTTCAGTACATATATGCATATATATATATAATATTATATTTATATATGTTTCAATACATATGTACATGCATAATATATATGTATTTATACATATATATGTTATGCAAATGCATATGTATATATATATATAGGACCAAAATATATTTACATTATAGAAAATGTGTACACATGCATATAGAAACATATGTAGTCATGTATTAATTACAATCCATTATATGTCCTAGCTAGCTACAATTTCGACGTAGTAGTAGTCGCTAGCTCAGAAGCTAAGGACCTACGAATTGTGTTTCCGTCGTAGTAGAATTCACCCTTGAGATCAAGGATTTGTTCGTTGATGAATCCCATGAGTTGTTCTTGAACCGCCGCGATAAATTCCTTGTGCGTGGTCAGGTTATCCCTCATGCGAATAAACTATATGAATGTATGAAATTGATTAGTAATTAAACAAGAAATCGATACGTAATGAAATTTTGAATTTATTTGTACGTACATTGAGCTCTCTTGTGGTGATGATTTGGTCTGCAAGGCAGTGGCAATACTCGCACACGTAATAGCCGCACAAGTTAGTTCCCTTCTTTTGCTTTGCGCACTACAAATAAATGACAAACAACGAGAGATCTAATTAATATACACTTGTATGTATTTGAATTGGAGAAATATAAATGTAGAGCATGTGTACTCACAGGAAATTTGAAATTCCGCCTAAGTCTTTCTCTTCATTTGCCGCGGACCAAATGACAGAACCGATACCAAGCCCTACATGGATTTTAAAGCTATGATTCGTAGTAGCAATTAACATAACAAGATTTTCTTAATTAACAGAGGAACTTATGACGGTACCTGTCTATAAGTTCGAAAACCTTGTCAAACGTAGACTCTTTTTTATCCATTGAGTAAAATTAAACGAAGACAGTAAAATTAAACTAACTCTGTGTTGTACGGCAACAGTATGAACGTCTTGTAATGCTGCGCCTTCAGGAGATGGACGAGATTGTCCTCTGTGGCTTGCGGATATTGGTCGAGCATTGCGACGTTTACTTTCCGAGGGTCGATGAATCCAGTATCGAAAACCCCCCGCCGTCGGGCCCTTTGAATCTCCATTCTATAACGATAAAAGGGAGTATATTATTTTCTATAGTCTACTTATATACAAGGACCTAATTAATTAAAGGAGACGTAGTAAGAAATCTAACTGAACGATATACTTACAAAATCCAGCAACTCATAATAGAGACGTCGAGGGCGTCCAGCTGGTATAGTTTGTAGATTCCCTTGAAATTGATCCAGAGAATGTCATCTCCTTGCAAGAAGTCCGTGTCCCTGATCCTCGCTCCGATCATCTCTCTACCGGTGGCGCTCATCTCCATGTACAGCTGATGGAACTTGTATATTTGTGTGGGTAGGGACTGCAGCAGCTCAGGCTTGACAAGCGGTTTACCGAGTTCGTATATGTATTTCACTTCCGCCTTTTCGATTGGTGCGAATCCTAGCAATTGATCCGTAGTTAGACCGGTGTCAGTAATAAATTCTTCTATCGTCATTTCTTTACCGGTCACCAACGGCTCGATCTCCTGGTTTGGTTGCTCTCCAAGCTGAGGGACTGGTTTGGACTTTCCAGAAGATGCTTTCTTCAGCGTTCGCTGATAGTCCAATAGCTTAATGGCCTCCTTGGCAGGTGCAGACATACCCCTGAAGAAGTTCATGACACTCGGGTCTATAGGAATCTTCTTTTCTAGACTTCGAGGCTTGAATTGTCTCTTGACTTCTGATGCCACGTAAGCGTCAAGCTCCTTTTGCGTGCAATCGTACCCCGGATCCTTGTTCTTGGCGGCGTCAACTTTCGCCTTCTTCATTGCCCTTGTGTGGGCAGGCGGTGGAGCTTGGGGGACCTTTGACTTTGAAGGTGCCGGAAGAGGAGCTTGCGGAGGAGTCGGTGTAGGAGCCCGAGGAGGAGTCGGTGCAGGAGCCTGAGGAGGAGTCGGTGCAGGAGCCTGAGGTGGAGACAGTGCTGGAGCATGAGGAGGAGTCGGTGCAGGAGCTTGAGGTGGAGACGGTGCTGGAGCATGAGGAGGAGACGGTGCAGGATCCTGAGGAGGAGATGGCGGAGCTGGAGGAGATGGTGCACGAGATGCCGCTTGTCGCCCAGGGAGGATGATGTACCGCCTGCGCCATAGAATAATGGTATGGCTTGTGTCTCGTAGATGCGTCTCACCGTCTCCTCCAGGGTAATCCAGCTCGAGGTCCTTGTACGCGCCTTCGACCAACTCAACTTCGACCTTGGAGTATCCTGCTGGATTCGGCCTATAGTGGTAAGTACCTGAAGGGTCCGTTGGGATGGCCATGCCCGACACCACCTTCATGTGGTGAGAGGTTATTTATTAGTAATCAACATATATAAGCAGCAACTAGCGGAATGGGCAAATCTAAAATATATAAACTACGAGCTTACCTTTATTGATAAGTTCTTGAAAGGAATATGCAGCTCACATGGTGTCCGCTGAGTGATGTCATCAACGGGGCAGGTGGATTCGTCCTGAGTTTGCATGGCGTCCATGCTCTGTGATCCTACCTGCCCCGTTGAGGCGCAGCTGCTACGGTTTCCTGACGGGCTCACCATTGCAGGAGGAATGGTCGGCTGGGGATCATTGGACCGATGTGCGGCCATGCGTTCATCAACCTTCCTTGCCACCTCCTCTTGCATGCTGAGCTCGTAGCTCGATACCCTAAACTCAAGATCTGCAATCTTCGCCTCGGTATCTCTCTTGCTCCTCATCCGACTCCTGTACGTGTGGATGTCCTCCTTGAACCCAATCTTCCAAGGAATCACCCCTTTCCCTCGTGTTCGTCCTGGATGCTCTGGAGTCTGCAGGGCGAGTGACAGCTCGTCCCTCTCTCTATCCGGTCGGAACGTGCCCTGAGAAGAGGCTTCCACTGCGTCTGTTAGTTGACGCGCAGCCTCTCGTATCTGATCGCCAAAGACCAGTGAGCCATCAGCTGGGTTGAGCGTTCCACCGTGAGCATAGTACCAGAACTTCGATCGTTCCAGCCAATTAGCGGTGGCCGGTTCGATACCCCTCTCAACCAAGCTAGCCTCTATCTCCTCCCACTTCGGCATCGCGACGCTATAGCCGCCTGAACCTAAGTAGTGATGGTACTTCTTCTTGGCGTCATTTTCTTTGTTTCTTTCCATCATCGCTTTCCCTTGTTCACCTGTCTTATATGCAACGAACTCGTCCCAGTGATCTCTTAGCTTTGGGAATGTGTCGAAGTTCGGTGTCTGCCCCTTCAAGATATATTTTTGTACAGCTCTCCCTTGAAGCTCTGAAACTGTTCTGCCATTTTCTTCAGAGTCCACCTTTTCACTTTGTACTCTGTACCCCCGGGAAGGGTGAATGTCTCGAGCATTGTGGTCCACAGCATCTCTTTCTCCGAATCTAGGACAAAGCTCTCATGATCTTCGCGTGCCCTTGTTCTTCGCCAGTACACCGTACTGACAGGCACGTTATCCCGCACAACCCAACCGCTGTGACGTACATAGTTCTTAGCGGCTTCTGCCGGGGCACTAGGTCGTCCATCTTCTTCCACTTCCGTTATGATGTGCCGACCCTCAAGCTTCTTCACGGCACCTCGTTGCCCGCGTGCCCTCTTCTGTCCAACGGAGGGTTGACTTCCACTAGCTCCTCCTCCTGATTCCCCTCCACATCACTTTCCACGTGACCCTCCTGGTTCCCCTCCGCATCCCTCTCCACGTTCCCTTCCTCGTTCAAATACTGGTTTGGATCCTCGTTCCCCTCTTCTTCGTTCCAGTACTGGCTGCTTCCCTCCGCGATTGTATCGTACAATATCTGTTCCTCATCGCGATCAGCCATTTGTTCATACAGGAAACATCTGCTAAGTCATAAGACATTTATGTTTTAATAATCTTATATTAAAACTCAAATAATCTTATATGCTAAGACTAAACGAACAGTCATGTATGCTAAGTGTAACTGTCGTATATTAGAACCCTATACAATCTTAGAAGCTAAGTCTAATTACAAATCTAATAATCTTATACTAAAACTCAAATAGTGATGATATATGCTAAGACTAGGTGACGTATATTATAGGACCCTAGCTAGTCAATAATTATATACTAAGTCTAATTACAAATATAATAATCTTATATTAAAACTCAAATAATCTTATATGCTAAGACTAAAATAGCCATGTATGCTAAGTGTAACTGTCGTATATTAGAACCCTACACAATCTTACATGCTAAGTCTAATTACAAATCTAATAATCTTATACTAAAACTTAAATAGTGATATATATGCTAAGTCTAGGTGACATATATTATAGGACCCTAGCTAGTCAATAATTATATACTAAGTCTAATTACAAATATAATAATCTTATATTAAAACTCCAATAATCTTATATGCTAAGACTAAAATAGTCATGTATGTTAAGTTTAACTGTCATATATTAGAACCCTACACAATCTTACATGCTAAGTCTAATTACAAATCTAATAATCTTATACTAAAACTCAAATAGTGATATATATGCTAAGTCTAGGTGACGTATATTATAGGACCCTAGCTAGTCAATAATTATATATATACTAAGTCTAATTACAAATATAATAATCTTATATTAAAACTCCAATAATCTTATACTAAAACTCAAATAGTCATGTATTCTAAGTGTAACTGTCGTATATTAGAACACTACACAATCTTATATGCTAATTAAGTCTAATTACAAATCTAATAATCTTAATTGCATTACAAATATAACAATCATATATATATATATATATATATAATTACGTCACTTGCCTGGGCGAATTCCTTCGAGGGCTAGCTCTACCACTCCGGCTTGAGGGACGACTCCGACAACGTCTTTTCTGCAAGATACAAAAAGATGTATTAGGATAAACGCGAAGTAACATATATTGCATTTGACGTTCACGTTTTGTTCACGATATTGTTCACGTTCGCGTTCTCGTTAAGGTCACGTTTCATTCACCTACGTTTGTTCGTTCACGTTCATTCACCTTGTTCTCGTTCACGTTCGTTCTCTCGTTCTCGTTCACGTTCGTTGGCTCGTTCACGTTCGTTCGCTCGTTCTCGTTCACGTTCATTCACCTTGTTCTCGTTCATGTCCGTTCGCTCGTTCACGTTCTCGGTGTGGCGGCAGCGGGACGGCGGTGTGGCGGCAGCGGAGCGGCGATGGGGCGGCGCGGTGGCGGCGTGGCACTGCGCGCGGCATCGGGCCGGCGCGTGGCGCGGCGGCGTGGCGCTGCGCGCGGCATCGGCGGGGCGCGGCGGCGGCGTGCGGCGTCGCGGCGTCGTCGTGGCGCGGCGTCGTGTCGTGACGAGGTCGGCGTCGGCGTCTGAAACTCGGCGGCCGGCGGCAACCGAGAGGGAGAGAGAGATCGAGATCGGAGAGAGAGATCGAGAGGGAGGCGGCGCGCGGCGGCTCTCACCCCAGAGATGCGGTGGCGGCGGAGGAGGCGGAGGCGGCGGCGACAACGACGAGCGCGAGACGACGGCGAGATACGGCGGCAGCGTCGGCGCGGGGATGCCCTAGGCAGTGGCGGCGAAGGAGAAGCCGAGTGAGATCGATCGGGCAAAAACTTCTAAGTGTTGGTGGAGAAGACGAGGGCGCGCATCGAGAATATATATAGCCCTAGATCTTTAGTCCCGGTTGATGAGAACAACCGGGAGTAAAGATATCTTTACTCCTGGTTGTTGAGAACAACTGGGACTAAAGAAAAGATCTTTACTCCCGGTTGTTCTCAACAACCGGGAGTAAAGATATCTTTACTCCCGGTTGTTCTCATCAACCGGGACTAAAGATATTTTCCCGCTATTTCCAAATTCTTTTTAAACCCGGTTAGGGTTAATAACCGGGACTACTGATAAGCGCACTGAATATTATTTTCCATTACATATGTGTTTCTAAATTAGAAGATAATGCATTACAATTATTTAAAGTACAAAGATTAATGACAATTACTTCGAAAAATTATTGTTGTCTGTAATAAATTAAGTGGATAGAACGTAATAAGCAAATATATGATTTAAAATTAGCAAAAATTCTAATAATCATATATACTTAGCATATGAATGATATTATTAAATTGGTAAAAACTCTAATTAACATATGTATATACATAGGGCATGATTTAAAATTAATAAAAATTGTAATCATCATATATACTTAGCATAGGAATTATATTAAATTAAATTATGAAAAACTCTAATTAACATATGTAAATGCCACATGCATGATTTAAAAATTTTAAAAATTCGAATAGTCATATATAATTAGCATATGAATGATAGTAAATTAAATTGTGAAAAACTCTAATTAACATATGTAAATGCCACATGCATGATTTGAAACTTTTAAAAATTCTCTAGTCAATTATAATTAGCATATGAATGATAGTAAATTAAATGTTAAAAACTCTAATTAACATATGAAATTGCCACCTGCGTGATTTAATACTTTTAAAAATTGTAAGTATCGCATATAACTAGCATATACATGATTTAAACTTGTTAAAACCTCTAATAATCGTGCGTAATTAACATATGTCATACATCAATTGATTTATATGGATAATCAATACATCCAAAATAGTTTACATCGTGTACACAATAATTATGGCAATACATCGGCGGTGACGGTTGACCGCACGTACTTTCTCCTCACTATTGTTCCCTCCTTGTGATCGCTACGTGAGTAAGGGGTGTCTTCATTTGATAGGAGGATGCTAGGGTCAATCGTCACCGTGAAAGGGGGTTGCCCATCCAACTGATCGTAATCCTCGTCAGTCTTGTCCTCAACTTCGACGATTTTTCTTTTGCGTAGGAGAACCACGTGACGCTTAGGCTCGTCAAGCCCTCTTCCCTTCTTTCCTTTGCTAGACATGTCCTTCACGAAAAAGACTTGCGTTACATCATTGGCAAGGACAAAAGGTTCGTCCGAGTATCCAACCTTGTTAAGGTCAACCGTTGTCATCCCACTATCATCAATCATTACGCCTCCACCAATCAACCTAACCCATTGGCACCGGAACAGAGGGACCTTGAGAGGACCATAGTCAAGTTCCCATATGTCCTCGATGGCACCGTAATACGTGCCAGTTGTTCCATCGTGTCCCATGGCATCGACACGAACAGCGCTGTTTTGGTTCGTGCTCATCATGTCTTGGGCTCTCGTGTAGAATATGTACCCATTGATCTCATATCCCTGGAATGACGCGATCGACCCAGACGGTCCCCTCGCCAGGAAGGCAAGTTGTTGGTTGATCGACTCGTTACCCATGAGATGTTGTCTTATCTACGCGGGGAAAGTATCAATGTGATGCCGTATAATCCATGCATCGAACTTACCGATGTTCCTGGCGCGAACTAGAGCCAAAGTGCTCCTCGATGTAAGGAGCTACCAATGAAGATTGTTGCAGAACCGTGGAATGGGCTTTACGGAATAAATTGTTGTCTACTGTCATTATTGCTTTCCTTCCGAGAGTTCCCTTTCCCCGTAGTCTCCCTTCATGGCGTGATTCAGGTATCCCGATTGGGCGAAGATCTTCGATAAATTCTACGCAAAATTCGATGACCTCCTCTGTTCCATAACCCTTGGTGATGCTTGCCTCTGGACGAGCACGGTTACGAATATACTTCTTCAGAACGCCCATGTACCTCTTGAAAGGAAATAGAGACTGGCGTTTTTAGCTAGGACAGAGATGGCAGTTGGGGCTGCGTGAATGGTATTGTCAGTAGGGCGTTGCATATGATATGGTAAGCCACCTTTCCCACCCTGGTTAGAATCTGAAATGGCCCAAAGTATCAAAATGACAATTTGAGACTTGCTCTCTTAGCTACCGAGTATTGTACATAAGGCTGCAGCTTCACATAAACCCAATCTCCCTCGGAGAATTCCCTGAAACTTCTGTTCTTATCAGCATTAGTTTTCAGTTGTCGTTGAGCTCTGTTCAAGTGTTGCTGCAGAATCTGCACCACACTTTTCCTTCCCTTCAACCACTCATCTTGGTCAAGAATATAACAAGCATCAGATCTGATTCCAAAATGACTCGGTGGGTAACCATACAACACCTCGAATGTAGGCTTGAGCAATGCTGAATGGTAAGGTTTGTTAAACCAAAATTCAGCCAGGTATAGCCAAGAACTCCACTAATTAACAGGCATTGCATGTACAAAGCAACGCAAATAAATCTCTAAAGATTGGTTAACCGTCTCGGTTTGGCCACCAACCTGTGGATGGTAAGCAATACTTAACTGTAACTGAGTGCCAGATCTAGTAAACAATTGCTCCCACAACTGGCTAGTAAAATCATCTCTGTTAGAGATGATGAATTTGGGCAGGCCATGCAACTTGTAGACATTCCACATGAAGGAACTATCAACGTCATAGGCAGAGAAGGGGTGTGATAGAGGAATGAAGTGAGAGTATTTAAAAAATTTGTACACTACCGCAAGAATACAGTTGAACTGCCCTGATTTAAGCAAGCCCTCAATAAAGTCCATTGTAATAACCTGTCATACCCCATCAGGAACAAGGAGTGGTTGCAGCAAGCTAGGGTATTTGTTCCTACCTGGTTTGGACTGGAGGCAAATACCACACCCTTTGATAGTGGTCTGAATCATCTATTTCATATTGGGCCAAGCAAATAATGACTTAATTCTTCTGTAAGTTACAAGAATGCCAGAATGACCCCTCATGGAACTGTTGTGCAATGCATTGATGACTTTGAGTTGTAAATCAACATTGTTACCTAACCAAAATTTTCCCTTGTATTTAATCACACCATTGCATAGAGTGTACGTGGGTCTAGCATTTGCATTAAGGGTTATTTCAGACAGCAATTGTTTAGAAAACTCATAATGAAGGTAACTATCACAAACTTCCTGAAGCCAAACAGGAGCACAGCTTGACACCACCTGCAATTCACAAGTCTCTTCAGTATATTTCCTGGAAAGGGCATCAGCAGCAGCATTACTAACTCCTTTCATGTAGCAAATCTTGAATTGGAAACCCAACAGTTTGGTGAATGCTTTATATCACCAAGGAGTGTGAAGCCTCTACTCAGTGAGATGCATGAGACTATGGTGATAAGTGAGAATAACAATCTCAGCATGCTTCAAATAGGACCTCCAGTGATCTATTGCACAAAAAATGGCCAATAGTTGGACAAAACCTTAGTCTTGATACTCAGAGCCTTGCTGACATATGAAATAGGTTGTCCTTCCTGATACATCGGCTCCAATTCCACCATCACTAGCATCCGTTTCAATTGTGAATAGTTTGGAAAATTTTGGTAGAGCTAATACTGGAGCTGTGACCATGGCCTTTTTAAGGGATTGGAATGTTTGCTCAGCTGCAGTGTTCCAAACAAGTCATATTCTTCCTTAATAGTTGTGTTAAAGGTTTGCTGATTACACCAATGTTATTGATAAATTTCCTGTAATAACCAGCCAATCCTAGGAAGCCCCTTAATTTCATGACAGTTTTAGGAAGGAATAAGTTCACCGAAGGTCCCTCAACAGCGAGATTTTTTGAGGTCCCTTAACCACTTTTTTGAGGTCTCACTTTTCTTTTTTTTTATTCTTCTCTTCCCTTCAAATCCAACACCGGGCCATCGGTAGAGGTGTGAGAGGTGGTGGAGGCAAGAGACGGCGGCGGCAGTGGCGGACGGCCGGAGGTAAGCGGAGCGACGGCGTCGGTCGGCGAGCACGGCGGCGGCAGGCGAGCGTGGCTGTGGAGCATCGTTGTCGGCGGCAGCAAGCGAGCGCGGCTGCGGAGCATTGGCGTCGGCGGCGGCAAGCGGTGAGCGAGCACGGTGGCGGAGCGGCGACGGCGAGCGAGCGGCATCTCCGGGTCGCCACTATCGGAGCTAATACCGAGGGAGGAGGACGAGTCTAGAGCCTCGTAACTTTGCCGTTTCTCCTCCCGGCGACGCTCCTCATCGCCGTCGCTGTCAGAGGGGGGGGGCCGGCAATGGGCGAGCGTGCAAGAGGGGAGAGCGACGGTGGGCAAGCACGGCAGAGGAGGGGACCGGCGGCGGGCGAGCGTGGCAGCAGGCAAAGCGGAGCGGCCGTAGTAGGCCATAGAGGGAGGATGGCAGCAAGGGATGCGGCAAAAGGGGCGGAGTGGCGGTTGCCGCCACGCTTCTCGAGCTCCACCTCCACGAGCTCCGGCCCTCGATCTCCTCCACCAGCTGCGGTGCCTCCGTCGCCCTCCGCGGATGACCCTGCTCCGCTCGCCGCTGACCCCGCACCGGGCGCCCCATCCCCCATCGCCTCGTCGTCCCCGTCGCCGCACCACGCCCCCTGTCCCCCGTCGCCGTGTTGTCCTTGTCATCGCGCCTCTTCCCTCCCCATCTCCCGCTGGCCGCCTCCCCTTCCCCTCCTCCTATCGGGGCACTCTAGGCGACGGGGACGGGGAGTGGAGAGAGGTGGAGAGGGGGAGGAGGCAGCCGGCGCTACGACGGCGGTGGGAGAAAAGGAGAGGAGGCGGCCGGCGTGATGGCAGCGGCGGGAGAGGAGGTGGCCGGCGCGACGGCGGCAGTGGGAGAAAAGGACCGGTGGAGGCCGAGTCGGCTGCGGAGGTGAGCTTGAGCTCCATGTCCCAAATACTTTTTTAATTTTTTTTTTGCTGACTAGGATGCCACTTCAGCGAAACCACTTGAGTGCACGGTTTAAGTGAGTTTAGGGGTAAACATTTCTGGTTTTGGGGTTAAGGGACCTCAAAAAATTTGTTAAGTTGAGGGACCTCTGGTGAACTTATTTCTATTAGGAACTGCCCA
This sequence comes from Oryza sativa Japonica Group, assembly GCF_034140825.1. NCBI lineage: Eukaryota > Viridiplantae > Streptophyta > Magnoliopsida > Poales > Poaceae > Oryza > Oryza sativa. The sequence goes on along the minus strand of NC_089045.1, from coordinate 20,066,890 downwards.
TTTTACCATCTCCTCAATATTAGATTGATCAGCAGTAATCCCTTGCCCACTGATTGTATGACCTAAGTAAGAGAGCTAGTTTTGAGCAAAAGAGCACTTACTGAGCTTCATTTTCCATTGATGCGTTAGAAGTAATTGCAACACTTGCTTCAGATGATTTACATGAGAGTGCATGTCAGGGTTATGTATGAATGTGTCACAAAGAAAACAAGAGCAAACTTCATGAGCACATGAGCAAGAGTTTCATTCTTAACACCCTGGAATGTAGCAGGGGCTCCAGTCAAACCAAAAAACATCACTCTGTATTCATAGTGGCCAGAGTGTGATTGGAAGGCCCTTTTATGTTCCTCTCCTTCCATCAGCCTGATCTGATGATAACCAGCTCGTAGATCAAATTTAGAGAAGAAATGGGAACCAAAAAGTTCATCTAACTGCTCATCGATAACTGGTATAGGAAACTTTCCTTTGAGAGTGATTGCATTAAATTGTCTGTAATCAATGCAAAGCCTCCATGTCATATCCTTCTTTTTCACCAACAAGGCTGGAGGGGAAAAAGCACGGTTGTTGGGCTGAATTACTCCAGAGTGAAGCATTTATGTGACCTGTTTTTCTATATCATCTTTTTTTAGGTAGGATTGTGTCTACAGGGTCTTATGAACATAGGTTTAGCTTCTAGAAAAAGAGGAATTATGTGATCACGAGACCTTTTAGGGTTCATTCGGAGTGGAGAAACATAGGAAAAATGAAGAATTACGGTTCCTATGGATTGCTTCCCTGTAGCGCCATTAGGATCAAAGGAAATCAATCGTAGGAAATTCATAGGGAAATTTCATGCGCTAGCCATATCACATGAACATCACAGGAAAAACACATCTATGCAGAGCTCTCTTTTTTTTCTCTTCCTTTGCGTGGGAACAAGGCAAATCATGCCATCAATCAACTAAAGCACATTATTAGATTGATTAATGTAATGGTGCACCCATTTTCTTCAAAAGATTGCTATGTTTTTCCTTTATTCCATCCAAACACCTATTCACATAAAATTCCTATGTTTTTAAGGCTCTTTCAAATGATTTATGGGTCTTTCAAATGATTCATCTGTTGGAGTACTCAAAAAAACTTGTAGGATGCATTTTAGGTTTGTGGTATATGCAGTATATATAAACCAAATTTCTCGAAAACTAAAATGCTCTCTCGAAGGAAACACGAAATTGAGCATGCAAATGGGTAACCCATTTCCAAAAAAAAAATGGGTAACCCATTCTCTACCAGTTTTCCTCTATGATCTTCTCTTGTTTTCTACAACAAAATTGTGTTCTCTATCTTTTCGAGCTAACGAAAGCACAGCCGGGCATGCACATAGGCAAACAACATTTTTACTATGAAGGAAAAAAATGTGATGCTACATTGTAACATCCTTTCAATTGGATACATAAATCATTTACATGCAGTTGCTTATATAAATTCAATAAAATGTTGACTCGATGCAATTTTGCATCCCAATAGCACGTTGAGTCGATGTAGCAAGACAAATTAAAGTTTGATGCCCAGCATAGGATCAAGCGTTGTAATCATATCAAGAGGGCATGCAAAATAGTGGGCATAGGATCAAGCGTTGTAATCATATCAAGAGGGCATGCAAAATAGTGATGCATTGATATACAATTTGCAAGACCATCATTCAATACAAAACATATGTGAAAAATTATCAAAAAGATATCCACATATGATAAAAATATCTTAAAGCTAACAAGAAGTATTCATAAATATAATTTAATTTCTTAGGCCAAAGTGTTTGAATTTGAAGTAGTAGCAAATTCACAAATATAAAGGATAAGAGAGGCCATGCACAAAGATTTTAAGCTTATTAGACATCACATTCATAAATATCTCAAATGTTAAAAACGATCATACACAAATTATTTTCATCGCCATTAGACATTAATTTTACCTAAAATCGTAATATATTTTACATTTAATAATCGTCTTCCTTATATTTACAATTATTACATGACATACTGATACGAAATCTACATAACATCAATCATTATAAGAGTTCCCACACTTTGAAAAAAAAAACGTTCTACTGGCTTTGCAGCACCTATACTTTAATCATAAACACGTCTGTATTTTTAAATTTATAGCCACCGGCATCGATCCCAAATCACTTGGCATAGTGATACGCTAAACTTCTAAAGGACTCAACTAGATCGTCATAACCGTTCATATCCACCATACGGATGTCCCACTTATAATAATATTATAGAAATTGCGCGGCGATGATCACGTATGTCTGAAAGACTTTCTGATTCTTGCGGTTGACGACTCATCTTAATCCAGCAGTTGTACGGGTACCTTATAATTGAGCATCCCATCACCGCAAGTTGAAAACTATAAATATTATCAATAGCATATTTAAGGGCCTCAATTAATTATGTTTAGCAAACACTAAGCAAGTATTAATTAATCCCACTTATTTGCTTAGTTAAACCCTGCACGTAGTTTGCAAGGGATTACAAAATCATAACTTTTAATTAAACCTAAACACAAAGTATTAGCTAATTTAACATGAGAGGGGTAGACATATGATTTTTTTCTAATTAGGGCTCGATAGACTAATTTATTTATAAAACAATAGAATATCCCATTATTATACAATATCACAAAAACATGTTAGTAGCTTATTTATCTATATTATATAAAAAAATTATGTATAATATTTATGTTCTAAAATTTATATATAATTATTTTACTGTGTATAAATTAAAATAATTACTTACACACTAATCATTAGTTTTAAGCTATAGAACATAACATAAGATACATGTATTTATAAATAGTGAAAGTCACTACTTATTTGAAAACTATTTATAGTAAATTGTGATCATTAAATTCATAACAAGTGTCAATCCTTAGTATATTAAAAAAATTATATATATTTATAGGACTATAGGTATCATTGGATATTATCTACATGTATTATTCTTTACAGCATCCTGGATTATATTTCGAGAAAATATCTCTTATGTTATTAAAAACTAGTGGATTGCCCTATATAGTTTTGCATAGAAGATAATTCATGTAAAGTTAGATTTTAATATATAACTCTGAAATTTTATTATATAGGTATCATTATTATGGCTAATGGGCGACTAGTCGTGCTGGAGCTTGGCCCAGTGCTCACATGTTTCTAGTTCATAGGTATACTCTGCGCTCACATTTCTAGCCCACTGCTTTGGTTGCTGCATGCCCGCATGTTTCTAAAATGATCAAACAGGAAATAATCTAATCAGGGGCATTTTAGTCATTTATTTAGAAAAAAAATAGGCAAAATTTGCTACAGGACACCCGAAATCGTCTAATTGGCTATGAGACACCGCAAAATCTTGGCTTTGCCCACGGACACTACGAAAGTTGTGAAATTAGCTGTAAGACACCGGAGGCAATATTTTATAATTTCCGAGGCAAAAGAGGTCAGATAATTTTCTAAAAGACCAATCTACCCCTGCGCCACTAGGCACTGTGTCCATCTCCCTCCCCAGCCCGATTTCCCAGTCCCGAACCCTAACCCTAGGCGACGCCGGCGGCGACGGCGGAGGCAGTTTCGGCGCTGGTGATGGTGTTGAGGACGGCGACGATGGTGGCCTAGTCAGCTTCGATTGGTGCGCCGAAACTGCCTCCACTAAACTGACACAACTCGCAACTACTAATATGTGTTAGAGTTTGTAACTCGCAACTACTAATATGTGTTAGAGTTTGTATCGAATATGTGTATAAAGTCGGTTACAGTTTAGGACTTGGAGTTATAATAGGTATTAGGACTAGAGTAAGAGTCGGACTCTATCTTAGGCTCTCTCATAAATAGAGGGGCGTGCCTGTTGTAACCGCATGGCGACTTAGCATAGCGAGAGAGAGCGGCTGTCGATGGCGTCCGGCCGTGAGTCGTTGTAACTCTGATACGCTGTATATGCTGGATCGGGGAGGAGCGCCTGTAATCAGTGCCCCGGAGATGTAGGCTACGGCTGAACTCCGTTACCAAATATCGTGTCTCGGTGTCGTCATTGTGTCAGGGTTATGGGTTAGGCATACCCTTTACCCTTCGATATACGTCACATATCGGTATGGTATACCTACGCGCATACGGACACTTCCTGTGTACACTAAGGAAATCCTTCATGGAGTCTACGGATGGGAAGAGTCCTACTCGGACAAGACTGGGTCGTCAATGTATCGTGTAGGGTCTAATTTCTCCGAGTTCTACTTGGAAACCGCCTGACCTGCGGTATAAAAGGGACCCCCTGGGAAGGACCTCGGGCATCGAATCTTAGAGCCAACACAACCCACACAGCCTACGAAGTCGGAGCCTGCAAGAAGCCAAGCCATCGGGATCTAGTCGAACCAACTCGACTACGATCTCGCCGGATTCAACAAGTTCTATTGTTCCCTTTGTAACCTGTGTTTTCCACTATATAATCCCACATCAACTGGATTAGGGCTATTACCTATCAAGGGGCCTGAACCAGTATAATCCTCGTCTCTTGTTTGCTTGATGTCGTATTACGTAGATCCTTGTACCAACGTACCCCAATACCCTCTATATCCGGTCTATGGGTACCACCCGTCGACACATTGTTTTGGATCTCCTATAGCGTTTTCTTCTGTGTTTAGCTACCGATGTCGATTACGCGGTTGATTTTATAACAAGCATTGTTGGCTTTAGTCCCACATCAGTAATTAATGGTGGGAGAGCACAACTTAAAATGTGGAGGCGGTCCTCACCCATCAGACTAGTCTTTTGGGTTGTGTAGGCCCAGGACCTAAAGTTGTGGCTCCGGTTGGGTATGTGGTGGAGCAAGCCCAATGTGACCTGGGTGGCCCACGGTTGGTGGGTCGGGCTGCGCACTCTTACAAGTTTGTTGCCAAATTTGGTTAATATATAAGAAATCCTGCCAAAATTTTGACAACATTGCCATCTTATCAAAATTTTTAATATTGCTAAAACTTATAAGGTTTATTTTGGCTACAATCTAAACATACCCTTAAAAAGAATCGTTAATACTAGCTAGCATGCAAGAATGTGTTGTAACTTACCGTATTTAGGCTGGCCTGTCGTAAACTCGTAGCTAGAATGCTGACATCGCCATTGCTGACGCACAGCTCAAATCATATGCTACTACACTACTAAAATTTGCTACTAAATTAAGGAATAACAAACAATCTAGTTCTCCTATGAGTAAATTACACCCACGGTATAAGAACTTGGTAGGTGCATGCGATTTAGTGCAAGAACTTAAAAAATAAGTAGACTGATACATACACTTGACAATCACGTGTATTTTAGTCAAAAACATTGATTGATGCATATCTTTGATTAATCCTGGTATTATAAGCTTAACTGCTATATCATTGGCTCATGGATTCAATTTCGTGTTTTGCCATGTTCATAACTGTAATACCCTGTGTACTAGAGTATAATTGGGCGAATTCGAGGCGAATTCGATTGTAGGGGGAAGAATGTAATGCCCCAAATTTTGAATTAGTATATTTCGGGGAATATTAGAACAAATGCGCAAAAGTTTAACTTTTAAACCGTTGCTCGAATAGACGATCCGAAACCGTGGATGCGTAGAGCTCGCCGAGTAGTGCAATAGACTAGAAGTTTACAGTGATCGGAGTCCGGATGAAGTACCGGGGATCGAATTAATATGGGCCATTCGATCTTTATTAGCATCTCTGTTTAATCAACATAAAAAGAAAGAGAGAAAAAAGGTAACGCTAGCCCTAGCCGCCCCGTCCCTGCGCCCGTGTCGCTGCTGCCTGGATTTTTCACATTTTGGTTCTTTTGAAAAACTTATTTCGCAAGTAGACCCCTAGAAAAACTTATCCCAAAAATGGTCCTTTTTGGGGCGCCAGAGTGGCTGGCGCCGTCGTTCAACAGGACGGCGCCAGCCTCTTTGGCGCCGTCCCCCTGCCGACTTGGCGGGGCGATGCTGAGGTGGCTAGGGGGAGTGCGCCCGAGTGGCTGGCGCCCCCCCCCCCCCCCCCCCCCGAAATTTTTTTTTTTTTGTTTTTTTTGTTTGATATTTTTTTCACGCTTAGGGACACACAAGAACCAACCATAGAAAAATTGAACTCAAATGGACGTAATATGTGACATGTAGAATTTTTCCTCTCCTCTCCTCTCTCCGAACTAGTGCAGAGGAGAGAGATGTGCAACTTTTTTATTTTTATTTTATTTTTTTGATATTTTCTTCACACTTAGGAACTCACAGGAACCAACCATGTAAAAAATAAACTCAAACGGACGAAATATGTGGCATGTGGAATTTTCCAAAGCTCCACCGAAAAACTTCTCTCCTCGAAAACACAATCTTGCAAGCGGAATTTGGAGGTTTTAATATCGCCGAACCCGGCAAAGGTGGGGAGAATCGGATGTAACTTTTTCTGTAGATGTCCGTGCATATATTATTTGCATGATTCCGAGTCCGTATGAGAAAGTTACGCCTATTTTAATAGATGACATATTTTGTCCGTTTCGGTAGAGTTTTGGAAAATTCTACATGTCACATATTTTGTCCGTTTGAGTTTATTTTTTATACGGTTGGTTCCTATGTTCTCCTAAGTGTGAAAAAAATATCAAAAAAATAAAATAAAAATAAAAAAATTGCATCTCTATGTACTGTTTAACTTATATATGTCATTTCATGTGGTTATATTTTGAATTAGATTAAGTAATTTCATATAGTGGTAGAGTGCATTATGTTTAACATGCTGATCAAAGAGTTTTACTAAAGGAGTTATGGTCTAATTTTAGTGAAGGTGCAAAGTAGACTAAGTGGTATGCTAGATATTTTCAGACTTAGCTAAGTGGTAGTTCGAGTTTAAATTTTTTTTGTGGTTGGTTGTATCGTGATCCTGAGTGTGAAAAAACATCAAAAAATAAAATAAAAATGACACCGTTGCAACTTCATACAGAGAAACAGGAATAGAGGCGGCGGCGCCAGCCATGCTGGCGCCCTCCTCCCTGGGGCGGCGCCAGCATGGCTGGCGCCCTCCTCCTGCCACGTCGGTTCGCGTGCGCCACGGTGGCAGGAGGACGGCGCCCAGCCACTCTGGCGCCCCAAAAAGGACCATTTCTGGGATAAGTTTTTTCAGGGGTCTATTTGCGAAATAAGTTTTTTAAAAGGACCAAAATGTGAAAAATCCAGTCGCTGCTGCTGCTCCCTGTCGCTGGCGCCGCTTCTATGCCGCCGCCGCTACAGCCGTGGCCGGCCATCGCAAGCATCATCATCCGTCGCCAACGGTGAATCCTTTCCGTTTTTCTTCTTTCCGGTGAGCTGCTGTTGTCGACCCGATCCATTGCTGCTTTGTGCTTTGGTTCTGCTGCTGCTGCTAATATCCATTGCTGATGCTGCTGGGGCTGCTGCTGCTGGTGGTCACGACTCACGATCAGGTGCTGCTGCTGCTGGTGACGATCAGGAGGAGAAGGTTCAGGGGGCGCAGGAAGCAAGAGTGGAAAGAGAAGAAAAGTTGGGGATTTTTCTGGGATTCCACAAATTCACCTCAAATTTGTTTTCCTCCTCCATAAGGGTAACTCCTCTTGGTCCATGGTAGTTTAATTTTCACGTGGAAACCGATCGGATTGCCGGTCGGGTCGGGTGTTTTTAGGTGTTGTTTATGGGTTGACAATAGTATTTTTAAATCTGGATTTAAACTGTCAGGATTCAGGTTAGTTGACCTAAATAAAGTTTATAGTAATCGTCGATGTCTTTCTAACGCCGCTGGTTTCGCTCGATTCCGATAAACGGTTTAGGAGAAACAGCAAAAACAATACTGCTGCTCGGTCTGAAAATAGGAACAGTAATTAGTTTTACTTAATCTGAGACTAATAGAGACTTAATCTTTTTTTGCCCAACATGAAAGATGTAGACAATTTTAACATAGCATTAAATGTATGGTGTGAAATATTGATTTTCTTTTAACCAAAATACACGCACTAGCCAAATTGTTGCACCTATATACTTATTTTTTAAGTTTTTCACTAGATCGTACCAACCTACCAAGTTTATATACTACAGACGCAATTTACTGGCTAGTAAATAAGTGTGTGTGTGTGTATATATATATATATATATATATATATATATATATATATATATATATATATATATATATATATATATATATATATATATATCGCCTTCTCAAATTAAATTCGCATTTTAGCCACTTAATTTTCTGCCTGGCGTAGCTAGATTCCAGTCGATGCAGCGCATGTATACGTATGACTGTTAATTAATTTAACCGGCCTAATAATTAAGCACATAGCCAGCTTGTATATGCATTAATTAATTATATATTTCAGGCAGTCGGATCTGCTTTTACATAACCGGGAAAATAATTGTTTTTTTTTTGGAACTCGGAAAAAAGAATTGCTCAACAACTACTATCTCGTTGAACTGCTTGCGATTTGCGGGGTCAACAGCTTGGTCAATGTTTCCATTGAGGAGCTTGACAGCTTCGGCAAATAGCACTATTAGGCACTAGCTGGAGACTGGAGTACATCACAGGCTGCAGCACATCTTGAGTTCTTGACTTTTACCTCATATTCGTCCCGTCTCTCAACAACTTGAAAAAAAGGATCAGGACCAAATTTTATTACTCCTTTCAGTAAATACGTTGGAGCGTGAGATTATTACTCTCTCCAAGTTATTTTAGTATTTTTCATATTCATATTAATGTTAATAAATCTAGACATATATTAATATGAATGTGGAAAATACTAGAATGACTTACATTGTGAAACGGAGAGAGTGGTATAGTACAGCACAGTGAAGTAGACATATATATACTCCCTCCATTATCATTTATTCATGCTGGTTCAAGATAGCAACAAACGGAGTATATATTGGAGTATATAAATAGAGCAGAGCGGTTGGTTGGCCGTGCGATCCCTTCTTCGATCGCCACCTGCAGCTGCATTTACCCGTCCACACGACGTCACCTCACTGGCTAGCTTACACAAGAGGCACCGTTTTCTCTGGCTAATTAACCAGGGATCCCAATTAACCAAGCTAGACATGCAAAAACGCACAAACATTCCTTGCTGCCCTCTTGCCACGATTTGACAACATTTGACAAGCAGGAAAGTGTCTGCTTGTTTTTGGAGATGAAGACAGCTAGAGTAGTACTGTACTACTCCTACGTACCAAGCTGGGGCCACCTAATCTTTACCTATTATAAAAATTTAAGGTGTTTTTGCCGGTGAATTTCGTACATCACACCAATCCTAGCGCTCGATTTTTTTTTCCGTAGTCACGTCGCACGTTTTGCTGGCTGCCCGCATCCGATTGCAATTCCCACTTTCCACACCGCGTACCGCGTCTAGGCCGTGCGCCAGCCCTGACGCATGCATGCATATGCCCTCCCAAATCACGTGAAACAAGACTGTTTCTGATTTTTCCGTTCACATACAACTTTAATTTTTATAGCACCTACCTCAGGTTCTTATTGTGGAGATTATGGGTACCCCATACCCACATGGCATGGTTATCCGATTAGTTGTAGGGGATAACTTATATCTATGGAATATGTAACAGATCATGACTTGGGTATTACGTTTCCTTATATATTACGGAACGGCCTAAAGTCCTAGTTTGGTAATGTTGTAAAGTAGATTTAGGAAACCGATACCGTGTTGGTTAAGGCTTCTATCTTGTAATCCTGCCCCTCCCCATCCTATATAAGGTGGGCAGGAGGCCCTCTAGGGGGCATGAGACATAACCAGATCGTCAGATCAATACACACCCGGCAGATTCAAATCCCCAAACAAGAGTAGGGTATTACCTCTCATTGAGAGGGCCTGAACTTGTCTAAATCCTTTGTCTCCGCATCCATCCACTTTTAAGTCTCGTGCGCTACTCCCTTTTATTATTGCCGAATTCATGTTTCGACAGTTGGCGCGCTAGGTAGGGGTATGCCGAGTTATCTATCAAGAAGTGTGATGGAACGAATCTCAAGAATCACCGGCACTATCTTCGCTCCAAGATCCAATCCAGTTGTGAAAAGCAATCTTGCTAAATTCAATGAAGATACTCTCCGACGTTGCAAAGCCGATGGTGAGTTCCGCCGGCTACTGCTGATGACGGCATCATGGCGAAGATCGACACGCACGGCGTGTCAACTGGCCATCGCTCACGATCCAAGCCACGCCGCACAACTTGGGCTGGTTGAGATCACGAGTTCACGACACGGACATCTTCAACATGCATTTTCACTCAAGCAATGACTACTCGATGACAAGAAACTACAGTTCTCGATTCTATGTTTAGTTGTTTCCCAACTAACCAAAGAGTCAGGGGCTACACAAATACAAGACTTTTAAAATTTGACAAGCTTTATGTCAAGACTCTCTAATCAGCCAACGAGTTCTATGGAATCTACTTTGGGAGTCATCAGTTTCGTCTTCACTTCAGAGCAGACGTTCTATTTCAGCAACTCTTATTATTTCACCAGCAATTTTGGCTTCTGGATGCCGCCACAATCTACTCCAAAATTTTCAAGTATCAAGTTTGAGATTCTATCTACATGTCCGGGAGTTTAGAGTTATTAACCAATCAGCTCAGTTTCGATGAGTTGGACAACATCATTTACTTTTCTCTACTTCATCGGCCCTGACATCTCTGTCATTGCTAATGGATGACTACGTCTTCGCCTCCGATTGCTTCCGTCATTGCCAGCTTGTTATTTCGCCTTCACGGTTGACCTACTACACAAATGCTGATGAGCATCTTCGCCATTATCATTGTCTGCTACACTGCTATTGACTGGATCACCGACATCGTCATCTTCATCAACATCATGTCAAGCCTCTTCAACATAGCCTACTCTGCTATTGTTGATGGGCCACACTTCGTCATCATAACCAGCTATCTCTATTGCCGCTAATCATCATTACCATCGGATGTATTTGTCGTCGCTGACTATTTTCTTCATCTTCATGATTGATGGATTTGGCCATTGCCATTGATGAGCATCTATGTCTTTACCACTGGCTTGCCTCCGCCGCTGCCCATGGTGTCTTCGCTTTCACGGCTGGCTTATTATGCCTCTACTGATGGGCGTCTTCGTTTTCTTCACTGGGTGCCTCATCTGTTATCGATTGATTATTTCACTGCCATGGCTGCACAACTCTGTCGCCGTTACTGGGCGTCTTCGTCTTCACTGCTGGCTGACTTGTCTGCCGCCGACTGGTTTCTTCGCCTCCATGGCTATATGACTTCATTACCTTTGATTGGTGTCATTGTCTTTACCACCACCAACATCTTCGTCAGCTTTGATGGGTGATATCATCTTCATATTGGTCATTTTATCTCCATGTCGACTGCATCAGGTATTGCCAATGGACAATTGTGACTACGACAGAAGGACAAGCTATATGCTCAAGGGCTTACTAGCTCAAACACAAGTATCATATCCTCAATTTGGACTTGTTCCGGATACATGCAACATGAATTCATGATCATGGGTCTATTTTCTATGCTCAAATACTGGACTATTCATTATTCCCCGTAAGGGTTATCAACCGAATACTTGCGCCAGTCGGGATTCAATTATTATATCTATTTGGGAGTATCCCATAAGGGATAATCACTCAGATCAGAAGCTAGTCATATGAGCTACACTTGGTCTATATCACCCGGAAGATTTATTACTCGGGAGCATGTTACATGCGTCATCCTTTAAAGGGTGTTGAAGGCATATTTTTCTAGCCTAGGCCTAATATGTCTGCAGCCCATATTTTCACGTGTGGCCTGTCACGTTCTTTTAGGGACTTAGGCACTTTTTGCTTAGGCCAAAGTGCGCGTGATCAAGTGCCCAATACCTTAAAATCCTTTTATACCGCAGTTACTCAACTTTTTAGGAGTTGGTACAATACATCTTTAAAGGTGCCCAACAGTGAAGTTTTTCATAGCTGCCCCGCTGACTTTTTTATATAGTCAAGGCGCTGTTTGGGTTAATAAAGCAATTGATTAGATACAATATCATTGCTTTTTGCCATGTAAGTGTGAACTTTTATTGACCAATATTATGGCTTAGGCTGATTATATATTTTGGTCATTTTCCAGACGGTTGGTAAATCCTTATGAGTTTATTTACTTGGATGTTACACCACATATGCCATATATTTCCAGGTGTGGTGAAACCATGTGTCTTTTAGGGACTTAAGCACATCTGTTAAAGCAGTGTGCGCATGGTGTATGCCCAATACTTTGGATATTTCTTTATTCACAACATCAAGTTCTTTTTTATAGCTATTTTGCTATGTGAATTTTTAATGATGTAGTCAACTTTAGGTTGTTCACATCAATTTTTACAAAGCAGTCGGTATATCACTTGGATCATGTTATTTGCGGGATTCACTCCGCATATGCTATATATTGATATCAAGTCACTTGGTTGATTACAATTATCAAAACTACTCGGTTCGTTAGATTATTTATTCCTTGACTATATGCTTAGTTTGTTCAGCTAACCACATAGTCGGGGGCTACACCTATTAGGTACATCTAGTCGATGCACTTGACTTTATTTTTCAACCCTCCACAGTCTTCATATTTGGTAAAAGTACTCGGGAGACCATGGCAAAGATGATTGAATCACTTGGCTTTGGAGTAATCTGGTTCGAGAGAAGATTATCTTTTCGACTGTGAAGGTCTCAGGGGCTACTGTGGAGATTATGGGTACCCCATACCCACACGACATAGTTATCCGACTAGTTATAGGGGATAACTTATATCTATAGAATATGTAACATATCATGACTTGGGTATTACGTTTCTTTGTATATTACGGAACGGCCTAAAGTCCTGGTTTGGTAATGTTGTAAAGTAGATTTAGGAAACCGATACCGTGTTGGTTAAGGTTTCTATCTTGTAATCCTGCCCCTCATCCTATATAAGGTGGGCAGGAGGCCCTCTAGGGGGCATGAGACACAACCAGATCGTCAGATCAATACACACCCGGCGGATTCAAATCCCCAAACAGGAGTAGGGTATTACCTCTCATTGAGAGAGCCTGAACCTGTCTAAATCCTTTGTCTCCGCATCCATCCACTTTTAGGTCTCGTGCGCTACCCCTTTTATTATTGCCGAATTTATGTTTCGACACTTATGTTCCTATACAATTTTAATTTTTAAAGCATGTACCCTAAACACCAGAAAAAAACTGAATAAGATGATCTTTATCTTTACCTTTAGCCATATATATATATATATATATATATATATATATATATATATATATATATATATATATATATATATATATATATATTCTATAGCCATCTCTACTACTTAAAAAATTAAAAACGTTTCTGTCATCCGCAATAACGAAAAAAGATGAAAAAAACATGAAAAGGAAAAAAAGGAAAGTCAGATTCAATTTGTAAAAAAAAAAAAACCGTAAAGAAGGGAAAAAAAAAAGAAGTCTGATTCATCGGCTTGGTCCGTCGCCGCATCACATGCATCCCCTCTCCAAATCCCAAACCATCACAATCCAACCCAAAAACAAAATCCCAATCCAAATAGGGATCATCACAAAAAAAAAACATCCAAAATAGATCACAGGACAGGAGATAATCAAATCGGATCACAAATAAATCACACAGGAGAGGAAAGGGCGAGTGAGAGGCCGTCGCTGCTTCTCGCCGCCTCGTTGCCAGGATCCGCCGACCTGCCACTGCGCCGGGGATACGCTGCGTCGCTGACCCGCAACCGCGCAGTCGTTGCGCCGAGAAGTCGCTGACCCATCGCTGCGCTGGGCAGATGTTGAGAGGGAGAGAGAGGAGCCAGATCCCAAGCCGCCGCGCCGCCAACCCGCTGGATATGGCGACGAGCGGGACAGCAGCGGCACCCCGACGAGGAGGAAAGAGGCCACCACTCACCGGTGGGGGAAGGGACAGTGCCGGTAGGGGGAGAGGGATGGGGAGCTGCGATGCTGGTGGGGAGAGGGGAGAGGGAGCAGCGTCGCCGGTGGGAATAAAAGGCAGTGGCGCTGCCATGGGAGAGGTAGCGGTGCCGCCGTGGGGAGAGGGGAGGGAACAAGGGTTAGGGATTTCAGGTACGATCCGAGCCGTCCATCAAAATGAACGGTTCAGATCGATCCCGACATGGGCCGGCGACATTCCCAGGCCGCCCCGTGGCTGGGCCACCTCATGGGCCGCAAGTTTGTGGGCCGGGCAAAAATTATTTTATCTCTCTCAGTATTTTAAGTATTTTTTATTTTTAGGAATAATATTAGTACCATTTTAATTATTTAAAATTGCTAAAAAATTATGAAAATTCTTTCCTTTCTTTTTTCTAGAACTTTCTTTCTTTAGGAATATATTTTCTTAAAGGGCTCATATCATAAAAAATAAACCCTAATCAGCTAATATTTTTATATTTTTTATAATTATAGTTTACCCATTGCAACGCACGGTCATATTTTTTCTAGTAAACAAGAAATGAAAAGCTCAACAACTCCACCGGCCGCTGACTGGTGGGAACAGTCATGCATGCTCCCAAACTATCCAGCCTCAGGTTCTTTCGGTAATTTCAAAAATAAAATTCAATAGAAATGATATTAATATTTAGAATACTAATACATAGGACCATGAGATAATTATTACTGTCTCATCCTAAAAATATACTGAGAGTATCATATTTTCTAATATAAAACTTAGTATCTCCAGGTGCTAGGTAACTTTTTTTTTTGAAACAGTAGATGGTAGGAATTCTACCGGATATATTAGAAAAAGAGAGTTGATCCTATTTATAACGAAAACCGGACCCGAAAACCATACAACTGCACATTTTGCTAAAGGGAAACAGGCAAAACCTTACACAGAAGACATAAAAAACCTGTGACAAAAACTAGACCCACAGAAGTGATCAAAAGAAGAGCAAGACCTTCAAGGCAAAGCCTCCAAGGAGTGAACAACGGCAAAAGCCGCTGCCGACGCCCGCCCAAAAACTAGATTGGGTTTTCACCCCAAAAGAGAGAGAGTCTACGAAGCAACACCTCCAAGGAGGAAACGGCACCCGCAGGTGTCCATGTTACCGAACCTGGAAGATCAGGCAGAGCTTTCGCCCAAGACTCCCTCAAGAGTGCGGAACCTCCAAGAAACTAGAGCAAGAGTGTTGAGTGTTATGTTTGCCCAGCTCATCAGCTAAACCCGATGCAGCAGCTCCGACTCCACCTTAACACAAAAACTCTAAACTCGCGAAGGGTAAGCACACCACTCCACACTCGGCAAAACTACAGGTTTACACAGCCACAGGGGGCATGAAGCACCGGCGAGGCCCAAGAGCCCTAACTATAGACAGACTGGACCAACAACGCGGACGAACAAATCTCCTCAACCACCAAAAGACTCCACGGCCGGGTCTAGAAACAGACAGCCAAGACAAGGGAGGAGCATCAAGGAGTGGAGGGGGCCTGGCCGGCCTAAAGGGAAACTGAGAGCTAAAGGCAAGGGCCACAAAAACATCGGTGTCTTCCATGTTTTCGGCGAGGGTCTCCGGGCTTCGCGGGGCAAACCCTACAACTTACAATTGTGGCAACCACCTCCAACTTCACCACCAGCGCAGAGAGAGGAGCACTGTGGCAAGCAGCAGAGCAAATGAGAGGAAGGAAGGAATGTGGGGATGGGAAGGGGGAGCGCGCCGGCCTCCCCCTTCTGCTTGAGCCGAGAGATGATAGAGAGAGGAGGAGAAAGGGGGAAGGAAGGAGAGAAAAGGGTGGTTGCCGGCGACTAGAGAGGCCGGAGTCGCCGACGTAGCCCGCCGGCTGGCACCGCTGCGCCACCTCACGACTGCCAGCCTCCCCTCCGCCCGAGCTGGACTCTGCCGCAGCGGCTAGCACCGGCCGCGCCGCCACCGCTCGCGCCGCCCCACTTCGCCGCCGCCGGTGCTAGATCCAGTGACGGTAGCGCCGGATGCCGCCGCCTAGGGGCTGGATGCTGACCCGCATCGACCTCCACGTCGCTTCGCGCCGCAGCGGTGGAGCCTCCCAAGCGCCGGCCACCTCACGGGCTGCCACCACCACGCCGCCTCACGCTGCAGCGGTCTCCGCCGGCCACTCCGCCCTCGCGACGCGCTTCCGGACGCCACTGTCGTAGATCTGGTGGCGGCGGGGCCGGATCTGCCGCCGCCCTGCCTGAAGACCCCCCCCCCTCTTCCCGCCGCTGGCGACTACTGAGTCCCTCGCGTAGAGAAACGACGCCACTGCGAGAAGGCCCCGCCACCGCCATCCTAGGTCACCAGCTGACTTTGCCAGCGGCGAGCTCAGGCGGTGGCGAGGAAGGGTGGAGGGGGAAAGGGGGCGGTGGTGGCGGTAGCATTTCGCCTCCTGTGTCGGCTGCGCGGGGCGATGCGGGGGAAGTGGAGAGGTTCTTGTGTACTTTAGTTCTTCAAAATCATTCAGTCTGATTTTTTGGTGCTAGGTAACTTGTGGTACCAAATTTTTTAGTGTAAAGTTTAGGAGTGATAAGATATTTTACTGTGTTTGCGAGGCATGCAGAGGTAATGAGAGGTGGAACAACATGTACCGTTCATCATCAAGAGAGACGCAAAGTATGAAATAAAACTATTGTAATATATGAAATAAAACTATTGTAATATATGATAGTGGAGTAATTAACTAGTAAAATATGATATTTTCTCTTTTAAAAATACCTAACTTGATCTAGTCGATAGTAAGAGAACAGAGCAAATCTTTCAATATGTAATTGAAGTAGTAATGTTGATTTGGATCAAAATGCATGTTGACTGGTTGTGCCGGTAAACCCTGGCTCCCCAATTCCCCTAGTCGCGACTCGTATTGACTATTGAGTGCGACGACCGGCGTGGCGGCGTGCGATGGCCAACGGCCGCAAGCTCCAAGCAGGCGTGGGCGAGCGACGGCAGCTAGCAGGAAACTGGGCCGTGGCCAGGGCAATGGGCGCCTCGACGGCAGCAAATAGTTAGGCCCAGCGGCAGCAACAAGCATCTGGGCATGGTGAGGAATAAGTTCACTTTGGGTCCCTCTATTTGTCGCCTACTTTGATTTTCGTCACTTGACAGCAAAACCGGGTACGACCCATCCCTCAACTGACGAAAACCAGGCAAACGAGATCCCTCGGCGGTTTTAATAGCGGTTTTGGCTGACGTGGCGCCTACGTGGCTAATTTGACTCGGTATTCATCTGACGTGGCGCTTAGGTGGCAGTTCGACTAGGAAAAATAATAAAGCCCGTGGGACCCACATGTCATTTTCACACATAAAATAATAAAAAAAATAGTGGGACCCGCGTGGGCCCCACATGTCATACTCACCCCTCATCTTCTTCCTCCTCCCTTTCCATTTCTCTCCCCTCCTTTCTCCAGCCTCCACGTGCCACGGCTCACTGGGTCACGGGGAGGTCCGGCGGTGGCGGCCAGCGACGCGGTAGTCGCCGCCGCCGGCGAGCTCCACCTCTCGGCGCAGCCGTGCAGCCGCGCGTGTTTCTGACCCCGCGCACATGTGGCTGTCTAACGGCGTGGGTGGCACGGATGGATTCATGGATCTAATCCCGCGCCAGCACGTAATGCCCCCGCGACGCGACGGCGAGACGACGACAGTCGGCGACGTCGCTCTCACGCCTTAGCTCACTAGGGTTTTGAGTTTTGACCACCGGAATGAACTTTGTTCCAATGCAGTTCTTGCTAATAATGCCTTTACCTACTCACCTCTCGTCAGTAACTGGTAATTGCTAATTGCTCACAGATCATCACTTAGCTGCGGATGGCCATCATTAATTCTCAATGTAGCACTGTGTTTTTCGCAAGTCGCAATGCAACAGTGTATGAACTCGAAGCCTTTAAATTACTCCCATGCATGCATGGATGATGGATCGCTTGTCAATCGACTAATTAATTAAAAGGTCTTGTGCTGCATCATCTAGATCATGGCTAGGCCGTAGTACATTGTGTAAGCACAGGATTTGTACAGTTTCTCTCATGCAGTCAGTAGCATTTACACGCGTACTTTAGTACGAGTACTCAATTGACGGTAGCTCGTATGATTCAGCCGATGAGTCAGATGGAATCGATCGCCTAATCTTGAGTTCTTGACCCCTCTTCGACACCGACGATCAATCGAGGCATCGAACTGACTCCTCACATGGCTAGCTAGCTTAATTGCGACGAAACTGAAACAATATTATTTGATGCTGCTGCTAATCTTCTCTCTCGATGCAAATTAATGCTGGCAGTTGAAGATGTACTCTCTCTCGCCGGCGTGAGAGCGACGTCACCGGCCGTCGCGGGGGTGTTACGTGCTGGTGCGGGATTAGATCCATGAATCCATCCATGCCGCCCACGCCGTCAGACAGCCACGCGGGCGCGGGGTCATAAACACGCGCGGCTGCACGGCTGCGCCGAGAGGTGGAGCTCATCGGCGGCGGCGGCTGTTGCATCGCCAGCCGCCACCGCCGGACCTCCCCATGACCCAGTGAGCCGTGGCACCTGGAGGCTGGAAAGAGGAGGGGAGAGAAATGGAAAGGGAGGAGGAAGAAGGTGAGGGGTGAGTATGACATGTGGGGCCCACGCGGGTCCCACTATTTTTTATTATTTTATGTGTGAAAATGACATGTGGGTCCCATGGGCTTTATTATTTTTCCTGGTCAAATTGCCACCTAAGCGCCACGTCAGTGCCACATCAGATGAATATCGAGTCAAATTAGCCACGTAGGCGCCACATCAGCCAAAACCACTATCAAAACCGCCGAGGGACCTCATTTGCCCGATTTTTGTAAGTAGGGGGACGGGTCGTATCCGGTTTTGTGGTCAAGGGACGAAAATCGGACTGGACGACAAATAGAGGGACCCAAAGTGAACTTATTCCCATGGTGACAGCAGAAGCAGCTGGGCTGGGCCTGGGCGGCGGCATCTTGCAGGCAACAGGCCGCAGCAAGGGTAAGGCCCAGC
The DNA here is from genome assembly GCF_034140825.1 of Oryza sativa Japonica Group. Lineage (NCBI taxonomy): Eukaryota > Viridiplantae > Streptophyta > Magnoliopsida > Poales > Poaceae > Oryza > Oryza sativa. The sequence goes on along the minus strand of NC_089045.1, from coordinate 20,047,902 downwards.
CAAGCAGGATTCGGTCTTATTGTAAGCGATGTAAATTTTAAAATTACCATGCAAAAAATTCATTCATATATTTAACCGATCATGTTCTCTTTTTTAAAATAGCGTAAATTAAGACAACCACGTAAATATAAGATGGGGAAGAATTGCTAGTAGCTACTCCATCCGTCCTTCAAAAAACAAACCAGTATGGAATTTAAATCTAATACAAAATATGACACATCTTATAACTACGAATGTGGACAGTCTCCTTATTCGACAAGGGTTTAGGTAGCTGGCAAAAATTCATTCCTATATTTAACCGATCACGTTCTCTTTTTTTAAGAAAATGTAAATTTTAAAAAAAACACGTAAAAATAAGAACGATTTAATGCGTACTGAAGATGGGGAAGAATTACCGGTAGCTACTCCCTCCGTCTAAAAAAAACTGTCGACATTTGGGATCACAACTAGGGTATTTGTATGGTATGTGGATCGTTGGTACCAGGGTATATGTGAGATTAAGGTAAAAGAGATGGAGATAGAGATTTTTATACAGGTTCAGGCCCCTTATCTGACAGGTAATAGCCCTACATCCTGTTAGCCGAAGCCGGTCTTGCTCTTTATTCATCTGGATCACATAAATACAATATCTAGGATAACCTATCTAACTGTCGTCGACTTCGTGGCTAGATAACCAACTCGTAGTCGACAAAAGGGTAGTCTTCCTCCTCGAGTATGAACTCATCGAGATCAGAGATGGCGCTAGATCCCTCTTACCGGCCTCCGTAAATACCGGATGGGGTATGGCTAGACTAATCTCTGATGTCGAGATCTGACGGCGTGTGTTGGTTTGTGGCTTTGTGGCCTGTCCCCTCTCCTCCTAGGGGGGCTTGTATTTATACCCATAGATGCCCCCTTTTCAAGTAAGACTAGGGAGACCAATATGGATACAATCCGAGTAGTACTTGTCGTTTTCATATAGAACTCTATTTGTCCTTCCTTATTCGGAACTCCTTCTATATACGAGTTTTGTTTCCGTATAAGACATGGTATGTGGTGGACCCTGCGGAGTTTAGTAGATTACTATTAAGTATGTGGTATCTATAACCCTGACAAAAACAAACCTAGCATAGGATGTAAATCTAGTACGAAATGTAAAACATCTTATTACTACGAATCTGAATAGGCTCGTATGTCGCCTTTTCTATTACGTAATTCATCATGCAAAAAATATATGATGAAATTAGTTAGTAGAATGTGTAGATATTCTGACGTAGCAAAATGAATTATTCGTGCACTCATAGACACCGAATGTCAATCAAATCTGCGTTGAGCTTGTCGGGACAGTAGAGGCATGCATAACCATGAAATAAATACTCGTATGTAGTAGCATGGCCCGCTTATGAAAACCTCCACCGGTACGTCAACTATTATCAATGTAAACCCTTTTATTCTATTGGCAATCATGTACGATTCATACTATTTTTTAAGTTGCCAAGGTCCTTCTGCTAATTTTCAGGCAAGAAGGAATGCTTCGTCGTTCTCAAAATGAAACATTTAATATACTTTGATAGTATGCTTATTTTATGTTAAAAATGTTATTATATTTTTCTATAAACTTGGTGAAACTCAAACAAGTTTGACTAAGAAAAATATCAAACTGACTTATAATATGAAATAGAGGGAGCAAAATCTTGTTTGCTTCCTAAACAGTAGTATTATGAAATTCAAAAGAAAAAGAAACTTCTATAGTATTATGAAATTCAAAAGAAAAAGAAACTTCTATACAGTATTTATACTGTAGAGTTTATTTTATTTTCCATGATTATTGATATGGAATATTAATTTATTATTTCTCATGGTGAACCAACCCATCATGGTTCAGGTTCTAGACTTGGCACGTGTGCTTATATTTATAACTAATTATTCTTTTGGTGGTAGCCGATGTTCCTCTCGATCTCGCTTGCGCACGACACTCCAAGCGCTTTCCTCCCGTCGCATAGGGGCGCAGCCCTGGTTTGATTTTGAAAATTTAGTTTAAAATACGATGTTGCTTTCCTACATGTTGCTTTCTTATGATATGACAATAATTAAAAAGTAATTAGAAGTATGACTCTCGTCCCAAGTTAGCATGCAAGTTTTTAAAAAGGATTTCTTATACAACTCCTTATGTATTTTCAAAAGCGAACAAACTTAAAATTTTACACAATATGACTTGTTCCAGGCGGAGCCACTTACGGCCTGCCTGAAAGCTAGCTACCGAGGCCAGCGTCCAGAAAAATCTCATGTGTAGTAGTGGTACCAAAATATCGATGAAAACATCTTTAATTTTTATAACAGTAGAGATAGATATGTGTAGAATATTTTAATATATCAACATTATGAGTATCCTCGCAAAAAAACATTATGAATATAACGTTTGAATCCGAATCCAAAATTCAAAATTGAATTAGGCGTACAAATATTCGATGTATAAATTTTGGGTATATAAACTTTCGGTAGACAAGTTATAGGTTTATAGACTTTAGGAATAGAACTTTGTGTGTATAAACTTTAGGCGCATAAATTTTAGGTATATAAACTTAAAAAAAGGAAATTCGGATATGGCCTAAAAAGGCAAAAAGAAAATTGGACGTATCTGTTCCAAAATTCGGATATATCTCTGCAGTTTAAATTAAAAAAAAATGTTGTTGACCACGGCTTTGAACTTCAACGTTTAAGCAACACAACTAGATACGCCAACTCCGAACCTGAGAGCGATCGAGAGGATCATCCCGAGTCCAGATCGATCCAGGCACGCCGTACCAAAACCCTACATCCTCCGCCGGCGCCGCTTCCCCTTCCGCTGATCCGCCGCCGGCGAGAAGGGTGAGGGAGAGCAAAGATGTCGGGCTCCGGGACCGACCACCGGAAGGAGGAGGCCGCGGCGGCTTCGGCGGTGGAGGAAAGGAAGAAGAAGAAGAGGCCTGCAGCAGAGCTCGCCGCCGAGACATCCTCCGAAGAGGCGGATTCGGAAGCCGCAGGAGCAGATCGACGCCGTCCTGTCGTGGGAGATCCCCGACGGCGACGTGCAGCCCGCCAACATGGAGAGGATCGACGGCCTGTCCATGCCGGAGCCCCGGAAGCAGATGCTGCGCGCCGCTCGCCTCGGCGTCGCCGCGTGCACGAACCTCATCTACGCCAGGAGGAGGGAGATGCAGCGGTACGTCAGGGAGCAGCTGGAGCTGCGTGGCTACGTCGAGATGGATGATCAGCGCCAGATGATCTTCCCTAATTAAGTTAATTAAGTTCTCATTCAAACTTCTTGTTCGTTAAAGTCTAAGAGATAATTATGTGCACCTAGTGTTTGAACCTATCTATCTTTGTGTTATCTATGGAATTTGTGTTATCTTATCTATGGGATTTGTGAACTACAATATCTATTTTTGGGTGCAACATTACCAGTGGCTGTTTGCTTATGGATTATCATGTTACTATGTGTTTTGGATTATGACCAGTGTGTGCCTATTGTTATATTGTTATGTGCTACTTACTCCGTCCCAAAATACTTGGGTTTGGGCATCCGGTCAAAATACCTTATTTTGATCAATGTACTACAATTTGCATGTAGTAAGTCATTAATAGCTTGACTGTTGTTTGTTGTCAGAATGAGCTCTGCATACGGCTAGTCAGTTACTGTAACAGCTGTTGAGTTTTCCTGTATGTGCATACTTTGTTGTGCATAAACTAAAGCATGCTGCATAGTACTCTACATAGCAAACGTACACTTGAAATATGCATGTTTTTTCTTTCTTTCAATGATATGTTTGAGCCAGACTGCTAGCTTCTGTAAAAGCACAAGAATTGCATGATCTGTGTTTGTTTTTGTGAAAGCGCAAGAATTTTATGGTTCAAACATTCTGCTTCGGTATTTTGGAAGAGATTACATAATTTAACTTCTGATATGCCTGCTTTGATTTTCTTTTTGTGGGGAGGTCTGTTTTGAATCTAGATGGGTACCCCGTGCGTTGCTAAACAGGAGAATTGTGTAGTAGATATGAGTTCTAAAAAAAAATTCTTACCTATTAAACTATTTTTTCATGTGTTTATATATTTTTGTATCTTCATCAATTCTGGCTAAAGTTCTAAATGATTTGTGTTGTATGGTGTGCCTTCTGGGAGGAAGAGATGCAATTTACACCCTTGATGAATCATCCTAAGGCTAAAAACAATTGAGGTGATGTGGCTTCACGAGAGAAGAGAGAATTAGCATTAACTACACTTAGTGGGATGAACTTTATAGATATATAGGATTAGATGTAGTACTCCCTCTATCCCAAAATGTTTGACGCTGTTGACTTTTTTAAAAATGTTTGACCGTTCATCTTATTCAAAAAATTTAAGTAATTATTAATTCTTTTTCTATCATTTGATTTATTGTTAAATATACTTTTATGTATACATATAGTTTTACACATTTCACAAAAATTTTTGAATAAGATGAACAGTTAAACATATTTAAAAAAGTCAACGGTATCAAATATTTAGGGAAGGAGGGAGTATTTGTTTTCTAGTGTACAATGATAGCTATGTCTAGGGTCTTTCAATTCAGTACGTTAAATGTGTCATTATGTACACTTTTCAGCTATATATACTAGTACAGGCAGTTAGATGCCAGCTTCTTTTAATTCCAGTTATACCGGTAGAAGCTCAAGCTGACCCCTGTTTTTATAATAGGAATCAATCGTGTAAACAGTACCATTTCCCTGGATCAAGTAGCCTGGTACACACGAATTCATAGCTGAAATACCAAGTACACATATACGAGAGTCTAGTGCAAATTATTACATCATAAGCCCGCAGGCATAGTCTTAGATCATAGGACCGAGTAGTCCGAAATACATTCCAAAAACAAAAGTAGATAAGGCAGCGGAGTTAAGGCAGCGGCACGCCATTGCCACAGGCAACGACCGTAACTAAGACCTACTGAGCACCATCGTCTTCATCACCCTCCTGGTAGTACGCGTAGGGATCCTCCGAAGCTTCATCTCCGGCATCTGATTAAGTTTATATATTGCAAGGGTGAGTACCAACCGTACTCAGCAAGCCATCACAGCAACAATGCACATGATAGGGGTATTCAAAGGATGGCTATGGTTCTTTGCGCAAAGCCAGTTTTGTAATTCTTTTCACAAGCCTAAGACCTAGCATTGACTAATCAAATTTTAGTACCAGTGTTTACATTTAAACAACGACGGTTCTGTCCACCATCCATTGTGATCCCAAGGATAGCTTCCCGCCATTGAGTCGTCATGGTTTTCTGAGGACGTCCATCTTCCCGCCTCTCAGGAAGTGGCTCCAACAGCATAAAAATCATCATGCAATATCCCATCCCACACAAGTTAAGAATTTAGAGTCTAGCCAAGTGTAATACACGTCCCGGTGCTCAATAACCGCGAGCACGGCTATTCGAATAGATTTGGTTTACTCACACTGCAGTGGATGTACACTTTACCCGCACTCCGCGACTGTCCAACACATGAGCCTCGTCCCAACACATGAGACGCATCACGGCAAAGCTTTTCGATAACCTTGCATTGGCAGTACCCGCTCCATGAACTTAAATCCTCATGCACTCTAGGCGTCCATGTTTCTAGCAGTGAGAGGAGTTCTGGCGCTCCCGGGAAAGAGAAGTCTCACACACATATTAAATTATGGTTCAAGTTAAGTTCTCTCTCTCACACACTCATGGCAGTCCTACCAATGGCGACACCAATGTAGGGCATGCCTCTCGGCCCTACCTCAACGGTTGTCCCACTGTAGCGCACCTGCCTCACTCAGGGGTGAATCATCTATGCAGGGATAGTGCCTCCGCTCGGCTATCTAATCAGCTAGGTCTATACCCATACGAGAAGTGTGGTTGTACGGGGGTCGTTTCATGATTAACTTCATGGCTCGATCCTTAATTGACCGGGGACGATACTAGCCTTTTTCCAGATACCACCCAAATCCTCCGTCCGCCCCAGTCGAAAACAGTTGTTTAGTTTATTTCTCCTTTCACAAATCATGTCATCAATATCATGGCAATGTGGCGCTCATGTCTCCACATGCCGCATTTCAATTACCTTCCCAAAGGTAATTACCCAAGCATATAGCATTTGATAAATATGAGTATGCATGATTCTAGAATAGCATTTCTAAGCAATTGTCATAATTGACTAGGGACTCATACGTAAACATGGTTACGAAGATTTAAGGGTAAACAATAATCAAGGCATGGCATGATCACAAGTAAGATGTTCATCATTGCATGCAATTTTATTTGTAAACAAAACAATTTCGCAATTGGGATCAACATGTTCAAAGAATAGTGATGATTTGCCTTGCTCGAAGTCCTGCGGGTCTTGAGCCTCGCTCGGATCCGCAACTCCCTCGGGCTCTAACATTACATGCGAAGAAATGATTTGAATTCAATTAGAATTCAAATAAAATCCAAATAAACTCAAATAAAAGTCGACGCAAATCGATCTTTCTATATCGACTACAAAGTTTGCGAAACCACTTTATTCCAAATTTTAAGGTTATTCAACCTAAGTCATTTTGTGATTTAGAAGTACATTCCTAAGAATTCAACATAATTATTTAGCTCTTAAATAAATCTAAATTCCTACCGTGAATTGATTACTTATAGAGATTACCAAAAATAATCTATAATTATATTAAATGTTGCAATTCTACGACTATAATTAATCTATAATTAAATTCTAATTATTTTAAATTTTCTAAACCTCCTCAATCTCTCTCTAATTTTCTATTTATTTTTCCTTTTCTTTTTCTCTCTTTTTTTTCTCTCTTTCTCCCCCTTCTTTCTTTCTTTCTTTTTCTTTTCTTTTTCCTCTCTCCTTCCCGGCTTCTTCTACTCCCTCTCTCTCTCGGCTCACTGCCTACCCGGGGCGGCGACGGCGACGGGACGAGGGGAGGGGCGGCGGCTTACCGACGACGGCGGCGCAAGGCGAGGCGACGCTCGGCGCGGCGCGGCACGGCGGCACCGAGGGCGGCGGCGCGGCGACAAGAAAGCGGCGGCACGGTGGAGAGGAAAGAGGAGAGGAAGAGGGGAATGGGGTGGGGATGGTGTGGGGTGGAAAGAGGGTGGCCGGGGGAAATTTATAGGGCGCGGGGAGGGGTGGCCGGCCCTAATGGCGACGTGACGGCGCGGCGCGTGGGGCTCGAGGCGGCGACGGCGACGGGCGAGCGGCGCGCGGCGCGGCAGGCGGTAGCGGCGACGCGATGCGCGCGGCGGCACGGGGCTTGGAGCAATGGGACGAGCGGAGCGAGTGCGACAGCGACGAGCGGACGCGCGGCAGGGTGCAAGCGACGGTGACACGCGGCGACGCGGCGGCGCGGGGCTTGGAGCAGCAACGCGACGGGCGGGCGGCGCGGCGCGGGGCTTGGCGCGGCTTGGCACGGGGCTCGGCGCGACGGCGACAGGCGACGCGATGGCGACGGGCGCGGCGGCGAGCGCGCGGCGCGCGGCGACAGAACGGCGACGCGATGGCGCGACGGGCCGGCGCGCGGCGCGGCCGCGGTGATGGCGACGGCGCGCGGCGGCAGGCGGCGATGGGACGGCGCGCGGCGACAGGTGGCGATGGCGACAGCGCGCGGCGACGGCGACGCGACGGCGTCGGCGGCGCGGGGCTCGGGGCCAGCTAGGCTAGGACCACATCAAGCACCTTGTAGGCAATGAATAGTGCTAGATCCTTATTAACCCTAATTTAGTCTATTTTCTATTTAAATCTTGCCCTATAAATTCTAATTTTTGCACAAATCAAGCTTACTCAATATTTGTGTTGTTCTAACCAAAAGATTCACCCTAGATTAACATTACCCATATTTTATTTTATATAATTTATTTGAATTTAATTAGAGTTAATTCTTATTCCATCGCACTTAAATTTAATTGATACAAATATGGTCGCGATAATATTTTATTTATTTCTATCCTCACCTAATCATTATTTTAAATTATATTTTAATTATTTATTTTGCCAATTTTATTTAGGGTTTATTCCTAATTAATTATTCTTTATTCGCGATCTATGAACTCCGAAATCAAAATCTAATGAAATAGGCGGATAAAATCGGCATGATGCAATTTATTTAAAAAGTTTTTGAAGGCCCATAATTTTTTTAAGGTTTTGATCTTATTAGTCGAATTTTCAGGGTGTTACATTTTATGTTCAGATATTGTGGTTTCTGGTTTCATTATGGGTAGGGTACTTGAATTTGCGTACAAACTTATTTGATGTATCGATAAAATTTCCAGTTCGAAAGCTATCATGTGGACTTTATTATTCAGCACATTCCATCTCAGCAGGGAGCAACTTTGAATATGTGATAGCTTAAGTGTGCTAAAGCACAAGCATTGTAATAATGTTCTGTTAGCTTCACTTTTCCTTCTGATCATTTGTTATCAGTAAGGGCTTCTTAGGATCTTGGGAAGGAAGCTCGATCACAAGTGTTTGCATTTTGCCGACAGAGCCATCTAAATACTTACTTCCTCCGTTTCACAATATAAGTCATTCTAGCATTTCTCACATTCATATTGATGTTAATGAATATAAACAGATATATATGTCTAAATTCATTAACATCAATATGAATGTGGGAAATGTTAGAATGACTTACATTGTGAAACGGAGGGAGTATTATTTACGTCATTACGTGCATGCATATACTCCTTAATAATCTTTATTACATGCAAGATTAATTAATTTCTCCTTTGTCTTTGATGACAAAAGTAATATATTTAACCTTTTTGGATGAAGCGAGCAGATGACTACCAACAAAACAATACACAGACATGCTACGTTCTTCTTCTATATAACATACTTAAGGGGATTTGCTAGGTTTCTGGTAACCTTGAACCTTTGGATTATGAGAGATCGGAAGAGTTGAAGAGGGGAAGATGGCGAGAATAACCAGCTAACGGTGAACATCTACCACCACCAGCCACCAGGGGCAGGCGGCGGCTGGTGGAACGGCCGGTTCATGCCAATGGCGTTCCGCTCCCCATGCGATTCCGCCGCCGGGGCACCCGTCTCCCTCCGCGCCCACCACCGCCGGTGGTCGAGCGGCCCAAGAGCGACATCGGCCGCAGTCCTCAATGTCGCGCCAGCCTGCGGCGTCATGCCGATGCAGTGGGCAGGAGTTCGTCCGCACCGTCGGCGTCACGTACCAGGAGAAGCTGGCCACCGCGCGCGCCGCCATGTCGCAGTGCGCGCGCTCGCCGAAGCTGAACCGGCCAGGAGATGGAGAAGCAGTGGAAGGTGCTCATTCGGAGCTTCTCGCTCGCCAAGAACCTATGTCTCCGGCGGTGAAGCTAGCAAGTGGCGGCTGGCAGAGCAGCGTGACCTCGACGCCGGAGCCGAGCTCCTCAAGGTAGGTAAAAGCACCCATCCAACTACCCCTCACTACATTTTTTTCTAACTTTAAGTGCCAAGTCAACACCACGTAGGTGCCACAGTCAAAATCACCGTCTAAACCGTTTTTGGTAAGACTCATGACAAATTGAGGGACCTAAAATGAACTTATTCCTTATGAGTGTGCTGTGTAAGTAAGATAATGGACGTCAAGAAGGAACATGCATCTTAGATGGGCTGTACGGGTAAAAGGTCATTTGCTTGGGGTTTTCAGCCCAGTTAAGTTGGTGAGGTAGGCTCTGTTCTTTATTCAATTGGATAGATTACCCAATGCAGAAATTTATGGAAGGAATAAGCTCATATTGAGTCCCCCAAGTATATGGCGAGTTTTAAACGCATCCCTCAATCTTAAAACCAGGTGTATGTCATCATAACTTCTAAAACCAGTGTAAATTACGTTCCCCAATGATATTGTGAGTGGTTTTAGCTAACGTGGTACCAACTTGTCTAGTTTGACTTTGTATTCATTCGTCCAATGTAGCGCTTACGGGGCAATAGAAGACAAATAAAAATGAATTAGTGGGATCCATGTGTAAGCGGCAACCTGTGATGAAAAGTTAAAAATAATAGTAGGACCCACATGTCTGTGAGAGTCATTTCTTCTCTCTCGTTCTTCTCTATCTTCTTCCCTCCTTGTAGGCCAGTGGGTGATACCAGACACCGACAACTCTCACCGACGCTCACGCCTAGAGCGAGGCATCATCACCGAGCTCGTCCTAGCGGCATCGGGACCGGAGGATTGAGTTCGTTGGGGTGTAGAAACTCACCTCATCGTCGGCTGGTGGTGGTGAGGTGGGGAGCCTCTGCCACCACCATTATCAAATGCTAACACGGCGGAGCCAGAAATGTTGCGCATCTTGGTGAGCTGAGAGGCGAAGCCCTGTGGGAGGATCGAGCTAGGATTCCCCTCTCGACTGCCACAACCCAAACCACCACTTGGTCTCCTCACCACGGCCGGTGGGAGTGGCGCCGTGGAGGAGTACGGGATGAGGATGTTGCTGTTGTCCCTTGCCCCGCAGTCGCCCCCACCCATCGAATGCCGACCAGAGCTCTTCCAACCATGGTTATGCCGCTTGTTTCCACTGCAACTAATTGTTGGGGCAACGAGGTCCACTAGTGGCAGATTTGGTCATGCAGAGGGAGGGTGGAGAGATTGGGAGGAATAAGAAGAAGGTTGGAGAGAGTCCTCCGGTGATTTCCTTGCCGGCAGCCACCCTCTCTGCCATCCACCATGTTTTCCGCCTCCAACACCGAGTTTTGTCCCCAAATCCTTATTCACCACTACCCTTGAGCACCCCTTCTTGACCTCTAGATCCGGTATGCATGAAGGAGAGTAGGAAATGCACAGGGTAGATTGCTTTGTTCTCTTGCGAAACAGCTGCCAGCAAGCTCGCCAGATCCGCCTTGCGCCTCTCGACGCTAGATGCTTCCTCCTAGGTCACTAACGGCACGCTCTCCATCTCTTCCTACACCCCGCCCTCCGTATCCTCCACGCATGCCTCATCTCGCGTGTCGCATCAGCACTTCACTTCGGGGATGACGCCGTCTACTCCTTGCATCCCGCGTTCGCTGTTGAGGTAGCCAAGAGTGGTGATGTAGTCCCTTGACCTCGGCGAGGGCGTGCTACCGTAGACATTAAGGAGGTTACCGCTTTGGGGCCGACATAGTAAGGAGGAGCTCGAGAAGAGGGGGGGGGGGCTGGTTGATAGAATTATCCTTGGATATTTGGGCTCCACTAACATTTATTTTTTTTATTATAAAATTGTCACGTAAGCGACATGTTAGCACGACCGGACAAAGTCAACACAATAAACTTGAAAAATGTATTCATTTGATTTTTTCTAACAACTTCTACGTAGAACCTTTTTACAACAAAGATACCATTTTAACCGTTTAAAAAGTGCGCTAAAAAAACAAGAAAGTTGAAGTTTTGAGTTAGAGAAAAGAACTAGGCTTAGGAACTCGTTTGAAATCCCAAAAAATCATTTGAAATTCAGTCGAACGGAGGGAGCGGGGGTAAACATGTCATTTCCACCCCTCCCCTCTCCTCTCACCGGCAACGGCAAAGCTCGACAGTCGACACAGTGGCAGTCGCAGACATTCCTCGCGTCACCACCCTCGATGCCGCGATGGCGGCGGGGCCGCTCGCTCCGGCCGCTCCTCCGGCGAGGCCTCCTCGTGGCCGCCGTCTGCGCCGCCTCGCTACTCCTCCTCGTCGTCCTCCACCTCCACGGCCCTGAGCTCCCCTCGTCTTCGACCGCCCGAGCCTCCCCATTCCGGGGCGAGCTCTCCGAGGCGCGGGACTCGGATGACGGGGAGGCGGCGGCGGCGGCGGTGGAGGCTGGAGGGGGCGCCTCCACCACCGGGGCCGCGTGCGCGACGGTGGAGAGGATGGGGGAGGAGGCCGCGGGGCGGGGCTCCCCCGAGGCGGCCAGCCTCCGCGTCCGCGAGCTCATCCGCCGCCACTTCCTCCTCCACGGTGCGTGTGCTCCTCGCTGTGATCCGTGCGCCTCGAAGAGGAGATTCGATCCCCTTTGATCCTTCTGCCGCTCCTGTTTGTGTCCCTGACATGTGGGCCCGGGCCCACCTGTCATGGACTCAGTGGGTGGCCGATGATCTCTTCTTCCTCTTTGGTGATGATGAAATGTTTGCGTGGCCTCGTAGTGTGTAGTTCCATGAATCATCAATGGTTGTTATTTTGATGTGGATTGCCGTGTCCAACTTGTTGGGTAGAAGAAGAGCTAAGAACTTTTGGTTTCATCACTGCTCAATTCGAAACATTGCGGTTAAGCTACTGCAGAAATAGCACCAAGAAGGCAAGCAAGAACCGCAGCACTGCACAAGGTTTACTTGCCAACTCACTGGGAGATTGTCGTGATAGGCGAATCGATACCGACACACACGTCTACAATGCGGTCTCCGCTTTGAATGCGTAGCTATTTTTCACCTTTTGACCATGGCTGTTTCTAAATGATCTCTGTTGTTCCCTGTTGTAATTTCTCTGCTACCATCATAAACAACAAGACTTGGAACTGTGATCTTGTCTAGAGTCTTCGGCTAGCCAATTTTGAGTTCCTAGGTCGATTTTGAGGACACCCAATATTTACTTGTATCAATTTGTCATCAGGAGCTTCAAGAGTTAGAGAGCTTCCTGCATATGAGTTCTGCAAACAAGGGTTTGTGTTGGGGAAAGCCTCTGAAGCTGGGTTTGGTAATGAAATGTACAAGATATTAACAGCAGCAGCATTGAGTGTTATGTTAAACCGGTCTCTCATCATCGGGCAAACCAGGCATGTGCATTTACTCTCAATTATTTATCTTCCTTATCTATCGGGTTTGAATACGTTGGACCTATATTTTGACTTTCCTGTGATGATTATATATGAGATATTACTGTAATACATATCAAATTTAATTTTCTAGTTGGTCACTCCATCTATACATGTGATAAAGTAGGCACAATATCAATCCATCTTGAATCTGTAAAATATTGTTATGGCAACAATTAGAAATTTAGAGTATTGATGATTGATATTCACTACCATCTTACCTTTTGTTTGTTCCTTTATCGGTTTATCCAACAGGGGGTTATATCCTTTTGGAGAGTACATTTCTTACACCAATCATTCATTCACTATTGGAGAAGTAAAGCATTTATGGAGGAAAAATCGCTGTGCTAGAACATATGGTAGAAATCTGAGTATGAGAGTCGACAATTTTGAACACCCAACAGAGACTAATGTACTTTGCAGTGACTGGAATAGCTGGAAAGATCCAATCATCTGGTTAGTACTATAGTCTAAGAGTTACAATCTAGTAAAGTCACATTTTCAACAGTTAGTTTTCTTGACATAACATTGATATGTTCATGATGTGTCTGCATTTGTCCCTTTCAGATATGACTAAATGACATGCCCTGTCAATTTTTTTTGTGCAAATCATGATAAGTAATATATTTAGCTAGACTTAAAGGTCTTGATTATCCCCCATATTAATGTAGATACTATTTCACTTTTTGTATTATTTCACCATGTGCTTATATGCCCTTGACTGAGATTGCATTCTATGTCTGGCACATTGCATGCACTTATGTTTGTTTTTATCCACATCAAGATTCTTTTGTAAGAACAAAATGAAGAAAATGATATTCTGTAGAATATCTGAAGTCTGAACTCTGAATATATTAAATACCCAGATATTCATTTCCAACCAAGTTATTGAAGTTGATTATTCTCACCTTTTGTATATGGACACCACAGCGCACTAGATACTTCGGATGAATCTTGTTTCTTTTCATTAGACACATCATTTGCAGGCCTTATAGACATATGGAGTTACCAAAGTTAGTGATTTCCATTTTTTTGGCAACAATGTAATACTGTTTTGTATACAAATACTGTTCTAGTTTTAAATAACTATAGCTCATATTCAGTATGCAGTAACTCACACGTGCAAGCATGACCTTTTGCAAATGTTTTGTAAACAGATACTTTGGAAGCACTATGCATGCACGCTGTGGGTTCTTACTGGCCTACTGCTACTGTGCTACCCCATATTATGTTTTAATTTCTTTTTCCACTTTCTACATAAAAAGTCAGATACTGGAGCGTAACCATGCTATAAGCAAACTTACTATCTTGAAATAAAAATAAAAGGACTGTATAAAAACATGATGTACTTATCTGTCTGCAATCTCCTGTTAAAATATTGCCATCTACAAGTCATCTTTGCAATTCTTTTTGATATAAGAAAACAAGTGAGCTGTATAAATATAGAAAGATTGAGGATCCATATTAAAACCAAATGTAACGATTGATGTTCCAAACCATCCATGTTTCGAGAAGGAAATAACAGCCAAGTACTAATTGGAAGAAATAAATGATGCTTGACCATTACTACTAGTACATCTGACATAAACAGCCTCCTAAAACCCCTGAACTTTTTTATTAATTAGCTGTGGGATAAAAAGTCATGCACTTGAATTGTTTTCTGGTTATGTTAGCTGGGAATTTCTTCACATCTTTGTCTTAACAGTTAATTTCCTTACCAAAACTAAATGTAAAAACCAACGCATGCTGACATAGTTTTACTTGTTAATGATGCTAGGTTTGATGGTACAACAGATGCAGTTGGGATCCAATTCTTTCTGAAGAATGTTCATGCTAGAATGAAAACAGCTGCTTCGTCACTCTTTGGATCCCCTGGCTCATTACGTGCGAGACCTAATACATTTGGTGAACTTATGCAAGTTATAATATCTCCTTCACAGACAGTTGAAAAGGCAGTTCAATGGGCTTTAAAGGGTTCCAGTCCTGATATTGTATTGCACATGCGCATGATGACAAACAGGTATGAAGCACTATCTGTGGCATAAAGGAAGGAAATAGATGTAAATTTCCACATTCATTTGAAAACATAATAGGATATTGTCAAATTTGACGTTGTAAACTTCACGTCAAAAAATAACTGGTTCATCAGTTAGCCTTGAAATATGCTGCTTCCACCTGTAGATGTGAACAGAAACTCTTGGTGCAGTTGTCAACTGAAACATAAGGATCTGTTTGACATTGCATTTGTTTGTAAAAGCAATTAAATTCCATTTTGATACAGTAATTACTAGTTAGCTGAAAGCATATGTTACATCATAACGTCAAAATCCCACTTGAATCAGTAAAGATTTGTATGATTAATAGATAGTGTGATTCATTATAGTTCAGCAAACTGGCCTGTCAACCTCTTATTTTTTTCGTTTCTTTCCTGTTGTCTAATTAATAATTTTTTAACATTTCTCTTCTATATGTTTACAAGCAGGATTGATTATAAATGTTTCAGAAATTTCAATAAACTAATGCAAATGGTAATGTCTGATTTGACGTTTTTTGCACCTTATCGATATGAGAACCTCCACCACCTACAAATTACGATTATGCAGATCAAATTTATTAGCGACCTTTCCACGTCATCTGGGTTGAACTGCTGAACATAACTCATTTTTTGACTAGGCCAGTTCGAGCAAGAAAAGCTGCAGTTAATTGTATTAAGAGAGCTATAGAGATTTGTCATTTGAAGGGTACACCTCGGGTAGCAGTAATTTCAGATACACCAGGCTTTGCCAAGGATATAAAGCAAGACATCAGTGAGTTTGCTGAGGTTAGTTACTTTGTCGAATGTTATCTCAAGGACTTCATAGTTTTATTCAAATGTAATGGGTTATGATTAGATAGTTTTCGTAGTTAATTAGCTTGGAATTTCTAAAAGGAAGGGGAATTGATGATTATGATCTACTTTTTAAGCAGGTGATTTATTTTGATCACAAAAAGTTCTCCAGGAGTTTTGATCTAGAGATAACTGGAAGTGAAAAGGTACAATATACTCTCTTGAAAGATCCATCACTATGTTTGCCACAGTTTCTCAGTGCTGTTTACTGAAAATGTGAGAAGTATCTTCCCGGGTGTTAGATCTATTATATACTAAAAGTCCATTAAACTTCCTACAAACGCTCCTGAGCCGCCATGTGGCGCTTCTATAAACACTCCCAAACCGCCATGTGGCACTGTTTAATCTCACCATTGATTTTCACTTAAATTGGTGGACTCATTAATTTAAACCATTAGATCAGATCTATGTGTATCGTTGATTTTCATTTAAATTTGTGGACCCATTATCTTAGATAATCTGCCACAATAAAAAGAACTGAAGAAAAAGACAAGTCTCCCGTGTATGTACAACTATTCACCGGAGAAAAACATGTACGTTCTATTACCGGGAAAATAAATTACCGTGTACGTACGTATACTGCTTAACAAAAAAGGAATAAGAGCATAATGTACTTACGATTGGGAAGATATATGTTTCCAAGTACATATATGAACCTACTATATAAAAGAAAAGGAGGTATCTGAATTTCTATATTAAAAAATATTACGAGTACATCACATATTAGCTATATTTTAATTAAAAAATTATCACATAAAATCATATTTAGCTCTTTGTGTCTTACTCATCTAAATAGACTTAATAATTACTCTCTTTGTTTTCTTTAAGGAATACTAAGGCTTTGTTTGATCTAACTAATTAAGTGACCTAATCAGGACACGAAATGATACATATCATTATCACGTGATTAATTGAGTATTAAATATTGCAAAAATAAAAACGATGGGAGTGGTTCTACAATTTTGTTAACATAATTCAGCCTATCTTATTTTAAATATTTTTCAATAGAGATCTCTGCAAGTTGCTATTACACTTGTAAGAACCAATTTCCTGCCCAAATTAAGTTCCTTCCTCTGCAGGCTTTGGATTTCCGTTCAAGAGACTGGGGTTCAGCTCCAAGGTGGGCAGCATTTGTTGATTTCTTTCTGGCTTCCCAAGCCAGATATGCAGTGGTCACTGGAGCACACCGACGTGTAGGGACAACCTATGCACAACTCATTGCAGCATTGGCTGCAGCTAACAGATTTGGTGCATATCCCTTTCTTTCATACCCGTTCTATTTTGTTTGGAACAATTCAGTATGAAGACCGAATTCTAAATAACTGTGCAATTGTCTTGTATCAGGTCGTGAGTCTTCAGGCACAAACTTCACATTCTTAAGCAGTGTCCACAGCAACCTACTGGTTGACGGCCTCTCGTCACAGGGTGGCTGGGGCCATATCTGGAACAGATATGCTGGCCCTTTGAGCTGCCAACATCAACAGCACCAATGTGCCTTGACCCCACTCCTGGCACCTGCTTGGTGGGACGGCCAATGGCAAAGCCCCATTCCTAGAGATGTGAGGAGATTGCTGGAATATGGAGTCCGGTTATCAAACACAGGAGAGGTGGATGAGAGACACCTCATGTCATACTGTAGGTCAAGGAAAGATCATGTGAAAAGGTACCGTGTTCTTCCTTCATACAATAGTTCAATGCAACTGTAGAATGCGAATGAGGCTCGTCAAGTCATGCTCTTTTGGAGAGCGCAGTTTTGCACTACCACTTACCTAAGGAGCTAGTATAGGTTAGGATGGTTAGGCTTTTTGAAATGGCCATGACGCTAATTTTGTAAGGTGGTTCCAATTTTGGTGGGCTGTATCATGTATACCTGGAACTGTCATGTAGGAAAGCTATAGAAAATAGGCTAGACGTCGTTTCAAGGCATGCCTTGTTTCGAATCTTGTTGTTATTGTTATACATCGCTGTTGTTGCTAATAGTGCAACCAGAATGTAGTGAAGATAGTAAAATCAAGAGACGTGAAACTGATGTACTGATGCATAATTACCATGTGAAATCCTTTATTGGGTATTATACTCAACTGGAAAACTGTAATGGTGGACATTTTATTTTTCCAATTAATAGGTGCAATGCAATATTGCCAGTGGTGGCCACTGTTTTTCATTTCATTATTATTCGCAGTTAAAAGACGGTTTTCTTCCATTGGTGAGTTGAACCCCTGAGTGTTGATTGGCAAATATGTGGTTTTTAGCTGCTTCACAGGGTTGCAGAAAGGAGCAGAATAATTCAAATCTGTTTCCATCATGTCCGTGTCACTGTGGTAGTTGAACACTGAGGGGTTCAACCTAACTTCATGATCAAATCAATCACCAAATCAGCATTCAAAAGAACCAGAGAAAGTAGACATGTAACTGATGCTTAAGCAACTTAAACTAACAAGTATTGACACAATGGCCTTCTTTAAGAAAGAACCGTATACACCAGTCCTTCACAAGTTCACAGGCTATACAGGTTTGTAAAAAAAAAATGCTTGCTTTCATAATTTGAATTTAGTTGTATAGAAATATAATAGCGATAGCTGTCACAGCTAGAAATATTAACTTATAATATCCTTGTAGCTGTCCATATAGTATCATAACGTACACAGGAGCCTTTAATTGTTGTTTTAAAAACCAATCGTCTTGTAACAGCAATAGGAGTTATCTCTGTTGGACGGTACAACTAATTTGAACAAGTTGTCAGCAAGAAGTTAATTTACCATCTCATGAGCAAACAAGAAAACACACCTAATGGCAGCCTAATAAGCCAATCAAGAAACCCTCCAAAGCAAAGATATGAAGCTGTACTGTTTTGGCTCACGTGTCTCCATCCATCTTGTACCATGCAATTGGAGGACCCCTCATCATGGGTCCCACTTGAAAGAGACTTGCCCATTTTGTTTCTCTCCTGCCATAATAATATAATGAAAAGAACTCTTCAAACATATTCACATTAACTATATTGCAATTAAAGTTGCTCTATTTTGTAGACACATACAAAAAAAATTTGTCCTGTGTGCTCCAATCTCCACTATCCAGAGTACATATATAATGTAGTAGTATATATGTAATATTCCATGGTATGTTGTGGAAAGGGAACATAGTACAAAAGCACAAGAGAATTAAGCATGTTAGGATGCTTCCCAAGAGAACACAACTATGGGGACAGGTCCAACAGCTCTGTGCCTTTGGGAAATCCAAAGCCTAGGCGGACGACATTGTCAATGCCGTACTTGCAGAGACGAGTATATACTACTCTTTGCTCAAATGTTATTTTATCCATCGATCGACAAAAGACTCCAAAAACACCATATTAGAAGAGGATTTCCACACTGCACTAATAGTTTATTAGTACCACATATATGTAAACAATGCACTTTAAAGTTTGCAAAAACTTTTATAGGAAAAATAAGATGAAGTAATACGTCTAAATACAACCAAATATGTACCCTTTTAGGGCTCCTTAACGATGTAATTTTTATAGGATTTTCGTATAAATCAGTTTAATTTCCATTAAAAAAACCTCCGTTTCCGAATAAAGAGGCCATAGGCTTTGAACATTGATTTTTATTTTTCTGGATATGAGCCTAAAACAGTTATATTTCATATAGTAATTTGGTTAAAGTAGCTACATAATAGAAATTAATTTTCATCTAGAAAAGTAGCAAACACTATTATATTACATTATATTGTAACTATAGTGTAATTATACTTTAATTACAGTGTAAACATTAAACATCAGATATACAAAGTAGCTTCTCTAATTTTTTTTCTCCTCTCTCGTTCTCTATCCTTTCTTGTCGCATTTGTACCTAGCATCCTGCCTTTTTGTGCTTGGGCAATGTGAACTACATAGCGAAATCCCAAACTAAATAATTTCTACAGTTTTAACTTTGTCCAAAATAAATCAATTTTTACTTTGTTATTTCTCATTAGGTTGTCAGCCTCATCTTTTGGCTTATGCTTATGCTTATAAGCTAAAATTTGAATTTTCAACCTTAAATTTGGAGTTGATTTTGGGGTTTTTTTATTTTAGTTTATTTTTCAGTTTTTGCTTTTAGATCGCTAATAACACGTATATGAAAGTTTTATTTGCAAATTATTTTTCGTTTGCAAATATGTCATTTCACTTATTCCGTCAATAAGCGAAATGATGGAGTCCTTTCAAAGAGTTTTATCCCTTCAATACCTTTTGCCTACCCACACCCATCAATGCTACTTTCATCTAAATTAGGGCCACTTTGGTGTTTCTTCCTACTTAGGCTGTGTTCGGAAAGAGATGTTCGGAACCTCTCCTCCTTGCACAGAAAACGAGGTTACTTATTAACATATTATTAATTAATTATTATCTAAAAGAACTTGAAAATGGATTAATATATTTTTTTTTACAACAACATTCTTGTAGATTTTTTTTAAAAAAAAACATAATGTTTAGTAGTTCAAGAAGCGTGTGTACAGAAAACATGGGAATAGAGGTTGGGAACTTGGACATAGGAATAGAACACAGCTTTAAAGTCTCTCCGAATGCGAGGAATTGGTTTATTTTAGGACAATGCGACATATGAAAATGGTCGAAATCGGTAGCATCTCTTTAGAAACAATTCTCAGTCAGTTAGGAATTGACCATATTTATCATTTCAGTATCAACAACAATACAGCGTTGAAAGAAATTAGAAAAAAAAAGCAAATTCTATATATTGCTAGAAATGAAAATGATCAGAAACAATACCACTTAATTATATGGAAATGATATTCAGTCGGTCGGGAATTTGTGTGCTCGTTTTTCATCCTTAGCTCCGGTATGAGAAAGCAGCACACAACCTTTACAGGTATCTAAGCGCGGACCAATAAAACCGGCCATAACAATGGCACGAATCTCAACAATAATAATCCTATATGCCCCAAAAATCGACTGTAGTCAGGACGAAACATATGACTGACATATTTGTAGCAAAAACCTTTTTTCTTGTTTGTTACGGGTGAGGTGCAGGAGAGGCTTTCCTTGCTCATATTCTTAACTCTCGAGTCTAAAGAAAAAGAAACCACAAAGCCATTACCCATGCATGGAGATGGATCCAAATCTCTCGAGAAACTTTCGGCCCCCATAGTTTCCTATATATACCATCAGCCACGGCTAAAATTTGAATATTCAAGCTCAATTTTAAAATTGATTTTGAAGTTTTTCCATCGAAGTTTATTTTTCAATATTGGCATTTTAGTCGCTAAGAAAGCACATATAAAAGTTTTACATATTAAATTATTATTATTATTCTAATACACCGAATGATGTATTATCCGCATTTGGCCAATCCATGGGGCCATTCTCCTTGTATATATGCTTTTTTTACTACGAAATTGCAATGCAAATAGCTCCTCATCTTCTGTGCCGATCTCCTGCTTCAACATGTACCTTCCATATATGGTATCAGCTGTCATAATTCCTTACGGCGTCCTTGAGCTATATCTAAAGAAGAGAAAAGATCTCCTCCTATATATTTCTTTAATCAATGGACAATGGTGTCCTAGGGTTTCCTCCCAAGCGAGTTCCTTGTCTCTTCTACTTTGGAAGGCCTCTGGTTTTCTTGTGAGACCTAGTTCACCGGTTTGTCGGAACTCGGAAAGCGTGCCCCGCCAATAGGCCACAGCCAGCACCCCAAAAACAGTACAAGAGGGATTTGGCAAAGAATGTACACCAGCAACAGACCAAAACAGTCTTTTGACATGGTGTGCACAAGCCAACATGATGCCTCCAATAACCAGGCCATTTATCTCCTCTCTTCTTCACAAGTTTGCAGCATCTCTTGGCTCCAACCAAGCTGGACAAGGAGGAGAAAACCAAACTCATATATTAGCTGCAAATTAAGCTTCATCTCACTCTCTCCTCATTAATTGTGAGGTAGAATTCAGAGATAATTTTAGCTAGATTTCTCATTGACAACCTGATCAGTAGATATAGAAGAGCTAGCTCATTTGCTTTTAATTAGTTAGTGGCTTAATTCCAAAAGAGAAGAGAGGTTATTGCATGTACTACTAGCTAGTGCTTGCATATATACTTATTTACAAGTGTAGTATACAAGTGATCGTTTGATCTCGATGTGTTCGAGCATGGGGACGACGACGATGCTCAACGCCGCCGACATGGCCGGCGGCGGCGCGAAGCTCCAGCAGCAGCAGGCGCCGACTTCGCCGACGGCGTCGGTGTCGGAGTCGAACATCGTGGCGTCGACGGCGTCGGCCGACCCGGAGGCCAACGACGCCCTGGCCGGGCTCCAGGCGCTCCGGTTCGACGGCGGCGGCGACATCGACGACGTGGAGATCCAGTCGCCGGACATCGCCCTCTGGGAGTCCATCTTCGCTGATCAGATCGGCGTCTCCGGCGCCGGCGCCGACTTCCTCCTGTCCATGTCGTCGGCGGCGGCATCGCCGAGGAGGGACTTCATGGCGTGCTCGCCCAAGAGAGACTACATGGTGACGACCTCGTCGCCGAAGAGGGATTACATGGTGACCTCGTCGCCGAAGAGGGACTACATGGTGTCCTCGCCGAAGAGGGAGTACATGGTGACGTCGCCGAGGAGGGAGATGGCGACGTCGCCGAGGAGAGCGACCTTCTCCAACCTCTACACCTCTAGCCATGGCGGCGGCGGCGGCGGCGGTCACCACCTCCACCACCAGAGCTACGTGCATGGCGGCGGGATGGAGGGAGGCGGCGGCGGCCATGGCGCGCAGCCGCAGTACGGCGGCCTCGCCGGCCATGGCAAGGGGAAGGCGCAGAGCCCGCTTCACAAGGTGTACATCAACAACGTCGGCGGCGGCAGCGGCGGCGGCGGCGTCAAGAGCAACACGCCGTCCACGCTCTCCTGTGCCTCCTCCTACGTCGTCCATGGCGGCGAGAGCGGCCTCCCCTCCTTGCCGTCCATGGACCCCTTCCTCGAGGAAGGGTACCTAGGGTCGTACCAGCTGCCGGAGAAGGCAGCCGGCGGCGTCGGCGGCGGCGGCGGAGGGGACATCAACAGATCAGGCGCCTCCGTCTCCGTCGTCACCGCGCCGGCGTCGTCGCAGCTGCTGCCGACGCTGTCGGAGTGCCTGGCGATGCCGGAGCCGGCCGCGTACAGAGGCGGCGGCGATGAGGCAGTCGCGGCGGCGATGGCTGTCGCCGGTGAGCTGCCAGTGGGAGCGTTCGTGCAGCCCGAGATGTACTACGGCGGCGGCGGCGAGTTCGGAGGAGAAGGCATGACGCCGCCGCTGCAGCATCAGATGGCAGCTGATTCTTCACTTCACAGCATGCTGGGTTCAGTGATCCAATCAGAGGCTGAGCAGGTAACTAATTAATTACTGTACTAGTTAAGCATGAGATTTATTATCTCAAAAACTTAATTGCACAGAAAAGATTAACCATGCATCAAAAAGTGAATTGATCTTACATTAACAAAGTGAATTGACCATGCATGCAGTCATCTTTTCTCTGGTTTTAACGCTGGCTACTAATTTCTCCAAGAATATCTACATATATAGATTTTTACCAGGAGAGTTGCATTGAAAACTGTTTTAATAATATTAGAATTAGAATTAGAATTGCACTATAAGGTTTTAATAAACAATACATTGCAACATAAATCAGCAGTCAAATTTGTAGTTTGGAGATTAAAAAAACACATTATTTAGTTGGTGTATGAAAAATAAGTAGATAAAGATGAATATGAAGATTATGAGTTTTATGCAAAACGATGTGGTATTAATGTATGAGTAAATAAGTTTTAATTATTACAAATTTAAAAATATATTTATCTAATATTTTAGAACAACTTCTATATAGAAAATTTTTACATGAAACACACCATTTAGCAAGCAGTTTGAAAAGCATGCTACTAATATCCAAATTTTCCCAACTTTTCTTATAGAAAAGTGTGACTACAATAAATGATTGTTCCTCCAATCTTCAGTGAAAGATTCTGAAATTCTGGTATAGCCGTATAGGGGGGCGACCTCAATTGGCCAAATGGTCGTATTCCATGCATGCACGCGTGCTGCTAACAGCACAAGTCCGTGCGTGTGATTAGTATACATATATAATCCTTGATCACCAACTAATTAAGAGCGCTGTTTTGTCGCAAGGGATAACCAACTCGCCAAAAGTAGCCCTGATGCCTTGTTAATTGTGATTGTGACTTTATTAGTGTAGAAACAGGACAAAGGATATGTGTTAATTCTGACAACAAGTACATAACAATGCTGCAGTCCAAATTTAAAGTTTCATAACTTATATTAGGCTCTAGTTATTGCTAATTAGCAGTCAGAGCTCTGTTTACGTAGTGGAGTTGAACTTTTTGCTAAAATGTTTCGTTTGGTGAAAATTGGATCTGTTGACTGGTGTTATACTTTGTTGACACTGAAGTTGTTTTTAAAAAGAACAACTGAAAAGCATAACTAAAATAAAAAAATTCATATATAAAATTACTTGAACTGTGTATACCAAAAAAATCTTCATATATAAACTTAATATTAAATTTGTTCCAGTTCAATAACTTATTATTTAAATTGTTCTTTTCGATAATATATCAATGAGTTTATTAATTGTTCTACAATATGTCATTGGACTAAGCATTTTTATATAAAAAATACCCAATATACTGTTAACATGGAAGGTTAACTATTGATTCATCCTCTCACGAAGTTTTAAGATTTTTGCATTTCTAATTTTCTTAAAATATGTTGTATCAGTTATATCCTATATAGAATATTTCTTGTGTCAATTTTAATGCAAATAATCTTTTATAACCTTAAGAAAACTTTTGTGCTAATAGATTTTGCGTAAGGAATTTCTCTTCTTATAACAAAAAATAACTTTTAGAAAAATAAAAAATCTTGAAGTGTAAGAACACGGTACAAAAGCATTTCATATTTTTTTAAAAAAATTTAATAGGTTAAAAAGTTAACTCTTTACAAGTATTTGGGATTTTTGTGGTAAAAAGACAAATCCAATGGCATATTGTGCAATAATTTATAAATCCTCAGTATATTATAGAGAAAAAAAATATCAATGATCAATCGCTAAATTGGAACAAACTCAATAGTATATAATAAATTTTCTTTTAAAACTAATACAGCTAAATAAACTACGCGGTCGATTGATTGAAGTTGTGATCCGTAAGTTACAAGGGCACACTTTACAACTCAGACCATGTTGTAATCCACGTTCTTCAATTTTTATGAATAGATTTCCTAAAACCTCACATATTATGATCCAAATACACAAACCACATGTATTTTGACAAGTGGTACATAACCTTAGGTATTATAGTCCTAAATTTTCATAAACCACGCTATTAATCATTTTGATTTTGATTTACAACACTTTTGACATCTGAAATTTATAAGAATTTTTTGCATCATATAAATTGTTCTTTTGCATCTGCTTTGATACATGAGTATGTCAAAATGGTTAATGGTGTGGTATGTGAACTTTTGGATCATTATATCCTTATAATTTTGTGCAACTTGAATCATAATAGGTAGTGTTTTATGAAATTTACTTAATTATGTTTTTGTGAAAAGTAGCGTTTTCTGGTGTGTAACTGTGTATTATAAAATTACTTTACGTTGGGAGAACTGCTTTTAGTTCTTCAAATTAAATAGCTTGTTTTGGCACGATTGACTAAGTCAGAGTAAATTTGTGAATATATTAAACATGCTCATCTGCAAGGACATATAAGGACTGTGTCGTAAAAATAATAAAAAGGACAATATTGCACCATTGCAAAAATTGGAATTGGAATTACTGAAAATGATTGACCAACCTGTGTACCCGAAAATTTCTACTCTAGATATTTTCATTTTCATTTGAACTAAATATTAAGTACAAGCTGTGATTTTTCTAAATTGTGCATTGTGGCAAAAAAAATCTAATCCATCGAAGGGACATCCATCCTATATCTTTTTTTTTATTTCAAATAAAATGAAATGGTTATAAAATAATTTGATAATGTTGAGTATATGGCACCTATCACCTACCAAAAAACAAGTTCATAAATCATAATTGATCCACGCATTGAGAAACAAAATCGACAATTCAAATTTCGATACGAATAGTACCGGTACTTTACAAGCAATGGATTTGTCTTAATTTCTCCTTGTGCGAGTTGAGTATAGATTGCTGGAAATTGTGACAAGGTTGCCTAATTGCTAATTTGGATTACAGAAAATGATTGTTCAAGCTGTGTTGTGGAGTTATGTATACAGATTAATACAACATGAACTTTGGTAGTGCAAATAGATGTCAAATATTAAATTCCTAATCAACACCTTGCACGTGTGCTTTCTCATAAGCTAATCAGATGTTCCAATCAGTCGGGAGAAATGTTTTGTTCCTTAACTAAACACTAATCATGTTCTCTAACCGAATTGCTATTCCCTCCGGACTGATAATACTTATTCTTTTAGATAAGGATAAAGTCAAACTTTAAATCTTTAATTATGAATTATTTTTAAAATATTTGTTTTTCAAATATGATGATTACATGTATATATTAGTCTTAAAAAGTATTTTAATAAAATCATATATTTGTTAATATTTTTTATACATATTATAATAGAAAATAATGTTCAAAGTTGTTATTCAAGACCATGTTCTTGTTCAAAATAACAAGTATTATTAATTCAGAGGGATTACTACTGGTCATTAACTAAATCATGAATAATCACTGCAATTAGGACCTTAATTACCAGTGCTAGTAATTACTAACAGTGTGCATGCACTGAATTTGCAGGAGCAGGACAGTGGGCTTCAGCTGGTGCACCTCCTGCTGGCGTGCGCCGACCTCGTCTCCAAGGGCGACCACCCGGCGGCGCTCCGCCACCTCCACCTCCTCCGCCGCGTCGCCTCCCCTCTCGGCGACTCCATGCAGCGCGTCGCCTCCCACTTCGCCGACGCCCTCGCCGCCCGCCTCTCCCTCCTCTCCTCCCCCACCTCCGCCTCCCCCTCCCCCCGCGCCGCCGCCGCCGCCGCGCCCTACCCGTTCCCGCCGTCGCCGGAGACGCTCAAGGTCTACCAGATCCTCTACCAGGCCTGCCCCTACATCAAGTTCGCCCACTTCACCGCCAACCAGGCCATCTTCGAGGCGTTCCACGGCGAGGACCGCGTCCACGTCGTCGACCTCGACATCCTCCAGGGCTACCAGTGGCCGGCGTTCCTCCAGGCGCTCGCCGCGCGCCCCGGCGGCCCGCCCACGCTGCGGCTCACCGGGGTCGGACACCCGCCCGCCGCCGTCAGGGAGACCGGGCGCCACCTCGCCTCCCTCGCCGCGTCGCTCCGCGTCCCGTTCGAGTTCCACGCCGCCGCCGCCGACCGCCTCGAGCGCCTCCGCCCCGCCGCCCTGCACCGCCGCGTCGGCGAGGCCCTCGCCGTCAACGCCGTCAACCGCCTCCACCGAGTCCCCTCCTCCCACCTCCCGCCTCTCCTCTCCATGATCCGCGACCAGGCTCCCAAGATCATCACCCTCGTCGAGCAGGAGGCCGCCCACAATGGCCCCTACTTCTTGGGCAGGTAAACCACCAAAACATCATCAAATTCGAAACGAAATTCATCGAAAACTTTTGAACATTGGTATGGTATTTGACAAATTTGAACGAAATTCTAATGTTTCAAATAGCGGACTAAGGCATTTAACGGTAGACCCTCAAAAACTTCTAATAGCGGGCTAAATGATGCTAAAATTGTACATTAGAGCAAAAATAGCTAGATTATTCTCTGAAAACTATAGCCAGAGATTTTAAAACCATGTGAAATTCATGGAAAATGGTTTGAATGTTTGCATGATGTTTTTGAAGGTTTTTGGAGGCGTTGCACTACTACTCGGCGATATTCGACTCGCTGGACGCGACGTTCCCGGCGGAGTCGACGGCGAGGATGAAGGTGGAGCAGTGCCTGCTGGCGCCGGAGATACGGAACGTGGTGGCGTGCGAGGGGGCGGAGCGGGTGGCGCGGCACGAGAGGCTGGAGCGGTGGCGGCGGCTCATGGAAGGGCGAGGGTTCGAGGCCGTGCCGCTCAGCGCCGCCGCCGTCGGCCAGAGCCAGGTGCTGCTCGGCCTCTACGGCGCCGGCGACGGCTACCGCCTAACCGAGGACAGCGGCTGCCTCCTCCTCGGGTGGCAGGACCGCGCCATCATCGCCGCCTCCGCGTGGCGGTGCTGAGCTACTGATAGCCATGGTGGTACATGGAACCGAAATTGATGGCCAGCCAGTGGCCGGAGACGATGAAGAAGAGGAGCTACAAGACGGGCTCCTCCACCGTATGTGCATTAGGTTTCGATTGTTGCATGTGTGGTTAATATATTATTTAATATATAATTTGGAAGTCTTTTAGTACAATTTATACTACCTCCATTTTATATTATAAGTTGTTTTAATTTTTTTTTCTAGTTAAATTTTTTAAAGTTTAACAAAATTTGTAGATGAATATGGTAACATTTTCAACATGTTGAACAATATATCATTTGTACTCCTATATCTCACATGTAAAAGTACATTTGCAAATAGTGTCAACAAAAAGGGGATGGATTCTAATAGCTTGAGGGGACGTCCATTCGTTTATTGCATGTCAACTAAATGACTATGAAAATTTTTTAAAAAAATTGATAAGATAGATCAATATGTAATATATCACTCCACAAATATGCAAGTTAAAATTCAACTTCTACAAGTTGTAACAAAAATAACAAATTTAACTGTAAATATACATGTAGTAATTTGAGTTTTGTTTGTTATTTTTGTTACAATCTGTAGAAGTTGAATTTTAACATGCATGTTTGTGAATTGATACATTACATATTGATCTATCTTATTCATATTTTTTTAATTTTTTTTATAATTATTTAGATGACATGCAATAAATAGGTGGACATCCACTCGAGCTGTTAAAATAGTTTCCCCAACAAAAAGAACAATTTATTGTACATTAACTTATTACGCCTTGTTTATGGGTGAGCGCATTCTAGGTAGATTATGCTTGGCTAACCTATAGTAGGGTTGGTGTAGTTTGTTTGGCTTTTTGACAAGTTTCTTTCATAATCACCAAAGTTGCTGGTATCAATTTTCATGTGAATATTTTTTTTTTGCCAAACTTTGTTAATTTCTAGTATCGAAGAACACCCTGTCAATGTTTGAAAATGATTTCTGAGTGAGCTTGTACACCCTCTGGTGCGTCCTCTGCTTGCCATTCCCTCGTGACTCTGTTTGCCCTGTTTCTCCCCTGCTTATCTAGTTCTCTTTCCTTTTGTCTTGAGAGACTTTATTATTTAAATGTTTAACTTTAAGGCAATATTGTAGTTGAACAAAATATTCCGAATTTATGTGTTCAAGGTAGTACAAAAAAAAACCTCATCAATTAACTAAACAAATACCAATTGCTTCTCATTATCATTAAACCATCTTACAAGTTACAACCATTTTGCCACAGTGCCTCTTATCAAACACCAACATAGAGCAGCTGATTAACATTTAACACATGCTCACCACAATTAATCATTAAAAACAAAACACCACACTACAAAGTGTATAAACCCATGCAAATTTTAAATTTAACCATAAAAGAAAAGAAGAACACCATCCATATGCATCATAAACCATGTGACCAATGCAATCCATCCTTTTTTTTCATCATATCTCGTCCATGAGCTCTTGGAAGGCGTCCATGGCGGACGCCGGGAGGCCGAGGAGGACGTTGATGCTCTTCCTCTCCTCGCCGTGCGCGAGGAAGAGGATGACCTCCTTCTCCGGCAGCGTGACGGGGCCGGACATCGCCGGCGCGCCCCAGCCGAAGTCGGCGCCGTGGAAGGCGAGCCTGGACCACGTCGTGATCAGCAGCGTCGACGCCAGCGACGGCCGCGCCCGCGTCGCCTCGAAGTAGTCCACCGCCGACCGCATGTACCCGTCGGTCACCATCCGCACCGCCGCCTGCACCAGCCCCGCCGCGCGCGACGGCGGCGACGACAGCAGCTCGCCGGCGGTCGCCACCGCGTTCGTCAGCACGATGCCGTTGCCGAAGTAGCCGCGGGGGAGCGGCGGCTCGAAGCGGCGCCGCCCGTCCACGGCGAACAGCAGCTTCGTCCGCTGCTCCGGCGCGAGGCCCAGGGCGCGGGTGCGCGCGCGCCAGACGAGCCCCGACAGCGCCTCGAAGGTGGTGCACCGCCCGCCGACGAGGTCGTCGCCGTTCTCGGCGCCGGCGCCGGCGAGGGCGAGCGCGCGGACGCGCTCGAGGCGGTCCGGGTCGAAGCAGAAGGAGCGGTAGAGGAGGTCCTGGTCGGCGTAGAGCGCCGCCGTGTCGGAGACGTCGGGGATCTCCTCGAACTCGTGGTGCTCAAAGGAGATCACCGGGGGGTCGCGCGCGCGGAGCAACGTGCGGTCCAGGAACGGCGGCACGGTGAGCTCGGCGGCGCCGCGCGCCGTCTCCGCCCACGAGTTGACGAACTCCATGGCGCCCAGCCCGTCGAACATGCAGTGGTTCATGGCGAGCCCCAGCGCGAAGCCGCCGCACTTGAACCGTGTCACCTGCAAAAGAAAAAAAAATTATTAAACTGATGAATTAATGGCAAACAAAGATACTAAACTTTTCAAATTCGCATTACTAGTTTATTGCTTAATGAGTCATATATTGAACTACGAGTTTGATTTGAGTTAGTTAAAATTGGAACAATGTTTAGTAGATGGATTGTTTAAGCCAAGAACGATTTAGTGCATGATTTGGCACATCAGCAAGGGGGTACAATTAATTAATATTTAATATTTAATCTAGTGCGTATTTCGTTGAAGATGTGCCCCCCATACATATTGGAACTTGGGTGATAAGGTTGGATTGTGACAATATAATTATAAATGTCATGAGCTGGTACCTAGCCATTACAAAAACAAAAAATGATTGATATGGTTAGTTGATTTATAGGTCGAGGTGGGTAACCTAACTTTGGAAGAAAGAACAAACACATTTAAAAACTCTCCAATCTAAAACCCGGAATAAAAAACGAAGTACAACTAATTTTCAAAATGTTTTTTCTGGAATTTCCATCTATGGTACTCCTAGCAACATTAAATTCAATTTTTTTTTTTGCAACGCCCATCCCCTAACCAGAAACCCAATTAAGACATCGACTCGTGACCTGCCACGTCATCACTGAGACCACGCAGCTGCATGGCTTTTATCGTTTTTTTTTTTAATCTCCTTTCACCAAAAGGGGAAGAGAGAGCGAGGCCGCCATGGCGCCATTAACGCCAAGCTCAGGGCAATGGCGCCAGAAAGGTTAAAGCTAGGAAAGGAGAGGAGTAATGGCGGCACGAGGTGTTTACCTGCGCCGTCATGGGGGGCATCTCGAGGATGTTCTTGGCGCCGGGGATGGAGTAGACGAGGTGGCCGAGCGCGGCGGGGTCGGGCTTGGTGAGGTCGCCGACGTCGGCGAGGTCGTACCCGGCGTCGGCGGCGACGAACACGGCGCCCTCGCCGGTGAGCTCCACGGCGAGCTTCATCTCCGCGCTGATCGTCAGCCGCCCCGCCAGCGGGTGGTAGTGGACGAGCACCTTCGCCAGCGCGTCGCGGAGCACGGCCACCGCGTCGCCATTGTCGCCGCCGCTCGCCGCCGGTGGCTTGTAGCAGTACACCGTCTGCACGATCACGGCGATGTTCTGGTCCAGGTTGGACAGGTAGTACTTCTCCCCCGTCGGCGTCGCCTCCGCCGGCGCCACCAGCTCCGGCTCGCCGCGCTTCACCGTCAGCTTCGCCGCCGCCGCCGCCTTGCCGCCGTCGGCCACCTCCACGACGGCGCCGTTCTCCCTAACCTCAACAACCTACACACACCACAACGTGTCACATTTTCTCTCTTTTTTTTTTTTTGCAATCTTGCAAATTAAACATGAGTAGCAAGAAAACCATTATCCAAGATATATAAATAATGAAGCTCATTTTGTGTAGCTCACCATGGTTGATGATCTTTGGAGTGATGAGAGAGGAAGAGGAGGAGAGAAATTGGTTGATGGATTGTAGAGAGAGAAAGTTGGGGTTTTGTGTGTTTGAGGATATGGGGTTGAGGGGGAAGTGTTTATATAGGGGTTGTAGGTCAGTGATCAGTGTCAATAGGAAAAAAAGATGTCAAGGAAGGACAAAGTGATCCAAAGAACAGTTGGGGTTGGAGAGGGTTGCATAACTACCAATGCTGCTCTTTCCTGTTTTTCAGCACACCACAGAATCTGGGGAATGAGAAGTCAACAATACCCAATTTGATAATTAATTAATTCATATTTTATAAAGCATTTGAGTACAGCTAGATTGATCTTGGGGAAGAAAAACCACAGCTTAATGAGAAATTCAAATGAGATTTTCAGATTCTACTGGATATGTTCAGGTTGTGATTAATTGAAAGAATATGGAAGGTGACACCGATGAACGAGTAATTTTTTTTTCAAGTTGGCTTTGGATATGCTTTTGCACACAACCTGAGTGATTTGATTGGATGATATTTGCATGGTTGATTAATTTGCCAGGCACACGCATGCACATTGCAATTTCTTGTCTCTATAGGAAATCCAATAATCCACTGGAGATCTACAAGTACAAATATATAGTTCGACCTAAGCAAATCTACTTCAACGACCACACTTGTAATGTCAAATTAAGAGCTTCATATGTACGTTACAAATTACAATGTTACATAAGTCAACCGGCCGGCAAATTAATCACCGAGTTAAACAAAGATCATCGATTAACCAAGATACACCTGATGTTCTTTTCTTTATCATCAGGATACACCTGATGTTCTTTTCTTTAACAGAAGAAAATTCTTATTTTTTTGGAAGTTGATCGAATCGCTTACCTATGTGATACTCCAGAGTCCAGAAGTCTAGATACATTGATCATTGGTAAACTGAACACAAATTGTGCAGCTTCTGAATTTTCAGGAGCAGGAGAATCCTAACCTGAACTTTCACGGAGAGCTACCTGTTCTCATCTGAAAATCTCACAAAATTCATGCGTGTTTGCTTCCTGTTCCACGGAAAATCTGTCACAAACTCGCAATACTCACCTATAAATTGAAGTCAACCCACAAAAGCCTGAACTTTTGGGCGGTCCACGGGACTACTATACTCCAGTGATGAATAGACCGGTTCACTGTGGACCAATTGCCCGCCCAGAAAGTGGGCCCCACCTGTAAGCTGGCTGCGTATCAAGGTGGAGTCCACTGTGGTATCGGTTGGCCTAATAAGTTAAAGCAAAAGCTAAAATTTAAATTTTTAAATTTAATTTTAAAGTTAATTTCAAGATATTTTAACATAATTTTTTTTAGCGTTAACTTTTAAGTCAGTACGAACAAATATATAAAAGTTCAACTATATATTTTTTATTCCTTAATAAGATATTTTGGTTTATTAGTCAATATGGACAAACCGAAGAATCTCCTACTAATCTGCGATGACGAGTGATCCAGAGAAAGTGTAATCTGTTGGGGGGTTGGCCACGGACTGGAGCTATCAAGCTATGTTTGTTGGGGATCGTTGGCCAAACCCAGCTACTGGTTAACAAGAACATTAACAAACATGGCTGCTTTCTTTCTTTCTTTCTTTCCTTGATTGCGTGTGCCCGTGTGACAAGGGATTTGTCGACGTGATGGCCGATCGATCCATCCATCGACTGGTCGCATTCGATTAATTAGGGCATCAAAAGGACGAAGGGAAAGTACATATATGCCGTGTCACACTCTGTTCCGTTCGGAAGTGATAAAAAAAATAAGGATTAAGTAAATGCACGTAGGATGCGAAAGTAATTAGTGTATGGTTAATTGAGTTGTGATTATTATAAACTTGAAAAATAGTTTATGAGCAACTTCTATATAAAAGGTTTTTATAGAAACATATTGTGTGTTTAACAGTTTAGAAAACGTGCTAACATAAACCGAGATAAAATGTGCATCTAAACCAAAAAAAAAAGAACATATTCAATATGTTCTTAGATGATTGGTAGCTGATGATCGATTGAACTTAACTATAATACCATTTTACCGAACATTTGTCAACTAAGATAGTCCATTTTACTCGCTAGATGCTTTTTTATTGGATGTTAAAATAACTAGGAGGCGCGCGTACATGTATGGGTCCAAGAGGAGGGTTTTGTCTTGTGTAAGATATATCAGAAATATTGGCCCACCGATTTTAGCCATAACTTGATGGTTAGATGTTTTACTGCTTTTCTCGTAACTTTTATGATTTTCATAAATTCAGAGGTGTGACATGTGGTATTCTATGAGCTCTGTAGAGGTTTATGATTATTTGAATATTTAATCTTTGATCATTGAGTTTTTGATACGACTATAAAGAAAACAATAGATATATTAAAAATCTGTATATGATTTCAGGATTACGGCCATTTTGAATATTTAATATATGATCATTTCTATCTTGAGTTGCCTATAAAGAATTCAAAAGGGGATTAGAGAGGGCACGGGAGGGAGTCAGGGAGGGATTGGATTACATGCATCCAGCATCCGTTTTGCATGTGTGGTGGAAGCCACACGAAGGCAGGTGCCTAATATTTCTCATTCATCCCATAAACATTAAATTTTAGGTTCCTATCTCAATTAACTACCTTACACCTTACATGTGCATACCTTTTTTAAACCGTGTATATGATGCACTTGTAGGGCCCGAAGGGGATCAGAAGGGTATTTACAAAATGATTCATGGTTGAAAATAATGGGTTCACCCGATTAAATGAAAACCGATGGTTAGACTTTTTTTTCTCAAATTTTTTTAGAATTACCCTAATTTGTTAGAGTGCTATGTGGTGGCCTAGAAGCTTTTGTAGAAATTCGCTTAGAGAGTTTGTAGAAGTTTCATAAGACTTTAAATATATAACATATAGAGTAAATTACACTAGCAGTTCTTAAACTTGTAACGTGGTTTCATTTAAGCCCACGAACTTGCAAAACACGCATCGAGATCCCTAAACTTGGTTTAATGTATCATTCTGGTCCAAAGCCTCGTTTGACCGTGGTCTTGCCTACGTGGCATGCCACGTGAACGATGGCATGGCAACATTTTCCTTTTGCCTTTTTTCTCCCCATTTTTTCTCTCCTTCCTCACCTCACGTGGTGGACGAGGTTTCTGGTGACGGTTGGAGACGAAGAAGGGGCGGCCGAGGAGTTCCTCAATACGGTGAGCACGATGGAGGCAGCGGTGCTGCTTGCAGTGACCGGAAAATGGTAGCAAGTGATGGCCGGGATGGTTGCAATGGCGGCGGTGGCTCGGGTTGCCGGTAAAGATGATGTCTCGGTAGTTGATTGGAGGGGTGAAAAGGTGGCCGGGGTGCAAGGCGGAGCGGCGAAGACATGTTTGGTGGTGGGCAGTACCTAGGGTGTCGGCGGCGCACGGCTGGAGATCGGCGGTGGGCTGCGGAGCTTGGCCTCGCGATGGAGGCGGGGTTACAGTGGTGGATTGGGGGAGCGGAGCGGCAACCGGGATATCTCTCGGAGCGGTGGTGCCAGCAGTGCAAGTGGAGCAGCGCGGCGATGGCTCTAGCAGCGGTGGCGCCCAGCTGGAAGACGGTGGTGAGAGGAAGCGGCACGGAGGATGCGATAGAGGGCATGACGAGCTCGAGGAGTTGGGAAAAATGGTAGAGGGGGAACATGGGGGTGGACCTTATATGCTTGGGAGGCTGGAATCGTGCCCGGGGAGAGCATATTTGAAGCGGGAGGGGAAGGCGGCGACATCATCTCGGGCGGCTCGGCTCGGCGTCGGTTTGCGCGGAGAAGTGGGGAAGGTGGGCGATGACCATGTCCCCCGCATGTGTGGGCGAGGCGGGAAGGCGCGAGGACGATGGCGTCATGGGGAGCAATGTGCGCGGAGTGGCCATGGCGGTTGCCGGTCGGGGGAGGAAGAAGGCCTTGATAGGTGGGCCCCACCAGTAAGCAGCAGAAGGGAGAGGATGGAGGCAAAGTGGAGAAAAAAAAGATAAGGGAGAAAAAAAAAGAAGGGAGAAGGGAGAAAAAAAATAATAAATCCATGTCATCGTCCACGTGGTATATCACGTAGACAAGACTACGGTCAAACGAGGTTTTAGACCGGGATGTAACATTAAACCAAATTTAGTGATCTCGATGCGTGTTTTGTAAATTCATGGATCTAAGTGAAAAGCTCGTTACAAGTTTAAGGATCGCTAGTGTAATTTACTCTAATATATAGATAGATATTTCATTACTATTTGACTGCTATTTGATAACTAATATCGCATAAAAAATATGAGATAGAATTGAAGGGAGGAGAGCCGTGCATAATTAGGATATCGCAGGGGTGTCAATATACATACTGATGTACGTATATGTACGTATGTACGTACAGAACGAAGCGAGGAGGGTGGGAAAGATGTGGATTTTTTTTCTCTAACATAAGAAAATAAAAGGATAGATCTAATTGAAAATAGTGGGTACAGTGAAAATTGAGTCAATATTTTGCTTTTTTCTTGAAATGTTTTATATTTTCTTTATTTTCTTAGAGCACCATGTAATATCATGAACGTTTATAGAAAGTTTAACGATCTTTTATATATATAATAGATAGATGGGAGCATAATGGTACAAATTTTATTGTGAAACATTAATTGTATAGCTAATGTATTTATGTCTGTTGGTAAACAATCATATATAATGTAGTCTATGCTCGTAAAGTCATAATTATTTTAAATTTATTACAATAATAAATATTATATCAGCTATACATGAAAAAGCAATAACAAATAGGAAGGAGAGGAACTGATTGTACGTAACATACATACTGTACATAAGTACGTACTCAACTACGGAAGGGGATAAAGGAGAGGTGGGACACTATCTAGGGAGGAGGACTGTAAGTGTCTGGTTCATTTTAATATCAACATAATTAAACGGTTTATATTATTGGAC
This sequence comes from Oryza sativa Japonica Group, assembly GCF_034140825.1. Classification (NCBI taxonomy): domain Eukaryota; kingdom Viridiplantae; phylum Streptophyta; class Magnoliopsida; order Poales; family Poaceae; genus Oryza; species Oryza sativa. The sequence continues at coordinate 20,011,282 of NC_089045.1, read as the reverse complement.
CCACTAGTTTAAGTAAAAATAAATGAATGGATGTTTGTTTTTTCCAGAATTTTTATGATTTTCTCTAAATTATTAGAGTGTCACATGACAGTCTGAGAGTGTTTTAAGGAAGTTTCAGAAACTTTTAGCATATGATTAATAGATAAATTAGTAGGTCCAATACTATAAACCGTTTGATTAGATTAATATTAAAGTAAACCAGAAAATATAATATTTTAATATATCATATTGATACCACTTCTAACATTAATATAAATTTTATGGCTATATGGTACACCATGGTATACATAAGGTGTCATGATATAATATATTGCATGTTTCTAGTTATGTCGACGTAAAGGATGTATATTGTATTATGTGGACACGTACATCAAGATATATGGACTTGATGATCGAAATTGACTTGCAAGCTTTGTTCTTCCTACGAGACCAACCTACTCCTACGAGACAAGTTTTGTAGTGTCTTCAATCACACCAGTAGTACAGGTCTACGGACCCTAAGCTAGCCTAAACTTATGGGATAAGACACCACAATACGCTTCCCAAACTACTAAACTGTGCGTATTTTGCAAAAAAATTTTAACGGAAAGTTGCTTTAAAAATTCATATTAATCCATCTTTTAAGTTTATTTTAGAGTGAAGTGCACGAGCAGTCCCTAAACTTGTGCGGGTGTGTCATCTAGGTCCCTAAACTCTTAAAATGCATTTTCAGGTCCTCGAACTTGTTTTGGGGTGTCATATAGGTCCAAACGAGCTCCAACCCCTTCCATGCGCTGATGTGGCATGCCACGATAGTTCATACGTGTTAGTTGGACCCACGTGTCAATCACATAGAAAAAAAATAATTATAAAAACATATTTTCTCCTCTCTACCTTAGAATTTTTATCTTTTTTCTGTCTACCTAAGAGGAGAAAATATGATTTTTAATTTTATTTTTTATATATGCTTGACATGTGGATTCCACAGACACGTAGGCGCCACCGTGGCATTGCCACGTCAGCACATCGAATGGGTTAGAACCCGTTTGGGCCTATATAACACACATTCAAGTTCAGGGACCTAAAAATGCATTTTAGGAGTTCAAGGACCTAGATGACACACCGGTACAAGTTTAGGGACCGCCCATGTACTTCACTCTTTATTTTAACTAATACTTAATAGATCATATACTAACTATCACTCTGTTTTGCGTGTTAGAACCAACCCTCACTCCCGAACTCAGCCATAGTTAGAGCGACGTGTAGTGCAGTGCCTCTCGTGAGTCTCGCGGCGTGCGCGGACACACAGAGGGCCTGTTTAGTTGGTGAAATGAAAATTTTTGGATGTCACATCAGACGTTTGACCGGATATCGGAAGGGGTTTTTGGACACGAATAAAAAAACTAATTTCATAACTCGCCTGGAAACTGCGAGACAAATCTTTTGAGCCTAATTAATCCGTCATTAGCACATATGGGTTACTATAGAACTTATGGCTAATCATGACCTAATTAGACTTAAAAGATTCGTCTCACGATTTACATGCAAACTTTGTAATTAGTTTTTCTTTTTATCTATATTTAATGTTCTATATATATGTCCAATGATTCGATGTAATGTATTTGAGAAAAGTCTTTAGGAACTAAACAGGCCCAAAGATGATCGATTTGAAAAAGCGAATGGGTGGTCAAACACCCGTTAACTATCCCCGTGGCCCTTGCACCCTAACGGGATCCTGTGCTCTAGCTGAACTAGCCGCCAAAATATTAAAAATTTAATCATACGTTGGCAAATTTACAAAATTACGGTGAGATGAGAAGAGGGTCTATGTCAATTGCTACTCCTAATTTCGAAATAAAATTTACAAAATACTTAACTAAGAGTGTAAGATAGGAACAACTCCATGTTTATTAATTCTGGATTTAGAGGAACAATAAACTTTGGAAAAAAAAACTAAAACCTAAAGAGTCCATGATATATTATTTATATGTTTTTAGGAACTGAACTATATATTGGCGTTCGATTAACAGCTGTAAATTCAAAAATAGTAATTGTAAAATATGTACTCCCCCGTTTCATATTATAAGACTTTCTAGCATTAATTACCCACATTAATATAGATGTTAATGAATCTAGCTATATATATATGTGTCTAGATTTATTAATATCTATATGAATATGGGCAATGCTATAAAGTCTTATATTATGAAACGGAGGAAGTAATTTTTATAGTACATTTCCATGACTTAATAATTGCAATGCTCAGAATTAAAATTAATAAAGTATCTAGTTCTACCTGGCGTTGATTCCAAATTATTTTTTAAAAAGATAACTATGAATTTTTAAATATTTAATGATTTTTTAAAAAAATAGTTGAGTCTTAAAAGTTGTAGTCTGAATTATATATAGTATTTCCATCGTTTTTTCACTATGTAATAAATTTGAAATTCTTAATTAATTAATGTTGAATTGTGCTTTTATATGATCTAAAAACGGAAGACAGATATGCATACATACAGCTAATATATAAGCACACCACTCCCATCTACCTGTGAATGCGTCCCTTAATACATGGGAAATTAAAGACCCTTAATACACGGGAAAATAAAGAGATAATAAGCATCCGTGTGCCATCTCTTTAGTATGCTTAATGCATGGGATTAAAGAGATAATTATCGTGAGTGTGCCATCTTTTTTTAGAGGGCAGCTACACAACGGGATACCGTTGCAACGGGATATTTTAATGTGACTCTCCCTTTTCCTTTCCTCTGGCTACGTGTGCTCCCTAATACCTGGTACCTGATACCTGGTACCATAGGTATCGGTTGGTACCTGGTACCTTTGATACCGACTAGGTATCGACCGATACCTGATACCTAGGTATCAGACCTTGGTACTAAGGTATCAAGCCTGATACTTGTGGGGTATCAGAGGGTACCGTCAAAAAGAGAAGACGTGGGGGACATGTGCTCCCCTAGTACCTGGTACCTGATACCTGGTACCTTAGGTACCGGTTGGTACCTGGTACCTTTGGTACCGACTAGGTATCGACCGATACCTGATGCCCGGTACCTAAGGTACCGGGTGGTTCCTAGGTATCAGACCTTGGTACCAAGGTATCAAGCCTAATACTTGCGGGTTATCGGTGGGTACCATCAAAAAGAGGAGGAGACGTGGGGGAGGGAGGACCACAACGGCAAAGGATGGCGTCGAGGAGACACGGGCATGGAGGATGTCGCCGCAACCGCACCCGTTCCGGCTCCACCGCGCCCCGCTCCCGCTCTCCCTCTCGCTCACCGCGCCTGCCGCCGAGCTCCTCGCCGTCGCCACCTCCCCCGCGGTGGCGGCTGCCGGCTTCGGCGAGCGGTGGGCGACAACGACGGGGAGGGCTGCAGTGCCGCCTGATTTGGGGGAGGAGAGTGAGGTAGGAGGAGGGGATCCCGTCTCCACGGGATGCCGTGGTGTAGGTTTTCTGCTTTTTTTATCTCTAAGTACTGAAAAAAATAAATAGTGAATTACCGTGGATTTAACTTCCAGGGAGCACCACATAAATGAATCGATCTATTGATCGCCGGCATATGCCACCTAGCCTTTCAATGCCAGGATTCTTGTACACGTTAAGGTTTTCCCATTGAATGAATCTGAGATTGATACGAAGAAGGATAACCTGTGAAAGATCGATACGTATGGTCGGCCAGATGGGCTAACAAGAGGCCCAATACATTTTTTTTCTCAAATATAGACTCTTAACACCTTCTACAATTCTACAGTTGTGATCTTACGATGTACTTTATTAATGGTCAAATCTTTCTGGTTAATATAAGAGATAGATAGATCGATCAACATATAGATAGGTAGATAGAAAGATAGATATCTATAACTAATATAGATATTTGGATTTTTTCTGTCGTCACATCGCACAGAAATCACGAATTTTCGTCCGTCATTAATCGCGCTAAACTCATCCGATCCGATTCATCCGCCCGATTCTGTTTTGGTTCGGTCCATATGGAAGTACAACACAAGCCCAAGCCCAAACTGTGATTTCAGTATTCTAGGTCCATCTACAAGCCCATACACCAATTCCAATCTAATATAATTTTCATCATTATGCCCGATTTTCCACTCGTCCGTGCGATCCGTTCCTCCCAATCGTTTGAGTCCGAGTTTGTCTTAAAAAAAATCCCCGAGCTAGATTCCAAATCAATCAATCAACCGAACAACCAAAATCAACACGGAAATACCAAATTTAATCTCGACCTCGTGAATTTGATCCCAACAAGAAACCTAATACCCATGTATTACCTTCCTCCCAACCCGATCCATCTGAGCGAGGAGACCATGGTACAAAGTAGCAGGAGGCACGTCGGGTTGCAGGCGACGTGCGGCGGCGGAAGTGCTTGGCGCGGTCGTCGGACTTGTGGACGAGCTCGACGCAGGACGGTGGCAGGGACGGCATCAGTCCTTGCGGAGGGTAGACGGCTTTCTTCTTGGGCATCGGTTGAAGGCCAGCGGTCTTGAGGGCAGCGTCGGCTATTGTAGGTCCCAAGGGGAGGCGGCGCTTCGAGAGATCTCGTGGGCGGCGACGCTTTCTAGGCGGGCGGCGGCGTCAAGACGACCAGCGCATTCGGTGGTGGCGCGGAGGACGGTGAGGCGGCGCGGCTCCGGAGCCCTTCCTCCCGCCGGATCTGGCGGAGGGAGGGCGGCTCCAGGCGGCTGCCGCTCCTCCCGCCGCACGCCACCGACGCCGCCGCACGCCGCTGCCGCGGAGGGGAGGGCGCGGCCATCTCCGCCGATGCCGCCTCCCGCCGCTGGGCCGCACCGTCTCCACCCGCCGCCGCCACCCACCGCCTCTCCACTTGCGCCGCCGCCTGCCGCCTCGGAGAGAGGAGAGCGATAGAGAAGACCAGAGAGGAGAGGAAAACGAGAGAAACCCACCCACCCCCACCCCTGCGACGACCAGCTCCGGATCTGGTGACAGGAGCGAGGGGGAAGAGCCCGGATCTGGAAGAACCAACCTAACCTTCACCTTGCTGGCCTGCGATTGTGGATCTGACCGACGACGAGAGCTAGGTCTGGAGAGAAGAAAGAAACGAGAGACGGAGAGAGTGAGAGAGAGAGAGCGAGAAAAATCAATACGCCCCTGCAGCAGCTCTCAGCCTTTCACGCTGGTCTCTGACACCACTCACTGTTTCTTTTCCTTTTTTTAATTTATTGACGATAAAAATCATCGATTACTTATTTTTAATATTTCCTGAGATAACATTTGTTGAGATAGGGGTGTTTAGAACTAGGGCGTTAGGGCGTAAAGTTTCTGTCGTGTCACATTGGATATATTGGTACATATTTGAAGTATTAAATGTAGACTAATAACAAAACAAATTATAAATTATGTCTGTAAACTGCGAGACGAATTTATTAAGCTTAATTAATCCGTCATTAGCAAATGTTTATTGTAGTACCACATTGTTAAATCATGGACTAATAAGCCTTAAAAAATTTGTCTCGCAATTTACACGCAATCTGTGTAATTAGTTATTTTTTTTTGCCTATATTTAATACTCCATATAAATGTTCAAATGTTCGATGTGACTGGGTAAAAAATTTTGAGGTGGAATCTAAACACAACCATAGTCTCATTGCAACACATAACTACTGCTACCTCCATTATAAATTAAGTTTACTGCTGTATATAAATTTATGCATCGCCCAAACTAAATATATGGACGCTTACTCTGTTATGGCCCTCCCCTTGCCACTTCTTCAACTCATGATTAATCTATCTATCTATCTATCTATCTATCTATCTATCTATCTATTATCTATTATATACTAAATATATTATATACTAAATATATACTAAAAGTCCATTAAACTTCCTCAAAACGTTCTCAAGTTGACACGTGGCGCTTTAATAAATTAGAGAAAATCCTAAAAATTCTGAGAAAAAAGAAAAACATCCGTACATTGATTTTCACTTAAAATTGGTGGGTCCAATATTATAAACCGTTAGATTAGATTAATCTTAAAGCAAATCGGACACTACAACTATGGTCCCACCTACCTCTCCTCCTCCCCCTAGGTACGTATACATATGGTATACGTATGTATATATCGCAAGAAAAAACAACCATGCCGCTCTCCTTCCTTCTGTATCCCCTCTTCTTCTTTTTCCTTGTATAGTTTCTATGAAATACAAATGCATACGTATGTCTTATTTTTGGCTTGGTACTCTGTAAAGGGGAGAAGGGTTAATGCAAAATATAAGTCACTGTGACCATGTGATAGGTAATTATTATGTATAAATATTCACGGACAACTAGCTACTAAGCTTGTAACAAAATATCGCACTGACGTTATATATAAGATTAGTGTTTACAAACATATATAAATTATATCATCATATCACTATTTTCAAATATATACATAACTAAATTAGCTATGCAATATTTTAAAATAAAGTTTACACCCATTATATATATAGCCATCTATTATCTATCTATTATATACTAAAAGTGGCGCTCTAATAAATTAGAGAAAATCCTACAAACGCTCTCAAGCCACCACGTTACGCTCTAATAAATTATAGAAAATCCTAGAAATTCTAAGAAAAAAAGCAAAACATCAACCCCTTGATTTTCACTTAATTAAATTGGTAAGTCCAATATTATACATTGTTAGATGAAATTGATCTTAAAACAAACCAAATACTATGGGGTCCCACCTCTCCTTCTCCCGCACATACTTAGGCATACGTACTTACCATGTACGTACGCTTCCTTCCCTTCTTTTTTTCCCTTTTTTCCTTTTTTTTTCATTTATGTAGTGGATATATTTATTTAAATAATAATAATTTTACAAACAAAGAGTCTACCATCATACAACTCACAGGTAACTAAATTAGCCCTATAATTTTTGAAAATAAAATTTACACCATTATATGTTACCCATTAAACTAATAATGTAAGATAATTTCCATTTAAACCGGTGTACTCATTACATTGTACTATTATTTTCAAATAATGCACTATTTTAAAATGAAGTTTACACAATTATATTGTGTACCTATCAAATAAACAATTTAAGATCTATTAACTAATTTATATGTACACCTAAACTGACGGACCCATTATTTAAATTATCGGATCTATTTTTTATTGCAGTGCACTGTTTCAAAATAAAGTTTATACCATTATATTGTGTACCTATTAAATTAACAATTTAAAATCTATATTAACTAATTTACACTTACACTAGGACCGGTGGACCCATTATTTAAATCATCAGATCTATTGGTTGCTAATAAATAAAACATCCGAAGTTCTCTTTTTGGCCCGCTGTACACTACACGTCTGCACCTTTGCCTTTTGCACGCATGACAAAGCGTTGTGTTTGAGTCATCTAAGGTGATCACGACCGCTGCAGCGCTATAGCTTTGCCACATATCAAATCATATATGGATATCATTCATTTTGTTAATAACATAAAAGGAAAATTAAAGGTGTGATGCTGCGAGGGAAGATTTAGGCACCGTGGGTTCTGTTTTTCCCAACACTTAGCTCTGTTTCAGCTGAAACTGAGATTTGATTACATAATAATTATAATGTATTGTGTTATCTCGTATTTGGATTTTATACTATTTGTTTGTACAAGTGAAAGAAATAATTATGTTATAAATGCGAGCACAATATTAATGAATATCAATAGAACTCTTACTAAGACAAGGGTGTTATAAGGGAGTTTAAGGCCCTCTTTTTTCCTGATTCCATAGTTTGGATTTTCGTTTCCATGCTTTCCAACTTTCTAAATGATGTTGTTTTTAAACAACATTTTAATTTTAGAAGTCAATTCATTCGTTTATACCCTCAAATAGCTATCACATAAATCAGATAATTCATCAATTTCACCTGTCCTAAACCCTAAGTTGTACATTTTTTTTGCATGCGAGTCATGGTGATCAATAAATTGGAGATCAATGGATAATGAAAGTCATAAGATGAATATGTAAGAGCTACTATAAACAACTGTAAATATGTGTCAAAATTAATTGCTATTAATTAGACATTTAATGGCTTGCTAGCCAAATAATTAATTTCTCTCTACATGTATATAACATGGACGAAGCTGGAACAAATATTACCATATGTCCTATACTTACATATTACGCGGTTAATATTCTAATTACATGTGTGAAGTCCTTTAAAATTCCTTAAAATGCTCTCAAGCTGCCATGTGGTGCTCTAATGAATTAGATCAAATATTAGAAGTTCTAAGAAAAAACGAAGTATCTATTACTTGATTTTCACTTAAATCGGCACGTCCAATATTATAATCCGTTAGATTAAAATGATCTTAGAACAAACTAAATACTACGTGGTCCCGCCTCTCCTCCCGAGGCACAGGTACGCACCTGCGTACGTGGGTACGTACGCTTCCCCTCCCATTTTTTCTCCATGCATACGCTTCCCTCATTTTCTTATTATATCATGCGCCTTTATGACACGATTTAACCACAATTTTCAGTATCTTACTCTCGCATTTTTAATCTGTGGCCATACTACACGGTATGTATATAGATGGACTGTATGATAATTAACTAGCAATAGTTTCTCCTTTCTTATTTACTCGAGAGAAAAAAAATATGATTCAAAAGTCGTAAGTTTTTTTTAAGATACCTTAAGAAAAATAGAACCCTTTAATTATTATAAAATAACATTATACGAACTTTAGTTTGCCTTTAATCTATGAGACAAAATTTTGAACAAACAATAATATTACCAATCAATAATACAAGTGCCCGCGCATGCGCGCGGGCCACCTTGCTAGTTTTTAAAAAAGTCAACGGCGTCAAACATTTTGGGATGGAGGTAGTATATTCTTTGTATAGCTAGCCGTTTTCTATTTCTTTGTTTCCTCATCTGCCCTGCCCTCTCTGTAAATTCTTTGTAAATATTATTTTTATATATTATTTAATATAACACAATAAGAGCCTCTCCTGCTGTTTCTTTTGAAAAAAAAAGACACAGCCACAGTGCCATATATTGCTCATGGATTGCTCTCTAGCTATCATGATGGCTAGAGAGCAATCCGGGAGCAATATATGGCGCTACGGCTGCGTTATTTTTTTTTCATGTATATGAATTAAAGAACAAATACCATATGCTGCATAAAGATTATTTAATGTTATTTTACATCTTGATCGTATCTCCTGAAGTTTTTAGTCCGTTTTTGCATCATTAATTTTTTTCATTGATGTCGACAACACACTGACTATTCACTTATTTTTTTTCCTTTACTGGAAAAAGCATTGCAGTATTAATTGAGCATTCCTCGTGCTAAGAAAAAGAATAAATCGTTGATTGAGTGGATTATATTACTATTAATATTGCGGATAAAAACCTGCTATTGAAAAGCTGACAAACACTTTAGTATTTTAAGGTAAAAGTGAAACTCTAAACAAAATAAGTCAGTACTTATTTAGTCACAATCTTTTATTAATATTAAATTAAGAAAACAATGAACTGAGACTAGTCCAACACTAGAATAAATCAATAGTGGTTAATTAATTCTAAATTTTAACTTATTATATCATAAAAAATATAATCAATAATACTTGGATTCTTTAGTTTTTATATAACTAATAATTCGGACAAACAAAATATTACATCCGTTCCACATCATAAGATGTTTTGGCTCTTCCTAGATTCATATGGATACATGGATGCTAATGAATGACACACACATAAAACTTATTCATTGATTCATTGATGAATCTAGGCGTAGGTTCAAAACATCTTATAATATGACCCTTACCACGTCAGCTGCCATGTTGTCCCGGCCGTGCGCAGGGCTATTGTGGTCGTGAAAATTACCGGCTGACAGGGCCAATCAGAAAACAGTAAACAAAAATGGTAGAAAATACAGAAATGGTGTTGGAAATAGTTTGCCTATTAATTTATCGATTGTTTTACTGGTAAACTATATTGTTACAGTAATTACCGTTTTATAAACATCACTGGGGCCCAAACTATCTCCATGTTCCATCTCTCGACTCAACAACTCGATCACCACACCAACTGCCAGAAAACACACAGTACTAGTAAACGCTAGCACGTGTAAACACATCGCCAGTTCCAAATTAACCAAAGCTGTTCCCGACAATACCATATGCATCGAATTTATAATTATCGTTTATCATTTATCACTTTATCGATCGTGCATGTTGTATGTATTTGTATATATTAAAGAATGGGGTTAGTATAAATTTGTGATATACTCTTGCAATCATGCTAGATTGCTAGTTAAATATGTGATACTATAGTTTGATGTTCCTGACATAAATTACCTTTTTTTTCCGATAGATATATATACCATCATATGTTTTCGATCAAATAGTTCCATTTCTATTTTTTTAATACTGTTTCCAGTTTCCAGTTACTATTTTTTAATTCCGATTCCAAAAAAATAATATGGTTGTGAAAATGATTTGGCTTTTTTTTTTACTATTTTCCTCCCTAGGTGGCAGAAGATCGGTGGGCCAGTATCCTTGGCACTATGCTGGAACTCGCTACTAGGTTTAGGTGACCAACAGTCAAGAAGGATGACGTAAGCGGCTGAGAATTGAAGCAGCCGCGTTCTGGGAGAACGAGCAGTGTTACAAAAAGAGAGGTTTTATGTGGACATAGGATATACTTTCCTAGCCAATAAAACTTGATGTTTCAAGAAATTTGAAGGTGCTTTAGAGATAACTGCAGATGAATGAATTTATAATTAATTTAAAAGGAATTATTAATATTTTATTAATTAGCTACTCACTTTATTTTTTAATGTTTGACACCATAACTTTTATACACATGTTTGACCATTCGCCTTATTAAAAAAAATTATTATACTTTTTATGATTTATTTTATTATTTTAAGTACTTTATGTGTAACTTATATTTTTGCAGGTTTACATAATTTTTTTAACAAAACAAATAGGCAAACATATATAAAAAATCAATGGTATCAAACATTAGAAACCGGAGAGATTGTTTTTTTGGATAAATGATTTCCTCCCGGCCTAGTGTGTAACCCCATCTCAAAAATTGTGGTTCCCCCAAGGACACATTCCAGAAAGTAGTTATTCCAAAGATCTATTTATAGAAAGAAGTTTTTGAAAGGGGCAAAATGCAAAAAGGTTCAGCTCCACAATGTTATAAAGCACCAACCCGAAGCAGGCTTCCAGAACAGAAAAAGCTTAGTATCATTGATTCATTTCGATATTTCTTGGTGCGTTTCCCTTCTCCGAAGCGTGCACAGCATATGGATCCTGCGCGTGAGCCAGCACGGGTGCTACGGGGGATCAAGAGGATTGATCAACTCGCCCATGGATTGATGGTTAGTAGTTCGTCCATTCCATTCAATTTGATCATTTGTTCTTCTGCAAGTCTCAAGTCCCTGGTCCCTCTTCCCCTTAATCATATTCTGTGCATTCGAACGGACGGAGACAGAGAATAGTCTTGATGGAGGAACTATATCTGAATTATTTTTCACCTGCCGCCGGCGTAGTTCTTATAGTGTCCTACTGTTAACTTGGAACACTTGTTGTAACTAATGTTAATATATGGAGCAGGACCCCAACAAGATGAGCTACGAGGTGTCCATGGAACCCACGGGGTGGGAGATGCAGGACACCCACCTCGTTCTGATGGAGGGCCAGAGCATCGCCGGGGTGGTGCTGCGTACGACTGCGGATCCCGGCGGCGGCGGCGGCGGCGCGGCGACGAGGACAGCTCTGGCGTGGGAGCTGGACGCTCTGCTGTTGCGCCTGGAAGCAATGGTGGAAGGACGCTGCAGCGGCGGTGGGATTGTGCTGGCCCTTCGCCTTTGGGATGTCATCTTTGATCTCTTCTCGGCCCTCGTTCCTGTCTGAATTTGCCAGAGATGACACGCTCATGATGCTCATCTTCACCTACAACTTCTGAGTGTCATGCAGCTACCTATCTAGCTTTGTGCTCATCGTCTGCAAGTTTGAGTGTGCGTGTGTGTTTGTGTTTGGTTCCAAATTAAGGGCCGATCGAACTGCCCCAGTCAGATCTCAGTGTGTGTATCATGTCCTCATGTCTCATGTCAAGCTCCTACATGTATTACTTGAAATGATATGATCAATTAATATCGTTTCTGTTGCATTTTATTTTTGAAATTTAAGATGATCCAGTTTGGGGTTGGAGTTTCCGTTTTTTTTTTTTTGTATCATCACCACAAAAACCCCTATTGGAAGGTCCCTATGGCGTCCGTTCACATTGTTCCCTATCTCAATCCTCATTCTCGTGAGACTGTGTACAAAAGGACAATGAACCTAACAACAATGCAGGGACGTGCTTCAAATTAACTAGTAATTAATATTTTATTTTCTAATAATTATTCTTATGTTTATTCCTAGCTCCATTGGTGTTCAATTAGGAGGTCACAAAACCTTTCCATGGCGTGGATTTTGGCATGGAATACGAAGAAAGGTCGAGGCTCAAAAAAGGGACGTGCTTCAAGACGTTATCTAGTAAGATTTTGTTTTCTAGGAGAGTAATAATTATTCTTGAGTTTATGCTAGCTAGCTCTATTGGCGGCTTCTGCTTAGCAGCTAACGAAACCGTTCCATGTGGGATTAAAAAAAACAAAAAGGAGGAGCCAATAAAAGAGAATAAGAAGATTCCCTAGTAAGCTAGATTGCGCAGAATGATGCACAGACCACGCACCCAGGATCATTTCATGTACTCCTGTCTCCATCGGAGCATAAAAAAAAAATCACTGCCTAAGTAGTTAAAAGATTGGATGTACGTTGGGCTCGGCTTCAGTACGCTGTCTAAATCATCAAAAGGTTAATGTCACCCGTTGGACGTCGGAAGATTGTACGCGTTGCAGCTATAGCTAAAATTACGTCGCGTATGTGCATGCCGCCGGCAGCGACAGCGACGACGACGACGAAGACGGCTCTCGCGCGCCGACGCCGGCCGAGACGGCCATGATCAATTGAGTCGCCAATGCGGCATTGCATGGCGGAATGTGGAAAAAATCTTGAAGTAGCTACTCCATCCATCTCATAATATAAGGGATTTCAGGGGATGCGACACATTCTGGTCTGTCCAGATTCATTGTACTAGAATGTGTCACATTCACCCAAAATATCTTATGTTATGGGACAGAAGGCAGTCCTAAAATAAGTCTAGCCGTGGAAATCCGTGTCCAACGTTTGACCGTTCGTCTTATTTGAAAAATTTATGAAATTTTTTTAAAAAATTAGTCACACGTAAAGTACTATTTATGTTTTATCATCTAATAACAATAAAAATAGTAATCATAAAAACTTTTCAAATAAGACGAACGGTCAAACGTTGGAAATAAATAGTGCAAAACTGCACTTATTTTGGGATGGAGGGAGTACATGGGAAATTTCTTTTTAAGCACCCAGTGAATATCCACCCATTTCTTACATGTTATCTAAATAGCTAAATAAAAATTTGAAAAGATATATTAATATGAGATGTATCATTTCACAAACATTTAAATTCAAATTCCACTTCTACAAGTTGTAACAAATATAATTATGAATGTGTATCTACTAGTTTGAACTTACATGTTTGTAACAAATATTAATCTATCTTATTAATTTTTTAATAATTATATATTTAGGTAACATGTAAAAAACGAGTGGATGTTCACCCAAGTGCTAAAAATCATCTCCCCTAGTACTCACTCCGGGTTGATAATACTTGTCGTTTTGGACAAGGGCACGGTCTTCAAAAAGTAACTTTGACAATTATTTTCTATTATAATATATATATATATATATAAATGTCAACAAATATATGATTTTATTGAAGTATTTTTTAAGACTAATCTACACATATGATTTTCATATTTTTAAGATGAATATTTTAGAAATTATTTGTAGTCAAATATTTTGAAGTTTGACTTTACCCTTGTCCAAAACAACTAATATTATCAGTCCGGAGGGAGTACATTCATATAGACAGGATATGATATGCTCCATATATGATGCAAATACTATTCCTACCCCCACTTTTTTATGTAGTATATATTACATATGCCTTATGATGATAGTGTGCGTGTGTATATGTCACATGTTGGTTAATACTCCCTCCATTTTTTTTAATTTGATGCTGTTGACTTTTGATGTTTGACTATTCATCTTATTAAAAAAATTACATGATTACTAATTATTTTATTATGATTTAATTTATTACTAAGACATTTTAAGCATGACTTATAATTTTGCATATTTAAAAAAAAATTTGAATAAGACGAACGGTCAAACGTAGATCGAAAAGTGAACAAACATCATATAGGCATAACCGGAGGGAGTAGATGATATCTGAATACTACATTAGTTCCCTCACATAATGAGATAGAAATATATGATTTCCTTCTTGAAGAAACAGGAACGAGAGTATCCGGTTGATATTTAAGGAGCTCAGACTCATATGGCATATCTCTTTCTAATTTCTATCACTTCTATATAATGTTGAGTAATGAGTTACCTGATAGTAGCTGTTGTCAGAAAACGAGGACAGTATAATTAATTTCCTGCAACCTCTTGGTTGCTGCAGATTGTTTAAGTTGAGGAGAGGTATCTGGAGAACCTCTCTCGAGCATTGTAAAAGATCTCTGGAAGTAGCTATTATTACACTATAAATTTCAATACTTGTAATTACATTGTAAGTTCAATTATTTATATTGTAATTTTTCTAATACACAATGTATAAATGAATTAGGACTAAAAGTAATACTCTCTCCGTTTCAAAATGTTTGACACCGTTGACTTTTTAGCACGTATTTGACCATTCGTCTTATTTAAAAAAATTTGTGAAATATGTAAAACTATATGTGTACATGAAAGTATATTTAACAATGAATCAAATGATATGAAAAGAATAAATAATTACTTAAATTTTTTGAATAAGACGAATGGTCAAACACATGCTAAAAAGTCAACAGTGTCAAATATTTTGAAACGGAGGGAGTACTTGGAAGAGGAGATAGAAGAGACAAGCGTATAGTTGAAAAGTGGAAGCACATATAGAAAAAAGGTGAGTAAAATTAAGTGAAAAACGCGTTGTTTTATTGTCAGTCTGCTGCTGAGTGCTGACTTCTTGTTGGGGGAGCTTGTTGAGTTTTGTGTTCTGTAACGAGCCCAGAAGTTGATGGACGAGTTTGGCCCTGTTTATTGATCTGGGTTTCATGCCCGTTCTGTTCATTTGAAAAAGGAAGAAGTCCACTTTGAGTCCCTCAAATATAGCTCGAAATCTAATTTGTATCCTTGAACTGCAATACCGGATATCTTAATCCCTCAACTATTAAAACCGGTGTAATTTAACTCTCTCAGCGGTTTTAGTGGGTTGTTTCGTTGACGTGGTGCTATGACCCGGTCAAACCGGCTGACTCAGCATGTGGGACCCACGTGTTAGCGTCACTTTTTTTTCTCCCCTATTTCTTTTCTCCTTTTCTCCTCTTTCAGTCCAGCAGTGCAAGTCAACGACGCGCCTCCACATCACCGCCAAGGCCGTGCTAGGGGACGCGCAGTGGCGACTAATTAAGCTTGGAGAGTCCAGCTGGCCGGAAGGTGTTGCAAGGAGCACGACTAGCGTAGGGGACGAGCCGACGGTGACGAGGTGGCACGACGACCATTCTCCCTCTAGCTCAAGGCGGCGGCCGAAGAACGTGGAGCTCCAGGGCGGCACGCCAGCGGCATCGGATAGGCGCGGAGCAAGGTCACGGTTTTTAGGAAAAGTTTTGGGAACTAAATAAGGCCTAACTTAGAGGCTTATCCATACAACTCAAAACATTGTCATCCCATATTACGATACGAAGTTAGGTTAATTTTGATAATCTTACTAATGCGCAAAAAAGCAAAAGAAACAAAAATCTTATCGCGTCGATTAGATCACCACCGGTGGCAGTCAACATATCCACAGCGGCCACAACCAGAGCCGTCGATTCTCCATCCAACGGTCTACAACCCCCTCAGCACTGTAATCTAATAACCCACGAAACCCGCCTGTCCCCACCGCCTCCGTCGCGCGTGCGTCACGCGTGACCCAACCCCACAGCTGGGCCCCACACGTCATCCACCGCCGATCCTTTCGTTCCCCACTCTTCCAGAACGGACTAGTCCGGAGTCCGACCCGTCTCCGAATCGAATCCCCGAGACTCCAGAACATTCCGAAACAATCCGAATCCTTCTCGAACCTTTCCCCTCTTAAGCCATATAAATCCCCACCGCCTCGTGTCCCCCTCTCACTATCGCAACAAAATTCAGATCAGGCGAATCGAAAAAGGGCAAGAGAAGCTCGGAGATCGCATCAATGGCGTCGTCGTCTCGTCGATTCTTCGGCTACGACCCCTACGACTACTACTACACCTCCTCCCCCTACGACTACGCCTACCCGTACTACACCCCCGCCCCCGCCGCCACCGACCGCCGCCGCCACGCCTCGCCGCGGTTCTTCCCGGCGGCGGCGGCCGATGAGGAGTACAGGTACGGCGAGCCGGTGGAGACGGTGGACGTGCTGCGCCCGAGCTCCTCGAGGAGGAGCAGGGCGAGGCCGGTGTCCGTGTCCGTCCCGGTGCAGTTTGCTGGGTCTGAGACGAAGGCGAAGGCGAAGGGGTGTGAGAGTGAGATGAGTCCGCCGCGATCGGTGGCGAGGATTGGGAGGGAGGCGGCGGCGGTGAGGGTGCAGGCGGCGGCGAGGGGGTTCCTGGCGAGGAGGATGGTGCGGGAGGTGAGGGCGGTGGAGGCGGAGGCGGAGGGGGTGGCGAGGAAGGTGGCGGCCGAGGCGGAGGCGCTGAGGCGGGACGCGAGGGGGAGGGTCGCCCTCGGGGAGGCGCTCATGCGGCTGCTGCTCCGGCTCGACGCGGTCCACGGCGCCAGGGAGTACCGGAGGAGGGTAACCAAGCGGGTCCTCGCGCTGCAGGACGCCGTCGACGCCCTCGAGCACGTGCCGGCGGCGCCGCCCGTGGAGGAGGAGGAGGAGGAGGCCCGCGTGGTCGCCGACGACGCCGCCCCGGCCCTCGACATGGAGGAGGCTCACGACGCGCAGGAGGACATGATGACGCCGTCGCCTGCGCAGGACGCGTCCCAGCTCGCGGACGACGCCCCGGCGGCCGTCGATGCCGTCGACATGGAAGAGAACGAGATGGCGCCGGGGTCGCCGCGCGCCGAGGAGGAGCACGGCGTCGAGGCGGAACCGAAGCCCGAGGTGGAGATCCCGGTTCCTGAGGCGGGCACCGAGATGGAGGTGGACGGGGGGCAAGCCACCGGCGGCGAGGCCGAGACGGAGAAAGCGGTCGAACAGGTGGTGGGCGGAGAGATGCAGGAGGCGGAGGAAGAGGCGGAAGGCGAGTGGGAGATGGTGACTGCAGAATCCCCTTTGGAGGCCGCCGCCGCCGACGACGACGTGGAGGCCGTGGAGAGCTCGGCGGCGCCCGCTGCGCGGGTCGACGAACCGGCGGTCCAAGATGAGGAGAAAGAGAAGGAGGAGGGGGTGGAGATGAAGAAGGTGATGGAGATGGTGGCGGCGCTGTGCGAGCGGAGCGCGCAGCAGTGCGCGGTGATCGGCGCGCTGGCGGAGCGGGTGGACGCGCTGGAGCGCGCCGTGCGGCGGGTGGAGGAGAGCGACCGGCGGCGCCGCCGCAACAAGAAGCTCAAGAAGGAAGCCAAGGCGAACAGCTAGTCCATCCGAAGCTGCTACAGCGATTGAATAAACAAGAGTTTTTTTTAGTTCTTAGCTTTTGGAGTTGGACAGACAAAAAAAAATCCGTAATATTATTTTTGGTTTCTTTCGTTTTTTGATTTGGTTTGTAGTCCTTTCGAATGCGAATCAAACGATAACAATTTTGCTATATATTTACTCCAATTCCGCCACGGTTTCTTATCGTTTCAGAAAAATTCAGACAGGGTGAGATCCAAACTTTCGACGAAACATCTGCAGTTAACATAGATTCTCTAGTAAATCGAACATGGCCTAAATGCGGCGAGTTGCAGCACCGATCTAGAAAGTTTTGTATCTGGCCTAATGAGGAATCCAGTACAAATATGTGATGTGTTCGTTTGCAGCCGCGCAATGGGATGGCATTGTTTGTCAAAATCTATTTATTTTCATCGGATAAAAAAACCGTGCTCGAACCGTAAAACCAGATATGTGGGGTCCCTTGCCTATACAAAACTGGTCACCCGAGATCCTTCGAGAACCCGGTTTTGATCTACGTGGCAGCTGAGTCAGCGTGGGACCCACATGTCAGCAAGCCACGTCAACTTTCCCCTTTCTTTTTTCTCTTCTTTTTTTTTACTTCTCTTTGCCGCGGGGTAGTAGCAACGGGTGGCCACGTCAACTTTCCCCTTTCTTTTTTCTCTTCTTTTTTTTTTACTTCTCTTTGCCACGGGGGAGTAGCAACGGGCGGCTATGAGTGGGGCTGAGTGGCGGCCGGCGGAGGCGGCGTGCGAGCTTGCGGTGGCCGGGAGGCGGAGCATGGCGCAGAAGAGGCGGCGCCGCGGACGAACGCATTGCTGACAATGGTGTCGGTGCACGACACGAGGCCGAGCTCGGAGATGACGGCCTCAGCGGCGGCGGGCGCGGAGGTCGGGAGATGGAGCATGGCGCAGAAGAGAAGCGTCTCACGGATGGTGAGGTGGGGTGGAGCACGTCGTCCTGCGCCGCGAACCCCATGCGCCGCTGCATGGCGCGGCACGACGCGCGCCTCCTTCACCGCCGCCGCCACCGCCGTGGTCGCCCGCTCCACCTTGACGCCACGTCGATGAACTGAGCACATCAAGCATCCAACCAAAGATCAAAATCACCTCAACCACACATAGCAGCATCTATCTATATCATCGATATGTACCAGCTGGAGATTGAGTGGCGTGCAAATGGAGGACAAGAAGCAGTCCATCTTGGATGGAGGCAGCGGCGGTGTCGCCGGAGATGGAGGCGGTAGCACGACTACGCCTCCGTCGAGGCTGCCGCCATGCAAGTCCTGACCATTCGGAGGCATCATCGCGCAATGAACCTCCCACAATACACGAAGCAATCTAACCGAGTAACAGAATCAAGCGGCGGCTAGCGGAGGCGACGTGCGAGCACGCGCGGTGGCGGCAGGCGTGCGCGCGCGTGCGGCTGCCAGTGGATAGGGAGCGGCGACCAGAAGGTGGTGGTGGTGGAGGCGGAGGCGGAGGTGGGGAAGGTGGTGGCCCCCTAGCGGCAGGCAACCTACTGGCCGCCGCTCAGCCCCGCTCGCCCGACCGTTTGTGAGAGAAGAGAGAGAGAGGGGGGAGGAAGGGAGAGAAGAGGGGAAAGGAAGTTGATGTGTAGGGTTGGCAACAGGGCGGGTCGGGGGCGGGTTGGGCTGGAACGCCCCCGCCCCCGCCCCCGCTCCTCGACTTCTCCCCCCGACCCCGGCCCCGCAGAGGTGGTCGGGTGGAAAACGTCACTCGCCCCCGCAGGGGACCTAGCGGGTGACCGGGGCCCCGCACTACCCGACTGGGCCGGCGGACGGCGACGAGGACACGACGAGCCGGAAGACGACAAGGCGAGCCGCCACCGCCCGCGCCCTAGCCAACGCCGCCGCCCGCGCCTGGCCGTCGACGCGGCCGCCCGCGCCCTCGTCGCCGCCGCCGCCTGGAGGGTCGCGGGGAGAGGAGATTGGGAGAGTGGAGAGGATAAGTGTT
This sequence comes from Oryza sativa Japonica Group, assembly GCF_034140825.1. Classification (NCBI taxonomy): domain Eukaryota; kingdom Viridiplantae; phylum Streptophyta; class Magnoliopsida; order Poales; family Poaceae; genus Oryza; species Oryza sativa. The sequence continues at coordinate 19,991,583 of NC_089045.1, read as the reverse complement.
ACGCTCTCGAGATTCTGACGAACACTAATCGAAGAATTTGGAGGAATTGGGGAAGATTGAGTGGAAGAACAGAGAAAGAGAGAGGAAGACGTGAGGAAGAAGAAGAACTCAGGAATTAGCAGAAGAGAGAGGATTGATTTAGAATTCAAAATTTGATTACAAAATTGTCTACTCCTCTCGAAGCTTCTGCCGGTCTTTATAGCACAGCGCTAGAAGACCTCTCTCTCTCACTGACTGTGGCCCATAGCTAATGGACCCAATCCTCTCCCAAATACTTAGTATTTGGCTTCTTGAGCCGGTCTGATTTCTTGGGCTGCGTGGTTGGACCGGCCCTGGGCTGTGTGCTCCTTGTACTGTAGTCGTCATCCGTTGTCGCTGCCGTGACATTCCCCCATGCTTGAAACGAAGCTTGACCACAAGCTTCATTTCCCGGAAAACGATGACAGAGTTCATGATAATTCTCACAGGTAACCATTGTAGGATCATTACCAGACCAACGAACTTGGACGAGAAGTACTTGCTTAGAGCCCTTACGAATCAGACGTCGATCCAAAATCTCCGCTGGTACAACTATTGATGCGTCGTCAGGGTTGAGCACTGGCAAGGAATCCTGGAATGACTCTCCTGGCGCCAAAGCCTTCTTCAATTGCGACACATGAACCACCGGATGGATCAGACTTGATTCAGGAAGTGCAAACTTATAAGTCATTGTGCCAATGCGAGCCAAAATTTGAAAAGGCCCGTAAAAACGAAAAGACAACTTCCGATTAGCTCTGGTCACCACAGATTGCTGAACAAACGGCTGCAATTTCAGATATACCCAATCGCCAACAGCAAAAGACCTTTCAGAACGACCCTTGTCAGCTTGCATTTTCATGCGGGTTTGAGCACGCAGCAGATGCTCTCTAATAAGATTTTGCATCTTAGCCCGATCATGCAGCCAGTCAGTTAACTCAGGAGATAAGCAAGCAGCATTGGTAGACAATCCAAAATAACGTGGTTTGTGCCCATATAGTACCTCGAAAGGAGTCATGCCCAGAGATGAGTGAAACGAGGTATTGTACCAATACTCGGCTAAAGCCAACCATTTAGTCCAATGAGAAGGACAAGCATGGACAAAACAGCGAAGGAAAGTCTCCAAGCATTGATTCACCCGCTCCGTTTGTCCATCTGTTTGAGGGTGATATGAAGAACTCATTTGCAACTGAGTACCAGCTAAGCAGAAGAGAGTTGTCCACAAAGTACTTGTGAAAATTCGATCCCGATCAGAGATGATGGACTGAGGTAAGCCGTGGAGACGATGAATATGTTGCATAAATGCTTCAGCCACATCCAGTGCTGTAAAAGGGTGAGCAAGAGGGACAAAATGACTGTATTTGGAAAATTTATCCACTACCACCAAAATACAGTTGAAAGATGCAGATTTCGACAGCCCTTCAATGAAATCAAGCGACACAATTTGCCAAGCATGATCCGGAACAGGCAGAGGTTGTAACATACTAGGATAACGGACATGTTCAGACTTAGCTCGTTGACAAATGTCACAAGCTTGCACAGATTTAGCCACAGACGACCGAAGACCAGGCCAAGCAAACAACTGAAGTACCCGCTGATAAGTCACATTCACCCCAGAATGCCCACCAATGGCAGCTGTGTGCAGATTGCTCAAAATTTTTAATTGCAACTCTGTATTCTTGCCAATCCACATATGATTCTTATAATACAGAACTCCATCCTTAAGATGAAAATCAGGGATTGCCTATGCACTGAAACTTAACACCTGCACTTTGCTTAGAGCATCTGCATCATTTGCATATCCAGCCACAACCTCAGATATCCATTCAGAAACACATACAGACAAAGCCGACAATTCCTCCTGACCAGGAACAAGATAACGCGAAAGGGCATCAGCAGCCTTATTATAAAGCCCTTGTCGATAGCATATTCTGTACCGGAGTCCCAAAAGTTTAGTTAACGCCTTTTGCTGCCATGAGGTTGTTAACCGCTGATCTGTCAAGAAAGAAAAACTACGATGATCTGTCTTAATCAAAAATTCATCATGTTGAAGATAAGAGCGCCAATGTTCTACGGCCAACATAATGGCTAAACTTTCCTTCTCATAGGTGGATAGACCTTGATGACGTGGTCCCAATGCCTTACTGAGGAATGCTATGGGATGATTCTGTTGCATTAACACAGCCCCAATACCTTTATCCGAAGCATCTGTTTCAATAACAAATTGTTGAGAAAAATCTGGCATAGCAAGAACAGGGGCTGAAACAAGAGCAGTTTTAAGAGCCTGAAATGCATCCTGAACTGTTGGTGTCGACAGAAACATCTGTCCCTTTCGAAGTAAATTGGTCAGAGGTTTGCTCAAGATTCCATAATGGCGCACAAATTTGCGATAATACCCAGCCAACCCCAAGAAACTACGCAATTCCTTTACTGATTGAGGAGGTGGCCAATCACGAACTGCCTGAATTTTTTGTCATCTGTAGCAACCCCATTTGGACTGATAATGTGACCAAGATATGCTAGCCGCTGTTGAGCAAAAGAACACTTGCTGCGCTTCACCTTGAGTTGATGTCGAGTCAAGATTTGAAAAACTGCCCGAAGATGAGCCTCATGTTCCTCCAAAGTTTGACTATAAATGAGGATATCATCTACAAAGACTAGCACGCAACGACGCATCAAGGAGGAGAGAATACTGTTCATGACACCCTGAAATGTGGCTGGTGCACTAGTCAATCCAAATGGAATCACACGAAACTCAAAGTGTCCATTATGTGTTTTAAATGCAGTTTTGTGTTCGTCCTCCACTTTCATCCGAATTTGATGATAGCCGGAACGAAGATCTAGCTTGGTAAACCATTGAGCGCCTGCCAATTCATCCAATAATTCATCTATGATAGGCAAGGGATACTTATTCTTTACTATGATAGGCAAGGGATACTTATTCTTTACAGTAATCGCATTGAGATGGCGATAATCCACACAAAACCGCCAAGAGCCATCTTTCTTTTTGACTAAGAGCACAGGCGAAGAGAATGGACTGCTGCTGGGCTGAATAATTCCCTTGGTAAGCATTTCACTGACCTGAGTCTCAATCTCATCTTTTTGAGCTGGTGTATAACGGTAGGGTCGCACATTGACAGGCTGAAACCCAGGGAAAAGAGGAATTGCATGATCATAGGGTCGCTGAGGAGGTAAGCCTGAGGGTTCATCAAAGACTGAAGCAAACTGTTAAAGAATGTGCTGAATCCCAACCGGAACTATCTCCTCCTTTCCAGTAGAGATCACACAGAGCTGCACTAAATGTGCCACAGCCTGTCTGTCCTGAAATTCTCTCATTACTCTAGGATGCAGCAATTTACAACTTGCTGTTGCTAGTTTAACCCCCTGTAGAGTAACCCATTGACCCTTCCATTTAAGAATAATGAGCTTATTAGCCCAATCCACTTGCATTGGACTGTGATTGGATAACCAATCCATGCCCAGAATCAGATCATAACCAGGAAGATCTAACACCTTGAAAGAAGTGCAGAAAAGATAACCCTGTGTGCTCCACTCACATTGAGGAATTTCATGTCGACAGGACAAAACACCCCCATTAGCCACTTGAACAGATACAGTGGACTGAAGCTGCTGCAATCCAGTTTGTTGATCAGCCATCTTAGAACTCATAAAATTTGCAGAACTACCAGAATCCACCAGTATTAAAACTTCCTTTCCTTGAAGTGACCCCAGCAATCTCATGGTACCTGCAGATTCTATTCTCTGAATAGCTTGCAACGAAATTGCCATCAATTGAGACTCCTGCTCGTGTTGTTCTTCCGGAGCAAGCAGTTCTGATTCTTGATGCTGGAACAAGGCAAATAATTCTTGTACAGAATGCAATTGCACAGAATTGGCACACTTATGTGTTGGTGACCACTTTTCTGCACATATGTAACATAAACCTTGAGCCCGACGCTGAGCCTTTAGAACTGACATCTTATCATTACCAGCCATGATTCTAGAGTTTTCTGTTCCCTTCCTGTCATCATTTTTCAATTCCTTCCCTCCACCAGACATAACACGACCAGGTGGGAATGGTAAAGGCAATGCCCCTTTCAGTGTTGGATTTGATTTGAACTGAAAGTTGCTGTCAGATTTCTTGAACTCCTTGGTTCCAGAAATTGTGTTAGAATCCAGTACTTCTTCCTGCAAAGAGGCAACAACCAGAGCAGATTCCAAATCACGAGGACGTTGCAATATGACAACATTTCTAATTTCTCTATGCAAACCCTCAGTAAATCTATGAGTAAGGTACTTCATGCTAACCCCCGGATCATAAACTAGCAACTGGTTCATCAATTCATCAAACTTTTCATAATACTCCCAAACTGTTCCCACTTGTTTAATGGCATCCATCTGACGGATCAACAACTCGTGTTGATCCATGTCAAACTTTGTTGAAACTGCATGACAGAATTCTCCCCACCCCGGAAATCTAACATGAGCCCTGGACGAACGCAACCAAGAAGCCGCCCTTCCTGAGAAATAAATGGTAGCAATCCTAACCCATAACCCTGGATAGGTGTTATTAACATCAAAGTAGTGCTCACATCTCATCTGCCTGTCCTGGGGATCAGTTCCATCAAACCTAGGGAAATCTAACTTTGGAACTCTATGATTGTACTGATGTCCCAAATTGTCAGAACCCGAATTCCCTCCCCCAAATTCAAAATTCTCAAAGGAATTCATCGGGAGAGTATGATTTTCAAACGTACCCTTGTCCAGAGTTGGGACCAGGGTGGTAACCACTCCCGGTGCCCTCCTCCGGAAATTCTAATGAACGCTGTGGCCAATGGCCCCTTTGCTTCCTTCCTCTGCTGCAGCCAAGTGAAACGAAGGTGATGGCGTAGGCAGCAGCGGCGCCTTCCTTTCCTCGCCCGTCAACGGGACTCGAGGGGAAGACGTCGTCGGGGAAGCCGGAGTAGCCTTGCCGATGAGGTTCAGCTGTTGACGAAGATCGCCGACCTCCGTCTGCAAATCCTGAATCGCCGACTCCACCTCAGGAATTAGCAGAAGAGAGAGGATTGATTTAGAATTCGAAATTTGATTATAAAATTGTCTACTCCTCTCGAAGCTTCTGCCGGTCTTTATAGCACAGCGCTAGAAGACCTCTCTCTCTCTCTCACTGACTGTGGGCCACAGCTAATGGACCCAATCCTCTCCCAAATACTTAGTATTTGGCTTCTTGAGCCGGTCTGATTTCTTGGGCTGCGCGGTTGGACCGGCCCTGGGCTGTGTGCTCCTTGTACTGTAGTCGTCATCCGTTGTCGCTGCTGTGACAATAAGGCTAGGGTTTTATTTTTATATGTTAGAATTTTGTTGGGTTGGTCTCTTTTGGCCCTTCCATGGGCAACATTTTAAGGTTTAATATGCATCCCCGGGGTCCCGCGGGTCACCCGCGGGTGAAATGCCTCCCCCGTTCCCTCCCCACAAAAATGCGGGGCCCCGACCCCACCTGTCAAAAATTGAACCCATCCCTGCCCCCGTAGGGTCGGGTCCCTGCAGGGGACCCGGCCCCGCGGGGGAAATTGCTATCTCTAAATGACGTGGTATGCCGACATGTGGGGCCCATGTGGGTCCCACACGCCACGTAGGCTAAAACCAGGGTTAAAACCACTGAAGGACATTGGGTGACCGGTTTTGTATAGTTAAGGGATCTCATATATCTGGTTTTAAGGTTCGAGGACGTTTGTTATCCCGATAACAAGTTGAGGGACCTTCGGTGTACTTTTTCCTTTTGTTTCAGTTTGGTTGCGGATTCAGAATTATCATGCCTCTCTCCTCACGGGCTGAGGCCCATCAGGCCATCAGGGCCTGTGGTGTAGCGGCACAGGCTGCCTTGCGCGTGCGAGCCGCGGCCGAGAACGAGGCCCAAGCCTGTGAAACATTATGGGAATACTTTCTCTCTTTCTTTTCGGTTTTGCTCTGTCGACAATTTTCAGCGCGGAAAACTTTCGATTCGATCTGGCTCCAAGATTTGCGCTGGATGAAAACTTTCAAATTTTAGACCGTCTGTTATGCTATGAGATTCATGCTGGTGGAGGAAGATGAAAAAAATTTGCAAGGGCGCCATAGGGATCGAAACCAAGACCTGCATTGTACATACTTCTTCCATTAATCAGTTGCTCCGTTGCACTTTTATAAGAGTTACATTTGAGGTACATATCAAATACTATATAGCAATTACATAGTAGTTATAATGTAACTACACTATAATTACATAACAGTTACGTTTGAAAGTTTTTCATCCAAAAAATTGTCGTGTTGTATTGCTACTTCTTTTTTTTTTCTACTGTCTATGTTATCTCTTCTTTCTATAAAGCTAATGCCTACTAAACAACTAAAGCTCAACATGCAAACTTAGTACTACCTCCATATTTTAATATATGACGCCGTTGACTTTTTATCTAACGTTTGACCATTCGTCTTATTCAAAAAATTTATGTAATTATCATTTATTTTATTATGACTTGATTCGTCATCAAATTTTCTTTAAACATGACATAAATATTTTCATATTTGCACAAAAAATTTAAATAAAATAAATGGTCAAACATTGGTTGAGAAGTCAACAGCGTCATACATTAAAATACGGAGGGAGTATATTTATTAACACCCCTAAAACCTACAAGCAAACATGACTCATAAACCAATTAAGCATACAAAGCTCAACATGCAAGCATATAATCTACAATTTATTTCATTCTAAAACTAAACATACATATGCTAAATCATTATTCTCAAATTATTCTCATAATATTTCAATCCAAATCATTTCATCATTTCTTTAATATTTAACATATATCCCGCAGCAAAGCGCATGACATATTGTAAGAATTGTCACACCAAACTATTCAATTTGATTGCATTGACCTTTTCATTTATTTCTGAGACTTACGACTGCTGATTAGAGTTTGTCACGGCACCCATCGTCGCACTCGCAAGAAGAGTAGGGAAAGAGTCCTCAACATTAGCTTCTCTCAAAACCACTAAAGTTTGGCACTCTCTCTTCCCAACCCATCTCTCTCGTTTTCCACGCGTACGCTTTTCAAACTGCTAAACGGTATGTCTTTTTAAAAAAAATTATATACAAAAGTTGCTTTAGAAAATCATATTGATCCAACTTTTTTTAAAAAAATAATACTTAATTAATAACATGTTAAAAGGCCGCACCGTTTTGCGTGCAGGAGGAATGGATTCCCAACCTCCACTGCCGAATACACCCTAACTCTATCTCCCAAAACAATTGAGATTCTAATTCAGATTCTGAGAACTGTACTGTAGCTACAAAATTTAGAAAATGAACTAAAATTAAGAAGTTGTATTTCTTGGTTTCTCCAGATTTTTAGAAGTTAGCTACAAACTAGCTAGCTTGTGAGAGTCTTAAGCTCCAAGACTGGGTCCTAGCCTTCATGCAGCCAGTAATCCGCTGCATCTTGCATGGTTTGGTCTAGCAGGAAACGTTTATTGCGGAAACAGTGGTCTAATGTTTCCTAAGGGACATATTTGGCAAGATTATTGCAGGGTCGTCAATCTATAATGTGCAGAAAGTTCAATTACACACTGCAATCAGCTAGAGGGCCAATACCGAGGGGTGAGGAGAAAATAGAAAAACTGAAAAAGAAAGGGAGAAGAAAACTGAAGACTCTAAGCTAAAACTGGGCTCTACTCCTATACGAGGGAAGGTGGAGGCGGTACCCCACTGCACTCCTAATAGGTCCCCAAAAGATACAGCGCCCGCAGTAGACCACAGACGGTCTTCCTAAGGAATGGACTCTAGAAACGTTGAGACAAACGAAAGAGAAGAATCGAACACCCTGGAGTTCCGATCCTTTCATAACTACCAAGTGACGTGGAGGACTAAGGAATCGAAACCCTCATGACAGTGCTCAGGCAGGCTGACCCTAAAAGTCAGCCACCAAATCTAGATAGAGGGGACATGGGCCAGAGTGAGAGTAGGCTAGCTAGGTGGAGATAGAATTCGGTGCCAGACCCGGCAAGCAAACGCACAGTTGGGGATGATGTGATTCGCCGTTTCAAAATCCTAGGCGCAAAACGGATAGGACGAGTGGCTTTCAATGCCACGCTTATCTAGGAGATCAATCATCCATCAACGCCGCTGGAACGCAAGCTTAAGGAAGAGCTTGCATTTAGCTGACCCTTTAGCCCACCAAAGCAGATCCGTGCAAGCAAATAATGCTACCCAAGAAAGAAAGCCTGGTAGGCCGATTGAGCCGAGTAACGCTGGTTGCTTATCCAACGCCAGACAAGCCGGTCCCCCATGCCCAAGAGTTGGACGGAAAGCACCGCATCCCATACCACCAGGAATTGTGAGAGGACAGGGACAGCGAGAGCGCCATGGATGTCCCCCCCAAGAGTTATCAACGAGGGCCAAAGCAAATGCGGGGGCACGATAAGGAGAAGTTCTGGCACTAAGGAGGCTATCGAGCGACCCTCAATCCACTGATCCATCTAGAAGAGAGTCGATGAGCCATCGCCTAGCACGAAAACGGTGGACGCCGCAAACATGTCGCAGATGCATCACTTGAAGGAAGCCTTCAGATCGGCCAAGTAGGGGTGACCTGATCACTGAAGACAGAGCCAGCGAAGGAGATGAGCAAAGCCCACCATCCTTAGGTCAGCAATACCTAGACCGCCAATAGCCCTGCGGTGGCAAACATTCGTCCAAGAAACAAGGCACCCCTCCCCGGCCCCTGGACCTTGTCCGTGCCCATCCATAGGAAAGTGCGGCGTTTCTTATCGATGGCCTTGATGACCTAGCCCGGCAGCCCGATTGCCGTGACACATGAACCGGAATAAAAGAGAGCACGGATTGGACCAGCACAGATCTATCGGCTAAAGTGGTGAGCCAATCCTTCCGGGGGAAAGCCGCGGGAGGCCTTGTCAACGAGAGGCTGCAGTGTTGCCAAATAGACTTATTTTAGCCATATAAGCACAACCCAAAGAGATGCGCGAGGCAAAATAGACTTATTCCAGCCACGAGGCACATCCTAAAGAGATGAAGAGATGAGGGAGGCCAAATAAACTTATTTTAGCCATATAAGCACAGCCCAAAGAGATGCGCGAGGCAAAATAAACTTATTCCAAAGACGGCGATGGTGGGCTGGTTGTGCCTTTGGACCGACACAGAACAGCCCGAGTATTATTGTACCGTGGATGGGCATAGCAAGGCACGGCTTGCTGGTCAGGCTGTACCGGCCCAATTGCTCTTAGGCCATGCGTTGGTCGTGCCTGGGTCTGTGCCGGGTCGCCATTTCACCACCTATAACCACAAGTACACGTGCGTGCGTGCGTGCATCAAGCCACTTGATCTGTGTTGATCGATTTGTTATCTTTTCCTATCATTCTAGCTACGGATTGGAGCTATCACTACTCAAGTTTGGCTGCATTGTTAAATTCCGTCCAGGTGCAGTGAACACGTGAAAAGTGGTGTGTACTGAACGTCGTATATATTGTCAATGCCTCCTCGGTGCATCAAAACCTGATGGTGATTCAGGTAAAAAAGAACCTGATAGTAGTGATGTTAGCCAGAATAAAAGGTCAAGGTTCCCATAATACTGATTATAAGCCATAACGATTAATTAGAGATATAAAGCGAATTATGGGTAAAACCATTACATATGTTAGCTACTTTGAAACAAATGCTTCAAAAAGAAACTATGCTGAAAAAAAATAAAATCAAAAATCAAGTTTTAAAAAACAAATTTTAGCAGCGATTTGTAAGTCATAGGACAAATGATTTGACCCTAAGCTCGGTAGCCGACGCAAAACCTTATTTTTTTCTAATGAAAATCGATCGCTACAAGATTTGCTGTTATTACTTTTGCTAGATAACAGCGTTTAAGTTATTACTTTTGCTGACTAGTTGTCCTAGTAATTAAATCGCTACACACTAGGCAGTACTGACCTGAACCGGATCGGGAAATTATATATTCACCATATTTTTCCTTAACAAGAGGACATCCCACAAGATCGCAATCCATGCGTCTAAGGCTGTGTTTAGTTAGTGTGTCAATTTTTTTTAAGTATACGGACACACATTTGAAGTATTAAACAAAGACTAGTAACCAAACAAATTTCAGATTTTGCCGGTAAACTGCGAGACGAATTTATTAAGCTAGCCTAATTAATCCGTCATTAGCAAATGTTTACTGTAGCATCACATTATCAAATGGCGTAATTAGGCTCAAAAGATTCATCTCGCAATTTACATGTAAACTGTGCAATTGGTTTTTTCGGTCCACATTTAATGCTTCATGCATGTGTCCAAACATTTGATGTGACAGAAAAATTAGAAGTTTGAAGAAAAAAATTTGAATCTAAACACGGCCTAACTTCTTTTCAACTTCCGCATCAGCTTCAAATATATATAATGTCCACAGATAGAATTGCTCCGTGTATCAATCTATAATCATTTACATAAGATGTTTGGAAAATTTTTTTAGATAACGGAAATTTATAAAACCCGGCTTCTACACCAACGGGGTGTATAGCCACCCGTTGGTGTGTATATATAAGATGTTTAGAATTTTTTTTTCTTAAGTTAGACTTCTCAAACTTTGAACAACTTTATAAGCGAACGTTTTGAACACAAAACAAATATGGTTTACACATGTTATTACAACGGAACATATTACAGCTAAAGAACCAGTTTATTAATTAGTTGACATGCAACCAGCTTGGCTTTTCACCTTAATTCGATCGTCAATGAATGGCCAGTCTCTTCTCTTTCAATTTTGCCGCTTAACTGCCGCTAGCTTAGCTGTGCATACTCTACCAACAATTTTTGTCGCTGTTCTTGTGCATCATCCGGAGGTTTGGTGAGGAGAGGACAGAATGAAGTAGTCATCGTCTTTGACAATAGAAAAAAGGGGTGACATGTATGTTTCTGTGTTGTCCGCCACCGACGATGGCACGGCCGGATATATCATCACCTGCTCCATTCCTCTAGCTTCCACCTCTTGCATGCCCCCACCTAATACACTCGACTCGCCGCCGAATCCTCACCTCGCCACTCAGTCTCAGGCTCTCACCGGCGCCATGTACGGTCAGGTCCGGTGAAGTAGGCCGCCGGCCCCGGCCGCCATAGACGGCAAGTTGAGCGCGGCCAGCGTAGATAGCTGTAGCTGCCTCTATCCGGAAACGAAAGGCTCTCTCAAGAACACAAGGCACAGGGGTAAATGCATCTTGCATCAGGAGTTAATTAGCTTCGACAAATTAACCAGATTGTTTTTCTTTGTTCGTTCGGTGGCTTGATTTTGGTACGAGATCAGGCTCTTGTAATTGATTTAGAGTTCTAGCTGCTGCTGCGTAGTGAATCAAATTGCTTCGCATGGAAGGAAAGCATCGATCCACAACTTTGTGCAGCCGGTAGAGCGAATTGCGTGGCGGTTGCTAGTCAAATTTCCAGAAATGATAAGAAATACTACTCGTAGCTAGTCAAACGTATATAGGAATAGATTACAAATCCATCCACAGAAAGCATATATACTATACTAGGATTTCTTTTTTCTGCATTTGCAAGACAGGACAGGAATAAAAAAGCCTACACGCTGCGTTGTTGGAGGGAGTGGAGCGGTTGAAGACAGAAGCAGAGCAAGCGATTATAAATTAAATATCCTCCCTTCTCGCCCCCCAAATGCATGTACTTCCCCGTGCCGTGCCACACAGTGAGCAAGCGAGCGCCATTGCCAAGCGCAGACCAGAGAGTTGTAGGATCATTAGTTTGGGCGCCATGGCCGTGAAATCCTTGTCCGAACAACTAGCTCGTTCTTTCCGTGCAGCAGCAGGGAAGCTGCTGGCCTTGTCCTTGTCCGACCTCTCGGCCGGGTTGCCCTTCTCCTTGGTAAGTACTCAACTCACGATCAGTATCTGTACGTTCCCACCCAGGTGTACCTGTACCTCTTGCTCACTAGTGTTTTTTTTTTAAACATATCTCTTGCTCACTAGTTAGCATGGGATTTGCACGGATCCAACAAAAAAATATCTCGAGGTACCGTACTTTATGGTGCCAAATCGTTTTTGATCGTTGGATTTAATAATGTCCATCATATCCAGCTAGATTTAACAATCGGAAACGATTTAGTATCGTGCGGTACCGGTACCTCGAGTTACTTTTTGCTGGATCGGAGCGAATCTCAATGGTTCCATAGCTATACTCCATCCTTCTGTATGCAATGCATGCATGCACCAGCAAATCAGTTGGTCATAATTAAAACACGCGTGATTTCGCTGCTCACTAAGTCGCGTGTTTGCACATTGCTGGTCGATGTTACATGTACTTATGGTTGCGTTTGGTTAATCAACCTGCAGGAGGAGCCGGGAAGTGGCAGCGCTACGACTGTCACGTACTACTCCACCATGGAACTGAACGGGTGGGAGGTGCAGAAGTTGGACCGCTTCTTGCAGGAAGGACAGGGAATGGCGAGGGAGGTGATGAGGGAGAAGCCGGACGACTTCGTCCGCGACGAGACAAGGAGGGAATTTCTGGTGCTGAGGCTGTACGATCATCTGCTGCTGCGCTTGGACGCGACGCACGTCAGCCGCGCCGGCCGTGTGTGCGCTGATCGTCTTTGGGACTCCTCGCCACCCTGTGTTTCTGATCGATGATCAACAACGCCGCCGGCTTGTCATGCGAGCATCTTTTTGTGTGGAAGTAGTTGACAAGGAGAGGTAGCTTGTGCGCGCGTGTGTTTTCTTTTTCTTAATCTTCGCAGCTAATATTCTTCTTATGCTCTCTCTTGTGTAATAATCATCTCAAGCTCCTATATGTGTTCTCCTTGAAATCACAATATCATTTCTATTGCTTTAATTTATATTCTACAAATTGCCGAGAGGGTTTGAATTTGGATTTTCTACATCCTCATTTCACGTTGAGGCCGGTCCAGCGGTCACCAAGCACGTACGTACCGCTTCGATCTCCCTGTAGGATGTACTTCTACTTAGCATTGGTCACATTAACGAATGCAAACCGCAGCCGCGGGTCCTGCATGCATGCGCCAGTGGCGAATACGAATCCAGAACGAAAATTATCAGGTGTCCTATATACATGTCATCTCACTAGCTAGAACGCATATCGAACAAACTAACATACCAATTAATCATGAATAACACATTGTATATATTTTGCAAGTTCAACCTGTGTCGTACTACCTCCATATTTTAATGTATGACGTCGTTGACTTTTTATTCAATGTTTGACCATTCATCTTATTTAAAAAAATTATATAATTATTATTTATTTTATTGTGACTTGATTCATCATCAAATGTTCTTTAAGCATGACATAAATATTTTTATATTTGCACAAAATTTTTGAATAAAACGAATGGTCAAACGTTGATTAAAAAGTCAACGGCATCGTACATTAAAATACGGAGGGAGTATATATTTTGCAAATTCAACCTGTTTCGTCCTGTGCACCATGTAGTATGAACGTAGCATCACCCTTGTCCTCAGCTCCTCATAATCTTTTCTAGTGCTACGTCTGTTCTACAACAACAACCATCACATGGAGCTCATACATATTCCTTAGTTAATGCAAGATCAAAGACCATATATATCTTCCTCCTGGTGCTAGCAAGTGTTCGATGAAGTTCGTCCGGGAAACTTGAAATGAGATTGATTTTGTTGACGACATCCACGTACGGGAACGCATTCAACGTTGTTCGATCATTTTTGTTCCATTTTGTGCTTTGTATTGAAGATGGAGGTTGTTTAAAATGAGCCGCCTATATATATATCATCCTGCTCTCCGGCTGTGGTTGACATATGCTCCTGTTAGGGCTTCATGATCATAGAGCTCCTCGAGTATGCCCTCTGCGTCGACCATTTCGTGTCCCGTGATTCAGGGATTAAAATCCCTCACCCCCCAGGCTGAATCGTTCAATAATGATGCGTTTTGATTGGTTCTGTCGTTGCTTCTTTAGCTGCCATGGACATATATTATATTCTTCCCCTGCATTAAGCAACATGCAAAAGATTATACTGGTGCACAAGCACAATGGTAGCTGAATCCTGATCGAGCAGCAACTGGAGTTGTCCATGCAATGCCATCTTATCTAGCAGCCACAGATGCATATGCTCTCGCCACTTGTTGTTCAGGGGCGCCGCTGTGGGTAAGTGGGCCGGTGGGCCAGCCCAGTGGGTCACACTCTTGGGCTGGAGTTTTGGATTTTGTACCGTACTTTTTGAATTTTGACCCTTTTGATTTGTACCCTCTGTGGACTGTGGAGGACACACAGGACAGGAGCATGCATGAGTAGGTGCTCCCACTAGTCAGTGGCCGGTGGAGTTGTTGTGTTGATGAGCATATTTCGTTTTGTTCGTTAGGTTGGCTCAGCTTGGGATGTTATTAGTATATATACTAAGGCCGGCTTCATCCAAACGTCCAAAAACAAGCAACCACTTTTATGCCAATCCACGATAACCGGGGCCCGCTCACTACCAGCGTCAATCGTATGCCAGTCTTTTTTTTTTATAAAGAAACACCAGGATATATATGTGCCGCGTTTTGACATAGGAGTATATATACACGACTATAACAGTGCGGGCACATGCTTGTGTTTTTACTGTCTGAACAAATCTATCTATCTATTATCTATCTATTATATACTAAAAGACCATAAAACTTCCTACAAACACTCTCAGTCGCCACATGACGTTCTAATAAAATAGAAAAAATCATAGAAATTCTAAAAAAAAAAGTAAAACATTCAATCATTGATTTTCATTTAAATTGCTGGACCCATTATTTTACACCATTTGATTTATGTCAAGAAGAAAACAACCAAATCCACCTCTTTCCATTGTTAGATTAGATCTGTTGAGACTCACGGTCAAGCACACCTCGCCTCTTTCCGTGCATGCGACGCACTGTACGCACACCTTCCTCTCTTCTCTTTTGCTGCCCCTCCTCCTATTCTCTTTTCTATTTGTAAGCAATCATTTTTTTATCAAGAAATCAACAGTTCGGTGTGTTCAAAATAATTACTATAGTTTTAATTTATTTTATAAGCAAACAATCAGATCAAGAAAATCCTCTGTCGATATATGGAGCAGTTCTACCCACTGTTGTATCAATATAAGAAAATTTCTTGAAGCTTTTGGAAAATAAATTAATTAATTTTAGGCATTTGGGTTATCATGTGGTTTTTAAGAGAGCGTGCCCTACGTCTTCCTACGTATGTGTTATACAATTAAAAACTCAGTTTTGAATATGTTTTAAATCATAAAAATATAATTTTGTGGGAACATTATATTATATTATATACTAAAAGTATATTAAACTCCCTACAAACGTTCTCAAACTGTCACGTGATCGGTGGCGTAGATATGATTTAGAGTAAAGATGGTCCATCTATATGTAATAGGTCAGTTAAAAGGGTGGTCCACTATACAACATTTATTATATTAACTAGCACATATACTATAGTTTTAATCTTGATCAAATTTTTAGGTGGTCCATGGCCCACAGTGCCATCTAGCTAGCTACGCCTCTTACGTGACGTTCTACAAACGCTTATAGGATGTCATGTGGCGCTTTAATAAATTTAAAAATAAATCATGCAAATTCTAATTAAAAATAAAAAAAATCTAAACATTGATTTTCTTTAAATAGGTGGACCCAATAATTTTAATCTTAAAAATAAATCCGGTAACCCCACCTTCACCCCCACCGTATGTGACCACGCATGTAAGTACTCCTCCACCCTCCTACTCTCCTCTGGGATCCCACTCTCCTCCTATTTTCTAGCTAACTTTCCTATTTTCTAGCTAACACAAAATATATAAAAATAACAATAGCTAAATGATCATCACTCTCAAGTAAGTTACAAGTACTTTTCTCAATCTATTTGCTTTCTTGTGTTATTGTATAATTAAATACATAATCCAAGATCCATATTGCCCATATTTACTATATAAAAGTTAGATAATTTGGTCATTCTAACTACAAATATTTGAGCAAAATAGCACTTTGAAAATGATGGATGAATTCAAATATGTGCAGTCTAAAGTCCAGGTTCAATCACCGGCCACCAAGGAGCTTGGAACCATGATACGTACTCTGAACCCGATGGACACCGACGGCAGCAATAGCATTGACTTCCACAAGTTCCTGGGCCTAATAGTGTGCTAAAGGACAAGTACTGATAGGAGGGGCAGAGGGAGATGTTTCGCATCTTCAACAAGGAGTAGAAAATGGCTTCACCTCTAACGCCAAGCCCCGTCATGTCATGTCCAATGCATGAGGAGAGGCTCACTAATGAGGAGGTCGACAAGATGATCCATCAGATCGATGGTGGCAAACGGATCAACTATAAGGTGTTCGTAAGTAAATTCATAACAAAAAATAAAACAAGCAATGTGATTAACATATACATTAAAAAATAAAAAAGTCACTAAAAGTATAAAAAAATACAACAAGATTCCATGTAGAATATAAAATATCAAGGGTTCGTATAAAAGTATGAGTTATAAATAGATAAAATTGGGAATAATAAAATAAGTATAAAAAAAAGTCCAAACACAACACGGTACGAGATTAAGTACAATTTAAAATCCCTGAAAAGACAATTTAGAATAAAACAATAATTTGATTTGAACACAAATTCGAAATTAGACTCGATCACTAAATTCAAAATACATTAAATATTTTTCAAAGAACTTTTCTATGTTGATTCACATGCATAACGAATTGCATATATATGAAGCAATTAAAGAAAAGGTTAGCAGGGTGGGAAAAATACATTTATTATAGTTTGTCCATATTTCTTCAAAAAAAAAAGATACAATGAACACTCAATTAAAAATAGAAAATGCCTTACTTTAATTTCAATTTATTTTTTTAGAACTATTTTCAAAACAAACTAATACGCATGCCAGCGCGAATGTGCGGGCTATCTTCCTAGTTTATTAAAAAAACATAGAAATGTTTTCAACACAGCAAATATATGGTTTATACATGTTACAACGGAGACATATTACAGCTGAAGCAACCAGCTTATTATAGTGGACATGCGAGCTGGCCGGCTTTTCACCTTCGAATTTCGATCGTCAATGAATGGCCAGTCTCTTCTCTTTTTTGCCGCTTAACTAACTGCCGCTAGCTTAGCTGTGCATACAACCAACAATTTTGTTGCTGTTCTTCCGCATCATCAGGAGCTGCACTAGTTGAGGGGGGAGGAGAAGACAGAATGAAGCTAGGTAGCCATCGTCTTTGACGAAAGAAAAAGGGGTGACATGTATGTTTTCTGTGTTGTCCGCCACCGACGATAGCACAGCCGGATATAACATCACCTGCTCCATTCCTCTCTTCTTCCACCTCTTGCCCTCCCCCCCCCCCCCTAACACACTCGACTCGCCCCCGAACCCTCACCTCGCCTCTCACCGGCCGCCATAGACGTACGGCAAGTTGAGCTGCCTCTCCGGAATGAAAGGCTGTCAAGAAATACACAAGGCATAGGGGTTAATGCATGCATCACGAGCTTGTGCAAACATGAGTGTGTTTTCTTTGTTCATTCGGTGGTTTGGTTTAGGTACGATCAGGGGCTCTTGTCGTTGTTTGAGAGTTCTAGCTAAGCAGTGAATCAAAATGCTTCGCATGGAAGCATGCATCCACTACTTTGTGTGCAGCCGGCCGGTAGAGCGTGAGCTAGGAGCGAATTGCGGCTAGTCAAATTCCACAAAATGATAAAAAAATGGAGTACTACTCGTAGCTAGTCAAAGGCATATATATAGGAGTAGATTATAAATCTCTCCAAAGAAAAGCATATAGGATTTTTCTGCAATTGCAGGACATGACAGGAAAAAGCCTACACGCTGCGTTGTTGGAGCCGTTAATTGCAGCACGAGTGCGATTAAAAATATTCGCCCGTCTCGCCCTCCAAATGTACTCCCCGTGCCGTGCCACACAGTGAGCAATTCAGGCGATCGAGAGCGGCCAGCCGTGCCATTGCCAAACGCAGAGCAGAGTAGGATCAGTGGGGATTTGGGGTGTATGTGTCATTATTTATGAGGTTGTGAGTATGGTGTTGCCTTCTGACGAAAAAATATTAATCGGTAGAAATGTGTGATGTGTTCCCGGTGAGAACCGCATATTGATCAACACCAAAAGCCACCGACAGTCAAACAACAACAGCATGTGCGTACAAGATACAACTCATCATAAATCATTCTAATAATCTATCTATCTATCTATACTTATACTAATCGGGCACTTTCTAGGAGCTCTCACATTAACCAGAAAAATCTGACCATTAATTAGATTTATCAAGCTATCGTGATCGTAGATTAATATTATAACCATACATGGACTCATAAAAGCCCAACTAACATTGAGTCCGGGCCTGCACATATGTTTTACGCAATCTCAAACTCCATAATAAATAGCTATGCACGCATACGTAACGATCACAGCAGATGCAAATGCAAATGATTATGTCCGATCCGCAACGGACGTCAGGAAAAGGCTTCCATCGTTTATGATGTATCATCTCAGAAGATGTTCATATGACTCCGCACTAGATCAGTCGCCGAATATCGTGGCGACCGAGGGCCAGCACACCGGCGATCGATCTGACCGGCCGGCCGGGTTCGCATGTGATCGATATGGCCGGGTTTGCATGTGATCGATATGGAGAATTGCACGCAGTTCACGAACCAGCAAAAATCGCCGGCGCCGGCAATGCCTCTAATCTAAGATTAGTTTCTAATTCAGATGTTGAGATGTGTTTATCCAGAAATCAGAACGTTTGCTTGCATAGAAACTAGAGGATGCCCCGCGCGTTGCTGTGGGACTTGTTAACAATTGCATAGAAACTAGAGGATGCCCCGCGCGTTGCTGCGGGGCTTGGTTAATATCAATTTATTAGATAGGAGATACAATCTCAAGAATAAACAGAAGAAACAAATAGCTTTCTTGGAGAAATTCTTTTTAGCAGCCCTATCCAAAATTTGTAGATAATTTAGATAGCACATGTTAACTAAAGGGACGTTCAGCCATAAAGTTCTTTTATACGGATTGACGGGCTGGATACATGTAGATGTGTGTGGAGATGGGCCAATGTGTTCATGTGGGCTATATTTGGTACTGAGGAGGCGGAGAGACTCATCCGATGACTAATGGGTTGGGCTCTATGCTGCATTCCATCCAACGTCTGCGAAGCGATCTAATGAATTCATCCAACAGTTTATAATTTGATGATGACGTGGAACCACGAGATTTGAGCCTTTGGCCTTAACTTTATAGAAAGAAGGGATCAGAACGCTTGCTTGCACTTTCATCAATGATCGTCACATCTGCGCTCCAGATAAGTATTTTATCAAACTTGCAGTTTTTATGTGACATTATTGAAGTTATGATTCTGTGACCGATCTGACCAAGCTATTAATCATAATTTTGGAGCTGAGAATGTAGATTGATCTACATTATTTTTCTGAATACGAAATAGCAGTTGGAAATATCATGAAATATTAATTTACTGTTTATACTAATTTAATTCAAAATTGGAAATTAATAACTACTACAATTCTTTTGGCCTAAGTAGATATAATATGAAAAAAATCAGCATGTTTACTCCATTAAAAAATTAGATATTTATAATGAGATAATAATAACCCGTGCAACGCACAGGTAGGCGACTAGTCATTCTAACGATATATAAGAGAGGTACTATACATGTTATATTTCTAAATTCATATTTCAAAGTAGTTTTATGTCATAATAATTTTGTATCCATTGGTAACATAATATTAAATAAATTAACAATTAAAGTTTGTTACTGAAGATCGTATAAAAAATCATAGATCTTATAATTTAATCAGAGGGAGGGAGTACTAAACCAACCAAATTACACCTAGCGAACTGGACATCACATAACAACTCACACAATGCAACACTTCTCAGCAAATTATCTGGATAGTACTTGCACTACCTTATGGGAGTAGTAAAAACTTGCTGCAACATATTTGCGCACCGAACCCAACTATATTGCCAATATAATCCTTCTCCCGCATTCAAATATTGCAATTTATAATTTTGAGCGAACAAACGGCAAGTTGTAAACAAATCTTTATATATCTTTATCTATATTTTTGTCACAAGTTTTCGTACGTCGTCTGCTTTCGATTCGTACTGATATCGTCTACAAAGCGTTTCCTGCGTCAAACAACCCCGCCATGTAAATCGAATCCGTTTCCGTCCAGAGCAACTAATTAGCGAGGTTCTGTAAAAAAAAAAACTAATCAGCGAGGGTGCAAGGCGGATAATTAACAGGAAATATTTTAATGCACAAAATAATGCCTGGCTTTCAAGGAGAACACAGTTGTTCGATAGAGAAATTAATGACTAACAGGAGATTGACTCGACTTTCTGTTAACGTTAATATTAATATTTCTAATCCTATATCCCACTAAATAAAATATTTGAGAAAACGTCTTTTTTATTCTTGGACCTTGATAACTCTTTGTTTTAATGACTGGTTTCAGGATTGAAGTAATTGTCCCGACCATGCCTGGTTTTGTCTAACAAAGAGCAGTTGAAGATCACACACTACTAAAAACAGAAGTGCTTTTGTTAAACGTTATGCACGATTTTTGTATATCGTCCTCATAATAAAAAATTAAACTAGACTCCAGTTACCCTAAAAACAATAATACTCCACTCCTATTCGTTTTCCGTTATGAGATTGTCCTCAATTCTTGGTTTCATCTTATGATTTTTCTTCCACTTTTTAGGGTGAAGGCTTTTTTATATTATTATTATTATTATTATTATTATTATTATTATTATTATTATTATTATTATTATTATGGTAAATTATGAATTGCACATAAGATTACTAGGTCTATTTGAAGAATATATTTTTCTTAAATAGCTGATATTATAAAAACTATATCTAATCATATAGTAATTAGTATAATTTTACTTATTCCCGTTGCAGCGCACGGACATATTTGCTATAATAATAATAAGATTAAAATAGATTTCATCCGTTGCAACGCACACGTATTTTTTTTTAGTAAAGTAGAAAAACAAGGAGTTAGACCATTGCAACTAGTATTGGTGGTGGGCCCACCCCGCACTGCAAGCTAGTTCTGCCACGTAAGCCGTGTCGCGCGGTCTGGCACTATGGCATAGCAACCTACGGAGTAGTACAATCTAGAAGAACTACTAATCTCCTGTTTTGCTTAATCTAAGCCTTCAGCCCCTCCCCTGTAAGCAATCTTATGGAAAATAAAAAAAGATCTACATCAACCTATTTATCTAGTTTGTTGCTGCTAGCTGTTGATCTACTAGATTGATAATACTTGACGGTTGGAGGAAAACACGATATAAAAATCTCAACAAAATTATTATTTTATTGAAGTACTTTTTAAGGCAAAGCTGTATATATCGTCTTCATATTTATAAGATAAATATTTAGAAATTATTCATAGTTAAATATTGATTGCACACTTGTTTAAAGTATTGTCAATCTAAAGGAAATAGTTAGTATTTTTTATGTTTTTTTAATTTATTGTTACCTCAACTAACTAGATTAGGTTTCTTTTTGAGTACTTCACAGTGGATTTGCATCCACATGTACATACTCTGCCAATTTCTATGTTCCATATAATAATCACAACATATGCAAAATATTCCTATCCAACCTTATTAATTACAAGAAATTGTAGGATTTTGTTTCTGAATTCATTGATGAAAGTAGTTACTGCAGTACGCCCGTACATTTCCCTTTTTATTATTTACCTCTCTTTTGTGAGCGAGATGTCAAACAAGACGGGCAAGACGTAGATTACGTAAGGGCAAGTACAACGGGTCGGCGCGATATGCACTGTTTTTTTGCGAAACCCCCCCCCCCCGCCGCTCGCTTCGGCCCATCCGTCGTCTCGTTCGTCGACGAGGCCAGCGCGTGCTCCCAGGCGGCGCGACGGCGATGAAGCCCGTTGTACGACGCGATGCGGGGAGGCGACGGAGGCGCGGGATCAGCTGCGCGGAGATCAGCTCTCTTGCGCGCGGAGCAGGTTCGCGCCTTCCTCGCCCGCCAAAATCTCTCTCGCGCGCGTTGAAATAGCCCCCCCTGCATTCCCCATCCAACCCTATTTCGATATGGCCACCATGTCGCGGCAGACACGGAAGGAGGCGGCGGCGGCGGCGCAAGATATGCTGAAGTTGGATGCGGCTCGGATGCGCAAGCCAGCTACATCGCAATCTCGAAAGGGTGCGGCGGCGCCGATGCGGAAGGCCCAGGGAGGAGCTCGGGCGGAGTCGATGGTGCCGGAGCAGAGCAGTTCAGGGTTGGCGGCGCGTGTGCCAGAGCACCGGAGTTCGGGATATGGCGCGGCTAGTCCACCACCAAGCTCCTTCACCGACGGCAGCTGCTTCTTCAACGGCAGCGCTGGCGGCTTCTTCGGCAGCGCCGGCCAAAGCCCTGGTGGTCAACCATGGAGTTCTCAATCTTCAGATCCTGCAACATGGTACTATCTCTGAACTTTGCTTCTGTGATGAGCTCAATGATGGGAATCATATGGCTAGGAATTAATTTTAGATGTTATTTGCACTTCCCTCGCTTATAAAAGATTTGGGATACACTGTCATGAGTTTCAGTATTGTGGTTGATGCAAAGATTGATTGCACTGGTGCAGATTTCTTTGATAGTTTAATAAAGCTATGTAACTAGTTTTTATCCACTGTATAACATCAACCAGGATGCAGCACTGAAACAAACATTAGTTCCTACTTTTACACATAACATTAGTCCCTAGTTGCTTTCATTGCTCATACATATGTGTAAAATATGGCAGGGGAAACAATGCAACATCTCTTGGAGGCTTCATAAACTTGATCTAGCCTAACTTGTCTCAACAATTTAATTTTGTTGGAGGCCAAAATCAGTCAGAAGATGATTACTCGACTCCTATTTCAGCTAGGGACAATACATATGTTAATGTTGACAGTGGTGATGAGACACCTAGGACTGAGAAAAGAATCTTTTGGACTCAAGAAGAAGATGTTAGGATGGTGAGTCTCACTGTAAATTCATTGTGTTTGTAGTTTTTTTACTTACCATAACAGTCCAAGTGATAATATATGCTAATTAACATTTACAGATGAGCTCTTGGCTGCTCAATTCAACGGACTCAACCGTTGGTGCTGATAGGAAGAATGAACAATATTGGACTGATGTTGAGGCTACTTACAATGAGACTACACCAAGTCATAGGAGAAGAAATGCCAAGCAAATCAAGGACCGCTTTCATAAGGTAAATAAGTGGACTAACCTTTTCCATAGTGCTTGGTTGAAGGCTAGAATGATTTATACAAGTGGCTATAATGATCAAATGTGGATTGAGAAGGCCCATGTATTCTATATAAAAGACAATGAGAAACTCAATCTAGGCCCTTTTGTGTTGATGGAAGTATGGAACACAGTTAAAACTGAAGCAAAGTGGATCACATACAACAATGGCCTGAAAGCAGCAAGAAAAAGAACAGCAACAAAGGGGTTAGGCAAGGAGAAGAAAGGAGAGGATAGTAGCCCTTTATATGTAGATGAACTTGATGAACAGCCAAGACCAATGGGGCAAAAAAGTGCTAAAAAACTATAATATGCCCAAAGTAAGGAGGTGGACCATATTGATCTTGAGAAGCTAGATAAATTTAGTAAACTCCAGAATGAACAGAATGCAAATAGGCTGAAAGTATTGGAAATACAGCAGAAGCTATCATCCGAGAAGATCGAACAAGCAAAGATTTCCCATCTTGCAGCAAAGGAGCAAATGGAGGCAGCAAAGGTGCAAAGAGAGGCAAGAAAATTAGAAGTTGAAGCTAGGATGTATGAGACATATAACCGCCTTCTTGCAGTTGACACAAGTCTGATGTCCGATGAAGAGAAGGTTGACCATGGAAATACATTGAAGTTTTTGAAGAAGAAATTATTTACTGATAATTGAGGTGAGTTTCATGTTTACTTCTCTGTCTAGCCTAACTTGTCTGAATTTTGCTATGTTCTATCAATTTTCCTGCATGTTATCAATGTTATATATCCTATCAGTTACTATATATTTATTTAGGTTTCAAGTAACTTCAATATTTGTGTGTACTTCAAGTAATTTCAATATTTGTCTGAGCATGAAGTAGTACTGAACCTACTTTTATTGTAGTGATCATATTTGTCTATGCATGGAACTAGTTTCTGTTAGCTAAATTCTTCTCATATTGACTATGTCTATCCTAAATTCTGTAATTGGGACCTAGTACTCTTGCAGGTCTTGGAGAAGATTGCTTGCTATGTTACTGTAAGGGGTGAGAAGGCAATGCAGCTTCTGGAGAGTGGACTGAAGGTCAAAGAATATGAACTAGTCTCTGTTTTGCTATGTTTTGGAATCCAGGAGCACATGAATTGCTAATTGGAAGCAGTCTCTGTTTTGCTACGTTCTGTTTCTGGGATTGTTTTTTTTTGGCTATTGTGAACTGATTTTTGTGAACTGAAACGTGTCAATGGAATGTGAACTGATGGGTCATTGCAATGTGAACTGATATGATGTGAGATGCAATGTGAAATGATAAGGCAATGCCGTGTATGCATTTGTATATAAAATCAACTGCTCTGTGACTTGTATGCATCACAATTGTGGCGATGGAGGCCTCTGGTGCCTCTGGTGGCGACGGCGAGGGGTCTGGTGGCGAGTTCTTCGCCTCTGGTGGAGATGGAGGCAATGAAGATACTGTCCTTGAAGAAATCGATCCAGCGGAAGTATATACACTTGAAGATTTTCTCGCCGAAGATGAAATAATGGAATCATTTCGAAGGAAGATTGGCGATAAATTAAAGGCCAAAATCGAAGGATCTTCTTCTGGTCCACCTCGCCGTCGCCAACGTCAAAGTGGACCTCGAAGGTACATACCTAGGCCAAGAGAAAAGGGACATGAAGATTTAGTTGCTAATTATTTTTCAGCAAATCCTATCTATACCGATGAGCAGTTTCGGAGGAGGTTTCGGATGAATAAGCCTTTGTTTCTTCGAATTGTCAATGCCCTGTCTAACTGGGATCAATTTTTTACCCAAAGAGTTGATGCAACGGGTCGAGATAGCCACTCACCTCTCCAAAAGTGCACTGCTGCTATTCGAATTCTATGATATGGCACACCAGCGGACGCACTAGATGAGGTACTCAAGATTGCAGCGAGCACTTCTTTGGAATGTTTGGGAAAATTTGCCGAAGGAATAATTGAATGTTTTGGTAGCAAGTACTTGCGTCCTCCGACAAGTGATGAACTAGAAAAAATTTTACAAGAGAATGAAGCTCGTGGCTTTCCAGGCATGATAGGAAGTATTGATTGTATGCATTAGCAATGGAAGAATTGTCCAAAAGGTTGGGCAAGCATGTTTACCAATGGTTTCAAAGGTAAACCTACAATGATCCTTGAAGCGGTAGCATCTCGGGACCTTCGTATATGGCATGCTTTTTTTTTGGCAACGCCGGGTCTCAAAATGATATCCAAGTGTTAAACAAGTCACCATTGTTCATTCATGCGATAAAAGGAGAAGCCCCCCGAGTGAGTTATACTGTAAATGGAACGCAGTATGACACGGGGTATTATCTTGCCGATGGAATATATCCCGAGTGGGCTGCCTTCGTGAAGACAATAAGAAAACCTCAAACGGAGAAACATAAATTATATGCACAACGACAAGAAGGGGCAAGGAAGGATGTCGAGTGTGCATTTGGCATGTTGCAATCCTGTTTTGATATTGTCAACCGTCCAGCACGGTTGTGGAAAAGGAATGATGTTGTTAATATAATGCAAGCTTGCGTTATCCTCCATAATATGATAGTGGAAGATGAAAAGGATTTGGTTAAAATCCCATTGGATTTGAATGAAAATCCAAGTGCAACCATTGTCCTACCACCGGAAGTGCAAACAAATGACAATCCTAATCCATGCTTTGTCGACGTGCTTAACAGAAACTCGGCTATCCGGGCTGCCTCTACACATCGACAGCTCAAGAATGATTTAGTTGAGCACATATGGCAGCGATATGGGCCAAGAGGAGGTTAGAGCCATGTGTCCAATGAAATGGTGACTTTATTATTATATCACATCATATATTTCTAAGATCATTTCATATGTAAATATATATAATTATTATATACATGTTTATTTTACAAGTCATGCGGAATATTTAAATGTGTTGTGCATTGTCTTATGTATACAACAAAATGACTACAAAGATCAATTATACACTAGATCATCATGATTTGTGTGTCAAAGGATGAATTAAACACTCTACAGACAGCCAAACCAACAACCCATTGTATAAGCCGTCTGTTTAAGCTGTCTATTTGTGTAAAAAGACAGCAAGCTGTCTACACGGTTGTACTTGCCCTAAGCCATGTCGTGGTGTCTCATTAGGAAGAAGCTCATGCGCATTAATTTCCTTACGCCTTTGTTGGGTACGTATAATCAGAAAGGAGCAGCCATGGGTGATGGGTGGCGCGACGCATGTGGAGGACTCAAGGGCCATATGTGCTCTCCGCTCTGCTGCTTGTTTGACCTCAAAGATTGGTGAATGAAGAGTTATCGTCAAAGCCGGCACCGACAGTCCACGGATCGTGTTGGCGACAGAGTACGTGATTTCCTCTGGAACAGCATCTTATTATGCCTTGTTTAGTTGGGGAAAAAATTTAGGTTTAATTGTTACATCGAATATACAGACACACATTAAAAGTATTAAACGTAGTCTAATAATAAAACAAATTACATATTCAACCAGAAAAAATATGAGACGAATTTATTAAGCCTAATTAATTCGTCATTAGCAAATGTTTACTGTTACACCACATTGTCAAAACATAACGTGATTAGGCTTAAACGATTTGTCTTGCAATTTACACATAAACTGTGTAATTTGTTTTTTTCTATATTTAATACTTTATGTATGTGTCCAAACATTTAATGTGATGGGTGAAATATTTTTGTTTTGAAAACTAAACAACGTCTTAATGAGCGCTGGTTAACGCCCTGACCATGAGAGCTCACAACGGCTCAACGTCCAAAACACAAAGAGCGGAAGGTATATGGCTGCCATGGTGACCGTGCACTTGCTCATGGTGGTTGGCAGCCACGTACCTTCAGCTTTTTTTTACTGTTTTTTTTTTTACTTTGACCCTTGTTCTGCATGTAGTAACGATGCCTTCTTTTCTCCTCTCTGTTTTTCTGGTCACTAAATTTAAATTTACTACTTCCTTCGTTTTATAATATAAGTCATTCTAACATTTCCCATATTCATAGTGATGTTAATGAATCTATATAAAATCATAAATATAAATGTGGGAAATGCTAAAATGATTTACATTGTGAAACGGAGGGAGTAGCATGGTAATGAGCTGACCGATCGATCCGGAACATTGCAGCCTTGATCATGGTGAATGAAGAGAAATAGAGGATTCATCAGTGCAGTATCATGTAGCATATGCACAATTCAGAAATATTCGCCCGTCTCGCCCTCCAAATGTACTCCCCGTGAGACACAGTGAGCGCAAGCGATCAATCGAGAGTGGATAGCAGCAGCGCGCCGTTGCCAACCGCAGCACAGAGTAGGATCATTTGGGTGCATGTATTAGGGACGCATTCATGAAGTAGTGCATTCATGAGGTTGTGAGTATGGTGTCGTATATGCGTATGCGCCGATCTGTGTTGTGATGGAAAAATATTAAGCGGTAGAAATGTGTGATGTGTTCG
Organism: Oryza sativa Japonica Group; assembly: GCF_034140825.1. Taxonomy (NCBI): domain Eukaryota; kingdom Viridiplantae; phylum Streptophyta; class Magnoliopsida; order Poales; family Poaceae; genus Oryza; species Oryza sativa. The sequence goes on along the minus strand of NC_089045.1, from coordinate 19,963,760 downwards.
CGGTGAGAACCGTATTGAACACCAAAAGCCACTGACAGTCAAACAACAGGTTGAACAAATGGGGCATGTGCGTACAAGGTAGAACTCGTCATAAACAAATGAGCACTACATGCGAAAGACTTGCCAAATAGATAAAGTTAAAATGCTAGCAGACAACGAAATGGCTAATAACATGCCAAAATGACCACTCCGGTGAAAAAAAAAGAGACTTGGAGGGAGAAACGTCCCTGCAAACATTTTATTAAGAAGAAATTGGAAGTGCGTTGGGGATTATACATGGGATGTTGAGGCTGAAACAAGGAAACTACATATCTCACACATCTCTTACCACTGTACTATCAAGTGTATCTCAATCACTACTGTCACGCCCGGAAATTTAATTTCCGAACTTATTTGTGCATAAAATCCTCGTCCAGGAATCAGCCGAGGTACACAAACTGACAATTTAATATACAAATCCATCATTATAATAACATTACACACTTACAAAAGAAAAGAAAACAGCAGCGGAATAACGGTCTAGCGATGGCTTCAGCTCCACTCCCACAGGCAGCTCAACTGGGGTATAAGCCAAACGTCTTCTCCTTCGCAACTTGTCTTCAACTGAGGTTGATTGATTATTGCAAGAATGAGCATATGACATACTCAACAAGCCACACAGCAAATATGCAAGTGCACAAGGATACCAAAGGATGGTATAATATAGGCTCATTTGCAAAAGCAGCATTTAGCAAAACATTTAAGAGAAGTAAAACAATGGAGTAATTAATCAGAAATTTTAATCAACACTGAACAGGACACCCATGCTGCACAGGCCCAACCATCCTGAACAACCATACCCGGCTGTACAGATCTAACTCCAAACCAGGAGCTAAGCAAATTATTACCAGTTATAACATCATTTATTATGGTGAGAAGTGTGAGACTAATCACGAAAGACATTGTTAGACCCGCCCATGACCGCGGGCACGGCTATTCGAATAGCTTTACTCTGGCCAGAGGTGTACCACTGTACCCACAAGACACAGCCTCAACATCATGTCTACCATGCATCGCGATACTGGAAAGTACCCGAATAGAGGCTGTGACAATATCCTCTGCACAACACAACTCACCACAGTGCACCATTCCTGGATCATAATCACCCCCTTATAAAACAAGGCATGGACTCCCCAGCGACCCCCGTGGGCTTATCTCCGCCACTTCTCAGTCTGGTGCTCCGCAATGAACCGTGTTATACAAAAGGTAAAGCCGTTGCCCACGCTGGCTTGTGGTTGGCACGGTTAATGTTTCACAACCGAAAATCGTGAACCGGTCCTTAATTGTCATGAGCACGACTCTCAAAACCATATGCTCACAACCCACCATTATCAAGTTTTAGTTGGTAATTTAATTAATTAACCAATCACGATTGACCATCGTGAACTATCATTAAGCCATCATTAAATAATAGTGAATCATAAGTTATCCCGATTGTGTGCTAATGTTTCTAAGCATGGCTAAGCAATTATGTCTAACATCTAGCTGAACCAATATATATAAAGCTCAACTAGTCAAATTATAATATCCCAAGGTATCAAGGAATAGAATAATCAATGCAAACAGGCCATAACAAAGGAATAGATTCACACCACCCAGTGACATTCGAAAATAAATGCACAGTTGAAATAAATAGAGAATTTAAATATAGGATCAACATGCTCAAAGGAACTGTGTTTGGGATCTATGTGACTTGCCTTGCAATAAAGGGTCTTCAATTAATCTTCTTAACACTTCCGGCACACTCACAAACCTTCGAAACGACGGAAACGACAAGCTAACACGCTAAACGAGGAAAAAGACTAATAAAAATCAAATAGACAATACATAAAAAGTAAACAAACATGTAGATCATAATTTTAGATGAATTATGAGACTTGAACGGCCTCATTCGGACTTCATATGAATTTATTACGAGTTTTACAAGATTAAATCTAATTAAAGCCTATTTAAAAAAAGATTAAATAAATTTAATTCAATTTATGGATAATTTTAATATGTAGATCTTTATTTTATACAACTTTTGCAACTTGAACCACATTAAACTGAGTTACAAAGAATTAGTTATAAATTTTTAAAGATTAAACCAGATTAAAGCATTTTTATGGATTTTAATTGAATTATGACGCAATAATGAATTATTTTTAAAAAGGAAAAGGGGATTATTGCGTCATCGGCTAGGGTTCGCGGAGGACCGGGTGCATGGCGACGGTTCACGAAAACGAACGGCCAAGATTCATCCATCCAAAACGGACGGCCAAGATCCATCGGTCCACGACCGGACCACGGCGGACGGCAACGATGACGTCGGCGATGACGTCATCACCGGCGACGGCTCGGCCTCGCGTGCTCGCCGGCGAACGACGGCGCGGCGGCGCAAACGGAGGACACCTACGCGTAGCGGACGGCACGGCGAACTCACCGGTGACCAAAACAACGAACGACGACGGCCGGCGACGAGGTCTAGCGGCGGCGCGGCTTCGGTCGACGACGGCGACGGGGCTCCGGTGACCGGCGACAGCGGGGAGGGAACGGCCGAGCTTGCCCACACCTCGGCGCACCTTACGGCGGTGACGGCGACCGGCGGCAACGGCGGAGGCGACGGCGCGACACGGCTGAAGTTCGGCCGGCGGCGGCGGCGGAGAGGCTACGGGGCATGGGAGACCACGGGAGAGGGGCAAACGAAAGAGGAGGACTAGGGGGTCCTATTTATAGCCTTGGATTGAAGAGATCGGACTCCTCCCGCAAGAAATCGATCCGGGAAATCAAAAACTCGGTTTTGGAGATAAACTCGAAAACGAGTTCGATTCGGATAAGATACTCAACGATTAGCTCCGAAAAATCCAAGAATATTCCAGAGAGTATAATTAACCATGGAGAATTTAATAAAAATTAAATCCATCCATGCTTTAGGAAATTTTATTTCCCACATTTAACTTCACTTGTAAATTAATGAACATTTAATATAAATTTTAATAATAATTTATTAAATAATTTATAAATCCTGAAACAAAAATCAGGATGTGACAACTACTCTGGGCCTATGAAACTTAGGGCCTGAGGCAGCTGGTTAGAGCATCTAGCCAGCTTCTAATTAGAATCTTGAAGAGTTGGGTTTTCAGCTTTTGATTTTTAGTTTAGAATTCTACAGCTACAGTTTCTTAAAATCTGAATAAAAATCATAACTGTTTGGGGAGCTTCTGATTTTAGAATAAAATGAAACAGCTTAAAGCTCCCCAAACACAGGTCCTAACTCTCATGTAGTTATGAATAGAAAGTAAGTTCACACACGGCTGCGCACGCGCAACATCGTGGGGATGAACTATAAATAGGGTCCCAAGGCATTCTCCCAACTCACCCCAAGGCCCAGGCCCCAAATTTCTCCCAGCGAGCGCCAGGCCATAGCCGTTGTTTCCAAGCGAGTATTGCTCGAGTGCTGCGAGAGAAGAGTAGGTTACCAAAATTTGTGTCATGGAAACCTTGCGCGAACAAGAGAAGCAGCTGGTTCTTTCTTTCCGTGCCGCAGGAGAGATGCTGCTGTCCTTGCCGTACCTCTTGCCGGTGGGTACACTCCACTCTTCATCCTCAATCTTGCTTGAATTTCCTGGCTTGTTTGGATGACTACTTGAACTTACCAAGCCACAAGCTAGCCTGTGCCACAAGTTTGGCGAACGATTTGAGAGCCACAACTTAGGCCAAGAAACTTGTGGCAAAGTAGTTCATGATCACCTAATTTCTCGTGACGGGCTAATTGTGTGGTAAGCAAACAAATATATACTAACTACCCGTTGCACGCCGAACTTGAGGCACGGCAAACTGCGGCACCGTATGCAATGCAAATGCAGCAGCGGTCCTAATATACGCGTGATTGTTTTGCTGCTCATCAAGTCGGGCTTTGCACATTGCTGATCGATGTTATGTACTTGTGTCACCAGGGGCAGCCGGGAAGAAGTGGCAGCTCAACTGTTACGTTCTACACCACCATGGAACTCAACGCATGGGAGATCCAGCAGTTGAATCACTTCTTGCAGGAAGGACAGGGAATAGCGAGGGAGGTGCTGAGGGCGAAGCTGCCGGACGACATCGTCCGCGACGTGGGACGAACAAGGAGGGAAGCTCTGGTGCTGAGGCTGTACGATCTGCTGCTGCGCCTGGACAAGACGCGCGTCAGCCGCGGCGGCCGTGTGTGCGCCGATCGCCTTTGGGAGATCATCTTCGACCTCCTCGCCACCCTGTGCTTCTGATCGATGATCATCAACAACGCCGGCTTCGGCTTGTCATGAGTGCATATCTCTTTGCTTTGCACACTGAAGTTGACAAGGACTCAAGCGGAGAGCAAAGCTTGTGCGTGTGTGTGTTTTCTTTTTCTTAATCTTTTGTGTAATAATAATCGTCTCAAGCTCCTACATGGTGTCGGGGCTTCTGCGGCATTTGGTGCAAGCCGACTTGGTCAAGGTGATCACTAGGTCAGCTGCATACATACCATCAGCTCTTTGTGTTTTTCTCATTTATTTCTTCCATATCAACAAATTTACTCGTATCGTAATGTTGAAAGCCCCTTAATTAATAAACACTGTTTTGTACATGTGCTAATTATTCTTACTAAACTTTTGTGAGCTGACCGTTCCAGAAAATTGCAGCTTTGATCATGCGTGAATGAAGAGAATTAATTAGAGAATTCACCAGTGTTGTTTCATATTTTTACTTCTAATATGCTGGCAGGATACCTGCTAGCCGATTGGTCCATAGTAGACCAAATAATGCGGTGACAAGTGTAGCCAAAAAAACATAACAGAAACAGCTACCATAGCGCCGTGGCTTCGATGATGATCAACAACGCCTGTTTTTTGGTCATGCTATCACTTTGTGTGGAAGTTGACAAGGAGAGGGAGAGCTAGCTTGTGCATGCATGTGTGTGTCTGTTTTCTTTTTCCCTTTTTTTTTTCATACTCTTCGCAACTGTACTAATAATCCTATTATGCTCTCTCTCTCTTAATCCTATTATGCTCTCTCTCTCTCCCCTGTGTGCTTCCTCCGTTTCACAATGTAAGTCATTTTAACATTTCTCACATTCATATTGATGTTAATAAATCTAGACACATATATCTATCTAGATTCATTAACATCAATATGAATATGAGAAATGCTAAAATGACTTACATTGTGAAACGGATGAAGTAATAATCATCTATGTGTGCCTTTTATTTTACTACTCTACAAACTAATTACCGATCGATCGATCGACAGGATTTGAGCGCAGTTTGGGTTTTGTCCCGTACTTTTTGAACTTTTTTAATTTAATTTGTGCCTCTGTACACACAGTGATGAACCTAGAAAAAAATATTAATTATTAATTATTAATGGAGTATGATTTAAAACAGCCAGAAATAGAGACGTACGTGACACCTGCAGGTAGATTCACCCTTGTAACGCAACTTTTGTACACAGCATACCACTGCTCCCACTAGTCAGTGGCTGGTGGTGGAGTTGTTGAGCTTTTCTGTTAAAATTAAAAATATGATTAGGTCGCTAGCTGCAGCTTGGAACGGGGTAACATAATAGTATTGATGGTAGTACTAGTACTATTACTAGAGTAATCTTACCTTCCTCATCCAAAAACAATAAGCAACCACACTTATGTGTTTGTCAAATCGTGACCAGAGAGCACCAAGAAGGCAAGAATGTGCCGGGATTTGGAGTGCATGCAGTCACATGATTGCGCTTACTGTTTACACATGCAAATTGCGCTTACTAGTGCTTAAGTCAGCTTCCAAAGCTTAACAACATGAATGAAAAGGCTGCACTTCTGCAGACTCGGCGCTCCGGCTACCGTGGTCTGCGCACCGCGTAGTGCCCTGCACCATGAAATCCCGCGCAACCTGGACGACGGACGAAGCGCTTGAAGCATATACATCACGCGCGGGACAGGATGGAAAGAAGATTGAACAGAAAAATACAAATTTTTTAAGTAGAGTAAATTAGATTTGTATAGATTGAACGCAAGATTAAAAAAGATTAAATTAGATTGAACTAACGGAAGAATTTGCATATTTCTAGAAACTAGACATTCCCTTTTGACAAGCATTCCCTTTTGACAAAGCCCACCCACCCCTCCCCTATATCGTCCCTCCTCTCCCTCCCTTCCTCCTTCCCTTTTTCTCTTCCTACTACATCATAAATATTTAAATTTAAATTCAGAATTGAAATGGCTATGTAAATTTTTGACTTATAAACTTTGGGTCTATAAACTAATATTTGAATTCAAATTTAAATTTGAATTGGGTATGTAAACTTTTGAATTATAAACTTTGGGTCATAAACTTTAGATGTATAGAAATACTATATATATAAAAATATTTGAATTCAAATTTAAATTTGAATTGGATATAATTCAAATTTAAATTTGAATTGGGTATGTAAACTTTTGACTTATAAACTTTGGGTCTATAAACTTTAGGTGTATAAACTTTAGATGTATCTAAATATTATATATAAAAAATATTTGAATTCAAATTCAAATTTGAATCGAATATATTTCAAATTCAAATTTGAATCGGGTATATAAACTTTTGATTTATAAACTTTGGGTCTATAAACTTTAATTGTATAAACTTTAGATGTATAGAAATACTATAAAAATATTTGAATTCAAATTTAAATTTGAATCGGATATATAAACATTTGATTTATAAACTTTAGGTGTATAAATTTACTAAAATAGGAAAGTAATGCGGTGCCAAAAAAGAAAACATAGAGGAAGGGAGGAGGGAGGGGTGGTGATCGCTACCTGATCGCTGTAGCGATCGATCGTGCATTAGTGTTTCCGCGATCTAATGTCGTAACCGGAACAATTTTGCAAGATTCCAGGGATGTAAATCTATAAGGTGAGAAGTGTGTTAAATTCCATTATATATCTAGCACAAAAGATGAGGGACCACTTTGAAGTATGAACTTTACTATCAGACAAAAGCAATGAGGTTCTCTCTCCGAGCATGGTGTTGGCAAGGAATTTTCAGACCAATCACTGTTGGAGCGAGTTTAATGTAGACAAACCGAAAAAGAATGATATTTTACTGGCACAGGTAGTATTCAAAAGAGGATTTCCGTTTGCTGTTTCCATTAACAAATTGACTGCTGAGTTTGGTTGGTGAAGGTGAAATCAAATCAAATTTAAGTACTGATGATTTGCAGCGTCGGCACATTAATCCGCACTCTACTAGTGCTAGCTTGCAACGTCGATAACTACTAGTACTACTAGCTAGCTCCAAGTGGCTCGTGCATTCAGACTGTCTTATTGCCAATATGGCAATATCTATGTTCCATATAATAATCGAAGCATGCAATTAGCTAGCTAGGCGTTTGATCGCGTCCAACCTTATTAAGATATAATTGTAGAATTGTTTCTGAATTCAGTGATGAATGTATGCCGTGAAGTCAACAAGTAGTCAGTGCTGGAGTATAGTGCGAGGAACATAGCCCACTACCTGGCTCTCACTGAAATCATTGACCCCCCTTGAGAAACTCTACCTGCTCTGCACAATCGTATTATCGATCGAAATTCAGAAAAAGTGCAAAGAACAAGAAGCATGAAAACACTACGAGAAAATTATGGTCTGTTTACATTCAATTCTCGTCCAGATCATGCCAATATTTTGCGGATGAACATAGGGTGCAACGGATGAATCAGAATCATAAGCCAGCTGCAAGATCCACAAAGAGTCAAGCGAACAGCCCAAAAGCAAGGCGGCCGGGCACTCAGCGAAGTCAACATGGATCGCGTGCTAACTTACCGTTTGTGGCCTTGGTAATTCTCAATAGGCAGAGATCCCGCCATTTCCTTTCTAAAAGTAAAAAAAAAAAGATCGATTACTTAATTATCATCCAATATCCAGCACATGATATGAATACATGGAACCTTAGCCTTTGTATGTGTCATGCGCCTAAACATGGAACCTGTATACAGGCAGGGCATGACACAGATTCATTCCGCCGAAACTCCTAATGCGCGATCGCTCGCGAGGCGCGCCCCTACACGATCACTTTTTTTTATTTGGATATTGCGCATCTTGTTTTCCTAACCAGATTAATCAGCGCTAATAACGTTGCTTTTCTGTTTTTAAGCAGCTCTTTCCCGGGCGTGGACAAAACACACGTGCATGAGCGCTCCTTGCTATACCCATGGCTCGTAATCTGATTTTAGGCCTAAGTAATTGAATATTTATTTTTTAAACTCGAATTTCATATTCATTAACAGTATACAAAAAGTTTATAAGTCACAATGATTACATGTAAAGTTTATTAGTATAAAGTTTATATACGGAAAGTTTATACGTTTAAAGTTTCTATATGGAAAGTTTATACATTTAAATCTTCAATACGAAAAGTTTATACGTATAAAGTTTATATACGGAAAATTAATTTATATGTACAAAGTATTTAACTAGATTTTCTAATTATGTACTAGTTAGTTTCTAGGTGGAAACTTTTTATTCATCTATGAATATTACCGAGTAGATTTTTTTAATTCTGTAATCTATGATTTTTTTATATAAAATATTTTCAAGAAGAAATTCCAAAGTAATTACATAAGAAGCTAATTTATAAGTGTTAATTCTATTATAATCACATGCGAGCTAACAAAAAAATATACATAGGAGGATCATCTTTTGGCTGGCCCACTCGGAGACTAGGCTTGCTGAATATTCGGGACAGAAGCATCAACGATCACACGGGCTGCAGGACAGCGATTAGTCGCGTACTAGGAGTACCCCTACCAGTCACTTGAGGCCTCAGCCCATACACATGTTTATTCTATATTTTTTAATTTGATTGGTCTTTCATTAAGTTTATATACTTAAAGTTTATATATGTAAAGTTTATACACCTAAACTTTATACATCTAAAGTTTATACACTCAAAATTTACATAGTATTGTTATAAACTCAACTTGAATTTGAATTTAAATTGGGATTAAAAAAATTTCAATGTATTATTTATATGTATAATGTTTATGTGCACGGATATTTTTTATACAATTTTTTTTCTACAGTTAGTATTTTGTTTTTTCTTTCAAACTAATTTTTTGTGTTTTTTTTATCAAAGTCAATCTAAGCACGCATATGAGCAGGTAGAGGAGAAGAGAGCTTCTGTGTGTTCTGGTGGGTGAGGGCAAGCTGATCGCGCGTGGTGATCTGACGCGATCACCCGCGCATTAGGTGGACCCTCATTCCGCTGCCATGATGGTTCCATGTTTGGAATCTAAAACTGCAAAAGGGCAAGTTCCCTCACTCTAAGCCACTAATTAATCGCGCACTAACACCACATTTTAGGAGCTGAGAAGACGCATGGGCTCTAGGATCCCTTCCTGAGTTGTTTGTTGGGCCTACTTGGGATTAGCAGGTCTGGTGACCGTCATGCTGGCTTACCTTGGAATAATACGTCTTGAAACTCTTCCAACACACTCATGATCCTCCGAAAACGATGAGAACTATATATACTACTACACGTAAAACAAATAAGACTAATAAGAACTAAATAAACAATATATTAAAAATAAACAAACATGTAGAGCATCATTTTAGATGAATGACGAGACTTGAACAGCCTCATTCGAGTTCATATGAATTAGTTATGAACTTTACAAGAATTAATCTAATTAAACGTATTTAAAAGATTAAATAGATTTATGACGCAATTTATAAATATTTTTAATATATATCTTGATTTTACACAAATTTAGCAACTTGAACCATATTAATCTGAGTTATGTTGAATTATTTATAAATTTTCTAAGTTTAATTGGATTTAAAACATTAACATATATTATATTAGAATCATGACACAACAATAAATTAATTTTGAAAATGAAGAGGAACTCACCCAGGGGCAGCACAACGATGGATGACGACACACGACAACCGGCAGCGAGGTCCAAGCGGTGGCGGGGTCAGGTCGGCGATGGCGGTGATGTACGGCGGAAACGGAGGGGTGGCCGAGCTTCTCCTTGCTCCTGCGACCCGCAGGTGGCAACGAAAACCTCCTGCATTTAACGAGTCGACATCAAGGCTCGGCTGGAGATGGAATAGATCAGCTTCACGGCGACGAGGGGTTTCCGGTGGCGTGGAAAGCCAAGGTGCGGCCGGGCTTTGTCTCGGTGATGCGGTGCCATTGGGTTGGCCCACACCACTAACCAGGGTTCACTTTATCGGTTTAGCCCATTTGATCGGAGGTCACCGAAATTCTAAAATTTTAGTCATAAATTTTCAAAGTTTTAAACAAAATTTAGTTGAATTTGAATAAATATTACCAAAATTCATGAAAAATTTGAAAATTGAAAAAATCCAGTCAAAATAATAATGTATCGGAGGGGACCAAAATGATTTAGGAAATTTCGGTCCGAAATTTCCAACCCTGCCACTAACCCGCCGACCCATTTCCGCAAACCCACTTCCATACACATTGGTTGAAGCGGCAGCCCGGTCGCTTCCGCCCAGCTGCACCTCACGCCGCCCCGCATATATTTTCCACGACGATGAGAAGGGGCAATGGAGCTGGACTGCTTGTCCGCTCATTCGCAGCACGATTCTCCCTAGTTGCTGTGGGACTTTGATGCCTGCTAGATGCTACGCAATAAACTGCAGACGTACATCGTTGTTCGAGAGTGTGATCAGAGAGAGCATCACGAATGGCTGGAGTTGTCGCCGGAGAGCAAGGAGACGACGCCGTATGCCAATATACACCACCATCGTGTGCAAACACAAATACAAAAATGGAACGATCAAATTACTAGGAACGTGTACTGGTAGCTGTCGTAGGAAGAAGCTCGCGCGAGGCAGCGGGAACACAATCGAACACTTGCCGGCGTCGGAGAACACAGACTTTGTTTTAGTGATAGCATGGGGTGGCGGTATGTGTCCTGCATGCGCATGGAGAGGAGAAGAAGAGAGGTTCACTGTGCCACTTACATGAACCTCATGTACTAGAAGGTTCTATACTAGAAGGTCTATCAAGGTAATGGATAAAACTTACCTCTTGTATATGGGTTCATGGTGATATACTGATACTATATTACCTATAAGTATAGGGGAAGATAATCTTACTGTAAAGAAATTTGGTGATACAGAAGGAAATTATCCTGAATAGAAGGTGTCAGAGTCCTTCACGAAGGGAATAAAGAGTGGAAGGGGTAAAATTAAAGGTGTTTTTGATTATTATTTTGTGATGAATAATTGGCATCGGAGATTATTGGTTTTGATATTTGGATTTATTCACGAAGAGGTTTTAGAGATGATTGGATTTCACAGGTGAATCTACAGGATACTGCTGTCATTTTATGTGGCCGGTTAGACCGGGCTCTGGTAGCCGGTCAGACCAGCGCAGCCCGCGGTCTAACCGGTCGACTCTGTGTCGGTTTCGGTTTCGGATTGTTTATTTGGATATCCGTGATTATTTCATGATTATGACTTCTAGATGGATACTATACGTATGTAATACTGTTGTTTGCTACTAATGAGTCAAGTTGGAGATAGCTTGGTCTCGGAATATGGTTTCTTTGTTTGTTTAATGTATAGGTGACTCGATGCCTCAGGAGAGTATTTGCGGTGATGGACCGGGAGTCGGCTTGGGGATAAGACGACGTCCGTGGTGGTCAAAGATCATGCGGTATACTTAGGCTAGAGTTGATGCACGTGGTTGATGGAGATTCCATATGGCATACGATGGAGTTATTGTGTGCGTATGGGATGCGGAGTCGAATTTGGAAGGAGTCCAAATTTGGTATGATTGATTATGTAAAGTTTCTTTCTTGTACTAGAGGGTTTCCTAAGGTGTTTAGGATTCCTAGTATGAGTTTAGTTCGTGACTTTAGGCTGCCTACCTCGGGTATAAATAGAGGGGGAGCGTGAGGCTTCCCGGTATCGCTTTTGAGAGCAATTGAGTTGAGTTTTGAGTTAGGGTTTCGAGTTTAGTCGAGATTTTTGTAAGGAGTGCTGTTGGTGCACTTTGTAAACACAGAGAGAAGTAATAAAGTCGTCATCTACTTTAAGAGTTCTTCGATTTGTGTTTCACCGGGTTTCGGCGGTCTAACTGACGACTCACCAGCAGTTAGACCGGCGGCAAGGCGGCGGTCAGACCGGCGGGAGCACGGCGGTCAGACCAGCGGCGGCGACAGGCGCGACAGGCGACATCGGTGGTCAGACCGGTTGATCTATGTTGGCGGATGGCATGAGGCCCTTCGACCAAACTTGCCGAAACCCATGGTGAAGGCTATGGAGCAAGAGCGTCGCAAGGCGAAGAGTTGCGCCAGGCCAGAGGCGTCTCAGGCGAAGGGTGCAAGGCGAAGACTGTCTGCCGAAGGAGGATGACTTCGCCCTAACAAGTTCGCCCCCGCGAGGGCTGAGGAAGCCTTTCCGGCCCATCAGGCCGGCGATCGCCAGACGGCCCATCAGGGGCCCGTGAGCCCCTATAACATTATGTACCCCTGGAGATGCCCCTTCTGTAAGGGTAATCGTGTAAATTCCCCTGTACAACATAAACCCTGATAGTAAGGACCTGTAATGGGGCTATAAATAGTCTCCTAGGGCCATGTAATGGGGGGATCCCCAAGTAAAATTCAAAATTTAGTACACTTCATTTTTCCAACCACTGTTGAGTAACCACGTCTTTCAACGTATGCAGTTGTCGTTTCGACAACAGCTGGCGCCGACCGTGGGGACTCCGAGCGAAACCACTGAGAGCTAATGCCACCGAAGAGGGTCGTGAAGGAGAAGGTTGCCAGGCGAAAGGAGAGCAACGCCGGACCAGACATGGCCGCCGAGGAAGGAGCAGAGCCTTCGGCGCCCGTAGCCGAAGCTGGAGGAGCACAAGCGCCATCACAACCGCCTTCGGCCCCTGCAACCTCGGTGCAAGTGCCGAACGAGGCCGACGTGGCGAAGGCGGCTGCGGCGGCAAGGGCACTCCAGACCAGGGCGGAGATCCTTTCGACAAGCCAACCGGTGGTGCCCCAAGTCGCTCCATCACAGCCGGCAGTGACCACAACCGCGCTCGCCGTTGTACAGGCCCAAACCAGCCTTGACCCCGAAGCACAAGCCGAAGCCGACATGGAGGCCATGCGGCAGAATATGACACGGCTCCAAGACATGCTTCGCCAAATGCAAGAACAACAACAAGCATACGAAGCGGCAAGGCGGGTCAAGGTCACGTCGGCTCCAATCCTTCAGTATTTGGCATGCTATGTCCCACCTCAAGTCCATCCGCAAGTGACGACCCAGCCCTTTCCGCCACAAGCCGCACAGACGCCGGTGTACTTCGCCGGGCAGCATCAACCACTTGGCCAAGTGCCACAAACAGTGGTGGAAGGGGCTTCGGCTCTGCAAGCGCAACTCCAAGCTTTCCTTCAGCAACTCAACCAACCCCACTACATTTCAAGTACAACCCCATCGGCTCACCCGGTGGGGAATAGAAGTCAAGGTGCTTCTACTTGGTTGCCACCGATTCAGTCAGGCTCAGGAGCTTCGCCGTGGAATCAAGGACCGCAGTTCGACTGCGCCAACGTTGCTCAGGCGCCAACCATTCGGCAGCAAGCTCCGACCCCAGGCTTCGGAACAAACCAAGCACCAATCCAAGCTGCCATGATATGGTCGCAGCCAATTTTTGACCCATCCATGGCGGCTCAGCAAGTGCCTCCAGTTGGAGCCGGGCAGCCGAACGCCATGGCCCAACCTCACGCACAAGCTGCGATTTCGCCCTTCGCCACACCGTACCCGCAGCAAGGTGCGGTAAACAGGGCGGGAGGCGAAAAGGGGCTACCACTGAGTGGGGGAATCAAGATTCGTCCAATCCCACCCCAGTTCAAGTTCCCACCTGTCCCGCGCTATTCAGGTGAAACTGACCCGAAGGAGTTCCTCTCCATCTACGAGTCAGCGATCGAAGCGTCTCATGGTGACAAAAATACCAAGGCGAAGGTAATACATCTCGCTCTAGACGGCATCGCCTGTTCTTGGTATTTCAATTTACCAGCCAATAGCATTTACTCATGGGAGCAATTGCGCGATGTTTTTGTCTTTAACTTTCGAGGCACCTACGAGGAGCCGAAGACGCAACAACACCTACTCGGTATTCGCCAAAGGCCGGGGGAGTCGATAAGGGAGTACATGCGTCGCTTCTCGCAAGCCCGGTGCCAAGTTCAAGACATAACCGAGGCGTCGGTCATAAATGCCGCATCGGCTAGTCTGCTTGAGGGCGAACTAACAAGAAAAATCGCCAACAAGGAGCCACAGACGCTCGAGCACCTACTTCGCATTATTGACGGGTTCGCAAGGGGTGAGGAGGATTCTAGGCGACGACAAGCTATACAAGCTGAGTACGATAAAGCCTCCGTCGCCGCTGCTCAAGCTCAAGCGCAAGTTCAAATTGCCGAACCACCTCCCCTCTCTGTTCGCCAGTCTCAGCCGGCGATCCAGGGACAGCCGCCAAGGCAAGGCCAAGCTCCCATGACTTGGAGAAAGTTCAGAACAGATCGAGCGGGCAAGGCTGTGATGGCTGTCGAAGAAGTGCAAGCCCTCCGCAAGGAGTTCGACGCCCAGCAAGCAAGCAACCATCAGCAGCCAGCCCGCAAGAAGGTCTGAAAAGACCTCTACTGCGCCTTTCACGGACGCTCTTCGCATACCACGGAGCAATGCCGAAACATTAGGCAACGTGGCAACGCGCAAGACCCAAGGCCGCAGCAGGGAGCAACTGTCGAAGCACCCCGTGAAGCAGTTCAGGAGCAAACACCCCCAGCCGAACAACGCCAAGATACACAACGAAGGGTAATCCAAGTGATTACAAGAGCCGACCCGCCAAGCCAGTTGTCGAAACGGCAGAGAAAGATGCAAATCCGCATGGTCCACAGCATCCCATACAACTACAACGCCATCTTCGGCCGTGCAACCCTGAACAAGTTCGAAGCCATTTCCCACCACAATTATCTCAAGCTCAAGATGCCTGGCCCAAAAGGGGTGATAGTAGTCAAGGGGCTTCAGCCTTCGGCCGCTTCAAAACGCGATCTAGCCATAATTAACAGAGCAGTGCACAATGTTGAGACCGAACCGCATGAGCGGCCGAAGCACACGCCGAAGCCCACCCCTCACGGCAAGGTAACGAAAGTGCAGATTGATGATGCCGACCCCACAAAGCTCATATCACAGGGGGACGACATGGGCGAAGAAGAAGTTGAGAGCATACTAGAAGTGCTCAAAAAGAACATCGATATCTTCGCCTGGAGCCCTGACGTGGTGGGGGGTGTCCCGGCGGATCTTATCATGCATCACTTAGCAGTCAAGCCGGATATTAAGCCAAGAAAACAAAAGTTGCGCAAGATGTCTGCCGATCGCCAAGAAGCGGCGAAGGCCGAAGTACAAAAATTACTCCGGACGGGGGTTATCCAAGAGATTGACCATCCGGAGTGGTTGGCAAATCTAGTGCTGGTGCGGAAGTCAAACAGCAAATGGCGCATGTGTGTCGATTTCACAGATCTGAACAAGGCGTGTCCGAAAGACGATTTCCCCTTGTCGCGAATCGACCAGCTCGTGGATTCAACAGCTGGATGTGAGTTCATGAGTTTCCTGGATGCATATTCCGGTTACCACCAGATCCACATGAACCCGCTCGACATCCCCAAAACGTCCTTCATCACTCTATTCGGCACATTTTGTCACCTCAGGATGCCTTTCGGCTTAAGGAATGCATTAGCAACTTTCGCCAGGCTGGTGTACAAGGTCCTTGGCAAGCAGTTGGGGCGGAATGTGGAAGCTTACGTCGACGACTTCGTCGTAAAAAGCCGTAAGGCTTTCGACCATGCGATCGACCTGTAGGAGACGTTCGACAGCTTGTGCGCGGCAGGCATAAAGCTGAATCCGAAGAAGTGTGTTTTCGGCGTCCGCGCAGGCAAGTTGTTGGGATTCCTTGTTTCCGAAAGAGGCATCGAGCTGAATCCCGAGAAAATCGATGCCATCCAACAAATGAAGCCTCCGTCAAGCGTACATGAAGTACAAAAGCTTGCAGGCCGAATTGCGGCACTCAGTCGATTCCTCTCAAAGGCGGCCGAAAGAGGTTTGCCCTTCTTCAAGACCCTCCGGGGCGGGAAAGTTTAATTGGACACCAGAATGCCAAGCAGCATTCGACGAACTAAAGCAATACTTGCAAAGCCCACCAGCTCTGATAAGCCCACCCCCAGGAAGCGAACTGCTATTATACTTGGCAGCTTCGCCAGTGGCAGTCAGTGCGGTACTCGTCCAAGAAACAGAGTCCGGACAGAAACCGGTCTACTTCGTCTCCAAAGCACTGCAAGGAGCGAAGACAAGGTACATTGAAATGGAAAAGCTTGCTTACGCTCTAGTAATGGCTTCGCGCAAGCTCAAGCACTACTTCCAGGCCCACAAAGTTATAGTCCCATCACAGTACCCTTTGGGCGAAATACTCCGAGGCAAGGAAGACACTGGCCGGCTCAGCAACTGGGCGGCAGAGCTATCCCCGTTCGACTTGCATTTTGTTGCACGCTCTGCTATCAAGTCTCAAGTGCTAGCTGACTTCGTAGCTGAATGGACACCGGTACTTGCCCCCGACCCCGAGCCCGACGACCAGTTCTGGGTGATGTGCTCTGACGGTTAGTGGTCGCACAAGGGGGCAGGCGTTGCAGCAGTCCTCTTTTCGCCGAATGGTGTGCCGATTCGGTACGCAGCGAGATTACAATTCGACACAACCAACAATGCAGCAGAATACGAAGCCGTTCTCCTGGGCCTAAGAAAGGCGAAAGCGCTGGGAGTCCGGCGCCTGCTAATTCGAACTGACTCCAAGTTGGTAGTAGGCCATGTTGACAAATCCTTCGAGGCAAAAGAAGAGGGAATGAAGAGGTATCTGGAGGCTGGTCGGTCCATGAAAAAATGCGTCACCGGCATAACGGTTGAACACTTGCCTAGAGACCAAAACGAGGAAGCAGACACCTTGGCGAAATCCGCTTCTTGTGGTGGCCCGCATTCGCCTGGCATCTTTTTCGAAGTCCTACATGCTCCAAGTGTGCCCATGGACAGCTCGGAAGTCATGACAATCGACCAAAAGAAACTGGGCGAAGACCCATATGACTGGCGAACCCCATTTGTGAAACACCTTGAAACTGGCTGGCTTCCGGTAGACGAAGCAGAAGCGAAGCGTTTGCAACTCAGCCACGAAGTATAAGATGGTCTCGGGTCAGCTTTACCGCTCCGGGGTACTTCAACCCTTACTTCGTTGCATCTCTTTTGCCGAAGGCGAAGAAATGGCAAAGGAAATACACCAGGGGCTATGTGGCGCGCACCAGGCTGCAAGAACAGTGGCCTCCAAAGTATTTAGACAAGGAGTTTATTGGCCCACTGTGTTGAAAGTCTGTGTTGAGCAAATCAAGAAGTGCGAAAGTTGCCAGCGTCATGGCCGAAGCCAAGCCGCGCCCCAGTATGATCTGTAGCCCATTGCACCAAATGGCCCTTCACCAGATAGGGACTAGACATTATTGGGCCATTCCCGGTGGCGTGAAACGGGTATAAATTCACAACTGTAGCTGTGGAATATTTCTCTCGATGGATCGAAGCCGAACCCCTTGGGGCAATCACTTCGGCAGCAGTACAGAAGTTTGTATGGAAAAACATTGTTTGCCGTTTCGGGGTGCCAAAAGAGTTCATTACTGACAACGGCAAGTAGTTCGACTCTGATAAGTTCAGAGAAATGTGCGAAGGGCTTAACCTAGAAATCAGGTTCGAACGTACAAATGGCAAGATCCTAGAAGCACTAAAGAAAAGACTTGAGGGGGCGGCGAAAGGCAAATGGCCAGAAGAATTGTTATCGGTTCTTTGGGCCCTTCGGACGACCCCCACAAGACCAACCAAGTTTAGCCCATTTATGCTTCTTTATGGTGATGAGGCAATGACCCCAGCGGAGCTAGGGGCTAACTCACCAAGGGTTATGTTCTCCGGGGGCGAAGAGGGGCGCGAGGTATCGCTCGAACTCTTGGAAGGTGTAAGGGTCGAAGCGCTCGAGCACATGCACAAGTACGCCACAAGCACTTCGGCAACTTACAACAAGAAAATCCGACCCACGGAGCTGATGCCTGGTCATCTCGTCCTAAGGAAAAAGGCGAACCCAGTAGCGGTTGGCAAGCTTGAATCAAAGTAGGAAGGACCATACATCATCAAACACAAGTCCAGGACGGGATCTTTTCGCCTAGCGACACTCGAAGGTGAGGAGTTCGACCATTCCTGGAACGCCGCCTCCCTCAAGCGCTTCTATGTCTAGAATGGCTGGCACCCAAATCGCCAACTTGTAAAAATGTACATATTGTCATGTAAGCCTTTCGGCAAGAAAAAAAAAGAGCAACAAAGAGAAGAGAAAAAGAAAAAAAAACTGGATGTAGGGCTATTATCCACCATGGAGGCCTGAACCAGTATAAAATCTCTGTCTCCTCCGCCTTCTTTTTATTTCTTTTCGTGTGATTGATAATTTGTGGAAAAACCCCAAGGCAAACGCCTGATCAGCGAAAAAGGCCAGGGGGCGAAACGAATCAGCCGAAGCATTGCTCGCTGAACGTTGAAACCGCAACAGCTTGTCTCGGAAAATAAATAGTCGAACGACGTTACAACCGATCAGCATAAAAGCAAAAGCGTTTCTCTCGACACAGAACGCTACAGATCGAAAACGAACGACGAAAAGCAGAAAAGTCACTACACCTATTTCGCTACTATATGCAAAGGGGCCGGCATGTTTTGACCTAACAAAAGCACAAAGTGTGACGATGCGAAAATTAGCGAAAAGGAAATAAAGCACGTTCTTTATTAGCTTCGAAAAAATAATCGAAGAGTACAAGGTTTACAACCCAATACAATTCATTTTACAAGTAAATTACATTTTCGCCCCAGTAATCATTATCCCTCCCTAAGGAATGGTCGGACGAACTAGGTTCGTCATCACTACTAATATCATACACAACCTTAAGAGGAGTAGGGGGCGAAACACAGACTAAACTGTAACGACGCTGAAAGATCGATTCCTGGCGTTTAGTCTTCTGATGGTTTCGCCAAAAGCGACCCATATCCTCCAAACGTCTTGAATGAGCAAGATCGTAATCTTCTAAGGTTCGCCCGGTGTGCGCCCGCAGCCAGTTGGCAACCTTGAAAACTTTATAGCTGCGACCGTTTATTTCCATTTCGCGATAAACATGCCGAAATGGACATCGCACCTTCGGCAAACCCTTCAATGCCACAAATTTCTCGTTTTGACTTCGCCAGCTCCCAGAAGGGGGCCGAATGCATGATTTTCGGCAGACCCCCTGGTAGACAGTGCAGAAAAGGCAAAACACATCTTGCATGGTAAGAATAGGCGAAAGAAGGGGAAGGTATGGCATAATGCAAAATGAGCAAAATAATAATATGCCAAAGACTTTGATCGTTAAAAAGTGGTTAAAATTATCATACAGTCCAAGTATGCAAAAAAGCCTTTTTTTTTAAGGTTTAGCGGCAGTTTGCCGAATATACAATGGTTCGCCACATCTAGCGAACACCAAAAGAAAACTATGAAAATCTAAGAAAAGGGAGGAGGGCCTCACACCTCTGGGTGATCCTGGGCATCGCCTCCACCACCTCCGGCCGCTGCGCCCTCCTTTTCACAAATGTCCGCCGCCTCTGCTTTCGCCAGCTGCTCCAAAATGCGCGCCTTAGCGGCGGAGCGACCGTCCTTCTGCCAAAATTGTTTTCGCCACGCACGAAGTGTAGCCGAAATGTCTTGCGCACTGATTTCCCAATCCTCCTACGCGTACTTGGGGAACTCGGCTTTGTGCTCGCAGCCGAACTGCTGCAGGAGGCCCATGGTAAAGGCCGCTGACACGCGTGCACAGCAATCGCCGTATGCGGTGGCGCAGTCCGAAACCGAACCACCAGCCTGTTGGGTCCATTCGGAGAAGTCGAAAGCTGAGGCATCTTCGGAGGGGACACCCCGCACCTTCGCGCCCATATCAGTAAGGGCAAGGCGAAGCGCTTGGCACGCTGTCCGCGCGGACTCGGTGGTTTTCACCATCTCCCGCGAAAACCACCGCGACTCCTCTGTAGCGCTTGCTTCGGCCTTGCGAACCTCCTGCCGAAGAGCCTCCATCTTCGGCTCGGTGAGGTTATAATAATCTATGAGCACGGCGGTGTGGGCCTTCTCTTTCTCCAGTTCGGCCTTTAAGCGATCGACTTCGGCCCTAGCTTCCTTCCCTTTCTCTAGTTCCGCTTGAAGCCGCTTGTTTTCGGCCTTCGACTCCTTAAGGGTGTTGGCAAGGGCCTCCATCTCCAAATTTTTGCGGCCTAGCTCATCATCTTTGGCCCGAAGACGGCTTTTGAACCCATCAAGTCGAGCTCGCACGGTTCGCTCTGTTGAGCACTGAGCTGCGAGGATATGGGCGCAGAATACGAGCGGCGAAGAGAACAAGTGTCAATTGTAAAAACAAGATAGAGGAAGAGTAAAGATAAAAAGGAAAAAAAAACGTACCCGAACAGCCAGGCTTTTTATAGCAGAGCACCCCTCGTCGAACTCATTCAGTTCGGTGAACAAGCTCGGGGCGCTGGCGGGCAGTACAAGATTGCTTACCCCCTCCACAAAAGGAAGGAGGTCCGCTCGCGTCTCGAAGTCGCCAGGGGCGAAGCGGGGTACCGAGAGCGAATATTCCGAAGCAGACGTCTCAGCAACCGCTCTCTTTCCCTTCGCCTCCATCAGCGGCGAGGCAACCGACTGATGCGGAGGACTGCCAAATACTTTCGCCACGGCCATCACAATCCTTTCCGCAGAAGCCGAAGCCCCAGCGACGGTACTACCGTCCACTCCAGCGGCGCCAAGTGGAGGAATGGGGGCGGCCGAAAGATCCAGGCTGCGACCAGCGGGCGAAGTCGGAGTCCCGTCGGAGGACTCGTCGTCGCTAAAAACGCGAGCGACATCGACGAGCCATTTTTTTTAGGCACGTTTTTGACAGGACCTCCCTTCGCCGCCGCGCCCGAAGAGAACGCAACTAGGGCCTTCGCCCCTTCCAAATCCTTCCGACGAAGGGGGGAGCTGTTCGACTCCACCCCGGTTTCGTTGTGACCAGGACTTGGGGTAGGAGTGTACCCGGGGGTGTCGGCGCGGTCTTCGACCGCCTCACCCGCGGCCTTATCAGCCACAGCCTCCACCTCCTCCTCTTCATCTCCTTCCTCCTCGCTGTCACGTTCTTCGGCATCATCCTCATCGTCGGCGTCGGAGTCCGACGAAGCAGGAACCCTTCGCTTCTTGGGGGCAAGCTTCACTTGTCCACGCATCCGCTTTCGCGAAGGCCCTGCCTCGCCGTCGGCCTTTTGGGGATTCGCCCGGGGAGGCAGTTCGCCATTGTAAACCCGGTTCGCCCGTCCAGCCGCTTGACACGTTAACAGCTGACTATACTCGACGACCGAAACATCGCCGATCATCCTGCGGGCTTCGGCTTCGGCCTGGTCGAGGGTCATCACTGTAAAAGTAGAGCGTGAAGCTACGTCAAAAGTCAAATAAGGCGAAATAACAAAGCACAATAGTATATAGCAAAAGAACAGTCTTACTGTTCGCCCCCTCAGGGAGTATCAGGTTCGGCAAACCGTCGACTTCTTCGCCTTGTTCAACCACTACTTGCCATGACTGGGAGAGGGGAAAATTGCGAAGCATACAAAATTCCTCCACCAAGTCACGACAGCTAAGGCGGGAGCAAACCTTCCGTAGTAGAATGAACCGCGCCTCCATGGCGCCGTCCACAGTGATCTTGGGTCTCCGGTTCGGCGCAATCGCCCTACGCCGGCACCGGAGGGCTTTCGCTGATTCAGAACCAGCCTCGAAGGGGATGGTGTGGTAGAACCACCTCGCCATCCAATGGCGGTCCCACTTCGACATAGCAGCGTTCACCAGCCAGAGATCGGACCGCTCGGGGCGAACGTTGAAGTTCACGCTCCCGAACACGGTTTTTTTCGTTCCAGCCGGGGTGATCACCGTCTTCGAGTTCACGGTGGCGAAAAATATGGCGCCAAAGAGCTCGGCGTTGGGCTCAAACCTAGAAGTCCGGCACGCCCGGTCGAAGATAGCGATCCGAACAAGCGCCGACGGGCTCAGCTGTGAAAGTTCCACCTCAAAGAGGCGAAGGATCTCCGGCAACAACACGTTGCAGGGAAACCGTAGCCCTGCCTCAAAAAATACGGCGAACACCACCGTCCGGTTGTCGACAGGTTTTGGCACCACGGTTTTCCCTGGGGCGAAAGCCTGCCCCTCAACCCATGCTCCGGAGCTGACTAGCTTCGCCAGCTCGACGTCGTCCACAAGAGAGACCCCTAGAAAGGCGGTGCTGTCGTCATCGACTCGGCCGGGATCCGGCCCTTTCGCCGAAGTAGGGTTTGGCTTACGTGGAGCCATGGCAAACGGTGCGTTTGCGGTGGCGAAAAATGAGATTCGGCGAAACGCCTGAGGGGTCGAAAGATGCTGTGAAAGGAAGAGACGGAGAAAGAGAGCGCGCACGGTAAAATGGCAAGTGTGGCGGTGAAATGGAAAGAGCAATGGGAATATATAGCCCGCCCAAGCGACCGTTCGCCTACCCACCAGTAATAAAGCGCCATGTGTCGCAAGGGTAGGCGAAACGGTAAATTCCTGTCGACCGAGCGGCACAGTAAAAAGCCCAAGAAAGGAAGGCCCAATACTGTTCTGTACGGCCCAGGAAAAAAGAATATATATAACCATCAATCGCACGAGGTGAAGCGCGGCAAAATAATACCAGCCGCACAAATAACAAACTTCATTCGCAGGAATAATGTAGGTTTCGGCAGGAGCATCGGTCGAAAGGGGGCGCCGCAAACCATACCACATGGTTTGCATGGTGTCGGCCGAAGTTCCAGTCTCACCCTTGCCCGTGAGGGGCTTGTTGGCGGATGGTATGAGGCCCTTCGACCAAACCTGCCGAAACCCATGGCGAAGGCTATGGAGCAAGAGCGGCGCAAGGCGAAGAGTAGCGCCAGGCCAGAGGCATCTCAGGCGAAGGGTGCAAGGCGAAGACTGTCTGCCGAAGGAGGATGACTTCGCCCTGACATGTTCGCCCCCGCGAGGGCCGAGGAAGCCTTTCCGGCCCATCAGGCTGGCGATCGCCAGACGGCCCATCAGGGGCCCGTGAGCCCCTATAACATTATGTACCCCTGGAGATGCCCCTTCTGTAAGGGTAATCATGTAAATTCCCCTGTACACCCTAAACCCTGGTAGTAAGGACCTGTAATGGGGCTATAAATAGTCCCCTAGGGCCATGTAATGGGGGGATCCCCAAGTAAAATTCAAAATTTAGTACACTTCATTTTTCCAACCACTGTTGAGTAACCACGTCTTTCAACGTATGCAGTTGTCGTTTCGACAACAATCTATATCGGTTAGACCGGCGGCATCCACTCGGTCAGACCGGTAGATCAATCTCGTTCAGACCGATCTCCGTCGAATTCGAGGGTAACTTTTATTTCCGCTAAAAGTTTTTGGTTTTTGGGTATACCAACCATTCACCCCCCTCTGGTTGGCTTAGTTATTGCTATTCAATCAGACAAGTGATATTAAAGTCTTGTTTTCTTCTTTGGATTTTTATCGATCTAGAGTTTTTGCCATGGCTACTCCTGTTAGGTTTTCAACTAAGCCTCATGTTTTTTATGGAACGGATTTTTCTCACTGGCGTAGTAGGATACAATCTTACATTATGGCTGAAGATTATGAGATTTGGAGAAAAGTTTCTCATCCTTATATGATTCCTGAAGCTATTAATACTGCTGCTGAAAAAACTGCTTTTGAACAAAATTGCAAAGCTCGCAACATTCTTTTGAGTGGTATTTCTCGTTTAGATTATGACTGTGTTGCGCACTTTCAAACTGCTCATGAGATTTGGAATGCTTTGAGTAACTTTCATCAAGGAATAAGTAACATAAAAGAACTTCGTCGTGATATTTTCAAAAAGGAGTACATTAAATTTGAGATGAAACCTGGAGAAGCTTTGGAGGACTATCTTTCTAGGTTTAATAAAATTTTGAGTGATCTTAGATCTGTTTCCACAATCTGAGATTTCTCGTCACTTTTTGAATGGTCTTGATATGTCTATTTGGGAGATGAAAGTTACATCTATTCAGGAGTCTGTTAACATGTCTACTTTGACTTTGGATTTGCTTTACACTAAATTGAAAAAACATGAGATGAATGTTCTTTCTCGAAAAGGTGATTCTAAGTCCAATGCTTTTGTTTCTTCTTCTTCTCCTTTGGATGTTGGTGCTTCTTCATCTAAGTCTTCTTTTCTTGCAGTTTTTAATGCCACATTCGATGATCAACTCGAACAAATCGAGGAGGAGGATTTGGCTTTGGTTGCTAACAGAATTACTCGAGCTATGAATTATGCCAGGAACAGGAAAAGAGGTGGTCGAAATCGTTGCTTTGAATGTGGCTCAATTGATCATCTATGTTCGCATTGTCCTAAGCTTGGGACAGGCAAAAGAGAAGACAAAGATGGTGAGAAGACCAACAACAACAAGCCGAAGGGTTCATCTCAAGGGAGGAAGATGAAGGAGAATCTCAGGAAGGCTTTTGAATAAGTTTGCGCCGCATTCGAGCCACTAAGTGATGTAGATGGTGAGAGTGGTGATGATGATAAGGGAAAGAACATCTCCAGTATTTGCTTCATGGCGCGTGGTGAATCGGATATTGAGTATGAAGATCATGAGGTAAGTGCTTTTGAGGAAGCTATTAATATTTTAAGTTCAAAAAATAAGAAGTGTGAGAAGATGTATAGAAAATAGGAATTTATCATTGAATCTCTTAATTCTGAAATTGCTAGATTAAAATCTCTTATTCCTAATGATGATGATTGCTCAAATTGTGAGGTTTTAATGAATGAGATATCAAAAATTAGAGAGGTTAATGTTGCACATGATTTGAAAAATAGATCTTCTCTTGCTTGTAGTTTTGCTTTGAACACACGCACTTTGGATGAGTTGTTTTTAACTAAAAAGTTGTTGCAAAAATATCAAATTGCTTTTCATGCTAGTTTGATGTTTAACATGATTTCTGCTAAAAAGTTAAAACAATCTCATGATGTTTTGGATTGCTCAACATTTAATTTGAATAAGATGAAACTAAAATATGCTTTAGGTCATGTTGAGTACATGGAAGATGTTGTGAAAAACAATGAAGTGCTTTCTTGCCCCAAGTGTCGTAAAAGCAAACGTGTCATGGTAGATTGTGAAAATTGTGCTAATTTGGAAAAAGAGGTTTCTTATTTGAAAAATTTTTTGCAAAGATTTTCTGATGGTAAAAAGAACCTCAACATGATTTTGGATCAATCTAAGGTTAGCACACATAACTGTGGTTTAGGTTTTAATCCTTATGCTCATAATTCTAGATATCCTCCTGTTGTGTTAGGTGTTGGTGCTAGAAGTGGTGAGATTTTGGTTAAACCTGATGCTAATAAAACTGTGTTTAAATCTGCTGGTATCATGTCTACTGTGAATGCATCTTCTTCAAAATCCAATATTGTGCATGCAAAACCTCCTGTTGTTGCTTGTGTTGCTAAATCTTCTAATGCTACCAATGTGTCTAATCATTGTGAAAAATATACTTGTTCATTTTGTGGCAAAGATGGACATATTGTTGGTTTTTATTTCAGATTAGCTCATAAACAGAAAAAGGAGAGAGAGATTGCTTTTGCAAAATCAAAGTGGCAAAAATCTGGTTTTCCCTCGAGGAAACCGGTCAGACCGCAGTGGGTCCCGCAGTCAGACTGGCGACCGGTCAGACCGGCTACTGAGCGGTGGTTAGACCGGGCACCGGTTAGACCGGCGGTACAGAAGCGGTCAGACCGGCCCCCGGTCAGATCGGCCACTGTACCTCGGTCAGACCGGCCTCGGAGAAATTTTTCTAAAAATTCTCAAATTGATTTTGCATGTGGATATATGCCTATTGGATCAACTAGTCATGTGTCTCAGTACTGGATTCCTAAATTTTTATTATTATCTAACCCCATTACTGAGGCTTCGACTTCTGCTTGTGTGTAGGCTTTGGTGGCAAGGTATGAGAACATGTGGATCGTGGATTTCGGTTGTTCGCGGCACATGACCGGTGATAAAAATTTGTTCTCCTCCCTCAAAAGGGCATCTAAGACTGAATCGATTATCTTTGGTGATGCTTCTACAAGTGCCGTTCTCGCTACAGGTTTGGTTAAGTTAAATGAAAATTTTCAATTGAAGAATGTAGCTTTGGTTGAGGATTTAAAGTACAATTTGCTTTCAGTTTCACAAATTGTTGATGAAAATTTTGAGGTTCACTTTAAGAAAACTGGAAGTAAAGTTTTTGATTCTTGTGGTGATTCTGTGTTGAATATTTTTCGCTATGGAAGAGTGTTTAAAGCTGATTTTGAAAATCCTGTTTCACCTGTGATAACATGTTTGGTTGCTAAGTTTGATAAAGATGTGATGTTTTGGCATCGTAGACTTGGACATGTTGGTTTTGATCATCTCACTAGGTTAAGTGGTTTGGATCTTGTTCGCGGTTTGCCTAAACTTAAGAAAGATCTTGATTTGGTTTATATACCGTGTCGTCATGCTAAGATGGTTTCTACTTCACATGCTCCTATTGTTTCTGTGATGACGGATGCACCGGGTCAGCTATTACACATGGACACTGTTGGTCCGGCTAGAGTGCAATCTGTTGGAGGAAAGTGGTATGTGTTGGTTATCGTTGACGATTTTTCTAGATATTCTTGGGTTTTCTTTATGGCAACTAAGGACGAAGCTTTTCAACACTTTTGTGATTAGTTTCTTTGATTGAATCTTGAATTTCCTGGTTCTTTGAAAATAATTCGAAGTGATAATGGTGGTGAGTTACAAAATGCTTCTTTTGAACAATTTTGCAATGAAAGAGGTCTTGAACATGAATTTTCTTCTCCTCGTGTTTCTCAACAAAACGGTGTTGTTGAAAGGAAAAATCGTGTTTTGGTTGAGATGGCTAGAACGATGTTGGATGAATATAAAACTCCTAGAAAATTTTGGGCTGAGGCTATTAACATTACATGTTATATTTCAAATCGAGTTTTCTTGAGATCAAAACTTGGAAAAACTTCTTATGAACTTCGATTTGGACATCAACCCAAAGTTTCACATTTGCGTGTTTTTGGTTGAAAATGCTTTGTCTTGAAATCTGGAAATTTGCACAAGTTTGAGGTACGTTCTACCGATGGATTGTTTCTTGGTTACCTCGCACACACTCGTGGCTATCGTGTACTTATTTTGGAGACTAACAAAATCATTGAGACTTGCGAAGTTTCTTTTGATGAGGCTAGTCCAGGTACTAGACACGATATTGCAGGTACATTGTCACAGGTTCATGAGGAGGATGGTCGTATTTTTGAAGACGAGAGCGACTACGACAATGACGACGATGAGGTCGGCTTGGCCGGTCAGACCGGGCACCAGGCCGGTCAGACCGCCGGCACTCCTCCGGTCAGACCGGCTCATGAGGAGCGGTCAGACCGGCCAGGTTCGTCGGGTTCCGGTACTGTTGATGCTAATCTAGATGGACCTCCAGAGATTACAACTTCGACCAGTACTGATACAGAACGTGGATCAACTTCAGAAGTCGCTGCTCCTTTGCACATTCAACGACGACATCCGCCAGAACTAATCATTGGTAATCTAGGTGAGCGGACTACAAGGTCTAAGGTAACGACTCATGATGTTTATGCAAATTCTGCATTTGTTGCTTCTTTTGAACCCAAAGATGTATCACATGCATTAACTGATAAATCGTGGATTAACGCCATGCATGAAGAACTTGAAAATTTTGAGAGAAACAAAGTTTGGACTTTAGTTAAACCACCTTCTGGACATAATATTTAGTTGAACCGTCTTCAATAATATTATTGGACATAATCAAGTGGGTTTTCAAAAATAAACAAAATAAGGATGGTTTGATTGTGAGAAATAAAGCTAGAATTGTTGCTCAAGATTTTACTCAGGTGGAGGGTTTGGATTTTGATGAAACTTTTGCTCCTTGTGCTAGAATTGATGCAATTAGACTTTTGTTGGCTTTTCCTGCTTCAAAAGGTTTTAAATTGTATCAAATGGATGTTAAAAGTGCTTTTCTAAATGGTTTTATACAGGAGGAAGTTTATGTCAAACAACCACCAGGTTTTGAAAATCCTGATTTTCCCAACCATGTTTTTAAATTGTCTAAAGCTTTGTATGCTTTGAAACAAGCTCCTAGGGCATGGTATGATAGGCTTAAAAACTTTTTGCTTGCGAAAGGTTTTACAATGGGAAGGGTTGACAAAATGCTTTTTGTTCTTAAGCATGGTGATAATCAACTGTTCGTTCAGATTTATGTGGATGATATCATCTTTGGTTGTTCGACTCACGCTTTGGTTGTAGATTTTACTGAGACTATGCGCAGGGAATTTGAGATGAGCATGATGGGTGAGTTATCGTACTTTTTGGGTTGCAAATTAAGCAAACACCTCAAGGTACTTTTGTGCATCAAACGAAGTACACGAAGGATCTTTTGAGACGGTTCAAGATGGAGAATTGCAAGCCAATTTCAACACCAATTGGTTCTACAGCTATGTTGGATCCTAATGAAGATGGTGAAGCTGTTGATCAAAATGAGTATAGAAGTATGATTGGATCTTTATTGTATCTAACTGCTTCTAGGCCAGACATACAATTTGCTATGTGTTTGTGGGCGCGCTTTTAAGCTTCTCCTCGTGCCTCACATCGTCAAGCGGTCAAGCGAATAATGAGGTATTTGAATCATACACTTGAGTTTGGAATTTGGTATTCTACTTCATCTTCTATATGCTTAAGTGGATATTCTGATGCTGATTTTGGAGGTTGTTGAATTGATAGGAAAAGTACTAGTGGAACATGTCATTTTCATGGCACATCATTGATTGCATGGTCTTCTAGGAAACAATCTAGTGTTGCTCAATCAACTGCTGAATCTGAATATGTTGCTGCTGCTAGTTGTTGTTCACAGATTCTTTTGCTTTTATCTACTTTGAAAGATTATGGTCTTACTTTTGAGAAAGTACCTCTCTTTTGTGATAATACTAGTGTTATTAACATTGCTAAGAATCCTGTTCAACACTCACGCACAAAGCACATTGATATTCGTTTTCACTTTTTGAGAGATCATGTTGAGAAGGGAGATGTTGAATTGTAGTTTTTGGACACAAAGTTGCAACTTGCTGATATTTTCACTAAACCTTTGGATTCTAATCGCTTTGCTTTTCTTCGTGGTGAATTGGGCATAATTCATCCTTTTGGCATGGTTTGAGGGGGAGTTTGTACGTCATGGTTTTATCAATCAATAATATGACAATGAGAAAAATTGATAAACGAGAGCTTTGTTTATGCATATGGTATTTTCTTGTGCATGCTAGCAATACTTTGAAGGTTTATTTGTCTCTAGCATAACTTGTATGTATTCTAGTCTTTTCATGAGATTTAGATTTTGCTTTTAAGGAAGATGATGCATGACACTTAAATTCTATACTTGAATTAAGAAAATATGCAATGTTGATGCTAGCATATGGTTTGATTTATAAATGCTCTACATATATGCTTTATTGATTTGTTATTCCTCAAATAGCTGTAATTGCTCATTGTGAAACAGAGAATAAAAATATGAAAAAAATGAATACCGAATCCTTGGAAACAGTCTTGACGACAATGACGTATTCGATGTGAGCAAAATAATGGGTGCCGAATCCTTGGAAACAGTCTTGACGACAGGAACGTACCCAGAATAAAAAAAGAGAAAAATATGAGCAAAAAGGCTCAAGAAAAGAAAAAGGTAAAAAATTCTCTTGGTTATTTTTTGCTAAAGGTTATTAGAGAAAGAGTGATAAATGCAATAGGTATATGTGTTTAGTGTTTATTCTTCAACCTCTGTGCTTGTTAAGATGTTGCATTATAAATCATATGAAATCATGAATTTTGATTGTTGATTCAAGCTTAATTGTAAAATCTTTGGTTCATGGTTATACTTTAATGCATGCTTGCTATATTATACATGGGTTCATCTTCTTTTTATTGCAAAACATGACTTGATTTGCTATATGTATGCTAAGCTCTTGAACATTAATGAACATAATTCCTATGCTTGATGAAATCATTGTCAAAAGGGGGAGAAGTAATGTGAAAATTTTTTTGTTGGAAGAAGCAAGGCGAATTTTTGAAGTTGTTGAGAAGAGCATGTTGTTTTTGAATGCTGTTGGTGCACATTGTAAACACAGAGAGAAGTAATAAAGTCGTCATCTACTTTAAGAGTTCTTCGATTTGTGTTTCACCGGGTTTCGGCGGTCTAACCGACGACTCACTGGCGGTCGGACCGGCGGCAAGACGGCGGTCAGACCGGTGGGAGCACGGCGGTCAGACCGGCGGCGGCGACATCGGCGGTCAGACCGGTTGATCTATATCGGTTAGACCGGCGGCATCCACTCGGTTAGACCGGTAGATCAATCTCGGTCAGACCGATCTCCGTCGAATTCGAGGGTAACTTTTATTTCCGCTAAAAGTTTTCGGTTTTTGGGTATACCAACCATTCACCCCCCTCTGGTTGGCTTAGTTATTGCTATTCGATCCTACAGAAAGGTGCTAGAGTCCTATTCGAAGGAGATAATATCTATATGGAGAAGAAAGTAGTCTACGCTATAAATACACAAGTACCCTGATTGAGGAGGGATCATTGAATTACAAGCCGTAGCCACCAACATCCAACCCGGAGGAAGCCGAAGCCATATTCTTCGAGTTGACGACGCAGTTTAGTTTCTGCAAAGTTGGCTGCTTCGTGGGTTTTAGCGGGAGGTTTGTGGGCTGGCGGACAGCCGCGAAAGTCCTAGCGGACAACGCGGACGCGCGGCGGGCAGCTTCAACCCGTCCGACCTACATCCCTACCGGCACGGATACGGCGGTCGGCGGCTAGAGGCATCGCAAACCCTAAAGTTGGCCGGAAAAAGGAAAGCTCAAATCTGAGTCAATTTGAGAGGATTTACTTCAGGATTTCCTCGATTTCTTGATCGTTGTCGAAACAAATTTTCGGCAATATGAAAAGGGGGTAGCGCACGAGACCTAAAAGTGGATGGATGTGGAGACAAAGGATTTAGACAGGTTCAGGCCCTCTCAATGAGAGGTAATACCCTACTCCTGTTTGGGGATTTGAATCCGCCGGGTGTATATTGATCTGACGGTCAGTTTGTGTCATGCCCCCTAGAGGGCCTCCTGCCCACCTTATATAGGGTGGGGGGCAGAATTACAAGATAGAAACCTTAACCAATACGGTATCGGTTTCCTAAATCTACTTTACAATATTATCAAACCAGGACTTTAGGTCGTTCCGTAATATACAAGGAAACGTAATACCCAAGTCATGATCTGTTACATATTCCATAGATATAAGTTATCCCCTATAGCCAGTCGGATAACCATGCCGTGTGGGTATGGGGTACCCATAATGTCCACTGTAGCCCCTGAGACCTTCACAGTCGAAAAGATAATCTTCTCTCGAACTAGATTACTCCAAATCTGAGTGCTTCAATCATCTTCGCCATGGTCTCCGAAGTACTTTTACCAAATATGAAGACTGTGGAGGGCTGAAAAATAAAGCCAGGTGCATCGACTAGATGCACCTAATAGGTGTAGACCCCGACTATGTGGTTAGCTGAATAAACTAAGCATATAGTCAAGGAATAAATAATCCAACCAACCGAGTGGTTTTGATAATTGTAATCAACCAAGTGACTTGATATCAATATATAGCATATGCGGTGTGAATCCCCGAAATAACATGATCCAAGTGATATACCGACTGCTTTGTAAAAATTGATGCGAGCAACCTAAAGTTGACTACATTATTGAAAATTCACATAGCAAAACAGCTACAAAGAAGCTTGTATGTTGTGAATAAAAAAATTTCCAAAGTATTAGGCATACGCCATGCGCACACTGCTTTAACAGATGTGCTTAAGTCCCTAAAAGACACATGGCTTCACCACACCCGGAAACATACGGCATATGTGGTGCAAAATCTGAGTAAATAAACTCATAAAGGATTTACCAACCGCTTGGAAAATAACCACAATATATAATCAGCCTAAGCCATAATATTGGTCAATAAAAATGCACACTTACGTGGAAAAAAGCAATGATATTGTATCCAATCAATTGCTTGATAAACCCAAACAGCACCTTGACTATATAAAAAAGTCAGTGGGACAGCTATAAAAAACTTCACTGTTGGGCACCTTTTAAAATGCATTGTACCAACTCCTAACAAGTTGAGTAACTGCTGTATAAAAGGATTTTAAGGTATTGGGCACATAATCACGCGCACTTTGGCCTAAGCAAAAAAGTGCCTAAGTCCCTAAAAGAACGTGACAGACCACACCTGAAAATATGGGCTGCAGACATATTAGGCCTAGGCCAAAAAATATGCCTTCGACACCCTTTAAAGGATGACGCATGTAACATGCTCCCGAGTAATAAATCTTCCGGGTGATATAGACCAGGTGTAGCTCATATGAATAGCTTCTGATCTGAGTGATTATCCCTTATGAGATACTCCAAAATATATATAATAATTGAATCCCAACTGGCGCAAGTATTCGGTTGATAACCCTTACGGGGAATAATAAATAGTCCAGTCTTTGAGCATAGAAAATAGATCCATGATCATGAATTCATGTTGCATGTATCCGGAACAAGTCCAAATTGAAGGTATGATACTTGTGTTTGAGCTAGTAAGCCCCTGATCATATTGCTTATCTTTCTGTCGTAGTCACAATTGTCCATTGATGGTAGCTGACGCAGTTGGCATAGAGACAAGACGACCAATATAGAGATAATATTGCCCACCAGAGGTGGCAAAAATATTGGTGGTAGTGAAGATAGTGATACCAATCAAAAGTGATGAAGTTGCACAACCGTGAAGGCAAAGAAACCAGTCGGCAGCAGTCAGGTCAGCCAGCAATGAAGATGAAGGCGCCCAGCGATAAAGTTGTGTAGCCATGGCAGTGAAATAATCAGTCGGTGACAGACAAGGCAGCTGGTGAAGAAGATGAAGATGCCCATTAGTGGCGACATAATAAGCCATCCATGAAGGCGAGGATACCGGTCGGTGGTGACGAAAGCAAGCAAACGGTGAAGATGTAGACACGCATCAAAGGCGATGACGAAATCCACCAATCATGAAGATGAAGAAAATAGTCGGCGACGACAAACGCAACCGACAGTAATGATGATAAGCAGCAATCATAGATGATCAAATATAATGACGAAGTTGCCCATCAATAGCAGTAGAGTGGGCTATGTTGAAGAGGCTTGACAGGATGTTGATGAAGATAACGATGTCGGTGATCCAGTCGATAGCAACCGTGAAAGTGAAATAATAAGTCGGCGAAGACATAGTCATCCATTAGCAACAGAGTTGATGTCAGGGCCGATGAAGCAGAGGTGCTGGTGATGATGTCAGTGACAATAATCCATCAAGTTGGTGTTATAGCTGTTGCAGATGCTTCACTTGGACGAAAGTAGATGATGTTGTCCAACTCGTCGAAACTGAGCTGATTGGTTGATAACTCTGCTCTAAAGTAAAGACGAAGATAATGACTCTTGGAATTGACTCGTTGGCTGATTAATTGATTGCTTCAGCTTGTCGAATTTTGAGAGTCTTGTATTTGTGTAGCCCCCGACTCTTTGGTTAGTTGGAACTGAACATAGAGTCGAGAACTGTAACTTCTTGTCGTCGAGTAGTCATTGCTTGAGTGAAGATAAATATTGAAAATTGGAACACCACTTGTTGTAATAAAATAATACGGCTGACGTAGCAGACGTAGGCAGCAGACGTAAGCAGCTTGTGTTGAAGATGCTGACGCCTATTAGCGGTGACGGCGATGTAGCCAGCTGTGAAGAAGATAGCATCAGTTGTCGTCATAACAGACCAGCCGTGCAGGCGGTGACACCAGTCGGCGGCGGACGAGGCGGCCGGCCGGTGAAGACGTAGACGCCCAACAACGGCGGCATAATAGGCCAGCCGTGCAGGCGGAAACACCAGTCGGTGGCGGACGAGGCGGCCGGTCGGTGAAGACGTAGACGCCCAACAACGGCGGCATAATAGGCCAGCCGTGCAGGCGAAAACACCAGTCGGCGGCGGACGAGGCGGCCGGCCGGTGAAGACGTAGACGCCCAACAACGGCGGCATAATAGGCCAGCCGTGCAGGCGGAAACACCAGTCGGCAGCGGACGAGGCGGCCGGTCGGTGACTGATCCATTCCTGAAGCGTAGGAGATAAGCTTAAAGCCATGAATCCCTTTTATGCATATCTGGATCTGGATCCTACAGAACAAACAGATAGGATGAGTAGTATCTGATGTAAATATAATACTCGAGAAAAATTCAAGTATTTAAAAGTGTTTATAAATATGTATTTCTCCTCTCATCAATTTTGATTTCCCCGAGTAGATGACTCATTACGTTTAAACACTCTGCCCGACTAGTCATAGCCAGCAAGCACCGAGAGTCGGCCTACGCACTTCCCAAACATGCATATGAGTGACATGAGTTCGTCATTAATGGAACAAAATTTCACGAATCAGAATTTACTACTCGGGTACTTTCGCAATTGTTAAGAGCAGAAAATAAATTATATTATCTCTATGCTTTTGATTTCTTCCGATTAATACTTAGCACCTTGCGTTATTCGGTCCATCCAACGAGCCCCCGGGTGCTAGGAGTCGGCCCAAAGGCAACTATCCATTGGCAAACCAAACGGAAAGTATAGCAAGATGGAACTCCATAACTCGGTAGGCACTTTTGTACTCAGATTATGTCGCAAGCAATCAAGATGAATATTATGAAAATTATTAAAAAATATGATATAACATCTGTAGCCCCCGACTCACTAGTCAACGGCGAACCAGTTGATGTAGTGAGGCAGAGGAAAAGGAAAATATCATATAAAGAAAATTAATGATGACTTAGCTTTGTAATCTTTCCCTTGGTGATGGCAGAGGTGGCTGATGTGGGAACAAAATCGTCCATCAATGGCGATGAAAACACCGGTCGGTGGCGATGACTGCAGCCAGTAGTGAAGACATGGTTGCCATCAGCAACGGCGGCGGAGTACACTAGCCGTGAAGACGAAGAAACCAATCGACGGTGACGACGGTGGCCGGCGGTGAAGGTGTAGACACCCGACAACGGCGGCATAATTGGCCGGCCGTGCAGGCGGAAACACCAGTCGGCGGCGGCGAAGTCCAGCCGGTCGGTGAAGACGTGGACGCCCATAAACGGTGGTGTGACCCACTAACTGTATAGGCGAGGACACCAGTCGGCGGCGCCGGAGGCAGGCCGGAGGTGAAGTCGTAGACGCCCAACAACGGTGGCATAATAGGCCAGCCGTGTAGGCGGAGACACCAGTCGGCGGCGGCGAAAGCGGGACAACGGTGAAGTCGTAGACGCCCAACAACGGTGGCATAATAGGCCAGCCGTGTAGGCGGAGACACCAGTCGGCGACGGTGAAGGTAAGCCGGTGTTGATGATGCCCACCAATATTGACATGGTAGACCAGCCCGTTTTGTATCCTAGATTGAAGGTTGTCTGTCGTGTTCCAGTCCGAGTTGAAGAGAAACTTGACAAAGTCGTCGGCGACATATATGGTCCAGACTCTCGTAGCAAAAATCATATGCATGTGCAGATCTTCTGTTGGTATGTGTTTATGCATACAGGTACATAGTTGTTCCATGCACGTACAAACGCATGCGATGACCAGTAATTGCTGGATAAGTTTGAGCATTGATATAGCTCGCGTGTGCCCGCAGCCATACGTCTTCATTAAAAAATACTCGAGCTGACCAAGTGAAAATTGCTGCTGTCTTCATTAAAAAATACTCGAGCTGACCGTGTTTTTGATTTTGCATGTTGAGTCAGCTGAGTCCGAGATTGATCCAATCAGCTGTCTTATGCAACTAGCCAGCCGTGGTTGTCTCTCGTGACGATCAGGGGACTCGGAGGGCACAGCCAACAATCAGTGCATGCAAGACATAGATTGATTTAATTAGTAGTTAAA
Source organism: Oryza sativa Japonica Group (assembly GCF_034140825.1). Classification (NCBI taxonomy): domain Eukaryota; kingdom Viridiplantae; phylum Streptophyta; class Magnoliopsida; order Poales; family Poaceae; genus Oryza; species Oryza sativa. The sequence continues at coordinate 19,927,574 of NC_089045.1, read as the reverse complement.
TCTGAGGCCAATCTAATAATTGGTAGATTGGAACGGCGAACCTGGTCATTGTTGTAACCACAAAGTGTAGCTCCCGAAGCGGAGATTTTTGCAGAGATACAGGAGATATCGGTGGCGATGACGGTTGAAGCTTCCAACTTGATGACACAGATCTTTGATCGCCGTTCTCTCGACTGGTTAAAACCCAAGTCGGAGAAAGAGAGATTGTTGAAGTCGTCGGCAGCGAGGAAGTAAAAACTCACGAATCGAAGACGAAGCCGACGAATCATGAAATTGATTCCATCACACTCGTTGACAGGAAACTCGGCGAACCCCTACCTGGCGCGCCAACTGTCGAAACAAATTTTCGGCAATATGAAAAGGGGGTAGCACACGAGACCTAAAAGTGGATGGATGCGGAGACAAAGGATTTAGATAGGTTCAGGTCCTCTCAATGAGAGGTAATACTCTACTCCTATTTGGGGATTTGAATCCGCCGGGTGTATATTGATCTGACGATCAGTTTGTCTCATGCCCCCTAGAGGGCCTCCTGCCCACCTTATATAGGGTGGGGGGCAGGATTACAAGATAGAAACCTTAACCAATACGGTATCGGTTTCCTAAATCTACTTTACAATATTATCAAACTAGGACTTTAGGCCGTTCCGTAATATACAAGGAAACGTAATACCCAAGTCATGATCTGTTACATATTCCATAGATATAAGTTTTCCCCTAGAGCCAGTCGGATAACCATGCCGTGTGGGTATGGGGTACCCATAATCTCCACAATCATAAAGAAAGAGGAGATGGAAACAAAACCCCTCAGGGCTTATTCGGAATACAAGATTGCATAGGAATAGGAAAAATATATGAATATGATAGGAATCCAAGTGTAAAATCGATGATCGGAAAACATAGGAATTATACATGGATAGTTGTTTGGATGGATCAAAGGAAAAACATAGGAATCTTATGATAAAAACAGGTGCACTGTAACAAAGCATCACAAACAGCGAAGTAAGCAATATTAATGAACTCAACACTTTGCTTTCATCGTGCTTTGATTAATGATTGGTTGCTTGGCTTGATTTGCCTCGGTCCCACGCGAAGGGATAGAAAAAAGAGGTCAGCATGGATAGTTTTTTTTTCCTCTGATCTTGTAGTGAAATCGCTAGTGTATGAAAATTTTCTATGCATTTCCTGTGATCCGAATGATGCATTGATGCTATAGTGGCTCAATCCATAGGAACAGAAATCCTTCATTTTCCCGTGTTTTTACTCCAATCCGAATGAGCCCTCAATCAATTTCGGAAACGGAGGAAGGAGATGGCCGAATATGGAAGTAAAAGTAGACTTCTGCTGCACGGCAGGGCCAAAAGAAAAGAAAGGCAACGGTTGTCAAACAGCTTTATCCGGGAAAGGAATAAGTTCACTTTAAGTACCTCTATTTGTGGCCCAGTCCGATTTTCGTCCCTAAACCCCAAAACCGGGTACGACCCGTCCCCCAACTTACGAAAACCGGGCACATAAGGTCCTCAGGCGGTTTGGATAGCGGTTTTGGCTAACGTGGCGACTACGTGGCTGGTTTGACTTAGTCTCTGTCCCACGTTGCATTGACGAGACGCTTACGTGGCAATTATATCTGAAAAAATAATAAAACCCATAGGACCCACATGTCAGTTTCACACAAAATAATAAAAATTGTGGGACCCACATGGGCCCACATGTCAGTCTAACTCACCCCACTTCTTCCTCCTCCTCTCTCCCCATCTCCCCTCTCTTCATCTCTGATGTCTCTCTTGCGCTGTGGGGTTGGGTGTTACCAGAAGCGGCCGGTGACGACGACGGCGGCGGAGATGGAGAAGAGCGGCCGCCGGCCATCTCTCTCTTGCGCGCGCTCGCCGGTATGCCAGGGAGCTCGAGGAGGGAGGAAGAATGCCGGGAGGGAGAGGGGAGGAGGGAGGAAGGATGTCGGGAGGGAGAAAGGACACAAGGTCGTCGGCTGCCGGTTGCTCGTCGCCGTGCACGCGCGCTCGCGCCTGGCGGACGTGCGGCGCCGGCGCGGCGTAGTGCACCTCAAGGCCGAGCGACGCGAGCTGCAACGACAGATGCAGGAGCTGGTTGAGGTGGCCCTGCGCCGGGAATGGCACCGCCACAACGGCGACCGACTCGAGTTGGGCGGCGGCGCGACCATGTCCGGAGCGTCGATCCGAGTGATGCAGCTGGAGAACCGCTTCCCGTTCGGATCCTGCATCAACAAGACGGCCAGCCAAAACCCCAATATCGTCGATTTCTTCTGCGACAACTTCGACTGGCCGTCTGTTGGAAGTAACCATGCTGTATAAGTTCAGTTTTACGTTGAGTTTATCGGAGTCGGTAGATTATTAATTAGGAGTTTTTCCATGTCACACGTATGAGGCGTCGCATACATGCGTGCATATTTATCAGTACGTGTGTGGCCAGAGTTGTGCTTGATTAGTTAACGGCACGGCTAGTAGAGATAAGGTCACGACAAGACTGCACGCGGCCACTGTGTCTTCTGGGCCGTCGACGGCGATGTGCAGCAGCGGTCAGTGAGTCAAGGAGCTCGGCTGCGACGACCTCGCCGCCGCGGTGCAGGGTCGCCTCCACGGCCTTCTGTCCGGCCTCCAATCGAGCTGGTGGGTGGGATCGGGGTTCTGGGGCACATGGACAGCCCGGTTGGCGAGCGGGTCATCCGCGCCGCGCTGGACAAGCTCGCCGCGGCGGGCGGCGCGCCCGTTTGGATCACCGAGCTAGACGTGAGCTAGCCCAATGTGGGGCTCCGCGCCAACGACCTGGCAGTGGTGCTCTGGTGACGCTCCTCCCTCCCCACCCCCGCTCACCGACTTCCACCGGTTCCGCCTCCTCCTCTCCCGCCGGCCGCCGCGCGCCGCAGCCTCCCTATCGTGCCTGGAGAGAGGAGAGTGGATAGAGATGGGAGAGAGGAAGAACACGAGGGGAGAGAATGACATGTGGGGTTCACGTGGGACCCGTCATTTTTAATTATTTTTTTTTGTAACTGATATGTGGGGTCACAATTTTTTTAATTATTTTTCAAGTCAAATTGCCACGTAAGCGCCATGTCATTGCCACGTCAGATGAAGACCGAGTCAAATTAGCCACGTACGCGCCACGTCGGCTAAAACCGGACACAATACTGCTAAGGGAACTCATTTAAACGGTTTCGTAAGTTGGGGGACCCGTCCTACCCCGTTTTGTGATCAAGGGACGAAAATCGGACTGGGCGACAAATAGAGGGACCCAGAGTGAACTTATTCCTCCGGGAAAAGAGAAGAAAGGACGAGCTGGCTGGGCCGGATGGAGGAGGAACGAGAACTGAACTTGCGGGAAGGATCGTGGAGGGACGGGCTGAGCAGAAGAAGTGGGAGCGGCCGAGGAAGGAAGAGGAGAGATAGGATGGATTCGGCCCAGAGGCTTTGGGAGCATTTAGGGCCTGTTCACTTTGATGCCATTTTCAATCATATCATTTTTTTAATAAAGTTGCTAAAAAATGGCTACGTTTAGTTTGTTGCCAAATTTAGACAATACATAAGAAATCCTGCCTGCCAAAATTTTGGTATTGCCAAAACTTGGTACGATTTATTTTGGCTACAATCTAAACAGGTCCTTATACACTTTTCAAATTTAAATAAATTACTGCAATGATGTTTCATTTATTACAAATACTGTAAATGCTCGAATAATTCCAGGACAAATCTTGAAAATACTTGGACACTCAATTTCAAAGTATTGATTTTTTATATAGCTCAATTTGATGATTAAGTTTATTTAAATATTTTTTTTGTATTATTCAAATTAGTAATTAAGTTTTAAAAATCCCAGAAAAATTTCAGAGAGTTTAATTATTATGGAGAATTTAATAAAAAATTAAATCCAGCCATGTTTATTTATGAAAATTTTATTTCCCACCTTTACTTCACTTGTAAATCAATGAACATTTAATATAGATTCTAGAAATAATTTATAAATCCCTGAAAAGAAAAACAGGGTGTGACATATGTTTTCGCTTTTCGGATTTTTGTTTAGTACTTGAGCCTCGCTTCGGTGGCTAGTCCTCTTTGTAGGTTTATTGTCGAAAGTTGTGAGTTTGGCCATCTGCCAGAGATTGTCGCTGAACCAACTGCAAAATTGTGGCAAGCAAAGGTTTGCCCAAGGCAAGATTCGCAAATTTCCACGGGTGATGGCAAATGACCATAAATGGTCGAAGCTATCCCGCACCTAGCGTGGCGAAATGGATGAAGAAGCATCCTGGTCGAAACGTAGAGGAGGCGATGTCCTCTTTCTGGCGAAGCTTTGAGATGTCCGATCACCAAGCTGCTATAGCTGGTCGTAGGTATAGCATAGTTTGTGTGACGTCTCCGACTCCTCTAAATATGTTCTTCGACTGGGTGTATTTAGTTCACGTTAAAATTAAAAATTTGGTTGAAATTAGAGCGATGTGACGGAAAAGTTGGAAATTTGTGTGTGTAGGAAAGTTTTGATGTGATGGAAAAGTTGGAAGTTTGAAGAAAAAGTTTGGAACTAAACGAGAGCTTAGATAGTGATTTTGAGCATGTTTTGGGCGAGCCCGAGTTTAGCTTTAGCTCTCCCAGTTATCTGGAAGTTGGGGGCTGTTTGATTGGTGACCTGAGTGATATGCCTGAGAAAAAAAGCGGTGGGTGGAAGAAAATCAAAGAATGAAGTTGCCTGATGAGGCGTGCCAGTGCTTTTCTTGTTTGGTTGGAGTTCTACGCCTGAGGAAAACAGATTAAGCAAAACCGAGCTTAATTAGCACTGACATTTTGTTATAATATAGCTAATCCACTTAATTAGCAGTTATGCATGCATCCTTTGCAGGTACTGTCGCATCGACAAGTCAAACATGGCTTCCAAGCCATTCAAAGCTCTGACTACCTGCGGACAGGACACGTGCTACTCGCTAATCACATTCTTAGCTCACGCCTGGAGGTCAGGCCTCCTTTTTCGGTCGCCTGAGCCAGGCTAACCACGGTGCCAGACGGCTCAGGTCAGGCAGTAGACAAATGTCTCAGGGCATCAACCAAACACATCCCAGTTTTTCTCTGGTATATCTCAGGCCAGGCTGATCCTTCTCAGGGTAGCATCCAAACAGACCCGATTCTGCTACTTCGCTTGACGATGCAGGTTCCGAACACGCTTGTTCTCCTGCTGGAGATGTAATCTACTTTGTGAGCGATGAACTATTGGGCTTATTTCTTTGTACTTGTGTTTTCTGTTGCCCCGCTTATTTCTTTTGCTTTTTCGACTTTTGGCTTCTTCGGCCGTGCCATTGGGCTTTTCGGTTTGTGCGATGGGCCCGTGTATTTCGAAAACCCTCCTATGTTCGACCGTACTTGTTGTGGCAAGCACACTGTGCTAAGTGTCTGTCCGAGGTCAAGTATAGCGATAGTTAGTAAGAGATGGGTCGCCACAATTTCCGCGTTAGACTAAGCAATGCTTCAGTTGATTCGTTGCGCCCCGCTTAATTTTTCGCTGATCAGACGTTTGTCTTAGGGGTTTTCGCAATGTATCACACTGGTCACACACAAAGTTTTATACTGGTTCGAGCCTCCATTATAGATAATTGCCCTACTCTAGTTTGTTTTTTTTCCTCTTTTTTTTCGTCGGGTGACAGAGGCTTACATCATAAATATACATATAGCGATTGGGTGCCACCCTTTCTTACACATAGTATCGCTTGAGCGAAGCAGTGTTCCGCGTGTGGTCAAGCTCTTCACCCCCATTGTTGCCAGTCGAAACCATCCTCTTGGTGACCAATGCACAATGAGGTAGGGGCCTTCCCACTTCAACTCCAACTTCCCCACTGCCACTGAGTTCACCTTCTTCTTGAGAACTAAATTTCCTGGCATTATCTCCTTGGGCGAACCTTCTTGTTGAAGGATGCCAAAGGGCTTCTTCAAGCCTTTGATTCCCACTCCTTCAAGCAGTTGAAGTGGTGTCTCACAACCTTCTTCGCTCCCAGTGAATACCACCATTCGCGTATTAGCCCCTAGATCACTTGGCGTCATGGCTTCATCGCTGTAAAAGAGCATGAACGGGCTAAACTTGGTGGGCCTGGTTGCTATGGTGCGAAGGGCCCACTGTAAGCATTTCTTCGGACCACTTCCCCTTGGGGGCTCCTTCTAGCCTTTCCTTGAACGCCTCAAGGATTTTTCCATTCGTCCTTTCGGCCACCCCGTTCGACCACTGGTGCGCCACTCATGCAAAGTTGATTTCCAAGTTGAGCCCGTGAGCGCATGAAATATTAGAACTTCTTTGACGAAAATAGGTAGTGGGTTGTTTTTTGCACGTGTACAAATCCAAATACGTACTCCCTCCGTCCCAAATTATAGGGCGCCCCCTTTTAAGAAAAATCAAACTCGGTAGCTTTTGACTAATAATCATACTGACTATATCTATATTAAGTATTATACATGTTATATCACTAGATTTATATTTTTAAGTATTTTCATATGATGCTAATTTCAAATTTGTTGGGATTATAGAATGAAATAAAATACTGGTCAAAGTATGCTATTAAATACCGTGTAAAAAAATATAGGCCCTACAACTACTACAATGACACCTAACTGGATCATGGCCAAAAAAGGATGCTCGATCGGTCTCCTTGAACATAAGTTTCCAAGCTCTTCGGCTCGCGGGTCAAGCCAGCGGCATCAGGGTTGGAAATTTCGGACCAAAATTTCTGAAATTTCGATCATTTCGGTCCCTCCGATTCGATATTAATTCGGCTGAAATTTTTGAATTTTTCAACTTTTTGATGAATTTGGGTAATATTTATTTAAATTCAACTAAATTTTGTTCAAAATTTCGGACCAAAATTTCTGAAATTTTCGGGATTTTGGTGACCCCCCGATGAAAAGCCCTAAACCGATATAGTGAACCCTGAGCGGCATTGCATCTCATCTACTGGAGTCACCCACTCGTGCTGGTCATCGCTACGGCGATTCTCCCTTGAATCCGGCGTTAGCTGTTAAATATGTGATCTGAATTATGGGTCCACAATATATTATGATTAGTTTTCTAGTAGAAGTACATATCTTTCCTATTAGGTGTCTTCCTATTATCTACTATATATAGTTTTGTAAGCCGTACGAGAAGGGGGTGACGTTCACATTGTTATTCCCCTAGGTTTATAATCATCTCCTCAATAGTGATCATTACCGGTCTGCGCCCGTGGTTTTTTTCTGTAAGGGTTTTTCACGTAAAAATTCATGTCTCTATTGTGTATTTATTTTCATAACAATTACTCCCTCCGTCCCAGTTTAGTGGTCGTTCTACACTTTAGATGTTGTCCCAAAAAGTTTGTCGCGCCCAAGTCCCAAGAGCGAAAGTGCTCGTAAAAAAAAAGTGGGCCAGTAGTGTGTGGGATTTTTCTCCTCCACACGAATTTTTTTCGTGCAAGCGCTACCTTATCTCAATCGCATTTTCTCTTTCTTCCCCATCGCGTCCTCCTCCCTCCACATGAATTTTTTTCCTGAAGCGCTACCTTATCTCAATCGCACTTTCTCTTCTTCTGCATCGCATCCTCTTCATCTCTACGCCGCACCTGATCCGCTTCTCCCTCCCCTCACCAAGCCGCACCCCATCGCGCTCTCTTCCTCTCCACTCGGCTTCTCCCTCCGATCAGCACGCACACCACATCAAGCGTGCGCATGTCCAACGGTGGTGGAAACCCTAGGGGCGGCGGCGGCGGAGGCCCTAGGGGCTTCGGCGGCGGAGGCCCTAGGGGCTTCGGCGGCGGAGGCCCTAGGGGCTTCGGCGGCGGAGGCCCTAGGGGCTTCGGTGGAGGAGGCCCTAGGGGCTTTGGCGGCAGCAAGCCTAGGAGGGGCAATGGAGAGCTGGGTTGTGGCCGCGGCGATGACAGCGATCTATGGTTGGGTTATGGTGGCGGCGGCAGCGATGATGGTGGCGGAGGGTTGGGTTCTGGGGTTTCTGGCGGTGGGGGAGGCTTAGGCAAGAGATTCTGGCGGTGACGACGGAGACAGGACGCGGAGTGCCTCCCAGATGTGCAGTAAGAAACGGCGTCGAGGCATGTGGTACTCGCGAAGATACAGACACTTATTGGAAGAAGGCAAGAATTTTGTTTTGGATACACAAGATGGGTCCGATGATGACCAGTTCGAGTTCATCCCTGATTCCGATGATGAAGCCGAGGACCATCAGTTCTCCTTGGACCAGGAGTTTGTGCCCGAGACTGAATTCCAGGATTGTGGGGAAGTGGAGGAGAAGGGTGGTAGGATTGAAGAGTGCAGTAAAGTGGAGGAGAAGGGTGGTGGGATTCAAGATTGTGGGGTAACGGAGGAGAATGTCGGTGTGATTCAGGATTGTAAGGAAGTGGAGGACAAGGGTGGTGAGATCTGTGATGGCAGCAGCATGGGGTACTCACATGATGGAGGGACACGAACTGCTGCCCTGAGGGGCGGATGGCGTATTCGAGGCAAGTGGTTTGAACGTAAATCCGGCTACTTATTGGAAGAAGGCAAAAATATGATCTTCGATAGCCAGGATGGGCCTGATTTGGATGAGTACGAGTTCTGGCCTGATTTGGATGATGAAGGCGGCGACTTGTACTTGATTGGTTCGATGGTTCAATGAAGGTGTCCACTTCGTCGAATGCTTTTTACCCACAGGGAGGTGACTTGTGGCAGGGGACAATGGCCAACCAAGGTGGTGGACCGAGCAAGCACATCATGGTGGAGTCCTCCAATATCAACGGGCAGAGCAAGGTTAGTGCTTTTAATCATTAAATTTAGACATGAAAATTGGGTTGTATTGTTTGAAAAAAATGCTAGTTTTTGAACATATTATGTCCAGTTTTCCATTTGATCACCATAGGACAGTGCACTGTATACCGTATTTAATATTGTAAGGATCATTATGTATTGATTAAAAGGGAGTGTAAGCTCTCGACAACCTTTTTGTTGTATTTCTTTCAGTTAGCAATCATTTCTTTCTATATAATTGGTAACCACTAAATTACTTATTGCTATAAAGCTACAAAATCATGAAGCTACATGTTGTAAGCAGCCATGGCAGTGCCACCACATCTATTAAAATTTTAGATTTTAGTGCCTCTCATGGCTCGAGGGCATCCCACAAATATATCAAGATTTAAGATCAAGAGGCTTAGAGCTATTGCATCCCATGGATGTGAGTTTTTCTTTGTATTTTTCTTCTCTCTAACTAGGTACAGATTTGTTGTAGTATCCAAAGAGCACATCAATGAACTCACGAACATGCCCAAAATCAGCTATCTAGGTACAGAAAAAATAAATGAAATTATATATTTATGAATCATTTTTTAGGGATTTTTTGTGGTACTATACAAGTGCCTGTAAATGTTCACCCATCTGTCAAAGTGGCAATGCATTTTTCTATGCCTATGTATTGTCCTATTATTCCTATTTTCTCTTTGCTTTTTGTCTTTAGAAAAAGGTCTATGAAGGAATATCAAAGAAATGTCTATTTGTCTTCTTTTTTTAAAAAAAACTTTACTAATTGTGCTCCGAATGTTGTTTCTACTATGATCTATATATTTGCTAACTGCTTCAGTTTCTAAGGTTTCAATAGCACATATTGTGGAACAATGAATCTTCTGAATTACTTTGCTTGGCTATGTACACTTGGGATAAACACTCATGTAGCTTATGTTTGTTAGGATACATGCTGCTTTGCTTGGTTCTGCAAATGCAAAAGTGTTTAACAACAAACAACAAAGTGTTTTATTTATTATGTTCTTACAATAGATTTCCATACATAATCATATCTCTTTTTATTCTTTCATGAGCCTTAATTAGAAATGACATTCACAGACCCACCATTCAAATATGCAAGCACTGGACGTAGAGTGTACTGCTCACTACTATTTAATTGATATAACTTTCAGTTTTGATTTGTTTTCATATATGTTCAGGACGTGTCTAACCCATTGATGCCCAACAAGGAGGAGATACATGGCGAGGAGAAGATGCCCAACAACAAAGAAAATGGTGATGATCAGTTTGGTGCGTGGACCAAATTGGTTATTCACAGGAGGAAGAATACGAGCCCATTGATGACACCAAGTTGGAAATGCTTTGTTTACTGATCCCAGGTTACATCCAGTGTTTCCAACCAAAAAAAAGTAGTGTTCTGATTATGTCACATGAATAGTGTGCCATCTACCTCCAACTTGTTATTAGTCTAAAGTATGAACTTCATCCTATGATGCTATATGTCATGTGGTTCCGTTTTGGTGGCATCTTTTGGAAATATGGTTATGAAAACATCTCACTGAAATGCTATGTCTCTATTCGATTGCAGTACTCATTCTTTTTTATGTGATTGTGCATATGAACAATCAACTTGTTAATATAACCTGGGATAAAACATTAATACAAGAAAATAACTTATATATTTAGTTTCCACAATTACATAGACGCACAACTTATATATCTAGTTTCCACAATTACATAGATGCATATGTACATAGATGACACAAGTGCACAATTAGTCAACTAGAAGCTGTACGGCTCTCTCATACAGCTGATGATCACAACAAAGCACTTTAGGAAGAATGCCAAGTGCCTCTAGCCTCTCTTTGTTCATGTGAGGGATCTTGTACTTATTCCCTCCACTAGCTTTCATTACCTCAATGTAGCAGCTTTGTAGTGTCACGAACACTCTATTAAGAGTGTTTGGATTGTAGTCATTATATTCCTTGTGAATATTCTCTATTAGTTCCTCCATATTGCTAGAGACCCTAGTAGATGTTAAGGACTGAAGTGAGGCAAAGAAGCCAAGGTCTAGGCAATTCATATCGGGGGAATTTGGAGGTTGATTCACGAGGCGAATATCAAGACCCATTTGACCTACTGCAACATCAAATTATTCGTCATCGATTGGGACATGTGTTCTAGCATTATCCTGCTGAATAAATATTGTTCTTCTTGCATCTTCTTGGGGCCAACATGCTCTAATAGCTGGGAGAACTTTAGAGATCATGAATGATCTCATAGTGTCTCTATCAACCTTAATAGTCTTTGTTACAAGTGTCCCCCTTTCTCTATTACGGCTGCTCCTTTGGGTGGGTTCCTATTAGTACATCAAATAAGTTAGGTTCAAACATGAAAAACAAAAATAAATATAAGCAAACAACACTTGTAAGAAGGTTGTGTTACCTTTCTAACAAAAGGCCAAATGCCTATCTTTCCATCAAAAGTGCAGTTACCTTCATCATCAAACCTAGGCCTCGCAACCGCCGACAAAAACATTACCTGCTCAATTGCATTCTTGTTTTGGACAGTCTTATACGGCTCTGGCTCAAGAGGATGTAGGTAGTAAGTCTTGTCCTTTTTGGTGGCGTTGAACCATTTTTCATCTATGTGGATAATGTTTTCCATTTCAATAAACTTGGGGTTGTTTGGCAACGTACGATGGTCTAACATACCAACACACCACCGCAGCCTTTCTTTTTTATTGGCTTCCTTCAAATAAGGCTTCAATGAGTTAGAGTGACGTTGTAGATGCCCTTCTTTGAACAACCTATGCAATGTGCTTTTTGGCACACCTAGCGCATCAGCAAGTGACCTTATAGTGCTTCTTTGCCGCAATGGAATTGCTGCTACAACTGACAAATCTATTTCAACCTTCTTGCGCCCACAATTATAACGCTTCCTTGAGTCAACATTAATTTGTACTCCATGTGCAATGCAAAGTTGTGCTCTCTTCCAAATACGTTGGACTGTACGGATGCTCACATTGAACACTTCAGCAACAACACGTGTGCTGCCCTTTTCTAGGTATCCATCCAGACTTTTTGTAAGCAACAATTCATAAATGGCTCGTCTTTGTGGATTTGTCAATTCTCTGGCATTGATTGGCTCATTTGCATTTGCATCATTTTCTTCTTCATCTGAGTCGGGCAACTCCTCTTCTTCGAGCACAACATTGATAGCATCAGCGTACACACCATAATCCTGAATGTCATCCTCCAAGGCTTCTAGCTCGTGTTGCAAAGCATCGTCGTCGTCTAAAAAATTATTTACTAGGTAAGTTAATATGTTCTAATTAGATTTTGCAGATTTATTGAATCCTAAAACCAAGGATAGAAAATGTTCCTAACTGTTCATAAAGTCATGAACTTTACCTAGTTCAATTTCTTGTTCCTTGTTTCCATTTGCATTAACATCCATGTCATATTGCATGCCTTGTTGATCATTATCTACAAAAAAAATCACTTGCTGGTCAGTGCCCTTTATCTAGACACAAAGAACATTGAATAAGTTTAGGATTTGCAAAGTCATGAGACATGACTGTAGGTCACAATAGTACTATCTCTTCCATGTTAAGAACCATGACTTATTCATACATATTGCTAGTATGGCAGCTATGATTTGTTGGAATGCTTATACAATAATGTATTTTTTGTCCTTGTTTAATTACATACTTGCTCTAGCTTTAGTGCTCTAAAAGTTCCTTTTTTTTCTCAGCAACTTAATTCAGTGATTACTTATTTGCAACAAGTGCAAAAATATGGTGTCTGGAATGCTTATGCAATAATGTATTTTGTGTCCTTATTTTGCTCTAGTTTTAGTGGTTTAAAAGTTCTTATTTTTCCTCAGATATTTAATGCAGTGATTGCTTATTTCCAGCAACAAGTGCAAAAATATGGTGTCTGGGGTTGGGAGCTAGAGTTATGCATATGCTTTCACAAATCCTATTTCACAAGCAAGTGACCATCTGACCATCAATAAATATTTGGCATGCAAACATGTGCCTTTTTTTTGGTGAATATGAAATCCTACACATTTGGCATCATTTGAGAGAATGCAACTATAACTGGTAATTTTTGTACAGCAGCAGTCCTTTGTTCTGTTCACATATTGCATGGGTGCGTGCTGATGAGGGAGTATCATTTGAACTATATTTACTAATGCATTCAAGCATTGACTGAGAAAGATTTCATTTATGCATTGAGAAAGATTACATGATGTAAAATACCTGGATGCACTTGTTCTTGTTCTCCTACAACTTCCATGTTAAGATCAAAAGCTCTCAAGTTGAGATCAAAAGGATGTACAACCCCTCCACCTTATGCTTCGATAGCATGCCTTCCTTCTCCTTCTTCCAGATTGACTTATGCTTCATTGAGGTCAGGTAAAGCCCCTCCATCTCCCTCTTCATCTGCTAGTATATTTAGATCTATAGCCATTGTGATTTGTGGGCATGGAGTTGCTTTGCAGACTGGTTGTCTAGTTCCTTGAGGACTTGAAGGGAATGAAGGGGCACCCTTTGGCGGCAAAGTCACATATGCATGTATTTTGAATTCAGGGGCTTGTTTAGATAACTATGCCACCATGTAATAGGAGTGTTTTGGCGCCAGTGAACTCAAATTATGTGTATGCTTTGCTGCCGTATTGCTGGGACAAGTCTTTCATTAATTAATTGTAGAATGAAATATTCCTTGTGTGTCAGGAGTGGTAGTGCACTCTTTGGATTGAAATGATTAACTGCATGTAATAATTTATGGGTAATATGATTATTTTTACCTAAACATAAATTGCTTCTATTATCCTAAGACATCCACTATACTGGGACGGAGGGAGTACTATAACAAGAGCATTGGATTCGATTAGTCGTCGCTTCGTTGTTGGATTCGTGGCCATCCATCAGATCGATGTACTGTCCTGGTCACCGGCGTGATTCCACGATTGAAGAAATCGATCTCATCTGATCGGCGGCAGCAGGCGCGTGTCGTCTCGTCGTCTCGCCGATTTAAAGCGGAGTCATCTGTCGACTCCGAGCAGCCGGCGTCCACCTACCAATCTACCGGCGTCACGCACACGTCGGGACTCAGGAGATCAATATACCAGCGCTCACCCACGTCGGGAGAAAAGAAAAGCAGGAGGTCATCTAATCGTGCACGGTTCCCGATGAAAATCAAGTCAGGAAGGAAGCCACCGCTCCTGCCCTGTTCTTGTAAATTAAATTTCACGTTGGATTTTTCCTACGTGCACATATCCATCGTACCATGGAATCAATCCTTGCATTGTTTCGGTTCTGTCCATATTCCGTTTTGTTGTGTTCACAAAGCCAAATTTTCCCAGGAGGTTTTATTCGGATATCAAAGATACTTCGTTTTATACATGCAGAGTGTTTCGTGTTTCTGCTAAGCTTTGACAAATTATACCAGCAGATTCAGGATTTTATTCCTAATATGAGTTTGAAGTTTGATGTACCGCTCCTGAATTGAAATGCTATATTCTCGTTATGGCAAGTGAAGATACAAGTTGGCGTAGCCGTCGAGGACGAGAAGCAAGTATTACTGTGCACCGGAGAGAAAAAAAAAAGAGGCAACACTTTCAAGTCGTCGAGAGGGAGCCTCGCTCTTGTTTAGATCACAAGATGATTTTATTGCCATGGCGAGTTTGAAGTTTGTGCATCAGTTTCGCGTCTCTGCTGGGTTCCACAATATCATTCCAACAGATTCAGGATTTGTTCCCAATGGCGAGTTTAAAGTATGGTCTACCTCTTCTGGATCGAGGGTGTTACATTATAGTCATGGAGACTATTTAGCGCTCAATGATTTTACCTACACAAGATATCTTTGGAGATTGAAGATAGGGAAATTCGTATCAAGGTGGAGATTGTTAAATATGTGATCCGAATTTTGGGCCTACAATATATTCTGATTAGTCTCCTAGTAGGAATCCATGACTTTACTATTAGGTGTCTTTCTATTATCTCCTATATATACTCTTGTAAGCCGTACGGGAAGGGGTGACGTTCCTATTGTTATTCCTCTACGTTTGTAATCATCTCCTCAATAGTGATCATTGCCGGTCGGCGTCCGGAGTTTTTTCCCGTAAGGGTTTTCCACGTAAAAATTCATGCCTCCGTTATGCATATAGCTATTTTCGTAACATTAGCTAGCTTCTCGCAGCTGCTTGCCGCACGGCCCCACCCTGCTCGCGTCCTTGACGACGAACACGTACATACGGTCGCGTCGAGCACCGGTTGATGATGAAGAAATTAGTTAGCAGAAAATTTAAAACACAGCTTTATTTATCACGATTTTGAGATTACAGTACAATGCAACGTGTTGCATCTACATCCATCTTTTTGAGCCAACTAGCAAGGTGGCCCGCGCGCATGCGCGGGCACTTGTATTATTGATTGGTAATATTATTGTTTGTTCAAAATTTTGTCTCATAGATTAAAGGCAAACTAAAGTTCGTATAATGTTATTTTATAATAATTAAAGGGTTCTATTTTTCTTAAGGTATCTTAAAAAAAACTTACGACTTTTGAATCATGTTTTTTTCTCTCGAGTAAATAAGAAAGGAGAAACTATTGCTAGTTAATTATCATACAGTCCATCTATATACATACCGTGTAGTATGGCCACAGATTAAAAATGCGAGAGTAAGATACTGAAAATTGTGATTAAATCGTGTCATAAAGGCGCATGATATAATAAGAAAATGAGGGAAGCGTATGCATGGAGAAAAAATGGGAGGGGAAGCGTACGTACCCACGTACGCAGGTGCGTACCTGTGCCTCGGGAGGAGAGGCGGGACCACGTAGTATTTAGTTTGTTCTAAGATCATTTTAATCTAACGGATTATAATATTGGACGTGCCGATTTAAGTGAAAATCAAGTAATAGATACTTCGTTTTTTCTTAGAACTTCTAATATTTGATCTAATTCATTAGAGCACCACATGGCAGCTTGAGAGCATTTTAAGGAATTTTAAAGGACTTCACACATGTAATTAGAATATTAACCGCGTAATATGTAAGTATAGGACATATGGTAATATTTGTTCCAGCTTCGTCCATGTTATATACATGTAGAGAGAAATTAATTATTTGGCTAGCAAGCCATTAAATGTCTAATTAATAGCAATTAATTTTGACACATATTTACAGTTGTTTATAGTAGCTCTTACATATTCATCTTATGACTTTCATTATCCATTGATCTCCAATTTATTGATCACCATGACTCGCATACAAAAAAAATGTACAACTTAGGGTTTAGGACAGGTGAAATTGATGAATTATCTGATTTATGTGATAGCTATTTGAGGGTATAAACGAATGAATTGACTTCTAAAATTAAAATGTTGTTTAAAAACAACATCATTTAGAAAGTTGGAAAGCATGGAAACGAAAATCCAAACTATGGAATCAGGAAAAAAGAGGGCCTTAAACTCCCTTATAACACCCTTGTCTTAGTAAGAGTTCTATTGATATTCATTAATATTGTGCTCGCATTTATAACATAATTATTTCTTTCACTTGTACAAACAAATAGTATAAAATCCAAATACGAGATAACACAATACATTATAATTATTATGTAATCAAATCTCAGTTTCAGCTGAAACAGAGCTAAGTGTTGGGAAAAACAGAACCCACGGTGCCTAAATCTTCCCTCGCAGCATCACACCTTTAATTTTCCTTTTATGTTATTAACAAAATGAATGATATCCATATATGATTTGATATGTGGCAAAGCTATAGCGCTGCAGCGGTCGTGATCACCTTAGATGACTCAAACACAACGCTTTGTCATGCGTGCAAAAGGCTAAGGTGCAGACGTGTAGTGTACAGCGGGCCAAAAAGAGAACTTCGGATGTTTTATTTATTAGCAACCAATAGATCTGATGATTTAAATAATGGGTCCACCGGTCCTAGTGTAAGTGTAAATTAGTTAATATAGATTTTAAATTGTTAATTTAATAGGTACACAATATAATGGTATAAACTTTATTTTGAAACAGTGCACTGCAATAAAAAATAGATCCGATGATTTAAATAATGGGTCCGTCAGTTTAGGTGTACATATAAATTAGTTAATAGATCTTAAATTGTTTATTTGATAGGTACACAATATAATTGTGTAAACTTCATTTTAAAATAGTGCATTATTTGAAAATAATAGTACAATGTAATGAGTACACCGGTTTAAATGAAAATTATCTTACATTATTAGTTTAATGGGTAACATATAATGGTGTAAATTTTATTTTCAAAAATTATAGGGCTAATTTAGTTACCTGTGAGTTGTATGATGGTAGACTCTTTGTTTGTAAAATTATTATTATTTAAATAAATATATCCACTACATAAATGAAAAAAAAAGGAAAAAAGGGAAAAAAGAAGGGAAGGAAGCGTACGTACATGGTAAGTACGTATGCCTACGTATGTGCGGGAGAAGGAGAGGTGGGACCCCATAGTATTTGGTTTGTTTTAAGATCAATTTCATCTAACAATGTATAATATTGGACTTACCAATTTAATTAAGTGAAAATCAAGGGGTTGATGTTTTGCTTTTTTCTTAGAATTTCTAGGATTTTCTATAATTTATTAGAGCGTAACGTGGTGGCTTGAGAGCGTTTGTAGGATTTTCTCTAATTTATTAGAGCGCCACTTTTAGTATATAATAGATAGATAATAGATGGCTATATATATAATGGGTGTAAACTTTATTTTAAAATATTGCATAGCTAATTTAGTTATGTATATATTTGAAAATAGTGATATGATGATATAATTTATATATGTTTGTAAACACTAATCTTATATATAACGTCAGTGCGATATTTTGTTACAAGCTTAGTAGCTAGTTGTCCGTGAATATTTATACATAATAATTACCTATCACATGGTCACAGTGACTTATATTTTGCATTAACCCTTCTCCCCTTTACAGAGTACCAAGCCAAAAATAAGACATACGTATGCATTTGTATTTCATAGAAACTATACAAGGAAAAAGAAGAAGAGGGGATACAGAAGGAAGGAGAGCGGCATGGTTGTTTTTTCTTGCGATATATACATACGTATACCATATGTATACGTACCTAGGGGGAGGAGGAGAGGTAGGTGGGACCATAGTTGTAGTGTCCGATTTGCTTTAAGATTAATCTAATCTAACGGTTTATAATATTGGACCCACCAATTTTAAGTGAAAATCAATGTACGGATGTTTTTCTTTTTTCTCAGAATTTTTAGGATTTTCTCTAATTTATTAAAGCGCCACGTGTCAACTTGAGAACGTTTTGAGGAAGTTTAATGGACTTTTAGTATATAATAGATAGATAGATAGATAATAGATAGAAGATAGATACTAGCTTGACACATGCGATCTCATTCGGAGTCGCCGGCAGCGGCGGCAAAGGTGAACCCGGAGCCTCGCAGCGCGTCCTCGACGACCCTGTCCAGCCGCGACGCCATCTCCGGCGACATGTGGTTGCTCCAGTCGCCGGCCACCCCTCTCCGGAAGAAGCTCTCCTTCTTCACCGCCAGGTCGGTCACCCCGGTCTTGTTCGCCTGCACGTTCCTGAGTCGGTCGATGCTGCATAGGTCGACGATGGCGTCCACCACCCCGGCCGCCACCTCGCCGGCGGTGAACGGGCACCGCAGGAACTCGGCGAGCCTCTCCACGTTGCGCGCCGGCTCGCGCAGCATCTCCTCGTACCGGAGGAAGAGGACCTTCTCCGGCCGCCTCCGGCTCTCCTCCCAGTACTCGCGGACGTGGTGCCACTGCGGCCCAGCGATGCTCCGCCCGTCGCAGAACAGGTCGAACACCTGCTCGATCGATGGCGCCGCCGCCGCCGCCGCCGGGTGGTGTTCGTCCGTGGTCGTTGTGACACCCTTCACCATGTTGCTCATGGTGAACAGCCACATGGAGACGAACGCGTCCTTGGGGTCCCGGCAGACGTACACGATCCGGCAACCGGAGTCGCCGTCGTCCGCCGCCGCCGACGTGATGCGCTCCGGCAGGAGGGAGTAGGGGATGTGAGTGGCGAGCAACCGCGCGCGGCGACGGGAGGGCGGCGAACACGTCCCCGGGCGAGCAACCGCGCGCGGCGACGGGAGGGCGGCGAACACGTCCACGTCTCCGCCGCCGCCCTCGCCGGAGATGGCGAAGGTGGACTCGAAGAACTTGACGCAGTCGTGCGGGCCGCGATGGCGGAGCGGGTGGGCGTCGCCGGACGGCGGGTAGGTGGTCCGGTTGATGGTTGCGAAGGCGAGCGCCTTGAGCCAGGTGGTGCCGGACTTGGGGAAGCTGGCGAGGAAGACGTCGGATGGCCTCGGCTCGAAGCGCGTGTGCACGGCCTCGAGCCCAGGGAGGACCCACTCCGGCAGCCAGTAGCCGCCGTATTGCCGGAGCGGGAACGGCGGGCTCCCCGTCTCCAGCGGCAGCGTGGGGATGAGCTCGGCCATGTCCATGGCGGCGCTGCCGCCTTCGCGGTGAACGCTGGAGGTTGGGGCCATCGGGCTAGCTAGTATCGTGTGCACTGTGCAGGGAGGGGTCTTCTGCTTGTGCCTCATCCGTCCATTTTATAGCGATTGAGTTCTGATAGCTGCTCAGTCTCAACGCCATAATGGCCTCTGCCTCTCTGGACTCTGGAGTATTGTCGCTCATTTCAAGAGCAAATGTACAACAGATTATAGGAGACCGGTTCTAATCACCCGAGTGAGCCTCCACCCGCTTTATTACATATCAACTAAATAGTTATAATTTTTTTAAAAAAATTAATATATAATATTTCACTCGACAAACATACAATTTCAAATTCGACTTCTACGAGTTATAACAAAAATAACAAATTTAACTACAAATATACGTATACTAATTTAAGTTTTTTTTTTTGTTATTTTTGTTACAATTTGTAGAAGTTGAATTTTAACTTACATGTTTGTGGAGTGATATATTACATATTAATCTTTATTTTTTTTCAAATTTTATCATAACTATTTAAATGACATGCATAAACGAGTGGACATCCACTCGGGTGATTAAAAGAGTTTCCAAAGATTATGTTGTAACAGTTTAGAGGGTAGCAATTAGTACTTCTTCCGTCTCAAATTATAGCCATACATATTAATTTTTTATTGTTAGTCTTAAATTTATACCTCCCGTTTGGAAAAATAAAAATATTTTTATAAGTGGGCCTCCTAAAGGGGCACCTACCAAAATTAAAATTTTCACGGTGACATATTAGGAGCGCCGATGTCAAAGATACAGAAAATCAGCCTCTTTATCCCCTCACAGTCCTACCACTCTCTTCTTATCCTCTCCTCTCCCTCTCCTTCTCTAGTTCTTTCTCTCTCTCTCTCTCACCAGCCGGCATGGAGCAGCGGTTGCTCGCCGAAGAGATCCAGTGGTGACGGTTGCAAAGCGAGCATGGCTCACGGCGGCTCGGTCATGGAGCCCACCGGTGGCGGCTGCAAAGCGGGAAGGAGGTGTGGCGATGACTCAACGAAGGGGCTTGGCGACTCTCCTCATCTGCTACTGCCTACTGCTGCTGACCACGCCTGTTGCTGCTGAGCCTCGGGAGGCTGTATCGGAAGACAGCGGTGTAGGGTGGCGACGCCGACCTCGACAAGGACAATGGCTGACACATCGATGGCGATGACAGCTGAGACCAAGCTTGGGGGAGGTGGATCCGTAGCCGACAAGCTTGGGAGAGGCCGATCCATCGCTGGTGAGAACGGGGGAGGCTGATCCGTCACTGTAGAGCTCAGGGGATGTCACCGATAAGCTCGGGGGAAGCCGATCCATCACCGGCAAGCTTAGGGGAGGCTGATCAGGATATTTTTCATAGTTTGTAATCCGTTATTTGTTCTATTGGATTTGATGGAATGTTCTTCTTGTTTGTAGCTATTTGTTCGATGCTGTTGTTGTTGTTTATAGTTGTCTGTTCTTGTTTGTTCTATTGGATCTGATTATGATTTGAATATGATTCTTGCATGCAATAAAAATAGATTATTTTAGGGCCCAAAATAATTTTTGCAGACGGGTGACACTAGGGTGCCGCTTGTGAAAAGCAGATTTACACATGCAGGGCTCTTAGGATGATCATTTGCGAAAATTGATTTTTGAAGCGGTTGGATGCTCCGCCTGCGAAAATAAAAAATCTAGGACTTTTACCGGCTTTAGCATACAAGCGAAGCGTTTTGCCACCTAAGAAAACTTGTTTTAGCTACCTGTAAAAACAGTTTTTCTAGTAATAATGAAATGAGTCCACCAATTTTATGAATCGATTTTCTGTTTTGTTGGAGATATTTACTATCGTTTTTCAATTTGTTTGATAAATATCACAGCCAAATGATTTTTTTGTTAAATATGAATAGGGTTCATTATTTTAATTTTGCTCAGTAATAAACATAGCAACTTTAGTATAAACGTTTTCGATTGTAGCTCGCTTTATTGTTTTTATTTCATGAATAAACCGAGATTTTAATAACATGGCATCCTTTATAGTGTTTGTAAATATTGAAAAAAAGAATTAATGGTCAAAGTAATAAAATGAATAGTACAATATTTAAAAACAAAGGAACTAATTTGTTGCTTCATATGTGTTGATAACTATCCACATCAAAACACATCCTCCATCCCAAAAGATTTTATGATTTGTTATGCTCATGGACAAGTATCGGAATAGAATCACTGAAAAATGAAGCCTTCATACAACGAAGATAGTAACTATTGGGATAATTGTATCCATGCCTCAACTTTAACCCTAACAGCTGTCTTTTTTAGGGTTTACAATTTTACCCCGCCTTTTAAAAACGAAGCAGAGTTCTGCGTCTGGTTTGGATAGCTAATTTGACGGTGTTAATTCAATGGCGAAAAGACATCTATAACTTTAGTTATTGTTTTAGTTTTTCCTCTACTTGTGTCCAGGTAGATGAGTGGTAACTTAAAATAAACAACCAGACAAAATCACATCATCAGAACATGAACGCGAGCTTTGTTAGCAGGTTTGACATCTCACCACCAGAAAGTGAGCTCAAAAACCTATTTTTGGAGATATACCGTTCCAAGTTCTTGGTTACTTGAAAAAAAAGTGAGCTCAAAATCGATAGATACCATCATATCATATCAAGATCCAAGAATTAGTTATACAGCTATTAATTTGCAGTGACACACACGTCTCTTCTTTGTGTGATGCATGCATGTCTGGTTTGTCCATCAACAGAGAACTCAAGCATCACAAATCATCACCAATCAAAAATAAAGAATCAAGCATCACCAAATCACAAATCACTAACCCCACCAGATCCTCAAATCACCAACCAAAAATCAAGAATCAAGCAGCACATATCACAAATTAATCACCAACCATATCATAACCTGATCCTTGCTCGTCAGCTTGCAGGCACGCATGCAGCTGATGCCCAACCTCCCCGGCCGCGTGGCCGCTCGGACGTCGCAGCAAACCGACAGGTAGCAGCAGTCGCCTTTGACATCGAAGCAAAGCTGCACTGACAACCGCTGCCCGCCTGGCCGCCATGCCTCGCGCCGTCGCCGGAATCACCCCCCGCTCTGCCTGGGTTTTTGGTGTTGAAGATTGGGCCAGGGAACATTGGGAACCTATCTATTTATTACTCAGAGGTAGGACGGTAAATTAATATTTTATAATATATGATTGAAGGGGTGATAGGATTTATCCCTTTACCAAAAATCAAAATTAACCGATACAATCTTGCTCCATAACAAGAACGCGTCAAAACTACAACTAGAGTGGCGATTTACAAAAGCGCCGGATGTACATATTTATGCCCTCTGGTTTGTACGAGTTTTAATGAATTCCCTAATAAGAAAAGGAAAATAACAAATCCTGCCTATTTCAAGAGATGACAAATTTTGGTATAGGACATCGTGTCTTCGTGGTTATAGCTATAGAACACCACATAGAGTGAGTTTTGGGGGGAAGACACTCTATAAACGTGGTAATTTACCAGCGGACACCACGTCAATCATTTTACTGTATTCGTGCTGACATCGCAAGAAGGGGGCCACTTTTGTAACCGGCGTGACCAAAATGCCCATGTGTGTTTTAGTTTGGTTGACCTGGTTTGGCTCAAATAGACCCCGAGAAAAAAACCAATCTCTTCCATGCGCTCACACTGGCGTGGGCACACAACCCACTCCACGGTCCGCACGCCTCCGCAGCTCCCTCCTCGTGCTGTCGGGTTTGCCGACCTGAGGGCCACACACCGCTGGCGTCGCAAGGGACGCTTGTGCAGCTACCTCAATCTATGGTCCGCATGCCGCCACAACTCCCTCCGCACCGCAGCCAGTGTTCTCCATATCATTTGGCCTTGGTTACCGCCTATCGGCGACAGCGCAATTACCGTGATAACCGTGAAAAACCGCATAAAAATTGCATTAAAAAATTCAATTCAAATAATCGGCGGTTTCGTGGTTTTACCACGGTTACCGCGCGGTTTGCGGCGATAACCATGATATTCGCACGGTTATCCCCAACAGTGAAGAACACACATTGGAAAAAATCGAAAAATACGGTTAAATGTGTGTAGAAATTAGGGATAATTGGAAGAATACGTAGGATACTTAGAAATCTAATTTTTTAGTGTAAAATTCATAAATTCGGCACTATGATTAAAAATAAATTTACATCACAAGACATGAAGATATCTATCTACTCAACCAACAAATAACATCACTAGACATGGAAAGAGGAGGAGATATTTTCTCCACTAAAGGGCCATAATGAGCCGCATGAACAGTCCGAGATTAGGCCCATTCCATTTTTTCCATTTTCTAATTGACTTTCAGTTTAGCCCTCAAATTTGAATTTATCTAACTATTTTTTAAAAAAAGTTCTATACCATATGACACTACAATTCAAGAAGTACTGCATCATGATGTTTTCCCTTTTTTTTAAATTTGAATTTGCTCAAAATTCGTCAAACTCTAACCGATGGTAACCAATCTCATATCCCCATGGTAAGCTTGATAACCGCGGTTATCGCGCGGTTGCACAAACCCTGGCTGTAGCTCCCCCCACGTGCCGCTAAGGTCACCGAGCCAAGGGCCACGCACTGCCGCATGTCCCTCTCTCCGCGTGCGGCAGGTTCCTTCACGCACCGCAGCTCCTACCGCTACCAGTCGTGGCAAAACATGCGTGGGTATTTTGATTACGCTGTTTACAAAAGTAGGCCCCCCTGTCATGGCGTTAGCATGAATACACTAAAATAATCGGCGTGGTGTCCGCTGGCAAATTAGCACGTCTATAGAGTCTTTCCCCCAAACTCACTAGCGGGTGCTACAGCTAAAACCGTGAAGTCACAATGTTCTGTAGCCAAATTTGCCTTAAGAGATATACTAAGAAAATATGAAATTGCTTTGCCAGGGTCTTCACAATTCCTCTTGAACTCGGCCTTATCAAAATAAACTTTCATTTACCAATCGGTTTCTTTCCTAACCGAATCTAGTAAAGAACCCTATCAAATTTTGGTGATAACAATGGGATATGTGTGAAGTGTATGTACTGAAATTTTAATGTAATTTTGATGCAATGTGATATATGAGGGATGATCAGGGTGTATATGTGAGTTGTAGGTATATTTAGACTGTGTTCGGCTGCTGAGTTTCCCAACTCTCATCTCCCTCGTTTTCCGCACACACATTTTTCCAAATGTTAAGCAGTGTGTTTTTTTTACAAAAAGTATCTATATAAAAGTTGCTCCAAAAAGGGGCAAATGTAAATTTACCACTGTTTTGAATCGCTATTGCAAGACTGCCACTAAAAAATTGCAAAAATGCCACTGGAATTGTCATTCGAGTGGCATCCATGCAAAATTAAAAAAATCAGTGGCAAATTTGCAAATTTTATTTCAAAAATCTTGTTAATCCATTTTTCATAAAAAAAGCTACTCCCTCTATCCTAAAATATAAACATTTTTGACTCTGACACAATCTCCGAGATGCTACTTTGACCAACAATATCTATAAAACTAAGATGTTTTAAATAAAAAGAGTTACATATTATAATAGTTTGTTTAATGATAAATCTAGTAACATCAATTTTACACGATTGATTTTTTTTATTTTTTTTACTATTAATAGTCAAGGTTGAAAATGTTTGACTTGTTACTATGGTAAAAATGCTTATATTTTGGGACAGAGGAGTAATAGTTAATTAATTATTCCAGTTTCCTGTGTGCGGGAAATTAGTTCGTAAGTGCGAGGAACAAACGCAGCCTTAGGTAGTTTCTATGCAGGGCATGGTTAGCAAATCCAGGGACTAGCCCAAAAACCATAAAGAAAATATTTTTATAGTCACTCATGCGTAATGGTTTTAGACTTGTTATCCTTAGAGATGACCCCCCATCTGTGATGGCTGAAAAATACTAGTCATAGGCAGGGGTTCAATAATCAACACCAACTAGCCTAGCGCTGACCCTTGCAACCTCAGCGCCAGAGGCTGGCGCTGTGGTCGCGAATAATTTTTGTTAAAGTTTTCTTGCATGGTCGAGTTTCAAATTAAATAAGTTTTTACACGGGCCAATTTGTCAAAAAGATGGACATATATATGGGACCAATTGATTGTAATGGTTGGCCGAGCCGTTACAGGTAGCCATCTTGAGCCGTTACAGATGCGTACCATTTCGGGCTGACGGCCGGGTTAGATGAACTAGAGGCTGGAGAAGTGGAGGTGCCCACCATGCTTGCGAAATGCCAACCGTTAAATTGCATTAATTTAGCCCAAAATCCTAGGTTAAGATTGAGACCACCTGCGGCATGGGACATCGATCGAACGGCTTCGATGCGTACCATTTCGGGCTGACGGCCGGGTTCGACGAACTAGAGGCTGAAGGAGTGGAGGTGCCCAACATGCTTGCCAACTGCTGCCGGACCATGTAGGGGAAAAGCGTCATGTGTCCATGGAGGATGAGGTAACTAATATATCAAGCTGTTCATGAAGTTGATTATGGTTATATTAGAACAACATATTACATATACCGTCATGCATGTTACAGCCGCATCAACATGAGTACCTATTGCATTTGGAAAAACATGTACACGATACATATTAATTCTGAACTTAGAAATTTTTAAATAAGAACAATAGTGTACTGAACTTCATGATAGAAAATTTGTAGTGATTAGGATTTTAAAACTATTAAATCATAGAAAATATATATCTGGGACTTCAAAAAAAGGACACTTAATTTTCATTACCTAAAAAAATTAGGGATTGTTAAAGCATGCATAAACAAGCAACAATTGAGGTTAAATACCAAATATAGCTCGAATTCTTTTTAATGTGGAACTGGAAAAGGAGTTAAGACTCCAAACTCGGAGGATGACTCAATTCTATTTATTAAATTTAGAAAAATACTAATTTAGGATTCCAACATAGTGTAAACAAGTACTACCTCCGTCCCAAAATAATTGTATTTCTATGATTCAAACTTTGTCCCAAAATAATTGTAATTCTAGAGTACTAAATTGCCCCATCAATCATCTCTCATTCAAATTTCTCCCTATTATACCCTCAACCATCTTCCCACTCTCACATAAACACCATTTAATGAGGGGCACCATAGTCTTTCTTCTCAAACCTTAATATATACTAAACAACATAGAATTACAATTATTTTAGGACGGAGGTAGTATTTAACTTCAATTATTAAGGTAGTACGGAAAAGGAAATTAAAGTAACAAAAGAAATATTTCATAGCATTCTATTTGCAATTTTATAATTAATAATTTGGACTTTTGGAACTAACAGAAAAATAAAATGGTATAATTTTTGGAAGTTATTTAGTGTATAGAAATACACTATGAGTTTGTTTTGCTTAGTTCCTAGTATATATTAACTAAGATATACTTCCTTTGCTTGTCTAGATATCATTTTGTGTGTCATATCGAAACGATCCGTATCAAAGTTAGACAAGGAGCAGGGATCAATCATCATATATCATATTAATTATATATTTTAAAAATAATCTTGCATTAATTGAGGTGAGCTAACAGTGACAATGGGACAGGCCACCCACAAACGCCAATGACATAACATGCATGTGTAAAATCAATTTTTTTATTTACTTTTTTTGATAAATAATTGGCATACAAGTTGAGTATATTTGATTTTGATGTTTGCTGACTATTGGGCGAAATGGTTCTGGATAGCTGGACCGACCAGGCTTACTAAAGATGAACAGGCATGTTGGCAAGGTAGGGACCGGACAGATCGATTGGTATTGATGGGCCGGTCGGAAGGACCTAATTTTTTCCTTGTGATCATCATATCGTCTCGAGATCTGTGTATTTTTTGGAAAAAATTGCAAAAAAAATTTCGCATATACTATAGTTATATTATACATGCTCACAAGGAAAGTTTATACATGCTTATTATAAGTTATATTTGAAAGTTTTCATTTAAATTGTAGTTACTCCAGGTAAAAAGAGTAAGACTCTATTTGGAAGATTAGCCCGGGGCTAATTTTGAGAGCTAATGTTTAGTCATAAATTGGTAGGTTAAACATTAGCCTATGGTAGCATGTTTGGATATATGGGCTAATTCAAAACTAAAAGGTGGAGAGAGAGAGAGTAGAAAAAGCTGAGATAGAGGGAAAGAGAGAGCTGTTTGTTTGACGGTCCCCCCATAAAATTAGCCCCATTAACACCCTTTGGAGGGGCTAATGTTTTGAGGGGTGGCTAATTCACTTTAGCCCTAAATTAGCCCACCTTTTTGGATCCTTGACGGCTAATTCATGGCTAAAAGGTGGGGGCTAATAATTAGCCCATGGAATCAAATATGACCTAATTACACTTTAATTACACTTACTTACGCTGAGTGGGAATGAGCTATAAGATCTAGCAGCTATGAGTCCAATGTCTATGGCCCCACTGCCATCCTCTTTTAATAGTGAATTAAATTATTGTGCCCTCTCTATTTAAAGTTTTGTTGGGTTATAGAGTCCGACTTTCACTCTATCACCTATATAATTTATTACAACTTTAAGTCTAGACTTTATATTCAAAACATATGTCTTAACAATTTTCACAAGTAATTGTAGACCATACATAGGGCTATCTCACCATTATATTATATTATGTGGATTTTCTTATGCCCCGGCTGTAGAAAATGCATTTTTATGTAGTAATTCATTCTTATAGGATTGAATCACAAGAACTAAACCAACCAGAGGGGGGTGAATGGTTGGTATACCCAAAAACCGAAAACTTTTAGCGGAAATAAAAGTTACCTTCGAAATCGATAGATCGCGATCTGACTGAAGTAGATGCACCGGTCTGACTGCCTGGTTGCCATCGGTCTGACCGAGATTCAATCTCCAGTTTGACCGCCGAGATCAGCTGCCGCTTGCTGTCGCCGCCGCCGGTCTGACCGCCGTGCTCCTGCCGGTCTGACCGCCGCTTGCTGCCGGTCTTACCGCCGGTGAGTTGCCGGTTAGACCGCCGCACCCGATGAAACACAAATCGAAGAACTCTTAAAGTAGATGACAACTTTATTACTTCTCTCTGTGTTTACAAAGTGCAACACCAGCACTCCTTACAAAAATCACGACTAAATCGAAACCCTAAAACACAACGCTATGAAAAGCGACACAAAAGAGATACAGGGAAGCCTCACGCTCCCCCTCTATTTATACATGAGGTAGGCAGCCCAAAGCCACGAACCAAACTCATACTAGATGTCCTAATCCACCTAGGAAACCCTCTAGTACAAGAAACAAACTTAACATAACCAATCATACCAAATTTGGACTCCTTCCAAATTCGACTCCGCATCCCATACGCACACAATACCTCCATCGTATGCCATATGGAATCTCCATCAACCACGTGCATCAACTCTAGCCTTACTATCCTGCATGATATCTGACCACCACGGACATCGTCTTACCACCAAGCCGACTCCCGGTCCATCACCGTAAATATTCTCCCGAGGCATCGAGTCACCTACACATGAAACAAACAAAGAAACCATATTCCGAGACCAAGCTATCACCAACTTGACTCATTGTTAGCAAACAACAGTGTTACATACGTATAGTATCCATCTAGAAGCCATAACCATGAAACAATCACGGATATCCAAAGAAACAACCCGAAACCGACACAGCGTCGGCCAGTCAGACCGCGGGCCGGCCGGCCTGACCGCTCAACACAAGCCGGTCTGACCGGCAACCACCGCCCGGTCTGACCGGTCCCGATAAAACAGTAAACCCTGTTCATCACCTGAAAATCAGATATCTCCAAAACCACTTCAACAGTAATCTCCATCTCCAAAACCACTTCAACAGTAATCTCCAAATATCAAAACCAATAATCACAGATGCCAATTGTTCATCACAGAATAAGAATCAAAATACACGTTGATCTTACAATTCTTTCCTGCTCTTAAGTTTGGACCAGCAATAGTACTCAGTGGATAGGCTTTTGCCCATCCTTCTTTAGTTCTTCAGACTTCAATGATACATGTTGGGTGGTACAGGGGCTTCACCGTGTAATGAAGTGGAGAAGACACCAGTCATCTGGATGGGTCGTCCATGTGTATCGGCAATCAGTTTTCTCAGTTGCACCTGAAAAGGAAAAATGCTACGTCCAGCTTTGCTTGCCTTATTCTTCATTCTACACCATCGCTGCCTTCGATGACCTTCGCCATCAGCATAGCTCCGGCCGCCAGGACGTGTGTGCACCGTGCAGCGCTATTTATTGGACAGATTCGTTGTCCTAAAATGGATCAAATCTTATCCAAAGATTCTGTCCAGATTCGTTATTCTAGGATGGATAAAATTCCATCTTAGATACTAGTAACATTTTAAGACAGAGGAAGACAAAGGAAGTAGAAGTAGCGAGCTACCGAGGATGCCGGGTACACCCCATGCTCCACTGATGATAACCCCCTCGGAAATTAGTAGCAGGCAGGTGTGTAGCAAGGAACATCAGCGACTCACTAATATCCATGTAGGCCTTTTGCCCTTCTATGATTTTATCACCGGGATATACACACACACCCGTATACACGATCTTTGGTTTAAGACTGCTGGCTCTCATTTATATATCAATAGTCAAACTACTGGTGGAGAAGTGTACATCTCTCCCGCGGTTTACAATTCCTTTTACTCCCGGATAGCGAATCGGGAGGAAGAATTCAGGATTAAAGATGGCGGTCTCGGATAATCCGATCCATAAAAGATCACTTCTCTAGTAGTAAGTTTATTAATTACTGTTAATTAAACGTGACAGCTTTTTGTCTGAATTACTACTCAGCATGTAGCTGTCGGCGGAAAGTGTGTTGTATTGATGTGGCCGATTAACGAGGTGAACTCCTCAAATTGATAAAAAATAATTGTGATATTACGTACGAGTACTAAATCTGTCTGTTCTAGTATAAAACTAGCGAAGTTTGTATTTAACTCTCTGTTACATGATCCAATTATGCATTTCAAAATGGTAAAATGGACGAATCGCAATAAGCCAATAGCCCATACAACGCAGGTTGACCGGACGAAAATAAAGGCCGAAGTCACAACTTCGTACTTTTTGTTTGTTGTTATAGCTGATTGCCGTGACACGACACTAACCACACACATAAACATAGTATTGTTCGTCGGAACGACACTAACCACATGGTACTGACGTTAGCCAAAGCTGCACGATTTTATTTAACTTATCCGTAGTTTCGGAGTACAAACGTGACACGAATGCATTGCACCATGTATTACCGAACACTACTGCTTCAGACTTCACAACACCGTCATGTCATCTTCTTGAATTGGTTTTCATATGTATGCCGAAAACCAATTCAAGAAGATAATCGATATGATGGTGCTGTGAAATCATTCATATGAAACCAATTCAAGAAGATGATCGATATTGATGGTGGTGTGAAAGTCATACATATGAAAACCAATTCAAGAAGATGATCGATATGATGGTGGTGTGAAAGGCATAAATATAAAAACTAATTCAAGAAGATGATCTACATGATGGTTGTGTGAAGTCTGAAGCAGTAGTGTTCGGTAATATATGGTGCAATGCATTTGTGTCGCATTTGTACTCCGAAACTACGGATATCCCGTTCTGCTCGGTGTCAGTTGCCGGCGTTCACATTGCTGACCGTCAGGGTGGAGTCACCAACACCATCAAAGGTGAACCCAGAGCCTCGCAACTCGTCCTCGACAACCCCGTCAAGCATCGCTGCCATCTCGGTTGACATGTGGTTCCTCCAATCGCCAGCCACCCCCTTTCGGAAAAAGAAATCGTTCCCAAAAGTGGCACCCAGGTTCAGGACACCAATCTTGTTGACCTCCAAGCTCCTGAGATGGTCAAAGCTACAGAGCTCGACGATGGCATCCACAACCCCGGCCGTTTCCTCCTCGCTGGAGAACGGGCGGCCCACGAACTCGGCCAGCTTCCTCACGTTGCGTGCCGGCTCACGGATCATCTCCTCGTATCGAAGAAACAGCACCTT
Organism: Oryza sativa Japonica Group; assembly: GCF_034140825.1. Taxonomy (NCBI): domain Eukaryota; kingdom Viridiplantae; phylum Streptophyta; class Magnoliopsida; order Poales; family Poaceae; genus Oryza; species Oryza sativa. The sequence goes on along the minus strand of NC_089045.1, from coordinate 19,896,270 downwards.
GTTGTTTGGCCTTCTCTCACTCTCCTCCCAGTATTCGACGACATGACGCCAATCCGGGCCAGTGATACACCGGCCTTTGCAGAACAACTCCAGCGCCTGATCCATCGTGTAAGGTGGCTGATGATCTAAGTTTCCACCTTTAGCTTCAGCTGCGGAATTGTCCATGATCTTTCGGCTGAACAGCCACCCGGAGACCAGCACGTCCTTGGGATCACGGCAAACATACACGATCCGGCAGCCGGAGTCGTCCGACGTGATGTGCTCCGGCAGGAGGGAGTAGGGGACGTGCTGTTACACCTGCAGCTACTTCCACTATACCCAGTCCGACAACTTCAGAGGTAGCGAACCCGGTTCGGCATCAGGTGCGACCGAGGCGGACGAGACGTGCCAATGTTCGAGTGACCGGACCTGAATGGGGTGGATGACAGCTGTAATCAGTGCATCTATATAAGCACTTGTGTAATAGGAGAAGGATATCGAACATTTGAACAATTAAAACTATCCCCCTAATACAATCCTTTCTCCTGCCAACTCTGTTCCTTCCTCTGTTCTTCTCAAACCCCTCCTCTGTTCTTCCTCACCTACTCCTCTTATCCAAACTAGCAAAATGCCCGTGCTTCGCTACGGGTATAATAAAAGGTTAAATGCTATAAATACACAATTAACATGTATATAATAATGTTCCAAAATAGATAAATTATTCAGTGGGTTAATGATAATCAGGACTGATAAGAAACACTATTGCATATTGATATACTCATATTTTCATAACATGCACTCTCTCTCAACTCTTGCATGGCAAGCGCCTAATATAATTATTTCTAAAATCGAACATGGACTTGCGTGGAGATGAATCGTTTTCACGGCTCATGCGTGGACGATAGATGGTGCGGACTCTAATATGTCGTGTTTTGCAGATGACAAAAAGAAAAAAAAATATGTTTAATTTTCAAATTAAAAAATGGTTCATTATAAGATTTCAGAATCACTAAATATCTTTTGAAGAAAGAGGTGCAAAAACTTCTGATTTTTTAGCCATCGGATTCATGGTAAGCGCTTGATATAATTTCTAAAATCGAACACGGACTTGCGTGGAGACGAATCATTTTCACGGCTCATGTGTGGACGATAGATAGTGCGGACTCTAATATGTCATGTTTTGTAGATGATGAAAAGAAAAAAATAATTATGTTTAATTTTCAAATTAAAATCTGGTTCATTATAAGATTTATCACTATCTGTTGAAGAAAGAGGTGCAAATAGATGGCGCGGACTCTAATATGTCGTCGTGTTTTGCAGATGATGAAAAGAAAAATATAATTATGTTTAATTTTCAAATTTAAAAGTGGGAGGGAAAGTAGACTTATTCTGAGTAGGATTTGAGCTGTGGGAGGCAAAGTAGACTTATTCCGAGCAATTGAAGAAAGAGGTGCAAATAGATGGCGCGGACTCTAATATGTCGTCGTGTTTTGCAGATGATGAAAAGAAAAATATAATTATGTTTAATTTTCAAATTTAAAAGTGGGAGGGAAAGTAGACTTATTCTGAGTAGGATTTGAGCTGTGGGAGGCATTGTAGACTTATTCCGAGCAATACAGCCTAGGAAAGGTGAAGTAATGAGATGTGGGAGGCACAGTAGACTTATTCCGAGCAATATAGCCGTGTATAAAAAGGAGAGATGATGGGAATCGAACCCTGGTGGGCAGGTTGAAAATTTTCTCGACCAACCAGGCGGGCAAGCTACTACTTGTGATTGATGGATACATGACTGATACATATCATATATTAAGCAAGGTTTTGGAGTAGATTGGAAAATTTCCGACCGACTATTAAGCGGATTAAAACGTATTTTGGCAGGAAACCGCCGACGGACGAAAAAAACCTCACGGAAGCCTTACGAATTTTTTTATTAGGTATAGATCTCTCTATCGGTTCGTAACATACTGGTATCAAAGCAAGTCGAACCTAGATTATTTGGAGAAACCTCGTTATCACTCGCGAGCTCAGCTCAAATCTCAGGAGATGGAGCAGCAACTCGCGGAGCTCGTGGCGGTGGCGACGAATATCCAGAAGCAGAACACGGTAATCCAGACGTCCGTGGGGGCGCTCGAGGAAATCAAGCCACTGGTGGTGGAGCTCTCGGGTTGGAAGCCGGCAATCGATAAGGCGGTGTCTGATTTGCGCGACGAGTTGGGGGATCTACGTCACCAAGTTGGCCAAATCGTGCGCAATCCAGTCCTCGCCATCAAGCCGACTGATCTGCCTCCACTACTCTCGACTCCGCCGGGATCTCGCGCAGGAGTCAAGCCCAAGGAGGAAGGGGAATCCTCTCAACGGCCATTTGGCCCCGGCGCTGCAACATCTACCCGGGGGAAGGCGATTAGGGAGGAGTCCTCCCCATTGTCTCCTCCGGACAAGAGTACGTCTCCTTTTCCCAAATCCCCTAGATCTGTGTTCAACCATCAAGAGTTTGGGGATTTTCCGGGGAGAGGTTTTGCTCATGGGTACCAAGGGAGTACACCGCGTGTAGATTGTCCTCAGCTCGATGGCATGGGTCCTAGAGCTTGGAAGTTGAAATGTGAAACTTATTTCAAAGTGAGTGGGATTAGTCCCGAGTTCCATGTAGGAGTCGCAGCTTTGCAGTTCATAGGAAGTGCGATTACTTGGTTACAGTCTTCTAAGGCTCATGAGGAATTAGAGAACTAGGAGGAGTTCTCGGAAACTGTTTGTCTAAAATTTGGTCGTGAAGAGTTTCAGAGCTTGGTCCGTCAGTTTAATCGTTTGCGTCAAGTAGGGTCGGTTAGCGCCTATGCAGAGAAATTCAGTGAACTCATGCATAATCTCCATGCTCATCACTCTTCATGGAATTCAGAGTTTTTTGTTACTCAATTTTTGGATGGGCTGCGAGCAGACATTCGATCTGCCGTGGTACTCCATCGTCCTGTCGACTTGGACACTGCTGTCGATTTGGCCTGTTTACAGGAGGAGGTGTTGGAGACCAACCGGAGGGAGGCACGCCGGGTGGATTTCTCTAGCAATGGGCGTCCTGGAGCGAAACCTGGTGTTCCTGTTCATCCGCGACCAGGATGTAACACCCTGAAAATTCGACCAACAAAAATCAAAACTCTAAAAATACGGACCTTCAAAAACTCTTTAAATAAATTGCATCATACCGGTCTTATTCGCCTATTTCATTGGATTTCGATTTCGGAGTTCATTAATCGCGAGTAAAGAATAACTAATTAGGAATAAACCCAAAAATTAATTTGGCTAAATAAATAATTGAAATACAATTTAAAATAAGGATTAGGCGAGGATAGAAATAAATAGAATATTATCGCGACCATATTGGTAATAATTAAATTTAAGTGCATGGAATAAGATTTAGCCCTAATTAAAATTCAAATAAATTATATAACAATAAAATATGGGTAATATTAATCTAGGGTGAATCCAGTGGTTAGAATAACACAAATATTGAGTAAACTTCATTTATGCAAAAATTAGAATTTATAGGGCAATATTTAAATAGAAAATAGACTAAATTAGGGTTAATAGGAGCTTGCACTGTTCATTGCACAGTAGGTGTTCGACGAGGTTCCCTAGCCCTGCCCCCTCCTCTGCCGCGCCGCCCTCGCGCCCCGCGCGTCGCGTCGCCCGCCCGTCGCGTCGCCACCCGTCGCGTCGCCGCCTCGCGCCCCGCGCCGCCACGCCGTCGCATCGCCGCGCGTCGCCGCCGCCCCAGAGCCCGCGCCGCCGCGCCGTCGCGTCGCCACGCGTCACCGTCACCCCGAGCCCCGTGTCGCCGCACGCGTCGTGTCACCGCTCGCTCGCCGCCTGCCCGTCGCGTCGCCGCCCCGAGCCCCGTGCGCCGCCGTCGTGTCGCCATTAAGCCGGCCCACCCTCTCCTTCTTCCCCCTCTCCCCTATAAATAGCCCCAACCCCTCCCCATTTCTTCCCACCCATTCCCCTCTTTTCTCCTCTCTTCCTCTCCACCACGCCGCCGCCTTCGTGCTGCCGCGCCGCTCCCCTCGGTGCCGCCGCGCCGCGCCGTGTGCCGCGTCGTGCGTTGCCCCGCCTTGCGCCGTCGTCGCCACCGCCGTCGGTAAGCCGCCCCACCTCCCCGGTTGGTCGCCGTTGCCGCCGGGTAGGTAGAGAGCCGAGAGGGAAGGGAGAAGCCGGGTGAGAGAGAAAAAGAAAGAAGAAGAAATAAAAAGAGAGAAAAATAAAGAAAAGAAGAGAGAAAAAGAAAAGGAAAAATAAATAGAAAACTAGAGAGAGATTAAGGTGGTTTAGAAAATTTAAATAATTAGAATTTAATTATAGATTATTGGTAGTCGTATAATTGCAAGGTTTTATATAATCATAGATTATTTTGGAGATTCTTAGGAGTAATCGGTTCATGGTAGATATACGGATTTAATTACTAAGAATTGTATTTTGCGTTGAATTTTAAAGGAGGTACTTCTGAATCACAAAATGACTTAGGGTGAATGAGCTTAAAATTGGAATAAAGTGGTTTTGCAAACTTTGTAGTCGATATAGAAAGATCGATTCGCGTTCGACTTTTATTTGAGTTTATTTAGATTTTATTTGAATTCTAATTGAATTCAAATCATTTATTCGCACGTAATTTTTAGAACCCGAGGGAGTTGCGGATCCGAGTGAGGATCAAGACCCACAGGACTACGAGCAAGGCAAGTCATCACTATTCCTTGAACATATTGATCCCAATTGCGAAATTATTTTGTTTACAAATAAAATTGCATGCAATGATAAACATCCTAGTTGTGATTATGCCATGCCTTGATTATTGTTTACCCCTTATTCCTTCGTAACCATGTTTACGTATGAGTCCCTAGTCAACTATGACAATTGCTTAGAAATGCTATTATAGAATCATGCATACTCATATTTATCAAAATGCTTTATGCTTGGGAAATTACCTTTGGGAAGGTAATTGAGATGCGGCATGTGGAGACATGAGCGCCACATTGCCATGATATTGATGACATGATTTATGAAAGGAGAAATAAAACTAAACAACTGTTTTCGACTGGGGCGGACGGAGGATTTGGGTGGTATCTGGAAAAGGCTAGTACCGTCCCCGGTCAATTAAGGACCGAGCCATGAAGTTAAGCATGAAACGACCCCCGTACAACTGTACTTTTCGAATGGGTATAGACCTAGCGGATTAGATAGCCGAGCGGAGGCAGTATCCCTACATAGATGGTTCACCCCTGAGTGAGGCAGGTGCGCTACGGTGGGGCAGCCGTTGAGGTAAGGCCGCGAGGCGTGCTCCTACATCGGTGTCGCCATTGGTAGGACTGCCATGAGTGTGTGAGAGAGAAACTAACTTAATGAGTGTGTAAGACTTCCTTTCCTGGGAGCGTCAGAACTCCTCTCACTGCTAGAAACATGGACGCCTAGAGTGCATGAGGATGTAAGTTCATGGAGCGGGTACTGCCAATGCGAGGTTATCAAAAGGCTTTGCCGTGACGCCTCTCATGTGTTGGGACGAGGCTCATGTGTTGGGCAGTCGCGGAGTGCGGGTAAAGTGTACATCCACTACAGTGTGAGTAAACCAAATCTATTCAAATAGCCGTGCTCGCGGTTATTGAGCACCAGGACGTGTATTACACTTGGCTAGACTCTAAATTCTTAACTTGTGTGGGATGGGATATTGCATGATGATTTTTATACTGATGGAGCCACTTCCTGAGAGGAGGGAAGGTGGACGTCCTCAGAAAACCATGACGACTCAATGGCGGGAAGCTATCCTTGGGATCACAATGGATAGTGAACAGAACCGCCGTTGTTTAATGTGAACACTGGTACTAAAATTTGATCAGTCTATGCTAGGTCTTAGGCTTGTGAAAAGAATTATAAAACTTGCTTTACGCAAATGAACCATAGCCATTCCTTGAATACCCTCTATCATGTGCATTGTTGCTGTGGTGGCTTGCTGAGTACGGTTGGTACTCACCCTTGCAATATACAAAACTTAATCAGAGGTCGGAGATAAAGCTTCGGAGGATCCCTACGCTTACTTCCAGGAGGGCGATGAGGACGATGGCGCTCAGTAGGTCTTAGTTACGGTCGTTGCCTGTGGCAATGGCGTGCTGCTGCCTTAACTCCGCTGTCTTATCTACTTCTGCTTTTGGATTGTATTCCGGACCGTTCGGTCCTATGTTCTAAGACTATGCCTGCGGGCCTATGATGTAATAATTCGCACTAGACTCTTGTGTATGTGCACTTGATATTCCAGCTATGAATTCGTGTGTACCAGACTACTTGATCCAGGCAAACGGTACTGTTTATACGATTGATTCCTGTTATAAAAATGGGGATCCACAGAGCTGGTATCAGAGCCATACGACTGTAGGAAAGACCAAATGGCGCCCCACCCCTTTCTAGTTGGCCAAGGGAGAAATTCCCATTTAGCAATACTTTCAAAAATAAAAACACTATGTTTACAAAACTCTATACGATTTTCATCTTACTCTTAACTATTTTCTTTACAAAGTGAGTTTTACTTTAGCTGACTTTGGTTTTTTCTTAAAATTAGATGGCAGGTCAGGATTCGCACACTACCTGGGAGACGGGAGTACCACGGGCAGAAGGATACATTTTGGAGTTGCAGCGTATGATGAGGTGTTTGAGATACCTGAGGTTCCCTACTTACCGAGTGAGGCAGTGTGGATTTGGATGGGCGGCACGAGCTGACGTGAGGCCACGAGTTCCTTCAGAGTCAGACTACAGCTTCTTGACACGCCACCATCGTGACTCACCTGAGACCGCGATGCAGGACGCAGCCCGGGAGGCATTCCTCCGACTTAGTTCATTTCACCGAGCTGAGTTGGCGAGTACCGAGTTTGCTCACCACCCATTTCGGGAGGAGGGCAACTCTGTATGCACGGTCCAAGACACACCTTGCTGCTACAACCCGATGGTGACTTGACTGTTCCAATGGGCTGAGGCCGTAGACGACTTCTACGAGGAGGCTCTGTTAGAGATCGATGACCAGCAGAGGCATTTGGGAGAGTTGGAGACCGAGGTGACTGACCTCACAGTGCAGCAGCTTCAGCTAGAGGAGGAGCATCAGGCTTGGGGCAGTGAGATAGACTCACTGAAGGCACAGCTCCAGGTCCGCGGTGACCAGTTCCAGCAGCTATCTGATCAGTACAATGATCGCCGCGGGATGTTGGATACACTTGAGGAGCAGCTGAGAGAGAGCCAGGAGCACGTCAGCCAGCTTGAGGAGCAGCTCCGAGCCGCTACAGTCAGCACCACAGGAGCTTCTACTTCCACAGCAGTAGGGCATGACCGCTACTTCTTCCTTACCCCGCCGTACCCGCCAGCGTTCCACGCTCTGTTGGGAGAGGTTGATATGCTAGCTACCGAGTCAGCACCCTACCTGGTGGACCCGACAGTGACACAGCCACCTGCCCCGGAGATTGTACACACTCCACTGATCTCCACTCCATCACTACAGCCGGGTTCTAGTTTGGAGACTCCGATCCAGGTCGACTACATGACAGAGGGGACCGATACTGAGCCAGAGATAGAGCCGGACATCACTGACCCTTCAGAGGACGAGACTCCTGTACACCGCATCACCTTTGTCGGAGGCCCTCGCACCCTCAGCACTGCACGCAAGAGAACACGACCCCCGAGCAAGAAGCCCAAGCCAGACCCGGAGGCCACTACTTCTGAGCCATGGGGACTCAGGTTTGCACGAGCCAACAACTGCCCTCTTCCTGCCCCAAGATCCTGCGGATGGTTGGATGACTAGACTGGAGGTCTATTACAGCTTCGATCTCGCTTCAGATGGTTTTTGAACAGCATGCGAGACACCCCCCCTACCTAGATTGATGAGTAGTTTGATGATTAGTTCGATGTAGCTTTTGGATAAACTCTATTTGGACTGCGTATATCTGCAGTCGATTGCATCATGATTTATGTACTATCTATGGAACTCTGTAATGTTCTTTATGATATTATTATTGTTGTGTTATGAATGAGTTTATTCCACCATGCTTGCAAAACAAAGTTCACATCAAAACAACTCCCTTAACGGGATAAAACCATAAGGGCTAGTTAGGAAATTGAGTTACTTATCTAATCGATCTACACAGATGGCAAGCCGACGTTGGGCGTCAACTAGCAATGAAGAAACTCAAGCACCCGACCTAACCACCCTGGCCGGAGTTATGGCCGTTCAAACCCAACTTTTGCAAGCCATCGCAAATAATCAAGGCAACAGTGGAGGATCGAGCTTTGGAGAATTCATGAGGACTAAGCCACCCACCTTCGCCACAGCTGAGGAACCTATGGATGTTGAGGATTGGCTAAGGATTATTGAGAAGAAGCTAACCCTTGTTAGAGTACGTGAAGCCGATAAAGTGATCTTTGCGGTGAACCAACTGGAAGGACTAGCCGGAGACTGGTGGGACACTTACAAAGAAGCCCGAGAAGAAGATGCTGGAGAACCAAACTGGGAGGAGTTCACTACGGCCTTCCGTGACAACTTCGTGCCTGCCGCGGTGATGCGAATGAAGAAGAATGAGTTCATGAGGCTACGACAAGGAAATACCACTATACAAGAGTACCTAAACTGTTTCACTCAACTGGCGCGTTACGCAACTGGAGATCTTGCCGACGAGGAGGAAAAGATCGACAAGTTCATTGAAGGCCTGAACGACGAGCTGCGTGGGCCCATGATTGGACAGGACCATGATAGTTTCCAGAGTTTGATCAATAAGGTCGTTAGGCTGGAAAACGACCGGAAGGTTGTGGAGCACAATCGTAAGAGGAGGCTTGCCAAGAACCGGCCGCCTCAGGTCGCCTCCCAACGTCCTAAAGGAGCTACCTCATCAGGATGGAAACCTACTGTGGTAACAACCAATCGTCCTACCGCACCTAACAACTTCCACAGACCGGCTACCACTCGAACCGAGCTCCTACACCGAATCAGGCCGCTATTGGAGTAATGAGGCCAGGAAGCTGTTTCAACTGTGGAGAGTACGGGCATTTCGCCAACAAATGTCCTCATCCAAACAAGATGCCCATTCGCACTGGAGCTAATGCAATGGCTATTCACGGGACTGCTACCCCTGCTACTGGACGAGGCCTATTCAGAACTCCGCAGACTAACAGGACTGCTACCGAATTTGGACGTGGACAAGTGAACCATGTCTGAGCTGAAGAGGCCCAGGAAGACCAGGGCATACTGATGGGTATGTTTTCTATCAACTCCACTCCAGTTAAAGTTCTCTTCGATTCGGAAGCATCGCATTCATTCATATCTTTGAAAGCAAGCCAACAACACAACTTGACCAGGGTTAAACTAAGGCAACCCATGTTAGTACATTCGCCTGGGGTGAGATAGCCGTAGATACAGCTTGTATCGAGGTACCTATTCGTCTTAGGGATGTGGTGTTTCCCTCCAACCTTATGGTTTTGATACGTCAGACCCTTGATGTTATATTTGGCATGGATTGGTTAACAAAGAACAGAGGAGTTGTAGACGTAGAGAGGTTACCCTGACCACACCCTGGGGATCGGATATGAGGGCAACTATGGATCAAGATCCTAGACTGACCGAACGTGCCGGAGGCATATTCACCATGCTACCTATGAAAGGAATGCACGTAGTACAGCGATTCCCCGATGTGTTTCCAGAAGATTTACCTGGAATGCCACCAGATCGTGACGTAGAGTTCATTATTGACCTGATACCTGGAACTACCCCCATATCCAAGAGACCGTATCGGATGCCGGTCAATGAGTTGGAGGAACTTAAGAAGCAAATCAGAGAGTTGCAAGACAAGGGATTTGTACACCCCAGTTCATCACCTTGGGGGGCCCCAGTGTTATTCGTCAAAAAGAAGGATGGTAGCATGAGAATGTGTGTGGACTACCGCTCACTGAATGAAGTAACTATCAAGAACAAGTATCCGCTACCACGGATTGATGACCTTTTCGATCAACTTAAAGGAGCTAAGGTGTTCTCTAAGATTGACCTTCGATCAGGATACCACCAACTGAAGATTAGGACCGGGGACATACCCAAGACCGCGTTCTCAACACGCTATGGATTGTACGAATTCACAGTGATGTCGTTTGGTTTAACCAACGCCCTGGCATACTTTATGTATCTTATGAACAAAGTGTTCATGGAATACTTGGACGAATTTGTGGTAGTATTCATCGATGATATTTTAATCTACTCCAAAGACGAGGAAGAGCATGCGAAGCACTTGCGTTTGGTACTCGAGAAACTTCGGAAGCATAAGCTATATGCAAAATTTAGTAAATGTGAGTTCTGGCTAAAGGAAGTCGCCTTTTTAGGCCATGTGGTCTCAGCCGGTGGAGTAGCCGTGGATCCTGCCAAGATTGAGGCTGTTACGGAATGGAAGGCACCCAAATTTGTGACTGAAATTCGGAGTTTTCTAGGTTTAGCCGGATACTACAGAAGGTTCATTGAAGGATTCTCTAAGATGGCCCGACCAATGACTCAACTGCTAAAGAAGGAAAAGAAGTTTGAGTGGTCAGAACAGTGCCAAGAAAGCTTTGAGCAGCTCAAGGAAAAGTTGACCTCTGCGCCTATTCTAGTTCTCCCCGACAATAGGAAAGACTTTGTTATATATTGTGATGCATCAAGGCAAGGACTAGGTGGAGTACTGATGCAAGACGGAAAGGTTGTGGCCTATGCATCGCGACAACTACGACCACACGAGGAAAATTACCCTACCCATGACCTAGAGCTAGCAGCCGTGGTTCATGCGCTAAAGATTTGGAGACACTATTTGATTGGAAATCATTGTGATATCTACACCGACCACAAAAGCCTGAAATACATTTTCACTCAGTCGGATCTTAACTTAAGGCAAAGGCGATGGTTGGAATTAATCAAGGATTATGATCTGGAGGTTCACTATCATCCAGGCAAAGCAAACATTGTGGCCGACGCTTTGAGTCGTAAGAGCCATTGCAATCATCTGAGAATGGAAGGGATGGCTCCTGAGCTTATGGAGGAAATAGCCCAACTAAATTTACATTTAGTTCCTCATGGTCAGATAAATAACCTGGACATCCAACCTCTTTTGAGAACCCAGATAGAGGAAGCCCAGAAGGACAACGCATAGATCGAAGAAGTGAAAGAGCGCATGGCCGCTGGACGTGCAAAAGAATTCTCAATCGATGAAAAGGAAACGCTATGGTATAAGAAGAGGATCTATGTGCCTGAACAAGGAAGATTGAGAAAGTTGATTTTGAAGGAAGCCCATGAATCTGCCTATTCCCTACACCCCGGAAGTACGAAGATGTACCAGGATCTGAAGGAAGGATACTGGTGGCCCAACATGAAAAGAGACGTAGCAGAATACGTAGCACTTTGCGACGTATGCCAGAAGGTGAAGGCTGAGCACCAGCGACCGGCAGGTTTGCTGCAACCCCTTAGGATCCCAGAATGGAAATGGGATGAGATAGGTATGGATTTTATTGTGGGGCTGCCTAAGACCACAGCGGGGTATGATTCCATTTGGGTGATCGTGAATCGACTCACCAAGACGGCGAGATTTATTCCCGTCAAGACAAATTATAGCGGTGCCAAGCTAGCCGAGTTATACATGACCAGGATAGTATGTCTTCACGGTGTACCTAAGAAAATTATATCCGATCGAGGCACACAGTTTACCTCGTATTTCTGGGAAAAAGTACATGAAGCCCTAGGAAGTTACCTTGCTTTTAGCACAGCTTATCACCCGCAAACGGATGGCCAGACAGAGAGAACAAACCAGGTCTTGGAGGACATGTTGAGAGCTTGTGCATTGGATTTTAGCAAGGAGTGGGAGAAATGTTTGCCCTACCCGAATTCTCCTACAACAACAATTTCCAAGCTAGCTTAAAGATGTCGCCAAATGAGGCATTATTTGGTCGACGATGCCGTACCCCACTAATGTGGTCTGAGACTGGAGAACGAGCGGTATTTGGACCTGACATCATCAAGGAGGCTGAAGAAAAGGTTCGCCTGATCCGTGACCGTCTAAGGATAGCACAATCACGACAGAAGAGTTACGCTGACACCCGGAGAAGAGACCTAGAATTTAAGGAAGGAGATTATGTATATCTAAAGGTTTCTCCGATGAGAGGTACAAAAAGGTTTAAGGTCAAAGGAAAACTAGCACCGAGATATGTGGGACCCTTCCAAATTATGGCTAGACGAGGAGAAGTTGCCTATCAATTACAGCTACCCGAAAACATTGCCGATGTGCACCCAGTTTTCCATGTATCTCAATTAAAGAGGTGCTTGAGAGTGCCGGAGGAGCAAACTCCGTTGGAAGAAATCCATATTAGCAATGATCTCACGTATCCAGAACACCCAGTCCGTATATTGGATGAAGCTGAAAAGAGGACTAGAACCAAAGTGTGGCGTATGTACAAGGTACAATGGAGTAATCACACTGAGGATGAAGCCACTTGGGAAAGTGAAGAATTCTTGAAGACAGAATACCCGCATTTGTTCGAAAAACAGTAAGAAATCTCGGGACGAGATTTATTTAAGGGGGGTAGGTTTGTAACACCCTGAAAATTCGACCAACAAAAATCAAAACTCTAAAAATACGGACCGTCAAAAACTCTTTAAATAAATTGCATCATGCCGGTCTTATTCGCCTATTTCATTAGATTTCGATTTCGGAATTCATTAATCGCGAGTAAAGAATAACTAATTAGGAATAAACCCAAAAATTAATTTGGCTAAATAAATAATTGAAATACAATTTAAAATAAGGATTAGGCGAGGATAGAAATAAATATAATATTATCGCGACTATATTGGTAATAATTAAATTTAAGTGCATGGAATAAGATTTAGCCCTAATTAAAATTCAAATAAATTATATAACAATAAAATATGGGTAATATTAATCTAGGGTGAATCCAGTGGTTAGAATAACACAAATATTGAGTAAACTTCATTTATGCAAAAATTAGAATTTATAGGGCAATATTTAAATAGAAAATAGACTAAATTAGGGTTAATAGGAGCTAGCACTGTTCATTGTTCATTGCGCAGTTGGTGTTCGACGAGGTTCCCTAGCCCTACCCCCTCCTCTGACGCGCTGCCCTCGCACCCCGCGCGTCGCGTCGCCCGCCCATCGCGTTGCCGCCCGTTGCGTCGCCGCCGCCCCGGAGCCCGCGCCGCCGCGCCGTCGCGTCGCCACGCATCACCGTCACCCCGAGCCCCGTGCTGCCGCGCGCGTCGCGTCACCGCTCGCCCGTCGCCCGCCCGTCGCGTCGCCGCCCCGAGCCCCACACCGCCGCGCCGTCACGTCGCCGCCCCGAGCACCGTGCGCCGCCGTCGTGTCGCCATTAAGCTGGCCCCCCCTCTCCTTCTTCCCCCTCTCCCCTGTAAATACCCCCACCCCCTCCCCATTTCTTCCCACCCATTCCCCTCTTTTCTCCTCTCTTCCTCTCCACCGCGCCACCGCCTTCATGCTGCCGCGCCGCGCCGTGTGCCGCGTCGTGCGTTGCCCCGCTTTGCGCCGTCGTCACCACCGCCGTCGGTAAGCCGCCCCCCCCCCCCCCCCACGGTTGGTCGCCGTTGCCGCCTGGTAGGCAGAGAGCCGAGAGGGAAGGGAGAAGCCGGGTGAGAGAGAAAAAGAAAGAAGAAGAAAGAAAAAGAGAGAAAAATAAAGAAAAGAAGAGAGAAAAAGAAAAGGAAAAATAAATAGAAAACTAGAGAGAGATTATGGTGGTTTAGAAAATTTAAATAATTAGAATTTAATTATAGATTATTGGTAGTTGTATAATTGTAAGGTTTTATATAATCGTAGATTATTTTGGAGATTCTTAGGAGTAATCGGTTCGCGGTAGATATACGGATTTAATTACTAAGAATTGTATTTTGCGTTGAATTTTAAAGGAGGTACTTTTGAATCACAAAATGACTTAGGGTGTATGAGCTTAAAATTGGAATAAAGTGGTTTTGCAAACTTTGTAGTCGATATAGAAAGATCGATTCGCGTTCGACTTTTATTTGAGTTTATTTAGATTTTATTTGAATTCTAATTGAATTCAAATCATTTCTTCGCACGTAATTTTTAGAACCCGAGAGAGTTGCGGATCCGAGTGAGGATCAAGACCCGCACGACTATGAGCAAGGCAAGTCATCACTATTCCTTGAACATATTGATCCCAATTGCGAAATTATTTTGTTTACAAATAAAATTGCATGCAATGATAAACATCCTACTTGTGATTATGCCATGCCTTGATTATTGTTTACCCCTTATTCCTTCGTAACCATGTTTACGTATGAGTCCCTAGTCAACTATGATAATTGCTTAGAAATGCTATTATAGAATCATACATACTCATATTTATCAAAATGCTTTATGCTTGGGAAATTACCTTTGGGAAGGTAATTGAGATGCGGCATGTGGAGACATGAGCGCCACATTGCCATGATATTGATGACATGATTTGTGAAAGGAGAAATAAAACTAAACAACTGTTTTCGACTGGGGCGGACGGAGGATTTGGGTGGTATCTGGAAAAGGCTAGTACCGTCCCCGGTCAATTAAGGACCGAGCCATGAAGTTAAGCATGAAACGACCCCCGTACAACTGTACTTCTCGAATGGGTATAGACCTAGCGGATTAGATAGCCGAGCGGAGGCAGTATCCCTGCATAGATGGTTCACCCCTGAGTGAGGCAGGTGCGCTACGGTGGGGCAGCCGTTGAGGTAAGGCCGCGAGGCGTGCTCCTACATCGGTGTCGCCATTGGTAGGACTGCCATGAGTGTGTGAGAGAGAAACTAACTTAATGAGTGTGTGAGACTTCCTTTCCCGGGAGCGCCAGAACTCCTCTCACTGCTAGAAACATGGACGCCTAGAGTGCATGAGGATGTAAGTTCATGGAGCGGGTACTGCCAATGCGAGGTTATCAAAAGGCTTTGCCATGACGCGTCTCATGTGTTGGGACGAGGCTCATGTGTTGGGCAGTCGCGGAGTGCGGGTAAAGTGTACATCCACTGCAATGTGAGTAAACCAAATCTATTCGAATAGCCGTGCTCGCGGTTATTGAGCACCGGGACGTGTATTACACTTGGCTAGATTCTAAATTCTTAACTTGTGTGGGATGGGATATTGCATGATGATTTTTATGCTGATGGAGCCACTTCCTGAGAGGAGGGAAGGTGGACGTCCTCAGAAAACCATGACGACTCAATGGCGGGAAGCTATCCTTGGGATCACAATGGATAGTGAACAGAACCGCCGTTGTTTAATGTGAACACTGGTACTAAAATTTGATCAGTCTATGCTAGGTCTTAGGCTTGTGAAAAGAATTATAAAACTTGCTTTACGCAAATGAACCATAGCCATTCCTTGAATACCCTCTATCATGTGCATTGTTGCTGTGGTGGCTTGCTGAGTACGGTTGGTACTCACCCTTGCAATATACAAAACTTAATCAGAGGTCAGAGATAAAGCTTCGGAGGATCCCTACGCTTACTTCCAGGAGGGCGATGAGGACGATGGCGCTCAGTAGGTCTTAGTTACGGTCGTTGCCTGTGGCAATGGCGTGCTGCTGCCTTAACTCCGCTGTCTTATCTACTTCTGCTTTTGGATTGTATTCCAGACCGTTCGGTCCTATGTTCTAAGACTATGCCTGCGGACCTATGATGTAATAATTCGCACTAGACTCTTGTGTATGTGCACTTAATATTCCAGCTATGAATTCGTGTGTACCAGACTACATGATCCAGGGAAACGGTACTGTTTACACGATTGATTCCTGTTATAAAAACGGGGGTCCACAAAGGAGCAGGGCCGGGTCCCTGTGTTGATGATCGCCAGCAAATGGAGGAACTGCGAACGCCGGCAGTGGATGAAAAATTGGCAGCTCTTCGTGCTTACCGCCGAGCGAAGGGGCTGTGCCCTGCGTGTGGAGAAAGGTGGAGTCGGGATCATAAGTGTGGGCCGACAGTGCAATTACATGTGCTTGAAGAGCTTTGGGAGATGTTGGATGATCACATCATGGACTCGAATATCGAACCTGAAGCTGAGTTATTTGAACCTGTGCAATCTGCTGACAGTGAAATCTGTCAGATCTCAAGGGAAGTTGTGCTAGGTTTGGAAACAACGGGAACATTGCGGTTGCAAGGATGGTTGCAGCAACATGAGGTACTCATGCTCGTAGATTCTGGTAGTACTCATAGTTTCATCTCTGAGGTTATGGCGGCACAACTGTCAGGACGCCGTCAGGGGTTTGCCGCTGTCAAGGTACGAGTGGCCGATGGTGGTCTTTTGCAATGCACTCAGGAATTGGTCAACTGCATTTGGTGGGTTCAGGGAATCTCTTTTCATTCCAACTTGAAGGTTTTGCCTCTTGGAACTTATGACGTCATCTTGGGAATGGATTGGCTGGAATCTCACAGCCCTATGCAAGTCGATTAGAGGGAAAAAAACCTTGCAGTTTCAGTATAATTAGCAGAGGGTGTGTCTTTGGGGTGTTCGCTCAGACGTCTCTCATTGTTTTGGAATGTCGGACTCTCAGGTGAAGGGGTTACTACACCATCACTCGATATTACAGACAGTGGAACTGTGCCTTATTGAACAGGAGACTCTATCACCAGTTGTTCCATCAGTCATTGCACAAGTATTGTAGGATTTTGCTTCTGTGTTTGATGAGCCTTCTGGTTTGCCTCCAGCTCGTGAATTTGATCATGCTATTCCCTTGATACCAGGAGCACAGCCGGTGAATTTGCGCCCTTACCGATACAATCCTGCCCAGAAAGACGAGATCGAGAAACAAGTGGCCGAGATGCTGAAACAGGGTGTCATTCAGCCCAGTTCTAGCCCCCTTTTCGTCTCCTGTCTTATTGGTGCTGAAGAAGGACCTTACTTGGTGATTTTGCATTGATTACCGACATCTTAACGCTATTACAGTCAAGAATCGCTATCCTTTGCCCATTATTGATGAACTTCTCGATGAATTGGCTGGCTCAAGTCTGTTCTCTAGCTTGGATTTGCGGGCAGACTATCATCAAATCCGTATGAGACTTGAAGACGAGTATAAGACAGCATTTAAAACTCATAATGGCCACTATGAATTCCGTGTGATGTCTTATGGCCTGACCGGAGCTCCAGCCACCTTCCAAGGATTGATGAACACTATTTTATCCCCCTTGCTACGCAAAGGAGTTCTTGTCTTCATCGATGATATTCTTGTTTATAGCAGTAATCTGGAGGACCATGTGTCATTGCTTAAACAAGTTTTTCAGCTTCTACAAAAACATCAATTGAAGGTTAAACACTCCAAATGCACATTTGCCCAGCAAAGTCTTACTTATTTAGGACATGTTATCAGTGGGGCGGGCGTCTCTACAGATCCTAAGAATGTTCAGGCTGTTCAGCAGTGGGCTATTCCAAGCAATGTGAAGGAAGTTCGAGGTTTTCTTGGACTGGCAGGGTACTACCGGAAGTTTGTGCGCCACTTTGCTGTTATCAATCGCCCTCTCACCGACTTGCTTAAGAAACATGTTGTGTTCCTCTGGACAAAAAGGCATTGACATCAGCTCCTGTTTTGGCATTGCCCGATTTCTCCAAACCTTTTGAAATTGAGACCGATGCTTCAGATCGTGGAGTAGGCGCAGTTCTTATGCAAGCAGGTCATCCCTTAGCATATTTGAGTAAGGCTTTGGGTCCCAAGAATTGAGGTTTGTCCACATATGAAAAAGAATGCTTGGCTATTTTGTTGGCTGTCGATCATTGGCGTTCTTATTTGCAATATGGAGAGTTCATTATTAGAACTGATCAGTGCAGTCTAATACATCTAGGCGATCAGCGTCTGGCCACTCCATGGCAACAGAAAGCCATGACCAAACTTTTGGGACTTCAATATAAGCTGCAATACAAGAAGGGCTTGGACAATAAGGCAGCTGATGCGTTATCTCGTTATCCGCAGACTGATCCTATGCAAATTTGTGCTCTATCAGCTGTGGTACCCCTTTGGTTAAATGAGGTGCAGGAAGGATACAAGACTGAACCTGCTACTGAGCAATTGCTGACACAAGTGTTGTTGTCTCCAGATCAGTATCCCCATTACACTATGCAGCAAGGAGTACTTCTCTACAAAGGGCGTATCTTGGTTGGCTCTAATCCAGCTTTACAGCATCGCATTCTGACAGCCTTGCATGCTAGTGCAATTGGGGGGCACTCGGGCATTCAGGTCACATACAGTCGAGTGAAATGGTTGTTTGCCTGGACAGGCCTCAAGCGGGCAGTGCAGACTTTTGTGACCGATTGCGCCGTTTGCAAACATGCTAAATCTGAAAGGATGCGTTACCCAGGGCTTCTTCAACCTTTGCCCGTGCCGGATCAGGCTTGGGAGACAGTGTCTTTGGATTTTATCGAAGGACTGCCCAAATCTTCTGGATTCGACTGTATTTTGGTTGTCGTGGATAAATTCAGTCGATATGCCCATTTTCTGGGTTTGGCACATCCATTCACTGCCTTTGATGTGGCCTTTCTCTATCTGAACAATGTGTACAAGCTCCATGGACTTCCTCTAACTATCATTTCTTACCGTGATCGTATTTTCACGAGTGCACTGTGGACTGAGCTTTTTCATCTGGCCGACACACAACTTCAGATGAGTTCTGCCTATCACCCTCAAATTGATGGGCAAACGGAGCGGGTAAATCAATGTTTGGAGACCTTTTTGCGCTGCTTCGTACATTCTTGTCCCAGCCGTTGGTCTCGCTGGTTGGCGCTTGCTGAATTTTGGTACAATACCGCCTACCATTCCGCCTTGGGTTCTTCCCCATTTGAGGTATTATATGGTCATCCTCCTCGTCATTTTGGTGTGTTGGACGGAGTTACCTACGCTGTTGCTGATTTGCAAGAATGGCGCAAGGAACGTACTATGGTGACGAGTTTGTTGCGTCAGCATCTCCTCCGTGCCCAGCAACGAATGAAAGATCAAGCTGATAAACATTGCTCTGATAGAGTGTTTTGCATTGGTGATTGGGTGTTTTTGAAGGCGCAGCCTTATGCCCAGACTTCGCTAGCTGTCCGCACTAATCACAAGTTAGCTTTTCGCTACTTTGGCCCCTGTCAGGTGTTGGACAAAATCGGTGCTGTGGCATATTGCTTGAAGCTTCCGGAGGACTGTACCATTCATCCGGCGGTGCATGTATCGCAACTTCGCAAGGCCGCTCAACCTTCTGTTGGGGAACCAATCCGGCCGCTACCTGCTCTGGAGCAAGATAGTCCAGTACCCCTTCAAATCCTCCTATGCCGCGCGGTCAGACGGGGAGCAGCAACAATTGAACAAGTGAAAGTGCGCTGGTCTGGCCAAACTTCTGCTGAATCTACATGGGAGGATGCTGCAGCACTTCGCAATCAGTTTCCTGCTGCACCGGCTTGGGGGTAAGCCGGTTCTGAAGGAGGGGGGATGTTACACCTGCAGCTAGTTCCACTGTACCCAGTCCGACAACTTCAGAGGTAGCGAACCCGGTTCGACATCAGGTGCGACCGAGGCGGACGAGGCGTGCCAATGTTCGAGTGACCGGACCTGAATGGGCTGGATGACAGCTGTAATCAGTGCATCTATATAAGCACTTGTGTAATAGGAGAAGGATATTGAACATTTGAACAATCAAAACTATCCCCCTAATACAATCCTTTCTCCTGCTAACTCTGTTCTTCCTGTTCCTTCCTCTGTTCTTCTCAAACCCCTCCTCTGTTCTTCCTCACCTACTCCTCTGATCCAAATATCTCTATCGGATCGTAACACATGCGTCGACAGTAGACGCGGCGAAGGGAGTGCCGCGAAGTCGTCCAAGCTTCCGGTGGCGGCGACGGTGGGCTCGAAGAACTTGACGCAGTCGTGCGGCCCGCGATGGCAGAGCAGGTGGTGCTCGTCGGACGGCGGGTGCTCGTCCCGGTTGATGGTCGCGAAGGCAAGCGCCTTGAGCCAGGTGGTGCCGGACTTGGGAAAGCTCGCACGGAAGACGTCGGATGGCCTCGTCTCGAACCTGGTGTGGATGGCCTCCAACGCCGGGAGGATGCCCTCCGGTAGCCAGAAGCCGCCGTACTGGCGCAGTGGGAACGGCGGGCACCGTGTCTCCAGCGGCAGCGACGGGACAAGCTTGGTCATGTCGACGACGACCTTGTCTTCGCCGTGAACGTTCACAGAGGTGGCCATTGGCTTAAGCTAGTATAGTTAGCGTGCGTGTTATTCTGCCCTCCATATCGTTGTCTGTTATATAGTGTGCTGATTTTAATCATTAAGTTCGATGTGCGGTGGTTGGTCACACTGCCTATTCCTAACAAATGCATCGACAACTACAGAGTGTACGTTGTTTTTAAGGCCATTTCCAACCCAAAGAAACTAGACATACCATAAACTCCACATCATCAAGAAACTAGTACTCCCTCCATTCCAAATTGATCTACATATAATTTTTTTTTATGTTTTTCCTAAATGATCTACATATTTGTGTTCATTTATAAGAGTCTATTCGTTATTTATGCATTGGAGTAAATGGACATTGATGCATGCATCCATGCACACAAGTATTTATAACCCACATGCAATATCTTGATTTTGCTATTGGCTAGAAAATATTGGGGATGGTGCATGCATTGAGTTTGTTGCTAGAGTAAATATAGTATGAGAGAGTTATTAGCTTTTCTTAATTTTGGTGTAGCTATGAAATATGTAGATCAATTTAGAATGGAGGGAGTACTGGACACTACTCTTCCAATGTAAACACCACTATTCCATACTTAGATTTAATGCTACTTATCTCACATGATGTCTTGGATGTTGTATAGAAATCATGTCTCCTGCAAGACATGGTTTTATTCTCTTTCCTTATTTATTCACTTGTCACATTATTTTTTATCCTAGGTGGCATCTTATTTAATGTTATGGACACCATCCTAGTCATTGAATTGGGAATGGGCTTAGTTTGCTTCCATTGTGCAAGTTTATTTTTTAAATAATTATAAGCTTCCAATATCAGCTCAACTAAGGCAAGTTGAATTATTTTAATAATCAATACGATAGAAGGTCGTTGGTCACACGGAAGAAAATTATGTAAGACTGAAGTCTTACCCTCATCCAAAGGACTTTGTTGCTCTGCACGACACCTGTTCCGTACGAATCACAGCGCATGCTTACTCCCTCAATCCCCCTCGTCTCTCTTCGGTTCCTCATTCTTTCGCTCCTGGTGAGGCGTCGAGCTCGGGCCCGTCCGACCGCCCACGCGGCGGCGCCCCGCAGCATCGAACTCATGAGGGCAGCCAGGAATTAGAATCATGGTATCAAGCTCGTGCTTCCGGCCTGCTTGTAGAAGATATCTCAAGATTGATATTTGCGACGATTTGCATACGTCCTATAGCTTGTAAGAGACTTGCAAAATTAAATTTAGACAGATGGAGTGGTATATTTTTAAATGCTTGCTCGAGTAGAATAAAATAGTTAGAAAGGAAAAACATGTGCTATCCATCACTCCCATGCTAATAAACTTAGGTATGTTGTGAAAAGTATATGAACTATCTCATGCTAATTAAACAAAATCATATTCATATAAAAATGATTAGAATGAAAAAAAATCAAATATTATAAAGCCAACGGGTTTTCTTGCAAAAGTACACGTCACTCGGTTCGACGATGTGTGCTCTACACTCCATCATGGGCTCGCACCCTGTCGGCCTGCCCCTACTCGCGTTGCGCGCATGCGAACCGAACTGGCCTCTTGGGCTTTAGCTTGGCTGGCCCAACAATATAGAGGAGGCGCTGGGCTTGTTTGGCTTGGGCCAAACTCCCTCCCCATTTCATTTTTTTTCCTTCTTTTCTTTTGTTATTTCACTCCTCCATGCTCTAAAATTCTATATATGAAAAAAACCACAACTCATTGTAATTATAAAATCTAATCATGAAATAATCTGATTAAACAAATAGGTATGTAATTTGCATATATTCACAGTCTAAAGTGAAAAGATCAAATAAATCTTTTGTTCAACTATGTAACACAGGTTTATTACCCTGCCAAACAAATACCAATACCCTCATCTTATGATAAAAAAAATGTTGGTATCAAATAAAACAACAACACTTATCTCTCCAAAGAAAATTTAAAACTGACCCAAAAAAGTAGAGGGGAAAAAATAATAATAATGCTAAAGCAATTAAATACAAGGGAAAGTGATACTAAATACAGGGTAATATTATACAAGTAGAAACAATTAAATAATAATGCTAAAGAAATTAATTTGAAATGATTTACCATGATGCTAAGGCTACGTTCCTTTGGAGGGGTTCTTAGGAACTCTCCCCCTATAGCATGCAAAAAAAATAGTGGCTGATTAGCGTATGATAAATTACCATGAAGGGATTGGGTGCCCTAGGGATTCGGCCGGAGCAGGCCCCATTCCACCTTATAGATATAAATCTTAGAGGTCTCCGTACTCCTCTTAACATACAGTGTGCAACCATGTAGGGCATAGGTGTCCCGAGGCCCCGGCTGGAGCAGGCCCCAATCCTCACACCCTGTCAGCTATTAGCTTGCATTTACATGGTTTGTGACCTCGCAATGAATTATGCTTATTGTAGAAAGTGATGATGTGGTAAAGGTTATCCTAAGACCCGGTGAAAGCCTGAAAGGGGATCCTAATTCCCATTTCTCCAACAGATGGTATGTTGTCCTAGTCGCTAAGACTCCTATATTTTACAACCTCGTATATTTTTAGTCACTAATAAATTAATAATGACACAATATTCCTTATTTTTAGTACAATAACGATGAAAAAAATTATGTGGCCGTTAATACTATTAAGAGTGAAGTCTTTGATGACTGCTGATGGCCATACTTTAACGATCATATTTCTCAGTAGTGGCAGCAGAATCTGAATGAACAATATATATAACATTGTTGGGCTGGATTAATTTGTAGGGGATGTATGCTCTACTCTAATTTATCATTCAAGTCTCAATAAATTCTACACCTTCATCCCTCGTAGGGTGTTTGGATCCTACGACTAAAAACTTTAGTCCATGCCTGTTTGGATGTAGGGACTAAAAGGAACTAAATGTCATTAATTGCACCGTACAAAGACCATGTTACCCCGAAAACCATGCAAAGAGAGGGTTGTGCGTGGGGGCAGCAGGTGAAAAGAAGAAACTTTAGTCCCTATAAGCTCCTCGCATAGGGACTAATGCACTTTTAGTCCCGTTTAGTCACCCCTGTTTGGGACTTTAGGGACTAAAGTTTTAGGGTGCACTCGTTTCAGCTTATAGGATTAGATTATCCTCGTTTTCCATTAGCATGCTTTTCAAACTGCTAAACTGTGTATTTCGTGTGAAAACTTTCTATAAATAAGTTGTTTAAAAAAATCTGACAAATTTATTCATCAAAAATTTCACTACTAGAATCCTAAGATTTGCCAAGCGTCCAAGCAAAAAATCCTACAGACCGTCAGGAAGATTTAGGTGGCCGACCGTTTGAAATTTTAATGAGGGTAGTTACGAGAACATTCGGCTATTTAGCATGTGGCCGACGGGATATATCAGTGAGTTAGAGTTATAAGATACCACTCGGGAATGGTTATAAGTGGCCGACGGGGTATATTAGTAACCGAGAGGTTTAATTTAACTCTCGGAAATTATTATTAGTGGCCGACGGGGTATATTAATAACCGAGGGGTTTAATTTAACTCTCGGAAATTATTATTAGTGGCCGATAGGGTATATTAGTAACCGAGGGGTTTAATTTAACTCTCGGAAATGATTATTAGTGGCCGACGGGGTATATTAGTAACCGAGAGGTTTAATATAACTCTCGAAAATTATTATTAGTGACCGACGGGGTATATTAGTAACCGAGGGGTATATTAATGGACTCTCTAGTCTTTACCATATTAACCACATCAATTTGATTGGTTTCATATATAAGACATCTTGTGCTTAGCATCAAAGATAGTATATATGCTTATCCATTTTATTCTCATATATCATCTTCGTGCGAGTTATTCTCATAGCCAATTTTCTCCTTTTTCATTTCATTCTTCTCGGCCCCCTGCCCACTGTATGTACCCGCTTCATGGCACCTTGTAGTTGCGTCCCAATCTCATAAATTATTATCTCGTTTCTTTACAAATGCAATGTATAAGATTATTTTTCACATGATTAAACCATGTATGCTCATGTATGTTTGCATTAAAAGAGTTTATAACTTTGACCAGATGAGTAGTTTATGAAATGGCATGCATATACGTCAAACTGAAGAGAACATTATTCAATAGTATTAAAATTGTGCCAAAAAGCATAAAAATGTGGCCATATTTTATTAATATTATCTACTATTTTGTAAGCATGATGTATATATACAATCCAAAATTTTAAAAAATATATGTCAAATGTTGGGTTTGAACTCAAGACCTCCAACATAAATAATAGTTCCAAACCAGCTGAGCTCAGCCTTGTACACTGAACAAAGAGGCACCAAAATATTAAAGTACGTGTTAGTGACCTAAAAATTTCCAATTTGCAGTGTGGCTGACAGTTTCCTTATTCACTCCCACTTTCGATCTCCTAAAATAATACGCGCGCAAATTAGCCGCCCACGCGATAAGTATATACTCCTACTCTTGCGCCTTTTCTCCTTCGAAATAGTTGGAAGCAAAACTGATTCATTAGATTGAATCTGTGAATTCCCTTCCTCTCCGTACGTCATCTCCCCCACAGGCGGAATTTGTTCGCCGGGCACACGCGAGGGCACCACTCCACGTCAAGGTATGGTCATCCCTCCCTCCTGCTCTCCCTCCCTCAAAGTTTTCTTCCTGCAATGGCCTTATTCTCTACATTAATCTGATTTTCGATTTTTGTTGAGTGCATTTTCCTAGCAACGATCTGTAGTGGATGAACAACTATGTGTTAAATTAAGATAATTAGCAAAGATCTGTAGTGGATGCTGCTGTCCTGTGGTCTCTGCCCTTCGCCTAGGTGCCCCAGTGCTGGCTCTATCCTAAAAATTCTGAATTTACTCCTCTTCTCAAATCTCCCAATCCACTTCTCCCTTTTATCTAGGGATATAGCGAACTTCCTCTTCACTTCACAGTATCCCCATATTACTTGCACACCGGCTGGCACACTGTAGAATTCTTCAAGACATGTACTTTTTTTTCATTTAGTTTACTTCCCCTGCAGATTGTCCATTTTTTTCTGTTCAGAATCTATACACTGTCATTCTTTGTTGCACAATCATGCCCATGGCTGTTGAATCTAGAAAACTCCCATATATACTCATTTTTTAACTTCTGGAATATAGTATATAAAATTTTGAATGACACTCTCAGGCAACCTGCTAATGGAGGAGGCTGATCGTCCTAGAATAGTCCTAGCTGGCGAGTAAGTTTTAAATAAATTTCATTTTGACTTCTTCAAGTGTATGCTTAACAAAAAGCTTTATTACAAAACAGAGCCAATATATATGGATGAACGAATTTGTGGATATACTAATAATTTACTTTTCTGTTTGTAGCGCTTTTGAAGTGTATCCTCATATCTCATCTCGTAGACCATCAACAGTGCAAGGTGCACTGTTGCGTATGTTCTATCCTGGTGCTATTGGTCTCCCAGAATTCAGGACACCTGCACTTACTTGGAGGGACTACAAGAGGTCTACAAATGAAAGAATAATGTCACCAGCTGACCGAGTTCTTAAAGAATTTTGGGTAAGATTTCCTCAGATTTGTGATAGTCTCAACGGTGTGGAAAAATAATATTATTCTTGTTTGATTTGGCAGTATTGTTTTAAATGTGATCCCACTGACAAAGTGGAAGCTGATAAAGTCTTGGAGCAAAATTTCAAGAAGAAAGTGCCACAAATGTTGTTTGAAGAGAAGAAAAGAGCTACTAATAAGTTATATAAAAAAGGCAAAGTACCAGCAGAGGATGTTGATGAGGATGATAACCATTGGCCTACTGTGCAAGCTTTGGTTTCTGCTAAACCAAAGGATTTTTCAGTTACTGAAGAGGGTTGGCGTTTACTTTGTGAGCACTGGAGTACACCTAAATTTAGGAAGAAATCTTTAAATGGGAAGAGAAACAGGTTAGCTGGAGGTGATACTGGATACCAATGCTTGGTTGCCATGAAGCAGTTCCTGGTACTTTGTTAATTTGTAGCAATCCATAGAGCTTGTTCCTATATTAAAAAAGTTGCATATACTAATTTATTTGTAATGTAGCAACATAAAAAAGGTGGGCAACAAGGACTTGCTGCTGCTTGGCAGCACACACACGAGATGCAACAAGGAAATAATGAACAGCTATGCAACCAGAGGACAGAAGAAGCTTGGGTAACCTCTGTAATTTTACTTTTTAAAGACTGCTGCTTAATAATTATGAGAACCAAATCCTCGGTAATGTTGAACCTCTAATGATCAATTACTAGCTTAAGTTTGGACTTAGACACAAATGCTACTTGCCTCCTAGATTTGGAAATTTTCATCAGGAACTCCCCCATGTGTGCCAATTTAGAAACCCTCCAAAATAAGTTTCTTTCAAAGTATTCTTGTGATAGCGAATACAAGTTTTCTCTAGTGCAGTACCTAACATTATCTAAATATAGTACAGTATCTAATGTTTAAGATACAATCATATCTGCAGAGTGATTTTGATCAAGAGGGAGGAAATGAGATTGATGATGATGAGGGCAATGATTTTGATCTTGAGGAAGGAAATGAGATTCCTGAAGAAGATGGCAATAGAAGACGGACCACCCTTGTAGCTTAGAGATTTTTCCTCTCAATCTATCTTATTTTAAATGTTACAGACTTGTTTCAATTAAAGTCTTTCATGCAAGACATGTCATGTATTACTTAGTTTTGCTATGGTGATGGATGATAAATATTTTAGAACAATTTGGTTATATATCTATGGTTGAACTTCCCGTGGATTTGTTTATGGATTAATTAAGCTGAAATTTATTTTGATGTGACTATGCGCAGTAAGTTACTTTTATAAGATTAATTAAAAATGGGTACAATTTAAATTTGCTTTTTTTTTAGAAAATATCAAATTACCGAGGGTTAGATCTACTTTTCCAAGTAACCTAAATAACCTCTCAGTTATACTATTTCCGAGGGTAACGAATGGATGACGGTATAAAAAAACCTATGGCAAATACTATTTCCGAAGGCCTACGGAACCATCGGTCACTAAATAGCCGAGGGTTCTCAATTTGACGGGAAAATAAACCTCTCGGTGAGAATAAGAATAATCGACGGTATACACTCGGGAAATGTGGTCGGCAAGAAAGAAACATGCGTGGTCTCTGAAAAAATGACCGACCGTAAACCCTCGGGACGAAACCCTCGGGTACATGGTTACCGAGGGTACCCCCGGCAATATGATCAATTACCGACCACATGTTGCTGAGGGGAAGTTGCCGACGGTACCCACTCAGTAATAAGTATGGCCGACAGTTTTAATAGGTGGCCGACGGTTTAAACCCCTTGTTAAAAGTTAGGAATCTTGTAGTGTTTATATATTAATACTTAATTAATCATATGTTAATCATATTTCTCATTTTACGTGCAGCTAATCAGCCTATCCTATCTACTGAAACGGGCGCATCCTAGTGCCTCTAACCAAGCAGACCCTCAGTCTAGAATTCTAGGCAATGACTTTATTTATCCCCAGTTTGAGATTTCAATACAACCTACGCTCTTATTATATCCTTGACCAAACAATGCTTTGGGTGTATGTACTACTAGCAGTAGTAGCAGGTAACTGCGATGGATCTTCTTGCGCAGCATGCATCGATCACCGTGGTCCGACCACAAGGCCGGTCGATGGGCTATACCTGTGGCGGCTCATGCTGAGTTACCGTCCACCGGTGGCAAAGCTAAACCCAGAGGACCGCAACTCGTCGTCAATGACCAGATCCAGCTGTGCCGCCATCTCAGGTGACAAATAATTGGCCCAGTCTCCAGCCACCCCCTTTCGGTAGAACGAGTCGTTTTTGATGTTGAAATCATTGGCACCATTCCTGTTTACCTCCAAGCTCCTGAGATGGTCGAAGCTGCAGAGGCCGACGATGGCGTCCGGCACGCCGTCTGCCTCCTCCTCGCCGGAGAACGGGCAGCCCATGAACTCGGCCAGCTTCCTCACGTTGCTCGTCGTCTCTCGTGTCATCTCCTCGTAGCGGAGGAAGAGAACCTTCTGTGGCCTCCTCTTGCTCTCTGCCCAATACTCCAGCACGTGGCGCCAGTATGGTCCGTTGGAAAGCATTGGCTTGTTGCCTCCGTTGGTAGGTCCATCTTGAGTGCCCAAGGCCTTCTTGGTAAACAGCCACCAGGAGACAAGAACGTCTTTGGGATCCCTGCAAACAAGGTTGTTAAAATTCTGAATCGGAATGGGATATTATTCTAAGTATAGATGACCATCAGACCCGCCCAACATGGAACGGTCGGCACTTCGGACCATGTCGTGTCGCCCCACGAACTGCACCTCAGGCCCAGGGGCCATGCCGTGCCGGTCTGAAAGCACGGGTGATTCATCGTGCCTTATTTATAATAAGTATATTTCCCCTTTCTCATCTTTGGCTATGACATATATATAGCTAAAATAAATCTATTTTACGTTCCTACTCTTTGAGCCGTGCCATATAATATATCTATTTTTCTGTCTATTCTTTGTGTTGTGTCTTACATATGGTTGAAAATAAGTGCCAGGTTTCGCATCCCTGAACTTCGTGCTAGGCCATACCAACCCAGCGTGCCGAGGTAGCAGCCCAGACACAACATGGTTGTTGGGCCAGGCCAGCACAGGCACAACCCGAGCCAGGCCATGCCGTGTCTGGGCTGGGCCAAATCACTGGGTCTTGAGCAGTGCCATCGGGCCTCGGGCCATATGGCAGGATCACAATCATAAATCGTAGAAGTACCGTAGAGTTAAGATTTTAACAAACTTACCTGCAAATGTAGACGATACGACAGCCGGAGCTATCCGCCTTGACGCCCTCAGGCAGGAGGGAGTAAGGCAGGTGGGTAGACAGTAAACGCGGCGAAGGGAGTGAAGCAAACATGTCGTCGGACACCACAAGCGCCGACTCGAGGAACTGCACGCAGTCGTGCGGGCCACGACGGCGGAGCGGGTGGCCCTCGCCGGAGGGCGGGTAGGCGGCCCGGTTGAGCGTCGCGAAGGCGAGCGCCTTGAGCCAGGTGGTGCCGGACTTGGGGAAGCTCGCGAGGAGGACGTCGGACGGCCGCGGCTCGAAGCGCGCGCGCGCGGCCTCGAGCCCCGGGAGGAACGTCTCCGGCAGCCAGAAGCCGCCGTGCTGACGCAGGGGGAACGGCGCGCATCGCGTCTCCAGCGGCAGCGAGGAGATGGTGAGCTCGGCGATGGCGGTGACGCCGCCGTTGCCTTGGCCGCCGCTAACCTCGCCCGGCGCCGCGGCCATCGCGGCTGCTGTTGCGTTGCGTATGCCTGCCAATGATGATCTGGTGCGCTCGTGAACCCCGTGCATGTTAGTTAATTATATCGTTTGTTCGATGATTGGTCGTTGCTCTGTCCTCTGTGTCGCTGTCAGCAGTCTCCGTGGCACTGTCAGGTCAGTCACGTGTCACGTCCCGCTATTTGAATGTTTATTTTAGTCTATTTTAGGGCCTGATTAGTTGGTGAAATGAAAATTTTTAAGTGTCACATCGGACGTTTGATCGGATGTCAGAAGGAATTTTTGGATACAAATAAAAAAACTAATATCATAACTCGCCTGGAAACCGCGAGACGAATATAATCTTTTGAGCTGAATTAAGCCATCATTAGCACATGTGGGTACTGTAGAACTTATGGCTAATTAATCATGGACTAATTAGACTCAAAAGATTCGTCTCACGATTTACATACAAACTGTACAAGTAGTTTTTCTTTTTATCTATATTTAATGCTCCATACATATGTCCAAAGATTCTATGTGATATTTTTATGAGAAGTTTTTGGGAACTAAACAGGGCCCGAATGTCTATTTTGCTCTTTGTGTTTGTCCCTACACCTAGGGGTGGACAGATTTAGACCAAACCGAAAAGACCAAGACCGAGACCAAAAGTTTCGGTTAGTTGTTCGGTCCCCACCATCGAAAGACCGAATTTATTCCGGTCATTTTGGTTATTAGGATCGGTTAACCGAATTAACAAAATTGATCGAGAATTTGGCCCACTAGGCCTAAAGCCCACTAAGCCCAGTAGTACTAACCCTAGATACAACCCTATCACTTGCCGCATGCCTGCACAGCCGCCTCCCCATCTCTACCGCGCCCGCCTCCGCCTCCACCGCGCCGCGCCACCTCTGCCCTCCACCGCGCCGCGCCATCTCCGCGGGCCGCCTACGTCCTCCCCCGCCGCGGCCGCCGCCGCCGCTGGGAGTCCGCCCTACACCGCGCCGGCGCCACCCTCCACCGCGCCGCCTCCATCCTCCACCGCCGCGGCCGCGGCCTCCGCCGCCGGGAGTCTGCCTTGCACCGTGCCGGCGCCGCCCTCCACCGCGCCGCCTCTGTGCTCCGTGCTCCACGGACGCCACGCCCTCCCATTTGTGCTTGTGAGTTGTACTGTGTGTGTGATTGTTGAGAACTTCAGTTGACTTTTGAGACCTGTGCTATTTAATATTGCATATTATCTTGTATTTTTGTGATATATATATATGTGAAAAATGTCTCAAGAGGGGAAGTCCTGTTAAAAGTTTTTATTCCAAACTTACTCTGAAAAATTTCGGTCAGACCGAGACCGAATTTACCGGTCCTGAGTTTTTTTAGATGAAATTCGGTCTTGAGTTTTCAAAAACCAAAATGACCGAAGACCGAGACCGAATTTTTCGGTCTGAACAAACGTCCACCCATATCTACACCTACTACGAACGTCTTTACCCAATAAGGATAAAAAAACGTCTTTTCTCAATCAGTGTCATAGTAGGCCTTTGGAGCGAAAAAAAAATCAAAAAAAAAATGAAGGTACCATAGCACGTTGAAATAGTGCTGTCGCTTATATGATGCTCACAAACCCTCCACCACCACCACCCTCCCCCTGAAAAATTCAGCTACAATCTGCATTAATACATTCAAGCAGTAAAAGATTGAATTATTTATTATTCATGCATTTAACAGTAACAGATCAGGGGAAAAAGCCCATAAAACTGCAATTGCATCCACCTTATATATCAACCAAATCAGCCCGCAGCAGCAACACAAATAAATTCTTGCTCACCATGGGACAAGTTGTACAGATCTGATCGCCTGGTTTTTTTTTTGTTTTAACCCGAAGCCACAGCAGCAACGACATCCTCGCGATTCGTTGTCCCTTTGCCTGACGAGTGCCGCACCACCATGCATTTTTCCCCGGAGCAGTCGACGGCGAGGGAGGGCGCCACACTAGCCTCGCAGCTGAACCCCGGCGCAGCAGCAGGTGACCTCCTCCCATTGCTGGATGCCTGGATTTGCCTCCCGTTGAGGACATCGCCTCAGTGGAGGGAACAGAAAAGTGATCCCAGTAATACGGGTCGTTAGTGAAAAAATATCGGGTACTGTATATGGGTGGAGCGGTCGTCGGTCAGAACGGATCATAACAAAATGGATTCAATCCCGAAAATGAACTGCGGGTCCAATAAAACCAGCGTGAATCTTAAATTTCGTCCAATGACTGAAAATTCAAGTGCGACTTAGAGGGATTGGGATCAGGTGGCAGTTGCCAGTGATCCACCATCCAGTAGGTAATGAACGTCCAGAATTAATTGTCTCTCCTCCCTCCTTTTTAGTTGTTTGAACGTGAAATGTTCTCTCTTTTTTTTTATCTCAATACTTCCTAAAGTTTAAGAGATAAAAAATGTAGTTTATAAAGAAAATACGCCCATACTTCTATTGATAACATTAAAGGAAATCAATACGTTTAGAGTTTCTTAATTGAACAGAGTACGAGTTGAAAGCCCTTCTTTTAAACATCAAGATATGGGCTCTACTTAAAAACCATTCAAATAAATCACAAACTTCTTTTAAACATCTAAATAAATAGTAGTATCAAGCTTCTTCTCAAATGAAAAATAAGCATGCAAGTATTTCATGTTCAAACAGCTAAAGAAGAATACACAATTTTTTTGAGGGGAAAAGAAGAATACAGAACTGAATCCTGCACGTTCGTTATCAGCTAGATGGTTGGATCCAAAGTTGAAGTCACTATAGTGACTGCACCTGATCCCAATCCGACTTACAGAAAAGAACACGCTGGTGATGTATAGCAAATCCCAATAGGGACTAAAATAACAATATGTTTGCTCGGGCTGTTTGGACGGCTACAGGGCTGCCCATGGCATGGCTCTGATTCAACATATACAAAAGAAAACAATACTACTAGGTTGTTGGTTTGCTGGTGCGTTCGCCACGAATGCAACGGCAATGCTGATTAATTTGGCAAACGGAAGATGAATCGATCTAGCAGCTAGCACGCGTAATCCATAAGCATGCCGCCTGTCCATCACTCCACTTGTACGGTAACTTCTTGTTGACGAACAAGTTCGTCCTGTGCATCTTCCACAAGACTAGACAATCGACTGCTAAGCCGGATATTACTCGCGAACCGTTTATAATATATATTGTAACCCAAGAGCTTCCAGATGTCGAGATCAGATGCGGGTTGTTTCTTCTTTGTTAGAGATGTACGGGAAACAATTTTTGTAGCCTCAGGCAGTGCCTCGACGATCTTCTGTTGCCTGATTTCCTGAACGAACTCACTTCTCCTCAACATCCACATGATCAGCCAGGCGGTAGCCTTTATGATTATCAGGCCATCTTCAGTAACGACTCTGCTGTGCTTTTCAACCAACGACTTGAGCATCCCCACAAATCTGCTGAGACCGTCCCCAGGTGCAATTTTCTGAATCACATTTGCCAAACAATCAGTTCCATGTTCAGTCGTAGACGCAAGGACGTGTAGTAAGGTTGTCTGCAGTTCTGTGTAGTTTGATTGCTCCTCATGCTCCAGTCTGTTCAGGCTGCTAGTTTGGGCATTATCACCTAGGAATTGTTTCACTCCATCGTGTTCTGCTTCCACTGTGATTGCAAGTGCACCACTCTGAGCTTGTGTTCCCATTTGACTATTGGTACGGAATAGTTCGGCGACTAACTGCAAGCAACAAAAAGTGCACTTTAAGAATGAATCTTAGTTTGCTAAAAGTAGCCATTTATTTGAGTTTTTTCATGGTCTCCACAAATTAATGCTACGAGATACAGTACCTTCCTAAGGATCATAAAATCCTATGTCAAAGGACAATCTATATTTTCATGCGCTCAAGTCAATGGTAAAAAGAGCCTATGTCTCAAAGAAAAGCAATCCTGACAACTCAGAAGAAGAAAAAACTGCACTTATAATACTGGCAACCTCGGCACAGGCCACACCAACGTTCTCTCTTGACCTCTACCGATTCCTGGAATTCTGCTCCTATATTTGGTATCCAAGATAATGGCTACGGTGTCGGAGAAACACAGGAGCCATGCATGATGGGGCTCTAAGTATCACACATAACCAAAGGTATGTTTGTAACACCCTCCAATAAACACAATAGTCCGCTCAACACATTGAATGGGCCCATATGCGCATAACTTTGCTTACACTTTTATCCTCGTTTTTAACTCGGGGTACCACATCAAGGCTTAAAACAGGCTACAAACAGGCTGCGTGTTATAATTACCCCTCTTATGGGCTGAC